>NC_092377.1:160489719-161689719 GCF_030028105.1 Mobula birostris
GTCCCACTGCCTTGTGATCAATCAGGTGTCATTTCTTGGAGCATGGGTGCGTCCAGGTTGCCTTGTGGATGTCTGGAAGCTGAAAGAGGGCGTTCGTGATTGTCAACCCATCTTCTGCGCAGAAGGTGAGTAGTAGCTGGCCATTCGAATTCTCCTTTCCAAGGCTATGCTTGCTAATGACTTCTGGCCAAGACTAATGGTTGATGCCAACTCGGGTATTAAAGTTGACAAGTAGCAGGATCTTGTCGTCTTTCGGGACAAAGCGTAGTAGTTGGCCAAGTCCCTGGTAAAACAGTTCCTTCTGTTCAGAGGTGTAGGTCATGGTGGGTGCGTAGGCACTGATCAGAGTCAGATGAGTCTTAGCTATGCAGCCTCATTACCATGAGGCAATCATTGCTGCCTCTGGGAGGGACTCCAGGTTCCTGACGATTGTGGTCCAGATGGCAAAGCCAACTCTGGCTTCTCCAGTCTCATCCTTTCCCTCGCCACTCCAAAAAGCCCCTACTTTTGGGATTTCACCGGTCTCGGCCAGGCATGTCTCACTGAGCACTACATTGTCGACGCTGTACTTCTGAAGCACATGTCCTACAACAGCAGTTCGCCTCTCAGGTCTAATACTGGTCTTGTTGTCCGTGAGTGTCCCGACGTTCCAGAATATTGGCCAGAAAACCCAGAGAGAACTCCCTTACTGTCAATCCACATGCTCTTTCATCATTTACAATTTACAGTTATTCATTTGTTCCAATGCATTAATAGTCAGTGCCAAGCAAATGAGTTTCTATTTGGTGATGGATCATAATGGGATTTTTACAACATTCCCTCTAATTTTTTTACAGCGGACAAAATATTCCTCAGAGTCAGAAATGTTTACACAGCCTGAAAATGGCATGGTACTTAATTTTTTTTGGTAATACACACCAGCGTCCAGCTGGCCAGCAGTTTATTAACAATGAGCTACTGAGTTCCATTCTGTGTTTATTGTTACAATTTGTAATGGTGTTGTAACTTGAAACATTGACAATATAAATACATTAAAGCTCTAAAATGTTTCAAAATTAAAGTTTGTGGTCTGTTTATTATTTAGAAAATTTAAGGATTATATTCATCACATAATTACTGGATAATTTACAATTATATTAACATAGATTTCAAATTATATTAGCATAATTTCAAAATAATATTAACATTACATAAAAGAACACTTCAGCTGCGTGGCAACAACGGCAATGTGTGTGGGAGTTTTTCAGTCACTGTGTCACTGCACAACTGCAGAGCTTAGAGGGAAGAGCACTCCTGCAACTCTGCACAACACTTCGCTAGCTTCACTTTCTCTTTTCATGAATCGCATAGAAAATAAGTGGATGGATGCCGAAATATGGAACGAATTAAAATATTTGTTCATGGACCTGCCTTTCTTCAATATTCGAATCCTTAACATGGTTAGCAGTAGGACTTCTCCCTTGACCGAGTGGAGGAGGGGAATAGATTGACCTGGGATCTGACGGGCAAACTTCTTTATACAGAGAACGATTGACATCTGGAATGCAGTGGAATCAGACACAAATGCTACACCTAAGACATAATTAGACAGATACTTAAAAAGGCCAGGCCTAGAAGAGCACAGACCTAACATGGACAAACAGGATTAGCACAGATGAGCAAAACTGTTGGCATAGATATGGTGCGGCACATTTTTTTTTTGTGCTGGATGACTAATGAATCCATTACTCAGAGAGGGATTAGAGGAGGAGAAAAGAATCATTTCAGTGATGGTGAATCAGGAGGGGCACGGATAAGGTGAACGGTCACAGTCTTTTTTCCCAGGGTCTAAACTAGAATCTAGGATTTATTTATTTATCGAGATACAGCATGAAATTGGCCCTTCCGGCCCTTCGAGCCATGTTGCCCAGCAATCCTCCTGATATAATCTGAGCCCAATCACAGGACAATTTCCAATGACCAATTACCCTAAATGGGAGAAAACCAGCACACCCAGAGGAAACTCACACAGTCATGGGGAGAACATACAAACTCCTTAGCGGCAGGAATACTTAGAGGTGAGAGGGGAAAGGTTTATGGTGAGAGAAAAAAGGGATTAATAAGAACTTTAGAGGTAACCTTTATTTTATAGCGAGTGATATTTACATGGAATGAGCTACCAGAGGAAGTGGTTAAGGCAGATACAATATCAACTTTTAAAAGCCATTTGGAGAGATCAATGGATAGGAAAGGTCTAGATGGAGATGGCCTAAAAGAGGGGAATGGGACTACTGTAGATCAACTTTTGGTCAGCATGGACCAGTTGGGCTGAAGAATCTGTTTCTGTGCTATATAACTCTACAACTTCAGCAGACAAGACTGTGATCTGTTTCTGTGCTATATAACTTCACGACTTCAGCAGACAAGACTGTGATCTGTTTCTGTGCTATATAACTTCACGACTTCAACAGACAAGACTGTGACCTGTTTCTGTGCTATATACCTCTACGACTTCAGCAGACAAGACTGTGATCTGTTTCTGTGCTATATAACTCTACGACTTCAGCAGACAAGACCCCCAGCTGGTTATAACTTCAGCTACATCTGTAACATGCATTTTGATATCCAGCAGACCAGACGGACTGAGGTAGATATTTAGCAAACGGCTTTGTATTACTAAACATTGCATAATTGAAGAGTATTGATTTTGTCTCCTGCTGGGTGAAGTTACAAGAAGAGAAACAAAGGCAGCTCTGCTGTACATTGCTTGATTCTCCACTAATACACTCCACAATTTTCTACACTAGCCACAATACCACCAAACTTCATGTCATCTGCAAACTTGTTAACCCATCTTTCACTTCCTCGTCTAAGTTATTTATGAAAATTCCAAACAGCTGGGGTCCAGAGGGAGGTGACGGGGGTGAAGCATTGACATAATTCCATGCAAATTACACTGTGCTTATTGGTTACAAAGCATATAGGTGTGGACGAATCACAAACTGTGTAACACCCTGTGGGCCGGCCCTGAGGTACACCATTGCTCACCGACTCCAGACAGAATACATTCCATCTACTACCACCCTCTGCCTTCTCAGCATGATTTATGATCTCTCAGAGGCCTGCTCAGGAAGTCAATGCAGCCCACTGCTAATGTCAGCACTAATCTCACCTCCACTTCACAAGATCATGGTTTCAAAAAACTTCAGAGTCTCGAATACACAGAAAACAATGTTGATAATTCTTTGCATCACACACAAAATGCTGGGGGAACTCAGCAGGTCACGCAGCATCTATGGAAAAGAATCAACATAGATGCTGTCTGACCTGCTGAGTTCCTCCAGCATTTTACACATGTTGTTTCGGATTTCTGGCATTGGCAGATTTTCTTGTGTTTGTTGATAATTTTATGCTCAATGTCCTCTTTCCCATAAACCTAACCAAATCTTGTGATTCACTTAGAGCCATAGAATCATAGAACACTACAGAACAGAAACAGGCCTTTCAGCCCATCTAGTCAATGCTGAACTATTAATCTGCCTAGTCCCATCGACTAGCACCTGGACTATAGCCCTTCATGCCCCTCCCATCCTTGCACCTATCCAAATTACTATTAAATGTTGAAATCAAACCACATCCACTATTTCCTCTGGCGGCTCCTTCCAAACTCTCATCTCCCTCTGAGTGAAGAAGTTTCCTCTCAGGTTACCCTTAAACATTTCACCCTCAACCCATGATCTCTAGCTCTCATCTCACCCAAATTCAACACAAAAAGCCTGTTTACATTTACCCCTATCTGTGCCCTTCATAATTTTATACACCTCTACCAAATCTCCCTAGTGCTCCAGGAAGCATTATTCAACCTTTCCATATACATGTAACTCAGATCCACAAGTCCTGGCAACATCCTTCTAAATTTTCTTGACACTTGTTTGTCCCGTGCTCTTCAAATAATGTGTTAACTACATTGAGGATTTATAGAGTCATCGAGCAATATGGTCGAACAGGCTCTTTGACCCAAATTCTCCATTCTGATGAAGCTTCTCAGACTGAAACATCGACTTTTATTCATTTCCATAGATGCTGTCTGACCTCAAAGATTTAAAGTACATTTGTTATCAAAGTATGCATGCAGCAAACAACCCGGAGATTCGCCTTTCTCACAGACAGCCACAAAGAAAACCTTGAAACCCTTTCAAAGAAAAATATGAACCCCCTCCCCAGCATGTGCAAAAAATAATTTGTGCAAGTACAACAAAAGTATAGTGAAAAACACAGAATATAAAATACAAAATTGAAAGAGTCCAGGCATTTTCAGTTCAGCTCAATGTTTGCACAAAATTGAAAGAGTCCAGGCATTTTCAGTTCAGCTTAGTGTTTGTTATCTGCAGACTGCCTCCAATTCTAAATCACCCAAAAAAAGGAACGAAAAAAACAGAACAAACAGAAACCAGAAAAACACCATCACGTTAACTACAGAGTCCAATCCCCAAACCGCATCTTGACTAAATTCTGCCCAAGACCCAGAAGTCTGCAGCATCCTCCGACAGCATCAAAGGAGAGGAAAACCATTCAATGCAGGAACCTTCCTCCAGCAACGAGCGGTAGTGGTAAACAGCACCGAACACCCACTCATCTTCCGCATTTGCTGTGATGATTTCAGTCTTCGAAACAATTTGAAACATGCGTAGCTCAGGTGGTCGATGGTTGGGCTGAGTTGTTCTCCGAGCTTGGCAATTTACTTGCAAACATTTCGTCACCATACGAGGAGATCGGAGAACAACTCAACTTAAGGATTTCAGACTTCCTCAGCATATTAATCAGTGAGATCAGCGAGAAATGGAGTCGATCATGGGTTTGCCCCCTGCTTCTTGACCTCATGGAACACCCTTGGAGACGGCAAAGGGCCAAATTGCTCCATCGGCCCAGAAACACACCACCAAAATGTAGATCACAGGCTCCCAACAGTTGCAAAAGCACATTTGAAAGAAAAAGAAGCAAAAGAAGTAGTCTTGTGAACCATCAGAAGGATGTCACCCTTGGTCACCATCTTCTCCGAACCTGCCGAGTTCCTCCAGCATTTTGAGTGCATTACTTTGGATTTCCAGAATCTGCAGAATCTCTTGTGGATGCTACATGGATGCAGGCCCCTGACCCCAACCAGTCCATGCTGGCCCTGTTTTCCACACAATTTCATGCATTTAGCCCATATCCTTCTAGGCACCAACTCCTATTACATATCAGTGGGGTGTGAGGTGGAAATATGAAGCACACTTCAAATCACTCTCGCTCATAAACCACCCCTCCTTCCCCACCCCCTGCATCCCACCACCAAATTTTATTTCCCATGTTTCTTCTCCATTGTACTGTTTACAACTTTAGTATGTTTTATTTAATTATTTATTGAGCTACAGCTTTGAGACAAGCCCTGAATGATTCAAAGAATGAATCTGAAAATCACAATTGTCGACTGATTATGGAAATTTCAGCTCACCCAACCTTGCTGTTTTCTACTGAAAACTTGACAACAGAATTTTTTTCAAAGTTCTGAATGGCTTTGATTGAGTAAAGTGAGCATTGTCTAGAAATCTAGCCCCAATCTATGGCACTAAGTGTATTATGTACTCATTTCAATGTGCTGTTTTCTTAAATTCAACAGAATTAAGATGAGGTCAAGGGGAAAGTTCAACAGACCGATGTGATTATACAAGCAGTACCTACTTTATTAGCTACACCCATATGCCTACTTATTAATGCAAATATCTAGTCAGCCAATCATGTAGCAACAACTCATTGCATAAAAGCATGCAGACATAATGAAGTGATTCACTTGGGTGAGAGAGCACAGGTCAGGGTATTTTTAGTGTTTTTAAGGGATATGGGTTTTTTTTATAAGATATGATGGATAAGCAGGAATAGGGTACTAGGAAAGCCAAAGATGGGAGGATAAAATGTAGGTTAGGGTATGTGTGTGTGTGATTGGGTGAAGGGATTTAGAATGTAAGTCTATCACTTATTCTGGAGCAGAAGGTGGCAGTAATGCACCATCAAGCTGGGTGCCAACCGCCGTAAAACAAGACGAAGAAGAAGTGATTCACTTGTTACTCAGATCAAACACCAGAATGTGGAGGAAATGTGACTTTGGCTGTGGAACGGTTGTTGGTTCTAAAGTGAGTGGTTTGAGTATCTCAGAAACTGCTGATTTCCTGGGATTTTCATGCACAACAGTCTCTAGACTTTATAGAGAATGGTGTGAGAAATCAAAACCATCCATTGAGTGGCCCCTTGTGAATGAGGGAGGCTAGAGGGGAATGGCTAGAGTGGCTCAAGCTGACAACAAGGCATGGGTAACTCAACCAGCCACGTGGTACAACTGTGGTGTGCAGAAGAGCATCTCTGAACGCACAACACGATGAGCCTCTAAGTGAATGAGCTACAGCAGCAAACGATGAACATACACTCAGTGTACCTAATGACATAGCCATTGAGTGCGTATTCAATGTGCTGCTTTCTTTGACTCAGTGGAATGAACTTCAAATTCAAAGACCACCGGGGCGTTCTGCTTCAGGCGGATGGAGCAGAGGTGCTCAACAAAGCAGTCTCCCAATTTACATCCGGCCTCACCCAAGCAGAGGAGGCTACATCGGGTGCACCGGACACAATAGACAACCACAACAGATTTGCAGGTGAAGCGTTGCTTCACCTGGAAGGGCTGTTTGGGGCCCTGAACGGAAGTGAGGGAGGAAATGAACTGGCAGGTGTAGCATTTTTAACTAAATTAATCCTTTATGGCTACCCAAAATTCGCATACCTCTATTTCCAGCATACTCATACGCTCTTTTAAGAGCCTTTTAAAAATCTATCATATCTGCCTTCATCACCACCCCTGGAAGTGCATTCCAGATGCCTACCACTCCTTTGAACTTATACCTCTCATCTTAAACGTATGTACTATTCGACATCTTAAGTCTTGGGAAAAAGATACCAGCTGTCAATAATGGCATAGATGTAATGTTGAGACTTTATAAAGCACTGGTGAGACCTCACTTGGAGTATTGTGAGCAGTTTTGGGCCCCCTATCTAAGAAGGGATGTGCTGACACTGAAGAGGATTTAAAGGATGTTCACGAAAATGATTCTGGGATTGAAAGACTTATCATATAAGGAGTGTTTGATGACTTCTGGGTCAGTACTCACAAGAACTCATAAGAATAAGGGGGGAAACTCATTGAAACTTATGGAATATTGAAAGGCCTAGAGAGAGTGGAAGTTAAAAAATTACACGACATATGCCTGTCATATTAAATCTGATTCTGAAGTGGAGAGAATTTCTCCTATGGTGGGGAGACTAGGACCAGAGGACACAGCCTCAGAATAGAAGAATGCCCATTTAGAATATCGATAAGGAACTTCTTCAGCCACAAAGTGGTGAATATGTGGAATTCGTTGCCACAGGTTGCTGGGGAGACTAAGTCATCAGATGTATCTGAGGCAGAGGTTGACAGATTCTTGATTGGTCAGGGCATGAAGGGATAATAGAAGGCAGGGGATTGGGGCTGAGAGGAAAATTGGATCAGCCACGATGAAATGGCGGAGCAGACTCAATGGGCCAAATGACCTAATTCTGCTCCTACATCTTACGGTGTTGTGGTCTTATTCTATCTACGCTTCTCATAATGTTGTAACATTCTGTTAAAGTATTGGAGGAAACCACAACACCATATGGTCACTGAGAAAATATGTTATTCCTATTAATACCCCAACTTTCTTTTAATTCACTTTTAATAGTGACGCTGTAGTACAGTGACCAAGTTGAACTAAAAGAAGCATGGTAAACAATACCTGGTGAGCCATGGGCCAAACCTTCGGGATTTCGAAACAACTGGTTAGCGGATGTTCTGATAATGGATTTGGAAGAGAATACAGGGTCAATAGGAAAGACTAGAAGTTATAGGAGCAGAATTAGGATATTTAGCCCATCGAGTCTGCTCCACCATTTCATTGTGGCTGATCCATTTTGCTTTTCAGCCCCAATCTCCTGCCTTCTCCCCATATCCTTTCATGCCCTGACCAATCAAGAATTCATCAACCTCTGCTTTAAATATACATTAAGACTTGGCCTCCATAGCTGCCCGTGGCAATGAATTACACAGATCCAACACACTCTGGCTAAAGAAATTCCTCCTCATCTCTGTTCCAAAAGGATGCCCTCTATTCTGAGGCTGTGTCCTCTGGCCTTAGACACTCCCACCATAGGAAACATCCTCTCCTTATCCACTCATAGTCATAGTCATACTTTATTAATCCCGGGGGAAATTGGTTTTCGTTACAGTTGCTCCATAATAATAAATAGTAATAGAACCATAAATACTCTATCATAAACCACTCTATCAAGGTCTTTCACCATTTGATACATTACAATTAGGTCACCCCCCATTCTTCTAAATTTTAGTGAATACAGGCCCAGAGCCATCAAATGCTCTTCTTATGATAAGCTGTTCAATCCTGGGATCATTTTCGTGAATCTCCTTTGAACCCTCTCCAGTTTCAGAATGTACTTTCTATGATAAGGGGCACAAAACATAGAAACATAGAAAATAGGTGCAGGAGTAGGCCATTTGGCCCTTTGAGCCTGCACCGCCATTCAGTATGATCATGGCTGATCATCCAACTCAGAACCCTGTACCAGCCTTCCCTCTGCTCAAAACACTCCAAGTGAGGCCTCACCAGTGTTTTATAAAGCCTCAACATTACATCGTTGCTGTTATATTCTAGTCCAGGCTATGGGAGCTCAGGAAATGGGAGAGAACAGGACAATGAGATGACTTGCGACTGACTGGACCAGAATAGACAAGACACACATACAATTAAAGGACACAAGAGACAGTGAAAATAGATATTGGTTTCAACTCAAGATGTCAAAAATTCCTTCCCATCCACAGATACTGCTCAGTCTGCTGAGTTCCTCCAGCAGATTGTATGCTGTATATATAATTAAGCTTACAGTAAGTGCATGTTTAAACCTTTAAACAAACACAACAGTCGATTTAACCAAATGTTATTCTGTTCTCAGGAAACAAGAATGTTAAAGGAGGCAGAGGCCCTCACTGAATCAGATCCCACTCGAGACGCAGCCAGAAACACAAAAGACTGTGGTTGCTGGAAATCCAGAGTAATACACACACAATTCTGGAGGAACATCAGCAGGTCAGGCAAAGAGTTGAGGTTCTGGGTGGAGATTTTTCAATCAAGACTGATGAAATGTCAGCCTCTCCACAGATGCTGTTTTTGATTTTATTTATTTATTGAGATACGGCTCAAAACTGGCCCTTGGAGCCATGCACCTATCAATTCCACGATTTAGTCCGAGCCTAATCACAGGACAATTTACAATGACCGGTCGGTGGGAGGTAACCAGAGCTCCAGGAGAAAACCCATGCGGTCATGGGGAGAACATACAAACTCCTTACAGAAAACGGCAGGAATTGAACCCCAGGCCACCTGTACTGTAAGGCACTGTGCTAACCACTATGCTCCAGTATTTTGTGTGTTACTCTTAGATTTGAACGGACTGGGTTATCTCCAGTTGAAGCACATAATATTGAAAGTAGAACAGTACAGCATAAGAAAAGGACATTCGGCCCATAATGTCTGTGCTGAACACCATACTAAAACTCTTTTCTGCTTATATATATGACCATACCCTTCCATACACTGCATATCTATGTCTCTATCTAAAAGCCTCTCAAATATTACTGGCAGTACGTCGAGAACTTTTAATTAAAATAGACATTTATCTTAATATTTTATAATATTGAAGAGTTTGATAAATTACATTTATAAAAAATTACAAATAACCTTATTATAAATTACTAACTGCGAAACAAACCTATATCTGAGGGTGTTGAAATCACTTTTTAACTATGTCTGTGAAAATCAATCTAATAAAACCCCTCTTCAGGGACTTCCCTCTTAACGGGGGAATTGAACAAAAGAGCAAAATATCCACAGCAAAAAAAAATAAAGGCCAATGAAGCAAAAACGGAGGCTTCTCTGGTCAAAAACATAGGAATAAAACTTGCAGAGGGTAGGGAAGAAACTGTGGCCTTTCGCGACGCGGGAAGATCCCACCCAAATCAAAGCACCTTCAGTGAGTCAGGCTTCCACCTTTAAAGCCGAGTTTCTGACGGCCGATTTTTATTTCGCCACTCACCGAGAAGAGAGTGGCCGAGACCCCGAGCGTCAGCTTGAGGATGAAGTACGCGGCGTCGGCGCCCGAACAGTCACAGTGCAGCCGGGAGCGGCCGCCCATCGCTCCGGACGCGGTCCCAACGCGGCGCCTCACCTGGGGACCACGGACTCAGCGCGGCGGTAGCGCCCTGTACTTCCGTAGCGGAAACCGAAAGCGAAAAAAAAGGGTTTTGTGGGGCGGTCCGTGTGGCTTCCGACTGTCATTGTTGTAGCTCCCTGCTCGCCAGCTGGCCTGTCACCATCACGAGTGTTCCCAGACCGGTGGTCCGTCTCCACCACGGGTGCCCCCAGACCCGGGGTCCGTAACCACCATGGGTGCCCCCAGACCCGGGGTCCGTAATCACCATGGCTGCTCCCAGACCCGGGGTCCGTAATCACCATGGGTGCCCCCAGACCCGGGGTCCGTAATCACCATGGCTGCTCCCAGACCCGGGGTCCGTAATCACCATGGGTGCTCCCAGACAGGGGGGTCCGTAATCACCATGGTGCTCCCAGACCCGGGGTCCGTAATCATCATGGGTGCCCCCAGACCCGGGGTCCGTAATCACCATTAGTGCTCCCAGACCGGGAGTCCGTCATCATCATGGGTGCTCCCAGACAGGGGAGTCCGTAATCACCATGGTGCTCCCAGACAAGGGGGTCTGTAATCACCATGGGTGCTCCCAGCTAGGGGGCCTGTCACCATCACGAGTGTTCCCAGTTAGGGGTTCGTCTCCACCACGGGTGCCCCCAGACCCGGGGTCCGTAACCACCATGGGTGCCCCCAGACCCGGGGTCCGTAATCACCATGGCTGCTCCCAGACCCGGGGTCCGTAATCACCATGGGTGCCCCCAGACCCGGGGTCCGTCATCATCATGGGTGCTCCCAGACCCGGGGTCCGTCATCACCATGGGTGCTCCCAGACCCGGGGTCCGTAATCATCATGGGTGCTCCCAGACAGGGGGGTCCGTAATCACCATGGTGCTCCCAGACCCGGGGTCCGTAATCACCATGGGTGCCCCCAGACCCGGGGTCCGTAATCACCATTAGTGCTCCCAGACCGGGAGTCCGTCATCATCATGGGTGCTCCCAGACAGGGGAGTCCGTAATCACCATGGTGCTCCCAGACAGGGGGGTCCGTAATCACCATGGGTGCTCCCAGCTAGGGGGCCTGTCACCATCACGAGTGTTCCCAGTTAGGGGTTCATCTCCACTATGGGTGCTCCTAGACCGGGGGTCCATCTCCACCACGAGTGCTCCCAGACAGGGGGTCTGTCTCCACCACGGGTGCTCCCAGACCGGGGGTCCGTAATCACCATGGGTGCTCCCAGACTGGGGGTCCATAATCACCATGAGTGCTCCCAGACTGGGGGTTCGTCTCCACCATGCGTGCTCCCAGACCGGGGGTCCGTCATCATCGTGGGTGCTCCCAGACTGGGGGTCCGTAATCACCATGGGTGCTCATAGACCAGGGGTCCGTAATCACCATGTGTGCTCCCAGACCGGGAGTCCGTCTCCACCATGAGTGCTCCCAGACCGGGGGGGGGGGGGGGGTCCGTAATCACCATGGGTGTTCCCATTCAGGGGGGGTCCGTAATCACCATGGGTGCTCCCAGACCGGGGGTCAGTAATCACCATGGGTGTTCCCAGTCAGGGGGGTCCGTAATCACCATAGGTGCTCCCAGACCGGGGGTCTGTCTCCACCATGAGTGCTCCCAGACGAGGGGGTCCATCTCCACCATGTGCTCCCAGACCGGGGGTCTGTCTCCACCACGAGTGCTCCCAGACCGGAGGTCTGTCTCCACCATGAGTGGTTCCAGACAGGGGGGTCCGTAAGCACCATGTGCTCCCAGACAGGGGGTCTATCTCCACCATGAGTGCTCCCAGATAGGCAGGGTCCGTCCGCATATTGAGTGCTCAGAGCTGGCGGGATGGGGGGTGGGCCTTTACACCAGTGAGTACAGGCCCAGAGCCATCAAATGCTCCTTATATGATCAGCTTTTCAATGACAGAATCATTCTCATGAACCTCCTTTGAACCCTCTGCAATGTAAGCATATCTTTTCTTAGATAAGGGGCGCAAAACTGCTCACAATCCTCCAGTGAAGCCTCACCACTGCCTTATAAAGCCTCAACATTGCATCCTTGATTTTATATTCTAGTCTAGTTTATATTTGCCTGTTTTTGGCTCAAATCCCCTTTACTAATCCCAAACTAGGGTAGAGGGAACCCTCGGTTAATGATAAGGGCATTACATTAAAAAGGTAGGGAACCCCTGGTCTAAGCCTTTCCTATATATGTATCTGCCCAATTGTCTTTTAAAAGTTCCAGAATCAGAATTGGGTTTATTATCACTGTCTTATATCATGTGAAATATGTTGTTTAGCGGCGGGAGAATAGTGCTGGACAAAATTACGATAAATTACAGAATAAATAGTGCAAAAAAAAGATTAACATGTGGTAGTGTTCATGGACCATTCAGAAATGTAATGACAGTGCAGGGGAAGTTGTTCCTGAATTACCAAGTGGGTGTCTTCAGGCTCCTGTACCTCCTCCATGATAGCAACAAAAGCATCACCGGATGGTGAGGATCTTTACTGATAGACACTGACTTCTTGATGCACCAATTCCTGAAGATGTCATCTACGGTGAGGGGCTGAGCCATGTTGGGTTTAGTTGCGTGAACAACTCTCTGTCTTGTGTGATCCTGTGTGTTGGAACCTTTCTATACGAGGCTGTGGGCTGGCAGGATGGAGATACATCTCTACTAAAGGAGGTTTAAGGCTCTCTGCTAGCCTGTAGGCCACCCTTCGACAAGGTGTAGTACCTGCTTAGCTCCCCCCTCCCCCCACGATCAGGGTCACATGAAGCCATGGGAGCAGGTGGTGGATGGTCATCTGAGCAGCTGGTGCATATCACAAGTTCTGGTTATGCGACCACTGCCACCGGGCAGACAATCTGAACAGAATTGATGGGATCACCTGTATTGTAAAGACACTGCCCAGAAAAAGGCAATGGCAAATCACTTCTGTAGAAACAATTGCCAAAAACAATAACGTTTGAAGACCATGATTGCCAAATATCATATGACACAGCACATAATGCTGATGATGCCAGGCTGTGATGTAACCGGTCAGAATTTTCTCCATCATACAGCTATAGAAATTTGCAAGCGTCTTTGATAACATTTCAAATCTCTTCAAACTTACAACGAAGGAGAACTGCTGGCGTGCTTTCTTCTTGATTGCATCAATGTATTGGGCCTAGGACAGGTGCATAGAGATGTTGACACCCAGGAACTTAAAACTGCTCACTCTTTCTGTTAAATTAATTGTTGCTGCCTCTACCACTTCTTCTGGTAGCTCATACCATGTATCCAGCTCATTGCGGTGTAGAAGCAAAATCAAACCAAGACAATTGCCTGCCACCCTATGAATTGGTTACACTTGCATGATGTGCCCCAAGCTCCAATGACTCCTTTATTCAAACCTTTATTAGCAATTAGCAAACATACAAACTTGAAGCGACGAAACTTGAGCATACCCAAGTTCAAAGTTTGCGCAGTTTGTTTACAGTTTACAGTTCCTGATATTTACAGTTTACAGTTACTGTTATAGAGATTTGCTAGGTATGCCAACAGAAAAATAATCTCAGGGTTGTATGTGGTGACGTGTATGTACTCTGATAATAATTTTTACTTTGAAATTTAATAAACGTGCAAAATGGAATACAATCCAGATAGAGAACAGATGGAAGGTCCCTACACCCCGTGTCAAAAACTGGTCCATTTGATCCCTTTTAAATCTTTCCTCTTTTAAACCTATGCCCCCTAGTAACCTTGTGACTATCTATACCTTGTGAGGGCATAAGATCACCTTTAGCCTTCTTTGCCGCAGGGAAAATGGTCGCAGCTATCCCAACTCTCCTTGTAACTCAGGCCTTCTAGGAAACATCCTTGTGAATCTTTTCTCCACCCTCTTTCACTTAATCATATCCTCTACTTCCTTAGAAGTTTCCAGAGATTTGGTATGACATCTAAAACTTTGACAAACTTCTACAGCAGTGGAGAATATATTGCCTGGTATGGAAATGCCAATGCTCTTGAATGGAAAATCCTACAAAAAGTAGTCAATATGGCCCGGACCATCATGGGTAAAGCCCTCCCCATCATTGAGCACATCTACATAAAATGCTATTGCAGGAAAGCCCATCCATCATCAGGGACCCTCGGCATCCAGGACATGCTCTCTTCTCGTTGCTGCCATCTGGAAGAAGGTACAAGAGCCTCTGGACTCACACCAGCAGGTTCAAGAACAGTTAGATTAGATTAGATTCAACTTTATTGTCGTTGTGCCGAGTACAGATACAAAGCCAATGAAATGCAGTTAGCATGTGACCAGAAATGCAAAGAATAGTGTTATTTACAAAATAACTGCGAATAAAAAGTAAGTGCTACAGCACACAAATATAGAAGTACTGAGACAGTACAATATGGCTGCAATACTGCTTAGCGCTGTGATCACAGCTTCAGGGAAGAAGCTCTTCCTGAGCCTGCTGGTGTGGGAGCGGAGGCTCCTGTAGCACCTACCGGATGGGAGGAGAGTAAAAAGTCCATGGTTAGGGTGAGATGCATCCTTGATAATGCTTTTCGCCCTGCCCAGGCAGTGTTTATGGTAGATGTTCTCAATGGTGGGCAATTGGGTGCCGATAATCCGCTGGGCAGTTTTCACTACACGCTACCCCTCACCCATCAGGCACTTGAACCAAAGGGGATAACTCACTCATTTTCACTTGCCCCATCATTGAAAGTTTCCCACAACAAATAGATTCACTTTCAAGGGCTCTTTATCTCATGTTTTCAATATTTATCGCTATTGATTCATATTTTCATTTGCGCAGTTTGTTGTCTTCTGCATTCTGGTTGAATGCCTCAGGTGGGTGGTCTTTCATTGATTCTGTCATAGTTATTACTCTATAGATTTTCTGAATCTGCCCACAAGAAAATGAATCTCTTGGTGACATATGGTGTACTTTGATAATATATACTTTTATATATCAATGGTGACATGTATGTACTTTGATAATAAAATTTACTTTGAAGTGTGATGAGCAGATCTGCATAAATCACTCCAGATGTGACCTAATCATTGATTTGTACAACTGTAACGTAATATCCCTACTCCGATACTCAATTCCTCACCCTGTGAAGACAAGCATTCCATTATGCCTATTTCATCATTGAACATGCATTGCCTTTACTATTGCTAATCAATACCAATTACTATCCTTTCAAATATTTCTTTCTGCCTCAACTATTCTTCTTCAATTAATGTCTTTTGTCCTCCGTCTCCCTCAACCATCCCCCCTCTTCCTGCAAATATTCTCTACGACCAGTTTTCACCACTATTCACCAGTGAGGCATCCAGCACAGAAACAGGTCCTTTTTGTTTTACAAAACTACAAAAATTTACTTTCACAAAAATGCACAAAGTACAACAAATATTTACAAAACAGTGAACAAATTCGAATTAAAATATGATTACTACTGTCTATAAAACAGTCAATTCCCTGGGGGGCCCACCGCTTCCCCCACTGTACCCATCGTGACCGCAAGCTCCCTCTCCAATGTTACCCGGGCAAGAATGTCTCCTCAGAAGAGGGGCAGGCAGTCGGCCCTACCAGAGTGCTCGACTCCCCTCCGCCTGGACCTGTGAATAGCCATCTTGGCCAGGCACTGAAGCAAGCCCGTTAGTAGATCGTCAGAGGGACCCACCCATTTCCGTGCTGGGTGCCTGAGTATCAGGGGCGTGGGGCTGAAGTGCAACCGGAACCTGAAGAGCAGCCCCTTCAGATATTCAAACAGGGGCAATACAGGCCCTTTGACCCAAGTTTCCCCTGCCAACCATCAATACTAATCTCATGACCAGTGCTTGGCTCATCATAGCTTTCTGACGCCATGACAAATGCTCAACTCCACACTCAGTAGCCACTTTATTAGATACACCTGTACACCTGCTCATTAATGCGAATATCATGCAGACATGGTCAAGACGGGACAAATGAATGCATTTCCAATGAGGTGCAAAGGAAACATCTAATTGCTACTGTAAATAGAGGTCTTTGGGACAGACAGTTTAAAGTGGAAAGTTTGTTAGCATGTCACTGTCATCGTAATGTATATAAGTGCATATTTGACTTTCTAAAAAAGCAGTAGACTTTTTGATAGTATTTGGGTTTTAGTTGAGGGAGGAAACTTAGTGGGTATACTTCCTGTCTTTTCGCTCCACACTCCAACTCAGTAGGTGGCAGTAGAGCACCTCATGTTAGTCCGCCAACCACCGTTAGACTTAACGAGGTGAAGAAGAAGATGGGCTGAATGGCTAAATTCTATGGCTTATGGTCTTAGGATGTAGATAGTAGATTTTTCCTTGCCGGAGGTTGAGGGGAGAGGTGAGAGGGGATGCTAGGCTGCTTTACAAAGGCAAGTGGTAGGCTAGTTAAGGATGCTTTGACTCTATTGCCTACTAAGCACTAGCATTTAGGGCAGCAATGAAGATCCTTTATCTCTGGTGGTGTTCAGGGCTTCCTTCATTGTGTCAGTAGCTCGGTTTTCACCACTGTCAGTCATGCAAGCGCTGAGCGGAGACTCAGGAATACCATTGCACACAGATGTAGGATTCCTTATTGCTGTTTCTGTAATGGTTCTGTTTGACCAGTCAGGGTCGTTAGCCCTGAGCCGAACCCCCAAACCTGGAGGATCGGTTGACCACTCTTAGTCTGGCCTCCGCCCTTTGACCTGTTCAGCATGGGTGACTCTACCAAGAGCAAAAGCATAAAGCCCTGACTCCGGCCAACACAGCTCTCCGAGTCATTGAGACACGCACACCTTCAAACCACAACAAGGTTGTGGTTCTCTCGGAGAATGCTTTGAGACGGTCAATTCCAGAGGTAAAGGCTGAGGTGAGGACATGGGCAGTGTAGTAGCTAAGGCTTGGGGAAGGCAGAGCCATGTTATGGAGATTAATAGGGCAAAGGCCTGAACCTCACCTCAGTCTTAAACCCCCCTTTACTGCTGAGTCAAAGTACTCCTCAGGAATTTCCAACCTAATGGAAATTAGGTGAAGATTGTTGGCAATAGTTCAGAACATGAGGCATTATGTTCAAGAGCAGAAACATTTCCAAAGTCTCAGGCTGTGAAACAAGAGTAAGTTAGTATGCTGGCAATATTATACAGTATATCCCAACTATCAAATGAAATTAAATGTGATGGATTATATTGAAGATATGTGTGTGTGTTTTTTCTTACACAAGTAAGGCCAAGAGTGAGAAGAAATGTTGTACAGGCTCCATACAGGTTCAAGAATGGTTCAGTTGTCACTATAAACCAAATTATTTTGAAGGAGAGACCCTCCACGGACCAGCAATATGTTTACTTCCACAGTTTAATATGTTTTTTTTTACAAGTTCAATTCTTCTCTTGAACTTTGCTCAAAAAATATAAACTTGAGCCAATTTTAGTTGCAACAGACAGGGAAAAAGTCATTTTGTGGGTTGGTTATTAGAGCAGCAGACAGGGTTCTAGACTGGTGAGCTACTGAAAAATAGAACATCCAGGTCATAAGGTAATAAACCAGAGTTTAAAGACAAAGGTTATAAAACTAACAATAAAATTACTAGCAATACACATCAAAGTTGCTGGTGAACGCAGCAGGCCAGGCAGCATCTCTAGGAAGAGGTACAGTCAACGTTTCAGGCCGAGACCCTTCGTCAAGACTGAGGTCTTTGGGACAGACAGTTTAAAGTGGAAAGATTGTTAGGATATCACTGTCATCGTAATGTATATAAGTGCATATTTGACTTTCTAAAAAGCATTAGACTTTTTGATACTATTTGGGTTTTAGTTGAGGGAGGAAACTTAGCGGGTATACTTCCTGTCTTTTTGCTCCACACTCCAACTCAGTAGGTGGCGGTAGAGCACCTCATGTTAGTCCGCCAACCACCATGTCAAAAAACATGCAATAAACACAACAACCCACAGATTCCCACAATGAAAAGGAGTCTTGTTTCCCTCTCTGTGGATGCTGCCTAACTTGTTGAATATTTCCAGAAACTTCTTTTATTTCATATCACCGTCAATGTCAGTTTTGCTTTCTCTTTCATCTTTAAATTGTTTGGTAGTCTGTAGTTCACCTATTATTGTCACACGCATCAATAGGCAGTAAAAAGCTTTTGCTTCCATGCCATACAGACAGACATAAGTACATTGAGGTAGTAAAAAGGGATAAAAATGCAGAATGTAGAGTAGCAGGTCAAGCAGCATCTTTGGAAAAGAATAAACAGTCGAAGTTTCAGACCGAGATTCTTCATCAAGATTGAAAGGAGGGGGTGGGGTGGGGGGAAGAAGTCAGAATAAGAAGGTGGGGGAGGGGAGTTATCAAAGTACATATATATCATCATATACCACCCTAAGGTTCATTTTCTTGTGGGCATACTTAACAAATCTGCAGGATGGTAACTATAACAGAATCAATGAAAGACCACCCAACTAGGGCGTTCAACCAGACTGCAGAAGACAACAAAACAGTGCAAATACAAATATAAATAAATAGTAATAAACATTGAGAGCATGAGATAATGAGATAAAGAGTCCTTGAAAGTGAGTCCATTTGTTGTGGGAACATTTCAACGATGGGGCAAGTGAAGTTGAGTGAAGGTATCCCCTTTTGTTCAGGGGTCTGATGGTTGAAGGGTAGTAGCTGTTCCTGAACCTGGTGGCGCAAGTGAGAAGCTGGGAGCTGGCAAGTGAAAGAGACAAAGGGCAGAAGAAGGAATGTGATAGGAGAGAAGAATGAACCATCGGAGAGATCTGGCCTCCTATCTCAACTCACCTGCCTATCACCTCTCCTGGGTCCACTCCTCCTTCCCTTTCTCCAATGGTCCACTCTCTTCTCCTATCAGCCTTCTTCCACTCCAGTCCCTTACTTTTTCTACTCGACTGGCTTCACCTATCGCCTTCTAGATACCCTCCTTCCCCTTCCCCCACCTTTTTATTCTGGCATCTCCCCCCTTCTTTTCTCGTCCTGAAGAAGGGTTTCGGCCTAAAACCGACCGTTTTATTACTTTCCATAGATGTTGGCTGACCTGCTGAGTTCCTCCAGCATTTTGTGTCTGTTGCAACCAGAGGGAGGTGATGGGCAGGGAGGAGAAGAGATTTTCAAAATTCAAAGTTCAAAGTACATTTATTGTCAAAGTATGTATGCATTTTACAACCTTGAGATTTGTCTCCTTACAGGCAGCCACAAAGCAAGAAACAAAGAAGAAAACATTTAAATATGCCAACACCCAATGAGAGAGAAAAAAACAAGTAGTACAACCAATAAAAGTATGTAAATAGCATATAGAATGAAAGTGAGCCCTCAGACATGAGGGCCGGAGCAGCGTGAGTAGACCCACAGCCTCAGCCTCAGTTCAGTGCATAGCAAAGTAAACGTTGTGGAGCCCTCAGCCGCGAAGCCCGGAGATTTTAGAGTTGTAGTTGCAGAGAAAGAGCTGTGCAGGTGAGCAAGTAAAATGCAAGGACCACAATTATGTAGATTGGGAAATAAAGAATAAATTGTTATCATAGCAGGGCTTTGTTCCTGACAACAGCAGAATCGGAGTTCCTTAAGCTCAGTGGTCAGTATCCTCAAGCTTTTTTTACATTCTGCCTGATGGCAGAGGGGAGAAGAGAGAATGTCGGGGGCGGGATTGATTACGTTCTCTGCTTTCCTGAGGCAGCGGGAAGTGTAGACAGAGTCAGCAGAGGAGAGGTTGGTTTGCGTGATGAGTTGGCCTGAGTCCACAGCATGCGTTTGTGATCCCTACTCACTTTGACCTGTCCTCCTCATCCAATCCAGCAGTGTGTTTCACCCTTAGCTACCTCCTCAGTTCCGGGACCATTGAGAGTGGATAACATATGGTGGACTTTCAGTGATGTCCATAGTTTTTTTTTTATTTTTAGAGATAAAGCACAGTTGGATGGTGGGTACAGAAGCCTGAAGGCACACACTCAACAATTCAGGAGCAGCTTCCTCACCCCTGCTATCTGATTTCTGAATGGACATTGAACGCTGAACACTCCCTCATTACTTCTGTATTTGCAGTAGTTACTTAACTACAGTATTTAAGATATATATATACCTACTGTAATTCAATTTTAAAATACATATTTATCATGTATTGCATGATACTGCTGCCAGAAAGTTAAGACATTTTACAAAATAATATTAAACCTGATTCTGATTCTGATTCAGGAAGGAGACAGTAACTCAAATAACCATGTATTACGACAGTTGTGCAGAAGAGCATCTCCAAACACACAACCTGTCGAACCTCGATGTGGATGGTCGACAGCTGCAGAAGACAGGAAACATAAACTCAGTAACTAGTTTATGAGGAACAGGTGATATATACTAAAGTGGCCAGTGACTGTATATGGCAATTAATATAGCAATTCTCTGGAGGAGTTCATTGTCAAAATTGTCTTCTGCCTGACAGTGCACAATGATTAATCTGAGTTCACAGAGAATTTTATGCCTCACCTATTTTTGATTCCCAGGAAAGTTGCACCTCTCTATTTTGGGATAAATAAAGGTCTATTAAAGGAGCCCCACATTTCCCAGGAGACGTTTCAGCTGCCGGGAAAAATTGTTGGCTGGTGTCAGTGGCGTCCTCTGGTGGCCGTTGCTGGAACCGGATTCTTCCTGCAGCCACCTGACACCAGAGGTCGAACAGAAAACACAATGTACTCACCAACACCTCTAAACAGGAGAGCTTCATGTCATCAACATCTTCTCAAAGACAAGAATTAGTCCCTCCTTTCTCAGATTCCAAAATTGTATGTTATTGAATATGTATTATTAGTGAAAAGGAATTTTCTTAGCTGGAGGGTGGTGAATCTGCGGAATTCATTGCCACAGACAGCTGTGGAGGCCGAGTCATTGGGTATATTTAAGGTGGAGGTTGATAGGTTCTTGATTAGTAAGAGTGTCAAAAGTTACGTGGAGAAGGCAGGAGAATGGGTTTGAGAGGGATAGTAAGTCAGCCATGATAGAATGGCAGAACAGACTCGATGGACCGAGTGGCCTAATTCTCCTCTGTCTTAATATTTGTATTATGGGATTATTGCTCAATTGTCAGTTCTGATGAAGAGTCTCGGCCCAAAACGTCAACTGTTCCTTTCCCTACGTAGATGCTGCCTGACCTGCTGAGTTGCTCCACCATTTTGTGTGTGCTTCTCAAGATTTCCAGCATTACAGAACCTCCTCTGTGTTTGTTTATTTTCTTGGCCTTTTCTACAAAACAAAAGAGGAAGTCTTTCAAATGTGAACCCTCAAAGCAGCAGGCCTACATTTTCCTGTTTAGATTGGTTTACTGAAGGCCATGTGATCAGTGGCCAATTATTACATACACCTGTACCCTGCTTGTTAATGTAAATATCTAATTACCTAATCATGTGGCAGCAGTTCAAAACATAAAAACATTCAGCTATAGTTAAGGGGTTCACTTGTTGTTCAGGCCATACATTAGAAAGGGGAAGAAATGTGATCTAAGTGACTTTGACTGTGGAATGATTGTTGGTGCCAGATGGGGTGGCTTGAGTATGTCACAAACTGCTGACCTCCTGAGTTTTTCACATACAACAGACTCTAGAGTTTGCAGAGCGTGGTGCACAAAAACAAGACTCATTTGGAGAGTGGCAGTTCTGTGGGTGAAAATACTTTATTAATGAGAGGGATCAGAGGAGAATAGCCAGACTGTTTCAAGCTGACCAGAAGGCGACAGTAACTCAAAGAACTTTTCAACCTGTTACAACAGTGGTGCGTAGAAGAACATCTCCGCACACACACAAACATACACTTAGTGGCCACTTTATTAGGTAGGGATGGCACCTAATAATGCAGTCACTGAGCCCATAAGTGGAAATTGTACAAGCTGTAGAAATGATCTTCTATTCCTCTCCGGCAAGGGATTGAAAGACTGATAATATTTAAAAAGAGGAAGGAAATCAAACCATTCACCTTACAATCTGTGGAAGAGAGGCTTTTAAATGCAACTATTTGTGACAAAATTATATTTTATTTGGACAAATATGGACTAATGCAATATAGTCCAATGCAAGCAAATGAAACTAGCATAGATGGGAATCTTGAACAGCATGCATGACTTGGGCCGAAGGTTCTGTTTCCAACGCCCTTATGATCCTATAAACAATTAGATTTTGGGCCATTTATCTTAATATTTTGTCATATTTTCCCTCCATAACTACGCCTCTTTGAAGTAATAGTGGCATGGTAGCGTAGTGGTTAGCATAACGCTTTACAGTATCAATGACCCGGGTTCAGTTCCCGTTGCTGCCTGTGAGGAATCTGTACATTCTCCCGGTGTTTCAATGAGCGAATGAAGCAAACCCAAGTGCAGGACACAGGCACGGAAATTGAGTTAGGATGCTTACGCGGACATGAATGTTGGACAGCTAACAGGAGGGATCTTGACACGGAGCCTTGACACAGAGAGACGGAGTTTCATAGGTAAACCTTTAAACTGGAGCAAAACTTAGAACACATGGTCCTAAGCGGCCGGGAAATGTTAATTACCACACAGGCAAAACCAACGATCTGGCGACTAGTGGTTGTAATGCCTGGGTTCTTATGCTGCAGGTCTTGATGGAAACCAGGAGTGCCGTCATCAAAGAGAATTATAGGCAAATGGGAAATTAACGGTCAGAACCATGGCACATTCAAAGGAAATTAGGAGAAAGATAGGGAATTAATGATTGGGACCGTGACACCCAGTGCCCGTGTGGGTTTCCTCTGGATGGGCTGGTTTTCTCCCTCAGTTCAAAGACGTACCAATTGGTAGTTTAATTGGTCATTGTAAATTATACTGTGATTAGCCCAGGGTTAAATTGGGCAATTGCTGGGTGGTGTAGCCCAAAGGGCCAGAAGGGCTTATTCCACACTGTATCTCAATAAATAAGGCAACATAACTTCATTGGACATGTGATTAGGAAAGAGGAGTTAGAATGCATGGTAATTATGGGAAAGATTGAAGGGAAGAAAACAAGACGAAGACAAAGACAAATGATGATGAAGACAGCAGCCAGAGAACTGGAAATGAATACCAATGAATTGATCCACTGGACCTGAAACAGGAGTGTGTGGGCAATGGCAGTCAAAGCTCAAACTGGGCATGGCACCTGATGATGATGATGATCTCAATAAATAGATAAAGTCCAATCACAACCAAGAGAAAATCTGCAGATGCTGGAAATCCAAGCAACACACACAAAACGCTGGAGGAACTCAGCAGACCAGACGGTATCTATGGAAAAGAGTACAGTTGACATTTCAGGCTGAGATCCTTCATCAGGACTGGGAAAAAAAGATGAGGAGTCAGAGTAAGAAAGGGGGGGGGAGGGGAGGATGAGCCACAAGGTGAGAAGTGAAACCAGGAGGGGAGAGGGGTGAAGTAAAGAGCTGGGAAGTTGATTAGAGAAAGCGATACAGGGCTGGAGAAGGGGAATCTGATAGGAGAGGACAGAAGGCCATGGAAGAAAGAAAAGGGGAGGAGTTCCAGAGGGAAGTGATGAGCAGGTAAGGAGATAAGGTGAGAGAAGGAAATGGGAATAGGGAATGGTGAAGGGGGGGCATTAACGGAAGTTCGAGAAATCGATGTTCACGCCATCAGGTTGGAGGCTACCCAGGTGGAATATAAGGTGTTGCTCCTCCAACCTGAGTGTGGCTTCATGGCGACAGTAGAGTAGGCCATAGACTGACATGTTAGAATTGGAATGGGAAGTGGAATTAAAATGGGTGGCCACGAGGAGATCCCACTTTTTCTGGTGGATGGAGCACAGGTGCTCGGTGAAGTGGTCTTGCAACCTGCGTTGGCTCTCCCCAGTATACAGGAGGCCACACCAGGAACTCCGTTACAGTGGATGACCCCAACAGGTTCACAAGTGAAGTGTTGCCTCACCTGGAAGGACTGTTTGGGGCCCTGAATGGTCATGAGGGAGGAAGTGCAGGGGCAGGTGTAGCACTTGTTCCACTGTCCCTGCTACCAGCCGCGGGACTCGCTGGTGAGAAGGCCACCTTTCATAAACAATAGGCATCTAGGGTTGGTGTGATCTGGCATTCAACCAAACAGGAACGTTGAGATGTTCCGATTAAAGAGCTCAACAGGTCAGGCAGCATCAATAGGAACAAAAGGCTAGTGGATATTTCAGATTGAGACCCTAGAGCAGAGCAAACCACATTATGGACTAGGTAACATCAAAATCCAATGGGTTGGAGGAACATGACTGATGGGTGAAACAAGACAGTAGTGAAGTTAATAGAGTCACAGAGCACTACAGAACAGAAACAAGCCTTTCTGCCCATCTAGTCCGTGCCAAATGGTTATTCTGCCCAGTCTCATCAACCTGCCCCTGGATAGCCCTCCATACCGCTCCCATCCATGTACCTATTCAAAGTTCAGTTGAAATCAAACCTGCATCCATCACTTCCACTGGCAGCTCGTTCCACACTCTCACCACCCTCTGAGTTCCCCTTCATGTTCCCCTTAATCTTTTATTCTTAAGCCATGACTTCCAGTTCTAGTCTCACCAAACCTCAATAGAAAAATCCTATCTTTCATTTACCCTATCTATATACCCCTCACAATTTTCCATACCTCGGTTGAATTGAATTGAATTGGATTGGATTGAATTGTATTGAATTGCATTGAATTGAATTGACTTGACTTGAGTTGACTTTATTTCTTACATCCTTCACACACGAGGAGTAAAATTCTTTACGTTGCATCTCCATTTAAATGTGCAATGTGCAATCGTAGTAATTTATAATAATTTATAATAAATAGACCAGTTAATGTAACATAGAAATACACTCAAATCGGTGTGAGTCAACCAGTCTGATGGCCTGGTGGAAGAAGCTGTCCCAGAGCCTGTTGGTCCTGGCTTTTATGCTGTGGTACCATTTCCCAGATGGTAGCAGCTGGAATAGATTGTAGTTGGGGTGACTTGGGTCCCCAGTGATCCTTTGGGCCTTTTTCTCACACCTGTCTTTGTAAACGTCCTGAATCATGGGAAATTCACAACTACTCTGTCCACACCACTCTCTGCAGAGTCCTGCAATTAAGGGAGGTACAGTTCCCATACCAGGCAGTGATGCAGCCAGTCAGAATGCTCTCAATTGTGCCCCTGTAGAAAGTTCTGAGGATTTGGGGGCCCGTACCAAACTTTCTCAACCATTGGAGGTGAAAGAGGCGCTGTTGTGTCTTTTTCACCACACAGCTGGTGTGTACAGACCACGTCAGGGCCTTGGTGATGTGGATGCCAAGGAATTTAAAGCTGTTTACTCTCTCATCTCCAGATCCACTGATGTGAATAGGGGTTAGTCTGTCTCCATTTCTCCTGTAATCTACAACCAGCTCCTTTGTTTGTTTGAGGGAGAGGTTGTTTTCTTGACACCACTGTGTCAGCGAGATGACTTCCTTCCCTGTAGGCCACCTCGATATTGTTCGAGATTAGGCCAATCAATGTAATGTCATCGGCAAATTAGAGCTGTGGGTGGCGACACAGTCATGGGTATACAGGGAGTAAAGGAGAGGACTTAGTACACAGCCCTGAGGAGTTCCTGTATTGAGAGTCTGAGGGGTGGAGGTGAGGGAGCCCACTCTTACCACCTGCTGGCGATCTGACAGGAAGTCCAGGATCCAGCTGCACAAGGCAGGGTGAAGCTTGAGGTCTCTGAGCTTCCTGTTGAGCCTGGATGGAATTATGGTGTTAAATGCTGAACTGTAGTCCAAGAACAGCATTCTCACATAAGCCCTATCACTGTATTCTCTATCAGATCTCCCCTCATTCTCCAACTCTCCAGGGTATAAAGTTGGGAACCTAACCTTGATTCGGATTCCAGCTGCTTTCCATATGAATAAGTAACCTTGTCTTGAGTACACGGAGACCTGGAGGGACCTGCACATAATCATTTGGGAGTTACAGGAGCAGTAGTTCATGCAAAACGAACAGAATGTTTGCACCTATTAACACTGGTAAGAGTAACAAAATTAAGCTGACCCTTACAAATTAAAATCAGTCATCAGCGTGAACATTGTGGGAGCTATGGTAGCATAGTGGTTAACACAACACTATTACAGCTCAGGTGCTCCAGAGTCTGGAGTTTAATTCCAGCGTCATTCTGTAAGGATTCTCTGGAATGTATGGGCTTTCCCCAGGTCATCCTGTTTCCTTCCACAGTCCATCATCATTACTATGTGCCATCTCATATGAGGTGGGCAATCATGGTCTTGTCTTTATGACCATGATTGATTGTGGCAAGTTTTTCTACAGAGGTGGCTTGCCATTGGATGTTTGATGGTCTGTGTTGTGCAGGGTTGTTTAGTGTGTTCTGAAGCCCCCTTGCCAGGCTCATGTGGAAACTTGGCTCATTGCTGGTCCCACTAACAGCCATGAGATTCAGCAGGAGAAGGCCACCTTTCATAAACAATAGGCACCTAGGGTCGGTATGATTTGGGGGTTCAACCAGACAGGAATGTTGTGATGTTCTGATTAAAGGATCCTCAATCTGCTGCTGTGTAAACATTGCCCATACACAATTGTCGGTCGGCAGGAAATAACAGATTGTACACCGCATAAAATTATAAATTTCATCTTTATCAAACAGTTAGTAGGAAAAAGAAAATGGGAAAAAAATCTCCCGTTACACCTTATGTCCGAATGTGCACATAAAGTTGGAGCTCATCTTGAAGTGATCCTTTGCACTCACGCTGGACCCACAATCTGCAAGAAAGCAGAGACCACATCCCAAACATCGCTTGAAATCGTCTGGAACAAATGGGTGCTCTCTCTGGAGTATTGACCCTTCCTCCTTGGAGCCACAAAACACCTTGTGCAACGGGGATGCTCCTTCTCACAGCATCCTCAGCCATCTTCCCTCCTGTCCTCTCTGAAGCTCTCGTCAAGAAGTCCACAAACCCTACCGGTGTCAGTCACAAATCTCTCTCTGCCCACCTCTCTCTAGAACTTTCCCCAAATTCCACCATCCTGACTGGCTGACACAACATTCCTAAGTTGAGCATTGTAGTCCATTATCTTTAGCCAAAAACCCAAACATGCTATAGGAAGACACATTGCTTCTACAGAAAGCTACTAAATGAATACCTTATAGCATCAGCAAGAAAAATTTAACCTGGGCATTAGAGTTCTGTTGTGTTTTTCTGTTTTGCAGCTGCCTACAAGAAGATAGATCTCAAGGTTTCATATGGTAAACGTACTTTGATAATAAATGTACTTTTTAATTCGTACCTCCTCCATGATGGTAGCAATAAGAAGAGAGCATGTTCTGGATAATGATGGATACTGCCTTCTTGAGGTATCGCCTTTTGAAGATTTCCTGGATGGTGGGGAGGCTAGTGTCCATAATAGAGCTGGCTAAGTTTACAACCCTTTGTAGCTTTTTCCGATCCTGTGCATTGGCACTTCCATAAGTTATCAATAATTCCGTGTCGTATGACGTGGGCAATCGTGGTCTTTTTTTCATTTAAGTGCAATTGTGAACAATAGCCAGATCGGAAGTGCTGATCAAGTCAACTAGTTCTCAAAGAGAACTCTGATAGCCATTCAGATGGTTCACTGCTGCTCAGCGATAGAACACAAAAAAAATCATGTGTACAATACTGGAGTCATGATGATCATGATGAAGTCTGCTGGATAGAGACATTTATACACATGCTGTCCTCCATAATTCAAAGAGATTGAAGGATAAGGTTGCAGGGTGAAAAAAAGTGGCACGAGCACTTGGAACTAAAAACTAATCCCTACCGGGAGAAAACAGCACTTGTTCTTACCGCACTGTTCTCCAGCAGCTTAAGGACTAAACCCAGCCGGAACGTAACTCACAAGTGCTCTTGAAAATCAGGTACTAACCCTACCTACCAACAACCAAGCATTGCCATCCTGGTCCCTTTCATGATAGGTTATGAAGAAGCATGTGACTTCCCTCCCAGAGATGATAGGTGTTTGTGCACTTGACTCTTGAAGGCTTGGACCCCATCGTCGCAGATGTTTCCAACCACAGCATCTGAAAGGCTGTTCCAAATTCTGATAACACAGTGAAGGAAGCTTCTATCCAGTGTGTAGGTTCTCACATCAGGCATAGAAACAGCATGAGCAGGCATAGATAAACTTGATCGTGTGGTGCGCCGTCTCTCATAAGATGAAGGCAGCATGGCGTGAATGTCTGCAGGGCTGTGGCTGGTGTGCATTTTGTATAGCACAGTAACTGCAGCAACCTGTCGTCTGTGGTGTGAGCTACTGATGGCCAGCTTCTCACAAGCTGTGGCTTCATCTACACCTATAATCCCGAGAGCCTTTCTTTGAATGGAATCAAGCTGGCTGAGGACACACTGTGAGGCATTCACCCATGATAAGCAGGCATACCCCATGATACTTCGTACCTGGTCTTTGTAAACCGTGGCTCTGCCCTCTTTGTCTAGTTCGGATACTACTTTCCGCAGAGCTCCAAGCCTTTGTTTGAAACAGTGGAAATGTGTTTATCCCACACCAACTTGCTGTCAATATTAACACCAAGGATTACTAGCTCCTTCTTTAAATCCAGCTTGCAGTTCCCAAAATACAAGTGGGGTTTAGAAGGATTCCTCTTCCTAGACATCACCATCACCTTGCACTTAGTAGGCTCACAGGTGACGCTCCAGTTGTCTGCCCAGGCTTTCATCCTGTCAAGATCCCTGTTCAGGCTTACTGCCACTGTATTACTCTCTCCTGCTCTAATTGGTGCAAATAGTGTGGAGATCACCGTACAGGTATAGCTCGTCACTGCATGCATCACCAAGTCATCAATGAAGATGGAAAACGGAAGTGACCCAAGTATTGAACCCTGTGGTACAGATGCATTGACGGTTGAAGAATCAGAAGCCTGACCAGAGATAACAACTTCGATGGTCTGTCCATAAAGGTAGCTCTGCAGCCATCTAAGCAGCTTTCCAGATATTCCTTTGGATCTCAGCTTAACACAGAGTCCATTATGCCAGACCTTGTCAAAAGCTCCTTTGATATCCAGGGCTACGACACACACTTCTCCCCCTTTGTCTAAGAAGGTGTTCCACGTTTGAGATAAGGTGGTGAGGAGATAGGCTGTACTGTGATCAGGTCGAAATCCATACTGCCTACTAAGTTGTTACGGAGTAGGTAGTTCTGAACTTGTTTGTGGACTGCTGCTTCCATTACCTTGCTGATGACACTGAGTAAGGATATGGGGCAGTAATTTGTAGGATCAGCTCTGGAATCCCGCTTGTGTACTGGTGTTATTGATGCTATTTTCTATTGTTCTGGGAATACACCACTCGAGAAGCATAGCTGGAAGAGGCGGCAGAGAGGACTTGCAAGTTCTTCACTGCATTCCTTTAAGACCCTAGTTGGAATCCAGTCAGGGCCAGATGCTTTATCAGGCTGAAGCTGTTGCATAATTTTCCTGATGTCTTTAGGTTTGAAGATGATTTTGTTCAGCAAGGTGGTAGTAAGCTGCTTGATATCTGGTGGCTGGTCATTAGCATTTGTGAGCCGACATTTATCGGCAAAAGCCCGACAGAAAACATTGGCCTTATCCTTTGCTGGTGCATGTACAGACCATTGTGCTCAATGACAGGGACGTCAGAGTGGCCTGTTCTTCCAGAGAGGGAACATTCCACCACTTCTTGCTGCTAAGGTTACCACTGGTTAAATCATTTTTGAGTTTGGTGTTATGGTTTCTTCTGGCCCGTCTCTCTGCTCGATTGTATGACTGCCTAGCCTGTATAAAACTCTCCTTATTAGCAGGGGTGTTGCACTTCTTTAGATGGCGGGAGAGACGACGTTTCTTCTTTGTTGCTCGCCTGCACTTGTTATCAGACCATACTTCATCACCAATCTTCTTACCATGATGGTTCTTGGTAAATTTTTCTACAGAAGTGGTTTGCTATTGCCTTCTTCTGGGCAATGTCTTTACTAGATGGTGACTCCAGCCATCACCAACACTCTTCAGAGATTGTCTGGCTGGCATCAGTGGTCACATAACCAGGAGCTGTGGTATGCACCACCTGCTCCCATGGATTTACGTGACTCTGATCTTGCAGGGTGGTGGTGTTGGCTAAGCAGGTGCTACACCTTGCCCAAGAGTGATCTGCAGGCCAGCAGAGGGAAGGAGAGCCTTACACTTCCTTTGGTAGAGACGCATCTCCACCCCACCACCCTGCCCTCGTACAAGACTGTGATAATGAGCAAACACATCCATAAATTTAAGTAATCTCAGATGAAGTTTGAGGATTTGTATGTGATTAAGTCAACATCTGCTGTCTGAAGCCTTTCATTTTGTAAAACATACACAACACTGTATCTTTCCTCCTATGAATCATAATTAATTTAGAGTTACTTCAAAAATGGATCAAATGAAACATACAGGAGATGGAATACATGTGTTCTCTTCATTTTTACTTTAGTGGGTCTTGCACTTACGATGTTGTGATGTAATGCCATTAATGTACTCTCATATAACCCGTAATGAATTATGTAGACAAAGAATGCTTAATGAAGCAATATGTTCACAATATTAGTCAAGTATTACTGTTGAATACACGACAATGGGGATGCGCTAGGGTGAGGTGACTGACAGGTTCTCACCCAATGCTTTATTTTTAGATTAGATTTTATTTTAGATTTTGGTTTTGTCAGTTTCAGTCTTGGTTTTGCCTGTGTTTCTTGTGATATCATTCTGGAGGAACATTGTATCATTTTTTAATGCATGCATTTCTAAATGACAATAAACGAGGACTGAGTGTCCTCATAATCTAAAAAAAATCTAAAAGAAATTCATATTCCTTTGCGATGTAATTTAAATTAAATGATGGTATTTTCCTTATCATTGCATTAAACTCCAAATCTTGTGAATATCATAGTTATGTAGTATTTGCATCTCATTCAATTCCATTGTCAGTCTGCTAGAACATGTTAGTTTGCCTGCAAGGTTTCACAGACAAGTTTTGCGTATTCGTTCATTCTGTGCCATGCCATATAACATAGGCGATCATTGTCTCATGACCATGATTATTCCCGGCAATTTTTTCTACAGATGTGGTTTGCCATTGCCTTCTTCTGGGCAGTGTCTTTAAAAGACAAGTGACCCCAGCTATTATCAGTACTCTTTAGGGATTATCCGCCTGGCGCCAGTGGTCATATAACCAGGACTTGTGATATGCACCGGCTGCTCGTACGACCATCCACCACCTGCTCCCATGGCTTTACCTGACCCTGATCGGGGGGGGGGGGGTGCTAAGCAGGTGCCATATCTTGCCCAAGAGTGATCTGCAGGCTAGCGGAGGGAAAGAGTGCCTTATGCCTCCTTTGGTAGCAACGTATCATCACCTGCCTATTCCTTTCCCATTATTTTTGCATTGTCCTTGAAATCCATGGGCAAGGTAAGAAGATCAAACTGTGTCTTCTCCTATTCCAAAACTCCTAGCATCTCTAGTTACACACAACCAACTCTGATGGTGATCCACACAATCTGCACACCAGACGCTGAATTACATAACCCAGTCGTTTACTCATAATTATAATATACCAAGAGATTTCCTGGAGGACAGTGTTTTTCACTGTATCTCAGTGCATGTATCAAAGCCTCCTTGCAAAAATGAAGCTACCTCACTGACTATCTGAATTGGAGAATGAGGAACGTGCCTCTCTTGAGAACCTTGGGACTCTACACCCTAAGGACATCTAGCTTGTCTCCGTTGATCGTCACCAAATTTAACAGCTCCACCACAGAAAGCATCCTATCTGGATGGACATGCCATTGTACGGCAACTGCTCTGCCCTAACTGCAAAATATAGCAGAGTTGTGGACATGGCTCAGTACCTCACAAAAACCAGCCTCCTCTCCATCAACACTATCTGCACTTCCCACTGCCACAGGAAAACATCCAACATGATAAAAGATTCCACCCACCCCAGTTGTTCTCTTTCTCCTTCCTTCGGGTAGAAAACACAAAAGGTTTAAAACACGCACCAGCAGGCTCAAGAACAGCTTTTTATCTCAGTTATAAGACTCTTGGATGGACGTCTTTGTACAATAAAGATGAACACTTTGATGCAATTAGGATGAAAGCATGCCAGTGCCTGTATTTCATTTGGAGTTTGTGGAGATTTTGGTATGTCAAAGGTGGAGGTGGGGTATTTGTGGTGGTGGGTCACTCTGCTCGGCAAGTGAGACCTGCGGCTGTGAAACAATCTCAGTTTATGGGGTTTTCTCTATGGTAGTTGTAGGAATTGACTCTGAGACTCAGTGGTTCTGACTACTCTGGACACCTTTCAGCTCTAAATATTGGCTCTGCTCTCCTCAGCTGATCGATGTGTCATCTCCAGATGATATCAGACATGATCTCCACTGTGTAGGAGAGAGATCCAGTTTTGTCCTTAAACTATTCAAGTACCCACTGTTGATCATCTCTGTAGTCTGTCACCAGAACTGCTTGTCCCGGAGTCTTCATCTTCCTAAGCTCATCACCCCTACATAGGCCACTGAGAGAAGTTCACCAGAGTGCTCAATCCTGGCTGAAGGTTGGTCAGTAGCATGCTTTCCATTTTCACCACACAGCTTCATATGTCTTCTAGTCAAAGTTCCTTCCTCTCCCTGTGATGAGGTCCTTACAGTTTCTGCTAGTGTTTCTGTAGCTCTGGGATTTTACAGGGTGGGTCTGCTAGCTCCATGCCCAGCCCTCCTCCTTTCACCGCCGAGCTTGGGAGTTTTGTCCACAACTCTTCTCTTTTGAGGAGGATTCAACTTGTCCCAGCTGTTTGTCCTACACACTCCTTCTGAGATTGGGTTTGAGGAGATCCAAGTGGGAGCATAGTTGGAGAGTTGTTGGATGTGGAGTGTGCTGCATTGGGATATGCAAAGAGGAAATTGGCAAGTTTCTGATTCAGGGTAGTATGTTCTGCTGACATTGCTTCTATTGCATTCTTTAGACTCTGGACAAACCTTTTCGCCAAGCCATTTGTAGTTGTGCAATATGGTGCTGATGCATTGGATGATGTCTTGTTCCATTCATTTTCAGGAATGACTGTTAAACTTGGGCCCATTGTCACTGACTAGGTGTTTTGGAACACCAGTCCCTGACCAGAGGTTTCTCAATACATCCAAAGTGTGCAAGGCTGTAGTGGAGGCCCTCGGGAATACTCCTGGCCACTTTGTAGCTGCATCTACTACTACCAAGATATTTGTGCCTATGAATGGTTCAGCAAAATTCCACATGAATCCCCTGCCAGGGCAATGCAGGCCATTCACAGGATGGAGAGACGCTGCTCTTGGCATCTTCTGGGTGTGTTGGCATCCTGAACAGTGCATGGAAAGCTGCTCGATCTGCTGATCTATCCCAGGCCACCAGGAAAAGCTTAAGGTCAACACTTTCATTTGGCATTGCTAGATGACTGGTATGTAGCTCCTCCAACACTTTAGCCCTCAGCTTGAATGATACAACAACTCTCAATCCCCACATAAGTAACCCCTGTCAAGGGCAAGTTCATTCTGACACTGGCAAAAATGGGGGAGCTAAAATATCAACTGCATCTCTGGCTGCTGTTTCCTTTGATACAGAGATTTCAATTGCTCTTGTAAATATGAGTTGTGCTTCAGTTAGGAGCCATTTTTGAATGCTTTCTTGAAAGATCCCACAAATTAATGATCTCTCAGTGCATCATTAAGACCATTACTGAACTGACAATGCTTTATTATTATTTCCTGGTTCTCACTGTTTATGAACCTGTGGCCATACTCGTTGCTTGTTAATTTTATCTGCTTTCTGCCTTAGTTTTTAATTTGAACGTCTCTCTCTCTCTGTTTCAACTTCTGAAGAAAAATATGCTGTGCTTCAACAAGTAGGTAGTGTTACGTACCCCGTAACTGGGTTGCCAAACCAGCAGAAATGGACCACTTAGTTGGAGTCTGGATTACTGGAACTAAGGAAGTTTTTATTAAAGAAATAAGTAGCACAGTACTCTAATAGTAAGGATATAAATGCAACAGGTTCGCAATGATAAAACACACATGTACACAGAACTAGGATAATAGGATCAATCAAGCTCTGTCGCAGTCTAGGGGTAAAATGATCAGTCTCAAGTGACGCAGAGTTCAGTTCAGCTGAGTTCAGTTTGCAGTAATCGCTGTTGTGCCATTTGAGAGAGAGAAAGAGAGAGAAAAAGATATGCAAATCAGATTCAGCAGACCTTGATGTTCATCGCAGTTAGCTTTCGAGCTTTATTGTCTTCCGAGGTCACCGACTGTGACCCCTCCGTTCCAGTTACGATCGTTCTTCTGCAGTGAACCCGGCACCCAGGCAAGGGCGGACACACACACTAGGTTCCCGCCGCTCGTACCTTTTCACCCTGTGCGTCTATGGTCGGTCCCACGACCAGACCTCCAAAACTCCCACCAACTTGTGGGGGGGGGGCACACTGCACTTCCAGGGTCTCGTTATCTCGTAGTGTCGTGGTGTCTGTTGTGCCTTAGCGAACCTGTTCCTTTTATCCCCCTGCCTGTCCATCAAACTTCAAACAGTTCAGGTTCAAAGTAACTGGTCTGACAATACTCGGAACTGCATCTCTTTGCATTAATCTCTCTCGTCTCCCATTAACATTTCTGAATGTTTCCCCATTGTCTCTCTTATCTCTCTCATCGGCATCAATCTTCTGATAACTTGGTCTTTTGTCACAGTAGTTGTCTCAGGTTCATTTTAAAACTTCCTCATCACCACTGTTACATTTTCTAACTCCAGAAACTAATCAAAAGAGAAACACAGTTTACTTGTCTGTCTATTTTTCTTTACTTTTTTTAATGAGGCATTCACATGTGATGTGGCAGTGTAATGGTGTATATGCCTTTCAGATACTTACGTATAACTCATAATGAATTATGTAAACAAAGAATGCCTGATCAAACAATATATTTACAATATTATTCATATAATGCTGAAATTTGAACACATGACAGTACCCTGGAGGGAATTCTGACTAGTTGCAGGATTGTCTTGTACAGAAGCCCCAATGTACAAGATCAGAAAAGCTGCAGAGGGTTGTAAAGTTAGCCATTTGCTTCATGGACTCTAGCCTCCCCAACATTAAGGACATATTCAAAAGTCAATACCTTGAAAAGGTGGTATCCATCACTGAGGACCCTCAGCTCTGAGTCATAGTCCTGGAACGGTACAGCACAGAAACAGGCCCTTTGGGCCTTCAAGTCCGTGCCAACCCATTTAAACTGCCTACTCCCATTGACCTGCACCGGGACCTTAGCCCTCCATATACCTACCATCCATGTACCTACACAAACTTCTCATGAGCATTGAAATGCTTCTCATTGCTACCATCAGGGAGAAGATACAGGAGCCAGAAGACACACTCTCAACATTTCAGGAACAGCTTCGTCCCCTCCACCATCAGATTTCTGAACTGTCCATGGACATGAACCTCAATATTTTGTTCTTTTCTGTTACATGTTAGAATCTAGCGGACATTTTAAAATCTGGCAGGTAAGCATTTCCACCTGGATAATAAATGGTTAAATTTAGAATACTATTTAGAAATGATGTTATTTTTCAATTGTATTTTTAAAAAGGTTTATATTAATAATTTTTGAACACATTTTCTAAAATGCTTCATTTATTTCAATCTGTCTCTGTTATACTGTTATTAATAGTAAAAGAATGAATGCACATAAATAAGCAACATGACTCATCCTTTTTCCTTAACAAGGTGCATAATCAATGATGTCTCAGCTCAAAGTTACTTACTTAGTTAGAGATACAGCATGGTACAGACCCTTCTGGCCCAACGAGTCACACCACCCAGTAACCAACCTAGTTAGCACTAGCCTAGTTACAGGACAATTTGCAATGACCAATTAACTTACTAACCAGTATGTCTTTGGAACGTGTGAGGAAATTGGAGGACCTAGAGGAAACCCACATATTCATGGGGAGGACATACAAACTTCTTACAAATGGCATCAGAATTAAACTTCAAACTCTGACTGTAATAGTGTCACACTAACTGCTACGCTACTGTATGCAAGAGAAGTTTTTAGAAGATATTCACCAATCTCGTCCACAGATAATAAGGTTACTGGTTTAATTTCTTTCCTCATTTTAAATATCATCAGTCTTTCAATCCCTTGCCAGAAGGGATGGAAGATCATTTCTACAGCTTGTACAATTTCCACTTGTACTCTCGAAAAGTTTTGTCACCCCGATCGATGAGGACCAGGTAGGCCAAAGGGCCTATTTCCTTGCCGTAGTTCTCCAATATCCCACATAGAACTCAGAACCCCTTCAGGACCCCACAGAACTCAAGTGGAAACAAGACCTCCTCAACCCAGTGACTACCTCTGTGGAGAAGTAGGTTCTTAATATATTCACTACATAAGGAGCAGGCCGGCTGGTGGCGCAGTGACATCAGCGTTAGACTCCAGAGCGGAGGTTCCCAAGTTCGAATCCAGTCGGGCCACTCCCGGGCACGCTGTCCATCCGTGCCAGGCTGAGTGTCGAGCTCGCAACTCGGCCTCATAAAAAAAAAAACTGCGCTGTGAGAAGGACGTGGGGGACCACTCACAGAATCTTTCCTCCAAGACAACCACTTGAAAAAGTGGTCGCCGAGGCTCTGGCAGAGTGTGGCACACATAAAAAAAATATAAGGAGTCCCACTTCTCCAAATATGGAAGGACTGCCCTTCTCTATAAGTTCTTCTCTGTCCCTTACATCTAGGTATAAAATAAAGATACACGTTGAATGAGTGGTAACAGCAGCCATTGCCGCTGGCACTCAGCTCCAGTGACCTGTGCTCAGTCCTGACCTTGAGAGAGGTTCGTGTGAGTTTGTGCATTCTTCCTTTGTCTGCAGTGGGTGTCCTCTGGGTGCCCTGGTCTCCATCCATGTATCAGAGAGGTTCTGGTTGAAATCCATTTGAATTGTTCCTATGACAGAAGGTGGCAGGAGAATTAGGGTGGGGGCAGTGGATAAGTCGAGAGGAATGAAGGATTGCATGAAGATTGCTTGTTCCTTGCCATGAATGATGCGACAAAGTCAAAGCTGAGCACGTGTATGCAGAGGTGCAGTGAAAAACTTACTTGCAGCAGCATCACCGGCACATTGCATCTGATACACAATATTCACAAGAAAAACCGTTAATTAAATATACTGTAAATTAAATAAAATTATACTTGGTCAAGAGCTTCTTCCCGTGTCTGTGACTATGCTAGATGATGTCAAGTTTCGTTTGCAGTAGTGGGGTTGTGAAGTGTTTGGATTACCAACCCAAGGACATGAATTCAAATTGCCATGGTATCTGCGGAATTAAATGAAAAGTCTTAGTGAAGATAATCATAAAACCATTGGATTGTCAGAAAGAAAAATCAGGTTGAGTGCGGTCATTTGGGAAAGAAAATCTATGTACCTTATCCAGTCCATAAGACATAGGAGCAGAATTAGACCATTTGGCCCATCGAGTCTGCTCTTCCATTCAATCATGGCTGATCCTTTTTCTTCACCCCCCCCCAGCCCCACTCCCCTGCCTTCTCCCTGTAACCTTTGATGCCATAGCCAATCAAGAACCTATAAATCTTTGCCATAAATATACCCAATGACCTGGCCTCCACAGCCACCTATAGTAACAAATTCCATAAATTCACCACCCTCCGGCTAAAGAAATTCCTCCGCGTTTCTGTTTTAAATGGAAGTTCCTCTATTCTGAGGCTGTGCCCTCTTGTCCTAGACTCCCCTACCATGGGAAACATCCTTTCCACACCTATTCTGTCTAGGCTTTTCAACATTTGAAAGGTTTCAATGAGATTCCCCCCCTCATCCTTCTAAATTCCAGTAAGTACAGACCCAGAGCCATCATACGTTCCTCGTATGATAACCCTTTCATTTCTGGAATCATCCTTGTAAACCTCCTATGAACCCTCCCCAATGCCAGCACAAATTTTCTTGGATAAGGAGCCCAAAACTGTTCACAATACTCAAGGTGAGGCCTCACCTGTACCTTATAAAGCCTCAGTATCACATCCCTGCTCTTATATTCTAGACTTCTTGAAATGAATGCTAACATTGCATTTGCCTTCCTCACCACTGACTCTACCTGCAAGTTAACCTTTAGGGTTCTCTACACAAGGACTCCCAAGTCCCTTTGCATCTCAGATTTTTGGATTTTCTCCCCGTTTAGAAAATAGTCTGCACATTTAATTCTTCTACCAAAGTGCATGACCATGCATTTTATAACATTACATTTCATTTAGGCAACACACACAAAATGCTGGAGGAACTCAGCAGGCCAGGCAGCATCTACGGGAAAGAGTACAGTCAACGTTTCGGGCCGAGACCCTTCAGCAGGACTGGAGAGAAAAAGATGAGGAGTAGAGTTAAAAGGTGGGGGGAGGGGAGGGAGAAACGCAAGGTGAAAGGTGAAACCGGGAGGGATGGTGAAGTAAAGAGCTGGGAAGTTGATTGGTGAAAGAGATACAGGGCTGGAGAAGGGGGAATCTAATAGGAAAATACAGAAGGCTATAGAAGAAAGAAAATGGGGGAGGAGCACCAGAGGGATGCGACAGGCAAGCAAGGAGATAAGGTGAGAGGGGGAAAAGGGGATGGGGAATGGTGAGGGGGGACAATTACTAGACGTTTGAGAAATTGATGTCCATGTCATCAGTTTGGAGGTTACCCAAATGGAATGTAAGGTGATATTCTGTGACTAGGGTGGTACACTAGGGAGAGGTAATAGGTGGATGTGTTTTATTCAGGAGTTGATAGGACAAATGTCTGCAGGTGCGGTGGACAACCATTTTTTGAAGGTGAGCGTAGTCATTACTTGGTAGAGAGATTAAGTCATGGGTGATTGGTTATTGAGTTGGTGAATGATAGGTTGTAGTGGGGATGAGAAATGAACGTTTTTCAACAATTATGGAATGGTCGATTAGTTAGTGGAGCAATTCTTAATAACTATTCAAAGGGTGTAACCAGACAGTTAATAACCAAACAGCTGGTTCTACATCACCAAATATATCTATCGCTTTTTCTTTTGACACTTATATCTGTGTTTCCACAAGGACATGGCAAAAGACAGCATAGTTCCTCTCTGAAATATTCCGCGTGAGACACGCAGATGTGACATACCATACAAATACAACACTTTGCATGTACAGCACTTTAACAGGGTGTGGCACCAAGTGCAGGAATAGAGGCTTGGATACAGGACCCAGATTTCAATTGTTACTTCAAATGATGCAGTGTCTACTTTTACCAAAGTAATCCCAGATCTAGCCTATAGACCATGCATCCAAAGTAAGCCTTACAAAATGTTGGAGGAGATCAGCAGATCAGGCAGCATCTATGGAAAGGAAATATTGACTCTCTTTTCCTCTCCATAGATGTTGCCTGACCTGCTGAGTTCCTCCAGCATTTTGTGTGTCTTGCTCTGGATTTCCAGCATCTGCAGAACCGTGTTTGTGACTACGCATTAAATCCTTAGGGACTTCTTAACTATCTCTGCAAATCTTAAGGCTCGTCTCTCCTAGAACTTGACATCATCGGCTGAACAGAAAAACCAAAGCACACAATGTCAGAATTCAACAATGAGATTCATTAGCACAGCTCATGGGGGCGTGACTTCAATGTGGATTATTCTTCAACGTAGATTGAATCAAATTTAGGAATTAATTTTGCAGCCAGACTATCCAATAAGTTATGGTGAAGGCCATTTCAGAATGACCCAACAAGCTATACTGTAGAATTCACAATGTTCCTTGACAGTACGTAACGTCTTTTGATATTTAGATTATTCTCCTTGTAATCAACGTCTGAACTGTGGTAACACACACATCCCTACAGTTTACACTTTAACATCTCTTCCTTCACCTACTCCACATCATCATTATGTGTCTTGTTGTATAACGTAGGTGATCATGACCTTACCATGATTGTTCTTGGCAAATTTTTCTACAGAAGTGGTTTGCCATTGCCTTCTTCTGGGCAGTGTATTTACAAGACAGGTGATCCCAGCCATTATCAATACTCTTCAGAGATTATCTGCCTGATGTCAGTGGTTGCATACCTAGGACATGGCTTCACGTAATATGAGTAGCTAAGTCTTGTAAGATGCACCAGCTACTCATATGACCATCCTCCAGTTGCTCCCATGTCTTTATGTGACCCTGATGGGGGGGCGGCTAAGCAGATGCTACACATTGGCCAAGCATGACCTACAGGCTAACAGAGGGAAGGAGCACCTTACACCTCCTTTGGTGGAGACATATCTCCACCCTGCCGCCCATTACCAGAACATCCAGTCTTCTTAGCTGTGTGTGCTACTGGTAGAAGCAACACCCCTTCACCTTTTCACCTACGACTTATCTGAAAACAGAAGGCTGGCATTAATTGGATTGAGAGGTATTTACCTGATTTCTCTCATTTCCAGTAACATAAATTTCTCTAACTTATGGTTAAATCCATTTATCTAACTTCCCATAGTTCTCTTCGCTGTCCCTTCTCACTTTTTCCATTCCCTATTCTGACTCTCCTCTTACCTCTTTTCTTCACCTCACCTGCCCATCACTCCCTCTGGTGCCTCTTCTCCATCCCTTTCTCCCATGGTCCACTGTTCTCTCCTATCAGATTCCTTCTTCTTCAACCCTTTAACTCTTCCACCTATCACCTGCTATCTTCTCACTTCATCTCCCTGCCCCACCCATTCACCTTTTCTCACCAATCAACTGTCAGCTTTTACTCCTTTCCCCCTCCACCACCTTCTTATTCTGGCTTCTTCCCCACTTCCTTTCCAGTCCTGATGAAGGGTCTCATCTGAAATGTCTGCTCTTTATTCCTCTCCGTAGATGCTACCTGACCTGCTGAGCTCCTCCAGCATTTTTGTTTTATTCGGGAAGTGCAGGTCAGGCAGCATCTATGGAGAGGAATAGAGTCGATGTTTCAAGCCAAAACCTGTTATTGGAAAATGGATGAAGGTTCCCAGTCAGAAACGTGGTCACTTTTTTCTTTTGCATACCTGCCAAGTAACTATTACTTGGTTTGTAAGATTAGGGCAATTAGAGGTGGACGACAATAATTTGGGTGCAGCACGTGGCCAAGTGGTTAGGGCGTTGGGCTCGCGATCTGATAGTCGTGAGTTCAAGTCTCAGCCAAGGCAACGTGTGTGTCCTTGAGCAAGGCACTTAACCACACACTGCTCCAGTCTACCCAGCTGAGAAAGGGTACCGGCAAAAATGCTGGGGGTTAACCTCGCGATAGACTGGCATCCTATCCGGGGGGGAGTCTCGTACTCTCAGTCACTTCACGCCACGGAGACCGGCATAAGCACTGGCCTGATGGGCCACAAGGCTCGTGACAGACTTTAATCTTAATCAACAATAATTTGGACATGGCAACAAAACAGTTAAATTACCAGATTTCTATTGAATGTTCTAGTAGAGCTGTTGCCTCACATCAACCTGCCGGTGGATGTTTCGTGGTGGAGTTTACACGCTCCCCTGTGACCCTCTGGTTTTCCTCTGGGTGATCTGGATTCCTCCCATATCCCAAAGACAAAAATATCAGTAGGCTTACAAACAAGATAAAATCTGCAGGTGCTGGAATCAAAGCAATGCACACAAAACACTGGAGGAACTCAGCAAGTCAGGCAGCATCTGTGGAGAGGAATAGAGTCGATGTTTCAGGCCAAATCCTGTCATTGGAAAATAGATGAAGGGTCTCAGCCAGAAACATTGCAACCTTATTTTTTTGCATTCATGCCAAGTAACTATTAGTTGGTTTGTAAGTTTAGGGCAATTAGAGGTGGACAACAATAATTTGTCACAGGTGGCAAACCAAATAAACCAAAATGCTTTGCTCTGTTATGGAAGTTGTTCAGTGACCTCTGGAGGTTTCATTGTTGCGTCCACCCACATTTGTATTGAATGTAGTAAAATCGTTTGTTATTACTAAAGTAAGCCAAGAAGCATTAGGCCACAAGACCAAAAACACAAGAGATTCTGCAGATGCTGGAAGCTCAGAGAAACACACCCTAAATACTGGAGAAACTCAAAAATCCTGACGAAGGGTTTTCAGCCCTCTATTCCTCTCCACAGATGCTGCCCGACCTGCTGAGTTCCTCCAGCGTGTTGTGAGTGTTGCTTTGACCCCAGCATCTGCAGAGTATTTTGTGTTGTTGTTAATATTAACAGGTGCGTAGTGGTCAGCAGAACGCTTTACAGTACCAGCAACCCAGGTTCAATTCCCGCCGCTGCCAGCAAGGAATCTGTACGTTCTCCTTATGACCGTGAGGGTTTCCTTCGCTGCTCTGGTTTCCTCCCACAGTCCAAAGTCCTTCCGGTTGGTCGGTTAATCGGTCATTGTAAATTGTCCCGTGATTAGGTAGGATTAAATCAGAAAATTGCTAGGTTGCATGGCTGGAAGGGCCAGAGGGCCTATTTTGTGCCGTATCTCAAAAAAACAAATAAATAAAGTTGACATGAAGTGTGTATGTGACATATATTTAAACATACAACAGTATAATGCTACTGGCAATCATCATAAATAATAAAAACAATTAAATGCAGCACAGAAGCAGCAAGAGGAACACAAACAGAGAACTTTGAGTTCAATGGGAAGAAGTTTAATATCAATACCCTGGTGGACTGAGCCAGCTTACTTCCGTGAGCCTGAGGCTGCTGGGCAAATGTCATTATGTAGCTTAGGATATTGAATAAAGGAGCTCATGTTTAAGAAGTATGGAAGATGGAAGCCTCTCCTGGTGGCACTGGATGTAGCAAAGGCGTGGGTGAGAATTTCAGCCGCAGTTAAGAGGTTCTGTAACAAGGTGCCTAATCTAATCAGACTTCAAGATTTCAGCATGAGAGGAAATTGAAAAAATATCATTTAAACCTTACTCAATTATCACCTTTCTTGGATAGTCATTAACAAACTCGTCAAATGCCTTTTAAATTAATCCTGGGCATATAGAATTAATTATTTACATTCATGACAAACTGCACAAATTACATAAATGACACATTAATGGAAAATAAATGATTGTTGTTACTTTGCTGTTTCTGGTGATGTACAACAGCTTCAACTACCGCTGGCAATTAATAATTATAATCTTACATCTAGTGTCACCGTTTGTGTTCTGTTGAATATTCTAACCAGACATATAATCCCATTGTACAATCCATCTGATGGATCACACTCTGTTTGCACTGAGTGGCCATTTTGTCAGATACAGGAGAGGAACCCAGTGTGGTTTTCTGCTGCTGTAGTCCATCCGCTTCAAGGTTTGACGTGTTGTGTATTCAGAAATGCTCTTCTGCGAACCACTGATATAATGCGTGATTATTTAAGTTATTGTCACCTTCCTGTCAGCTTGAACCAGTCTGGCCATTCTCCTCTGATCTCTCTCATTAATAAGGTGTTTTCACATACTGGATTAATTTTTTTTGCACCATTCTCTGTGAACTCTAGAACAGGGGTTTCCAAACCTGGGCTCCTCAGACTCCCCTCTTAATGGTAGGGGTCCATGGCATGAAAAGGGTTGGGAACCCTTGCTCTAGAGACTGTTGTGCATGAAAATCCCAGGGTATCAGCAGCTTCTGAGATACTCAACCACCCCATCTGGCACCAATACTCGGTCCACAGTCAAAGTCACCTTGATCACATTTCTTCCCCGTTCTGATGTTTGTTCTGAACCACAGCTGAACCTCTTGACCATGTCTGTATGCTTTTATGCATTGAGTTATTGCCACGTGACTGGCTGATTAGATATTTGCGTTAACAAGTGTACAGGTGCACCTAATGAAGCGCGCACTGAGAATAGCTCACTCCCACAACTGCTAAGAGATTGTAACCTGGGTTAAGGAACAACTTTGCATTCAGTGTAGTTCTCAACTGGAAGCCTAGTTTTCAGAAGTACTTATCTCAGTATCATTGACTGAAGGAGGGGCCTGTTGCCTTCTATCTCCTAATTTACATATATCTCCACCATCCAGACTTGAGAGATTGATTCTCATTCCATACTCTGCTTGTAAACTGACACTTTATTGTCAGCAACAGATCATTTGACTAGTAAGGAAAAAATGTAGGTGCAACAGATCTGAGTTCCTTGATTGACCCCTTCTCTCCATTCCCTGTATAATAATTCTCTGGCAAGATGCAACACAGAGCGTCATAGGAAGTCATTCCTGCCTGTGGCCATCAAACTTTACAACTCCTCCCTTGGAGGGTCAGACACCCTGAGCCAATAGGCTGGTCCTGGGCTTATTTCATAATTTACTGGCATAATTTACGTATTACTATCTAACTATTTATGGTTTTATTACTATTTATTATTTATGGTGCAACTGTAACAAAAACCAATTTCCCCCGGGATCAATAAAGTATGACTATAACTAATTCCCTATTCTCTGACCACCATTTCCCTCTGTCCCTTCATTCTCTTACCTTCTCCCCTTTCCACTCTCTCTTCCTTTCTCTGTCCCTCACACTATCTCATGCTGTCACCCTTTCCTGCCTTTTTCATTCCTCTTTCTTTCCTCCTCTCTCCCTTTTTCTTTCTCTCTTCCTTTACTCTATTTTAGCTCTTCACTTCCTTCTCCCTTTCTCAGCACAGTATTGGCTTTCACCACTGTTCGCAACAAATCTCTACAATTCCACAAAATACGTTTACATTTCCGCTTCAAAGCCAACAGTGTGCACAGGAAGTGTTGAGAGGGCAGTAGACTGATTCTTGACTAGGGGAAAGATTGTGCCAAAAGCTAATTAAGCAAGTGAGTTAGGGATTGCATAATCAAGGCTTAGTGAATGAATTAAGAGACAGTTTGGCTTTTAACTACTTGATTGGCAAAGCCGCCTGGAGGTTTTGAAAATACAATTACAAACAAGAGAAAATCTGCAGATGCTGGAAATCTGACGAACACACACAAAATGCTGGAGGAGCTCAGCAGGTCAGGCAGAAGGGTTTCAGCCTGAAACGTTGACTGTTTATTCATTTCCATGGATGCTGCGAGGGGGAGGGGGAGGGGGAGAGACTGAAAATACTCTTGCTGGTCCTTCGGAGCAGCATGGAATCTCCTGGAAGAATTCAGGAGGTCACATCAAGATGGTCATAGAGGAGTGTTGCTGAGTGACACATTCCAATCTGCAGGAGAGGGAGAGGGAGGGGTCAGGTAGGTGAGGAAGCCCCTCAATTATTGTAGTGGTGTGCCATCCTAGGGGGCTACATGGGTGGCAACAATGCTATTGATGTTAAGGAATCTAATAGAATACTGTGTAACACATTATCCTTCAATGTAAGAATGAAAGGCATTGCATGTTTATTCTTCTAAATGTACTTTATTATGAATAAAGTTTATTTTGATAGAAAAATCTATGAGCAGAAAGAAATGGCTGTAGTTTCAATAGGGTCTTGGATACAATAGGGTCTTTTAAGAGACTCTTGGGTGTTGTGTGCTGGGGCAGCAGGCTGAGGGTAGCAGACACCAACAGAATCAACAAACTCATTCGTAAGGCCAGTGATGTTGTGGGGATGGAACTGGACTCTCTCACGGTGGTGTCTGAAAAGAGGATGCTGTCTAAGTTGCATGCCATCTTGGACAACGTCTCCCATCCACTACATAATGTACTGCATGGGCACAGGAGTACATTCAGCCAGAGACTCATTCCACCGAGATGCAGCACAGAGCGTCATAGGAAGTCATTCCTGCCTGTGGCCATCAAACTTTACAACTCCTCCCTTGGAGGGTCAGACACCCTGAGCCAATAGGCTGGTCCCGGACTTATTTCATAATTTACTGGCATAATTTACATATTACTATTTAACTATTTATGGTTCTATTACTATTTATTATTTACAGAGCAACTGTAATGAAAATCAATTTCCCCCAGGGTCAATAAAGTATGACTATGATAGGTACATGGAGCTTAGAAAAATAGAGGGCTATGGGTAACCCGAGGTAATTTCTAAAGGAAGTACATGTTCAGCACAGCATTGTGGGCCGAAGGGCCTGTATAGTGCTGTAGGTTTTCTAGGTTTCCATGTCTCAGGATGAAATCCTGCATCAGGATTGGGGGCAAAGAGGCGACATAGCCAGCAGAGGGAAAGGGAGGGGCAAGAAACGACCCGGAGGTAACTGGCGGAGCCTCTTTCTGATCCTCCGGTCTCTTGCCAACACAAGAGCTTTTGCAGATGATGGAAGGTCACGCAGCATCAAGGGAGGGTAATCAAACATGAGGACATCTGCAGATGCTGGAAATTCAAGCAATACACACAAAATGCTGGTGAACACAGCAGCCCAGGCAGAATCTATAGGAAGAGGTACAGTCGATGTTTCGGGTCGAGACCCTTCGTCAAGACTAACAGAAAAATGAGATAGTAAGAGATTAGAAAGTGGGAGGGAGTGGGGGAAGATCCGAAATGATAGGAGAAGACAGGAGGGGGAGAGATGAAGCCAAAAGCTGGGAAGTTGATTGGCAAAAGGGATACAAGGCTGGAGAAGGGGGAGTATCATAGGACAGAAGGCCTTGGAAGAAAGAAAGGGGGAGGGGAGCACCAGAGGAAGATGGAGAGCGGGCAAGGAGTTATTGTGAGAGGGAAACAGAGAAAAATAAATAAATTAGGGATGGGGTAAGAAGGTGAGTTGGGGCATAAACAGAAGTTAGAGAAGTCAATGTTCATACCATCAGGTTGAAGGCTACCCAGATGGAATATAAGGTGTTGTTCCTCCAACCTGAGTGTGGCTTCATCTTTACAGTAGAGGCGGCCATGGATAGACATATCAGAATGGGAATGGGACGTGGAATTAAAATGTGTGGCCACTGGGAGATCCTGCTTTCTCTGGCGGACAGAGCGTAGGTGTTCAGCAAAACGATCTCCCAGCCTGCGTCGAGTCTCACCAATATATAAATAAATTTAAATATACTCAATGACTTGGCCTCCACAGCCATCTGTGGCAATGAATTCCACCCCTACCATCCTCCTACGTATCCAAACTTCTCTTAAACATTGAAATCGAGCTAGCGTGCACCACTGGCAGCTCGTTCTACACTCTCACCTCCCTCTGAGTGAAGAAGTTTCCCCTCATGTCCGCCTGATGACTCTGACAGGGAGTGACAAAGTAGTGGTGGTGAGGAGTGTTAATGTGTGGAGCTGCTTATCGGCCCGACATCTTGGGGAAAATAACTGTTTTTGAGCCTAGTGATCCTGGCGTGGGTGCTGGGCAGCCTCTTCCCTACTGGGACAAACGGTCCATGAGCAGGGTGGGTGAGATGCTTCATATCGCTGGCCTTCTTCTGTATATGTGTCCTCGACAGTAGGGAGGGGAGGCAGATGATACATTGGGCTTCCTTCTACCACCTATTTCTGTAAACATCTCTGATGGCAGTGGCCTGGTGCTGGGGATTCATTAGACCATTTTAACTACCCGTTGTAGAGCCCACTTGTCCAATGCAGTACTGTTTCCATACCACACAGTAATGAAGTCTGTTCCCTTGTGTCACCCCACCCCATAACAGAGGAAACAGAGGGGACCGTTGTAGAACACTCCCAGGCTCATATTAAGGATGGAGGTGGAAAAAATGGTACGAGGCAGAAATCGAATGGATAACCAGAGACTTTTTCCCAGAGCAAAAATGGTGAACACATTAAGGCATAATTTTAACCTGATTGGAGGAAAGTAAAAGGGGATAGAACACAGAGCATAGAGTCTCAAACATAGAAATTTACAGTACCTTACAGGCCCTTTGGCCCACAGTGTTGTGCTGACTGTGTAACCTACTCTAGAGACTGCCTAGAATTTCCCTAGCACATAGCCCTCTATTTTTCTAAGCTCCATGTACCTATCTAAGAGGCTCTTAAATGACCCTATTTATCCATCACCCCCACCACTGGCATTGCATTCTGCACACCCATCATTCCCTGTGTGAAAAATTTACCCCTGACATCCCCCTGTACTTATTTCCAAGCACCTTAAAACTATGCCCTCTCGTGTTAGCCATTTCATTCCTGGGAAAAAGCCTTTGGCTTTCCACACGATTAATGCCCCTCATCATCTGATACATCTGTCAATGGAAAGATTTTTTTAAACACAGAGTGGCCCTGTCAGGGCTGGTGGTAGAGGTAGATACATGAGGGACATTTATGAAACTCAGGCTCAAGAACGATAGAGAAATGGAGGGCTGTGTAGGAAAGTAGGGTTAGAGTGGGTTAAAAGTTTGACACAATATGGTGGATCGAAGGGACTGTACTGTAATGCTCAGTGCTCAAAGGACTGGAGGTGCTATCATATAATTCACTAATTTAACCAACTACCATGGATGCAATTAAATTTTCAGAAAGAAAAATCCCTCTTCCTGCAGCCTTCACATTTTTGCATCCTCTATGCCTGTAAGGTGCAAATTTATGAGTTGTTAATGATATTACTTGTAGTAATGAAATTTTTGTTCCTGTGAACACAGCCCTGCCAATTCATTGCTATTGATCCATCCTGCATCTGCTACAGGAAGATGTACAGTCCACAACATTAGCCAATGAGACAAGAAAAGGTCCAGACTCAGCGAAGACTGGTGTCAAATAAAACTGCGTCTTGAACCCGATGCTTTTCTCAACCTCTGTCACTGCTATCATGCTCTTTATCTCTCACAAGCTTCTGGTTGGAGTGGAGTGAAACTACAGGAGGAATGGGAAATGTTTCAACCTTTTTATCTTGCCCAACTCCAGAAACAAAATCTGTCAAATCACGGTCACTGGGATGGAGTATGCAGATGATGTTTGTATACACTCAGTATTAATTGCATCTGTGCACCTGCTCGTTAAGACATCTAATTTGCCAAACATGAGGCAGCAACTCAATGCATATAAGCATGCAGACATGGTCAAGAGGTTCAGTTGTTGTTTGCCCAAAGCATCAAAATGGGGCAGAAGTGTGATCTCAGTGAACTTGGTGCCAGATGAAGTGGTTTGAGTATCTCAGAACCTGCTGATCTCCTGGGATTTTCACACACAACAGTCTCTAGAGTTTATAGAGAACGGTGCAAAAAACAAAAAATATCCAGTGAGCGGCAGTTCTGTGGGCAAAAGCATCTCTTGAATGAGAGAGGTCAGGGGAGAATGGCCAGACTGGTTCAAGCTGACAGGAAGGTGACGGTAACTCAAATAAACACATGTTACAACAGTAGTGTGCAGAAGAGCATCTCTGAACACACATTGAGCCTTGAAGTGGATGGGTTACAGCAGAAGACCATAAACATACGGTCAGAGGTCACTTTATTAGGTACAGGAGAAGAGAATAGTAGGAAAGCCCTTAAATCCGAGTGGAATCATCGGGACGCCGTCATGGCGGCGTATTTTTAGCAGGCTTTCTTGTTTTTCTGAGGCCAAGTTGCTAGCTCGACATTCAACCCAGCATGGATGGAAAGCGTGCAAGGGAGCCAGTTGGATTCGAACTCAGGAGCCTTCACTCCAAAGCTGATGCCACTATGCCACCAGCTGGCCAATTAGGTATAGGAGGTAACTAATAAAGTGGCCACTGAGAATATGTCCATGTTTGATGCCAAGCTCCAAGATAGAACAAAAAGCATTAAAGCAGAGTACAGACCCTTCAGCCAGCGATATTGTGCAGACTTTTAAAATACACTAAGATAGATCATAAGACTATAAGACATAGGAGCAGAATTAGGCCATTCAGCCCATCGAGTCTGCTCTGCCATTCTATCATGGCCAATCCCTGATCCCACTCAACCCCATTCACCTGCCTTTTCACCATATCCTTTGATGCACTGACTGATTAGGAAACGATCAGCTTCCGCCTTAAATATATGCATGGACCTGGCACTTGGCCACCACTTCAGTCTGTGGCAGAGTATTCCACAGATTTACTACTCTCTGGCTAAAAAAATTCCTCCTTACCACTGTTCTGAAGGGTCGCCTCTCAATTTTGAGGCTATGCCCTTTAGTTCTGGATATCTCCACACAACTTCATCTAATCCTTTCAACATTCGGTAGGTTTCAATGAGATCCTCCCATATTCTTCTAAATTCCAGTGAGTACAGGCCCAAAGCCGCCAAACGCTCCTATATTAACCCCTTCATTCCCAGAATCATCCTCATGAACCTCCTCTGGACTCTTTCCAATGACAACACATCCTTCCTGAGATAAGGGGCCCAAAACTGTTGACAATGCTCCAAGTGTGGCCTGACTAGTGTCTTTTAAGCCTCAACATTATCTCCTTGTTTTTATATTCTATTCCTCTTGAAATAAATGCCACCATTGCATTTGTCTTCTCTACCACAGACACAGCCTGTCTGTCAATTCCACTATTTAAATCACTGACAGACAATGTAAAACAGTGGTCCCAATACTGACTCCTGAGGGACACCACAAGTCACTGGCAGCCAACCAGCAAAGACTCCTTCATTCCCACTTGCTGTCTGCTGCTTGTCAGCCATTCCCTTATCCATGCCAGTATCTTTCCTGTAACGCCAAAGGATTTTATCTTGTTAAACAGCCTCATGTGAAGCATCTTTTTCAAATGCCTTCTGAAACTGACATCCACTGCCTCTTCTTTGTCCGCCCTGCTTGTTACTTCCTCAAAGAATCCTAGCAGATTTGTCAGGCAAGATGTCCCTTTACAGAAACCCATGCTGACTTTGAGTTATTTTATCATTAGTCTTGAAGTACCCTGAAACCTCGTCCTCAATAATAGACTCCAACACTTTCTCAACCACTGAGGTTAGGCTAACTGGCTTATAATTTCCTCTTTTGCCTTCTTTCTTTCTTAAAGATTGGAGTGATATTTGCTATTTTCCAGTCCTCCGGGACCATGCCAGAATCAAGTGACTATTGGAAGATCCCAACCAATGCAATCGTTATCTCTTCAGCAACCTCTCTCAGGACTCTGGGATGCAGTCTGTCTGGTCCGGTGACTTATCCACCTTAAGACCTTTGAGTTTGCCTAGCACCTTTTCCTTTGTAATAGCAATGGCACTCACTGCTGCTCCCTGACACTCATGAACCTCTGGCACACAGCTAGTATCTTCCACAGTAAAGACTGAAGTGAAGTACTTATTAAGTTCATCTTCTATTTCTGTGTCACCCATTGCTACCTCACCAGCTTCATTTTCCAGTGGTCTAATATCAACTCCCACCTCCCTTTTATTCTTTATATAACTGAAAAAACTTAAGTATCCTGCTTTATATTATTGGCTAGTTTTCCCTCATATTTCATCTTTTCCCTTATAGTTTTTTTAGTTCTCTTTTGTTGGATTTTAAAAGTTTCCCGATCATCCAACCTCCCACTCACTTTTACTACCTTATATGCCCTTTCCCTGGCTTTTATGCCATCCTTAACTTCCTTTGTCAGCCACGGTTGCCTAGCCCTGCCATTTGAGAAGGCCTTCTTCTGTGGGACATATCTATCTTGTGCCTTGTGAACTATTCCCCGAAACTTCAGCCACCTCTGTCTTGCCTTTGTTCCTGTTAGTACCACGCTCCTGAGCAAGCTCTTCCATTATGCCTCGGTAATTCTGTTTATTCCATTGCAATACTGATGCATGTGACTTATGTTTCTCCCACTCAAAGTGCAGTATGATTTCAATCATTATGATCACTGTCTCCTAAGGGTTCCTTTACATTAATCTCCCTAATACGATCTGGGTTATTACACAACACCCAGTCTAAGATAGCCTTTCCCCTAGTAGGCTTGAGCACAAGCTACTCTAAAAAGCCATCTTATATGCGTTCAACAAATTCCCTCACTTGGTATCTGAAACCAACCTGATTGTCCCAATACTCTTACGTATTGAAGTCTTCCATCACAATTGTGACATTACCGTTACTACATGTCCTTTCCAGCTCCCTTTGAAATCTCAACCCCACATCTTGGCCACTGTTTGGAGACCTATATACGATTCCAAAATAATTTTTTTTTTTTTTTTTTTTTTTTTTTAAACCCTTGCAGTTTCTTAACTCCACCCACAAAGATTCAACATTCTCCGACCCCATGCCACCTCTTTCTAAAGAGGTAATTCTCTTACCAATAGAGCCACACCACCGCCTATGCCTTCCTGCCTGTCCTTTCGATACAAAGTATATCCTTTGACGTTAAGCTCCCAGCTATGACCCTCTTTCAGCCACGGCTCAGTCACACCCGCAACGTCATACCAACCGACCTCTAATTGCGTCACAAGTTTGTCCACCTTATTCCAAGTGCTACGCGCATTTAAATACAGCACCTTCAGTCCTGCATTCTTTGCCCTTTTTGAATTTTGCTTCTGTGGTACAACTTAACTTTGCTCTGTCTGCAGTTGTACTCAATCATTGGCTTGTCTTTCCTTACAATCATCTTACATATTACATCATCTACTTGTAACCCTGCTGGCTCATCCTCAGCTCTATCAAACTGGTTCCCATCCCCCTGCCATATTAGGTTAAACCACTCCCAACAGCTGGAGTAAACCTGCCCGCAAGGATATTGGTCCCCCTCAGATTCAAGGGCAGCCTATCCCTTTTGTATTGGTGCTACCTGCCCCAGAAGGGGTCTCAATTATCCAGAAATCTGAATCCCTGCCCACTGCTCCAATTCTTCTGACACACATTTATCCACCACCCCATTCTGTTCCTATCCTCACTGTCATGTGGTACAGGCAGCAATTCTGAGATTACTACCCATACGGTCCTGCTTCTCAGCTTCCTTCCTAACCCCTGTATTCTGTTTTCCAGACCTCCTCCTTTAATCTGACCCTTACCTGAGACAGAAAGTTCTTGCCACAGTGAAATTGTAGGGTACAGAGTATAGTGAAGATTTACCAGACCAGTCCCAGGGATGGTGGGTTTCCTATGGCTAAAGTTGCAGAGTAAAGGACAGGCCAATTTGGACTGAGAAGAGGAGAATTTATGCAAATGAAGAATGCTAAATATTCTCAGGACTGGAGAATATTTGCCATTCTCAACTAAAATGTCTGTGGAGACTCTGTAGCTGTGTTCAATCAAGACAAAGATTTGTACATTTATGTACATTAAGAGAATCCAGGATTATTGTATTAGTATTGGTTTATTATTATGTGTACTGAGATCCAGTGAAAAGCTTTTGGCTTGCATAGCCTCCAGGCAGATCATACCGTGCATAACTACACCTAGGCGTAAACAGAATACAAATAGGTGGTGCAGGGAAATATTGCAGAGGTTAAAGACCACCACGATTTTAATGTGGAGGAACAAGTTCGAAGGACTGAATGGCATCCATCTCATTGAAAATGATCCCAGGAATGAAAGGTTAATGTTTAAGGAGTGCTTGATGGCTCTGTGCCTTACTCACTGGAGTTCAGAAGAATGAGGGATCTCATTGAAACCTACTGAATATTGAGACCTGAACAGAGGATGTTTCCTATATGGGGGAAGTCTAGGACCAAAGGGCACAGCTTCAGAATAAAGGAACGTCCTTTTAGAGGAGGAACATCTTTAGCCAGAGAGTGGTGAATCTGAAGTATATTGGCACAGTCATTGGATACATTTCAATGATCATTAAGTGAGAAGTAGTGGGAACTGGGTGACACTCTAGCATAACACTGTTGCAATGCCAGTGACCCAGGTTCAATCCTGTTCGGCCTGTAAGATGTTTATATATTCTCCCCGTGACTTCGTGGGCTTCCTCCAGCAGCTCTCGCACTCCAATCAATGACCAGCAGATGCCAACAAACCACTGAATGTGACTGGATTAAAAGGTGCTCCAACATCCTTCCTACTTTTCCACTGAGAGCAGATGGTCTCTTGTACCCACAACCTTCATAAATCAACATATAGGCTTAAACTAATATGGCAGAGGGATGGGAAGCAGTACAATAGAGCTGACGATGAGCCAGCAGATTTACAAGTAGATCATGGGTGTAACATGGATGTAAGGAAGGACAAGCCAATGATTGGGTACAAATACAGACAGAGCAGAGTTAAATTGTACCACAGAAGCAAAATTCAAAAGGGTGAAGAATGCAGGACTGAAGACCCTGTATTTAAATACGTGTAGCATTCAGAATAAGATGGACAAACTCATGGCACAACTGGAGATTGGCTGGTGTGACATTGTGTTCATCATTGAGTCGTGGCTCAAAGGCAGCCATAGTTGGGAGCTTAACATCAAAGGATATACTTTGTATTGAGAGGACAGACAGGAAGGCATAGGTGGTGGTCCCAGAGTGGAAGATTGCAAATGTCACTTCACTATTTAAGGGAGGAAGGCAAAAGAAAGGAAATTACAGGCCAGTTAGCCTAACCTCAGTGGTTGGGAAAGTGATGGAATCTACTATTAAGGATGAGGTTTTGCAGTACGTGAAGACTAATGATAAAATAAGTTAAAGTCAGCATGGTCTCTGTAAAGGGGAAGCTTGCCTGACAAATCTGTTAGAGTTCTTATAGGAAGTAACAAGCAGGGTGGACAAAGAGACAGTGGATGTCATTTACTTGGATTTTCAGAAGGCATTGGATAAGGGCCCACACATGAGGCTGCTTAACAAGATAAAATCCAATGGCATTTCAGGAAAGATCATACCATGGATAGCAGAATGGCTGACAGGTAGGAGGCAATGAGTGGGGGGAGAAAAAGGGGGCCTTTTCTGGTTGGCTGCCAGCGACTAGAGGTGTTCCCCAGGGGTCAGTGTTGGGACCACTACATTTCACATTGTTTGTCAATGTTTTAGATAATGGAATTGATGGCTTTGTGGCAAAGTTTGTGGATGATATGAAGACAGATGGAGCGATAGGTAGTGCTGAGGAAGGCAATGCAATTGCAGCAGGTCTTAGAAAAATTGGAAGAATGGGCACATTTTGCAGATGAAATAGTGTTAGGAAATGTATGATAATGCATTTTGGTAAAAGGAACAATAGAAACATAGAAAACCTACAGCACAATACAGGCCCTTCAGCCCACAAAGTTTTGGGCCCCATATCTCAGAAAGGATGTGTAGTTATTGGAGAGAGTCCAGAGGACGTTCATGAGGATGATTCTGGGAATGAAGGGGTTAACATATGAGGAGCGCTTGGCAGCTTTGGGCCTGTACTCACTGGAATTAAGAATATAGGGGGATCTCATTGAAACCCACTGAATGTTGAAAGAATTTGATGGGGTGGATGTGGAGAGGATGTTTTCTATGCTGATGGTATCCAGAACTAAAGGCTGCAGCCTCAAAATTGAGGCGACCCTTCAGAACGGTGGTAAGGAGGAATATTTTTTGACAGAGTAGTAAATCTGTGGAATGCTCTGCCACAGACTGCAGTGGTGGCCAAGTGCCAAGTCCATGCATATATTTAAGGCAGAAGCTGATCATTTCCTGATCAGTCAACGCATCAAAGGATATGGTGAGAATGCAGGTGAATGAGGTTGAGTGGGATCAGGGATCAGCCATGATGGAATGGGGTAGCAGACTCAATGGGCTGAATGGCCTAATTCTGCTCCTATGTTTTATGGGGTCTAACAGTGGAGCATACGGAAGAGTGCTTTCACTGTCTCATTCCATGTTCCCTCTAATTTTGTTTACAGTTGTGTGGACCAAACATTGCTCTGAGTAGGGAATTTTCACATGGTCTAAACACAGCATGGCACTTTAAATGTTTCTTTTTTGTAAATGCCATTGGTGATCAGTGGGCCAGCAGTTTATGAAGAGTGAACTACCAACTTCCATTCTGCGTTTATTGTTACAATTTGTAACAGTGTTGCAATTTGAAACACAAGCAATGTAAATAAGTTGAAGCTCTAAAAGATTTCAAAGTTTATGGGATGTTTATTATTTTGAAAATTTATGGATTATATTTATTAACATAATTAATTACAATTGTATTAGCATAATTTCAAAATTATATCATATAAAAGAAAATTCCAGCTGCATAGCAACAAATCTGTGCGCTCTGGAACTTTTCAATTACCTCATGGCAGTGCATCCCTGCAGCTTGGTTGGAACAATGCCCATGATGCTCTTGCAGTGCTGACAAGGACAAAGGCAAAGGATAATTGTGCATTTGGATATAAAAGGTGGAAATTGCTTTTCACAAATAGAGATTATATGTTCCCAGCTATCCCAATTTCTTATAGTAGAATTAATTCCTCAACTTGGAGGTGCAAAGTTCTGTGATTTGTTTTTCTCACCCTGCTGATGTGAAGATAATTCATTGCCAATTCCATTTGAAATATTTCATGCAGAAATATATTGACTATGGAATGATTATTTGCATTTCTTTTCAGAAACTATGCTTCAATCCAATTTTGAAACAGTTTCATTCAAGGTTTTACCATCATCAAAATTTTGATCTAAAGCAATTTTTCTTTTTTGCGCCCAGGAGTCTTTAGAGTTGAGATCTTTATCAAAGAGCAATGTGTTCACTGGCTCAGGGGTTCAAAAGCAGATATTATAGAGAACAGTGACACCTTGTCGACAACAGACAAGAAACAAAGAACATGGGGAGTCTGGATGCCCTGGCCACTGGATGATCCCATAAGACCAAAAGACGTGGGAGTAGAATTAGGACATTTAACCCATTGAGTCTGCTCCATTTTCCATCATGGCTGATTCATTATCCCCCTCAACCCCATTCTCCTGCCTTCTCCCTGTAACATTTATCACCTTATTAATCAAGCCTTTGCTTTAAATGTACCCAGTGACTTGGCCACCACAGCCATCTATGGCAATGAATTCCACTGATTCACCACCCTCTGACTAGAGAAATTCCTCCTTATTTCTGTCCAAAAAGGATGTCCTTCTATTCTGAGGCTGTGCCCTCTGGTCCTAGACTCCCTCACTACATATAAAAACAACGTTCTTTCCACATCCACCCCACCTATGCCTATAAATTTTCAATCGCTTCAGTGAAGTCCCCCCCCCCCCCTCATTCTTCTAAACAGCAATGAGTACAGACCTAGAGCCATCAAATGCTCATGTTAACCCTTTCATTCCTGGTATCATTCCCATGAACCTCCTCTGAACCCTCTCCCATATCAGCACACCCCTTTGTAGATAAAGGGCCCAGAACCGCCCACAATGCTCCAACTGCAGTCTGACCAATGCCTTATAAAGCCTCAGCATTACATCCTTGCTTTTCTCACTCCATTCCTCTCAAAATGAATGTTAGCATTGCCTTTCCAAGACAGCAGAATCAGAGTTCTGAAGTATCTCTCACTTCACTGCTCACCTCGACATCGGAGAGGTTACCCAGGCTTCTGTAAAGGAAAACATTTTGACCATAAGACATAGGAGCAGAATTAGGCCATTTGGCCCATCAAGTCTGCTCTATCATTTCATCATGGCTGATCCAATTTTCCTCTCAGCCCCACTCTTCTGCCTTCTCCCTATATCTCTTCATGCCCTGACCAATCAAGAATCAACCTCTGCTTTAAATATACATAAAGACTTGGCTTCCACAGCTGCCTGTGGCAAAGAATTCCACAGTTTCACCACTTTCTGGCTAAATAAATTGCTCCTTATCCCCATTCTAAAAGGATGCCTCCCTATTCTGAGGCCGCATCCTCTTGCCTTGGACTCCCCACAATTTTGTTTCAGTGAGGTGAACATGGCATCTCTGTATCCCAGGAAAGAAAGACTTCACATTTAGGTTCAAATCAGATTCATTCTATTCCATGTTATGTGTTATCTATACATGGTATGTTGTTAAATTCCTTCCTTCAAGTTTATGTTTACTGCCTTTCACCAGCCATCAGAAATCTTACTGCTTCTTTTCCAGATTCAGATTCATTTATTTATCAGATGTACCTTGTGACAAAGTGAAATGTGTGGTTAGCGTTAACAACTGACAACCTCAGGAAGTGCTGGGGACAGCCTGCATATGTCAGCATACCTTTCAGCACCACCATAGAATGCTCACAATGTTCAGCAGCAACAATAAAACAGAAAGGCAGGTCTCTTTCACACCCACCCAATCTCTCACCCTCCAACCCACCTCCAGGCCTCCTGTCTTCAGACTCTCAGCCATCGGGCTGCCAACCCCCAATCCCTGACCTGGACTAATAGACACAAAGGCACCAGACTTCTAACCTCCGAGAAGCTGTCCCATGGGACATTTACCTGTGGACTTGCTCAGGTTCAACCTTCGTCTTTGTCCTCCAGATTTCCCCGACCTCTGGCTTAGCTTACCAGGAGTATTTGATGTCTCCAGGCCTGCTGTCAATGGAGCTCAGAAGAATGATGGAGATCTCATTGAAACCTATCAGATACTGAAGGGCCTGGATAGAGTCGATGTGGAGGGAATGTTTCCACTAGTAGGAGAATCTAGGATTTCCAAGGACAGAGCCTCAGAGATGTCCCTCTAAAACTGAGATAAGGAGGAATTTCTTCAGCTAGAAGCTGGTAAACATGTAGAATTCATTGCCACAGTGTGTTATGTTTGGTAACTTTAATGCATTAAATTAATTCAAATGGGAGTTTGAAATGTGAGCCTGACTTTGTGTTTACTTTAACCAAGGCGCACATGTATCATGTGGTAGAGTGATGACGCATGCAATTCATGTATTTATATACATAACCCATAATGAATTTAAACAAAGAAAGCTTAATCAACAACATATTTAGAAAATTACTCAAATGTTACTAAAATACTATATACATAACACTGGAGTTGAAGTCATTGGGTGTATTTAAGGTAGAGATTGATATGTTCTTGATTGATAAAGGGGTTAAAGATTAATGTGGGAGAGTGAGATTGAAAACAATCAGACATGGTTGTTTTGACTGGTGGAGCAATACTGATGGGCTGAATGGCCTATTTCTTTCCTATATCTTATGGTTTCATCACAGGCTCTCTGCTTCACATGACTGTAGGCTACCAAATGCTGTGCTGATGAACATTCTGCTCAATAACACAGATGACAGGAAGGATTTCTGTGTTCTAAGAAAACTGTTTGTCAAATACAAGAACTGTTGAATTGAATTGACTATTACTTACGTCCTTCATATACATGAGTAAAAATCTTTGTTACATCTACATCTAAATGTGCAATGTACAATTTATAGTAATTTGTAATAAATAGTATGTACAACAGGACACTCAATATAACATAGAAATGCAATTGTATCAGCATGAATTAATCAGTCTGATGGCCTGGTGGAAGAAGCTGTCCCAGAGCCTGTTGGTCCTGGCTTTTATGCTGTGGTAGCGTTTCCCAGATGGTTGCAGCTGGAACAGTTTGTGGTTGGGGTGACTTGGGTCCCCAATGATCCTTCAGGCCCTTTTTACGCACCCATCCTTGTGAATGTCCTGAATCATGGGAAGCTCACAACTACAGATGCGCTGGGCTGTCCGCACCACTCTCCGCAGAGTCCTGTGACTGAGGGAAGTACAGTTCCCTTACCAGGCAGTGATGCAGCCAGTCTGGATGCTCTCAATTGTGCCCCTTTAGAAAGTTCTTAGGATTTGGGGGTCCATACCAAACTACTTCAACCGTCTGAGGTGAAAGAGGCACTGCTGTGGTTTTTCACCACACAGCCAGCATGTACAGACCACGTGAGATCCTCAGTGATGTGTATGCTGAGGAACTTGAAGTTGTTCCCCCTCTCAACCTCAGATCCATTGATGTTAATAGGGGCTAGCCTGTCACCATTCCTCCTGTAGTCCACAACCAGCTCCTTTGTTTTTGCAATGTTGAAGGGGAGGTTGTTTTCTTGACACCACTGTGTCGGAGTGATGGCTTCTTCCCTGTAGGCTGCCTTGGGGAATTGTGTATTTCTTTGCAGATGCAAGACTCCCTTGTGCTGAGTGAGTGCAGACCTTGTAGGTGGATTTCAATGTTCTAATACTCCTGGGTGTCAACGGCAAAGATCCTGAAAGGCTGCCTTCTCTTGTGGAGATTGCACATTCTCTGTGTGGGTCTCCCTTGGGTGCTCCGATTTCCTCCCACATCACAAAGACATTTGGGTTAATGAATTAATTTGGGCAATGTAACTTGCTCTTAGTCCATCAGTGAGTGGTAGAATCTGGGGATTGTCACTACAGTAACAATTTACAGCAGCAGCAATCGGAATTCAATTCCACAAAGACCATTCTCTCCTGCCATGTATCTTGCTTATTGGGACTTGAACACACTCTTAGAAAATTCTTGCAGCTCTCTTGCACAGTAGACATGATGCATGTTACCACTGTGTGGCTGTCAAGCTGTATCTATAAAGTGTGACACTTGTCACCTATCAGGAGCTGGGTTCAGTTGAGCTGGTTCCTTTGAGAGGGGGTTCGCTATCCAGGGACCACGGACCACTCGGTCGATGGTAAGGCTCTATGGCATAAAAATGGTTGGGAACCTGTTTTGGGCGCTGTGCAGATTGCTGACCACCTGACCACTGCTTCAGCTTGCTTTTTGACCAAATTTTTAATTTGTTTCAGCCAAGACTTTACTGAGACCATAAATGCAATATTAATTCAGTGCAGCAAGATTTGATGAAATACTATTTCTGGGATTTTACCTGCTCAATATCAATATGATGATTGTGGAAACATTATGCAGTGATTGGCTGCACATCTTAAATAGGTCAAATGAGCTAGGGCTTTCCCCTTTGGAGCAAAGGATGAGAGGCAACTTGATAGAGGTGTACAAGATAAGAGGCACAGACTGAGTGGAGAACCAGATACTTTTTTCAGAGGAGAAATGGCTAATATGAGGGGCATAATTTTAAGATGATTGGAAGAAAGTATAAGGGGATGTCAGAGGTATGTTGCTGTTGTTTTGTTTTTTTTATTGAAACAGTGAGTAGTGAGTGCATGGAATACCCTGCCAGGGGTGGTGCTAGAGCCAGATACATTAGGGGCATTTAAGAAATTCTTAAATAGGCACAGATGTGAGAAGAATGGGGGGCTATGTAGGAGGAAGGGGTTAGGTTCATCTTAGTGGGTCAAAAATTGGCACTATGGGCCAAAAGGCCTGTAACTGTGCTGTAATTTTCTATGTTCATTAGAATGTCACCTCTGAAGTAGTAAAACATAAACAGGTAGCCAGCAACCCCTCACTGTTGCTCTATCTCCCATGACTGCATGTCACCTGCAGGCCTTTCAAATTGTATTTGCCTTCCTCACCACTGAGTCAACCTGCAAGTTAACTCTTAGGGAAGACTATATGACGACTCCCAAGTCTCTTTGAACCTGATTTATGAACTTTCCCTCCATTTATAAAATAGTCTATGCTTTTGTTCCTTCTGTTCAAGTGCATGACCATATACTTCCTTACACTATATTCTACCTGCCACACTCCTACTCCAAGTCTTTCTGTAGGCTCCCTGTTCCCTCAACACTACCTGCCCCTCCACCTATCTTCATATCATCTGCAAACTTGGCCAGAAAGCCATCAATTCCATCATCCAAATCATTGAAATATAACATAAAAAGTGGTCCCTACACCCTGCAGAACACAAGTCAAACACAAAAGTTGCTGGTGAACGCAGCAGGCCAGGCAGCATCTCTAGGAGGAGGTGCAGTCGACTTCTCAGGCCGAGACCCTTCGTCAGGACTAACTGAAGGAAGAGTGAGTAAGAGATTTGAAAGTTGGAGGGGGAGGGGGAGATCCAAAATGATAGAAGACAGGAGGGCGAGGGATGGAGCCAAGAGCTGGACAGGTGATAGGCAAAAGGGATACGAGAGGATCATGGGACAGGAGGTCCAGGAAGAAAGACAAGGAGGTGGGGGGGACCCCAGAGGATGGGCAAGGGGTATATTCAGAGGGACAGAGGGAGAAAAAGGAGAGTGAGAGAAAGAATGTGTGTATAAAAATAAGTAACAGTTGGGGTACGAGGGGGAGATGGGGCATTAGCGGAAGTTAGAGAAGTCGATGTTCATGCCATCAGGTTGGAGGCTACCCAGATGGAATATAAGGTGTTGTTCCTCCAATCTGAGTGTGGCTTCATCTTTACAGTAGAGGAGGCCGTGGATAGACATGTCAGAATGGGAATGGGATGTGGAATTAAAATGTGTGGCCACTGGGAGATCCTGCTTTCTCTGGCAGACAGAGCGTAGATGTTCAGCAAAGCGGTCTCCCAGTCTGTGTCGGGTCTCGCCAATATATAAAAGGCCACGAGTCACCAGCATCCATTACCATAAATATTCATGAGCTCTTTCAATGTATCTCAGCTAATTGTCAGCACTTCACAACCTTATTGCTGGTATCAATGTTGCCATGATCCTTAAATCCATAATACTTCAGCCTGGTAACAAGATTTATATTAAATAAGCTTTAGTAAATTCATATCCAGCTAAATTATACACATTAGCCACACAGTACCCTTCCTCTCAGATACTCCAGCAAGTTAATCAAATATCTTGTTTGTAATGTATTACAGACCTCTCATTACAGTCCTTGATTAGTTCTGACTTATTCAACTGCCTGATAATATGCTCATAGACTGATGGCATTTGGCCCTTCATTTCTGCATGGTCAGAAAAGAACAAAACAACCTAATCTGCAAAGGTTCTGGCTTCCTCCTTCCTTTCCAGTTCTGAAATGTTGGCCCTTTATTTCTTTCCACAAATGCTGCCAGATCTGCTGAGTTCCTTCTGAATTTTGTGCATGTTATTCTGGATTTCTAGCATCTGCAGAATCTCTTGTTGTCTTGTTGACGTGGCTACAGGACTAGACTTGGCTTGGGTTCTTCGAAACTTGGCTGCAGGACTAGGCAAGGGCTTGGGTTCTTCAGGCTTTCCTGGGCAGGACAAGGAACTCCTTCTTGGAACACAGGGCCAGGACCCTTTCTAGAATGCAGGGCCAGGCCCCTTCCAGGGTCGCTGGGCCAGGCTGCTTACTAGGATGCAGGACCAGGATGACTGCCAAGGTTAATCGCCAAGGAAATTGTCAGAGATTCAGATGGAGGGGAAGGGAACAGACCAGCCTCAGGGTAATGGCAAAGACAGCCTGGCTTACTCAACAGAGGCGAGGACAGGAAGGGAGATCAGTCCAGGGTGGCTCCAAGTCTCAGGGCAGCAGGCAACCTTGGCTGGCTCCAGAAACGGCCGAATCCATATCTAGCTCAGAGTTGCAGACAGCCATGCAGCTGGCTCCAGAAACAACCAAATCCATACCACAATGACTAGAGACAACAAGGTTCCATGAAGCGGTCATCCTCCAACCAGGCCTAGAGATCACAAATGGCTGCTCTAGCCTTCCACCAGCAGGTTGCTCCAAGGGGACACTGACAAGACAAACCAGCCCCCACACACAATCCCAGGGCCACTTATTCCCAGCCTCAGGACGAGCATCAGATGCCCATGATTAAGCCCAACTGAAATAAGGGACAGCCAGAAGACCTGGAGTCTGGAGTACACGGACCGGACTGTGAACCAGGATGCGGATTTTACGGACTGGACCATGACACTTGTTTTTACAACCTGGATACCAGCTGGTCCACATCCCCCATGCTACAGAATCCAGGCATTCAATGATGTATGAATTATGTCATAACTGCAGGGTCTATGCACTGACAGGCCGCGCAACAGGTTCGGCAATTGCACTCGTGAATATGCACATTCCAGCTAATTAGTGTTTCATTACAGTGGGATTTACCTCCCTTCTTTTTGTTCTGGTCTTGTTGAGACTTGGCCAAGAGCACAGCAACATTTACACTCCCTGCCTACCCTCATCCTTGTCTGGGAAAGAAGACTACTGTTTCAATTACTGCTGTCAAGGAACAATATTCATTTAGTATTAGTTAATGTTTCCAGCTGCAGTGTTGGCAATAATTTTCATTTTGAGAGTTTTAGTTAACAGTCCTGTTGGCCCAGTGTTTATTGTTTCTCTTTTCCTTTAAGTTCTGCAACAGCTCTCATTAAAGTCAGAGATCTATGGACCCACTTCAGCACCTGCCTCTCTCTGCACTTGGACCATATCCAAACGTTTTGACAAATTATTGCTTCTAAAACCCTCCCTTCCGCTGACAATAATGTTTATCTTGGAGACATAAGGGACTGCAGATTCCGCAGCTTGGAGCGATAAACAAGGCACTGGAAGATCTCCACAGATCGACAAGTATCTAAGGGAAATGGACCAGGATGAGGTCCTTCATCTGGATTGAAAGGGAAAGGGAAGAGTGCCAGGAGAGATTGTCCTCCTCTCCATTCTGAATGAGTATGCAACCTTTCTGTAATCCTAATACTCTAGTATTCACCTTGTATTAATGGAGAATTTGAAAACCTCCTGTTTTAGATTTCCTCCCTTCACTGGCCTGGGTTCTATCCATCCTGACAAAGAAACATACCCAGCACCGTCTGCTTTGTTTGTATCCTTTATTATTCATTATTATCTACTCCACATTTACTTATTTACGGAGTCACTGTGTGGAATAACCCCTTCCAGCTCTTCGAGCCGCACCGCCCAACAACTCCCAACTTAACATTAGCCTAATCACAGGCCAATTAACCTGCTAGCTGGTATGTCTTTGTACCATGAGGGGAAGCCAGAGTACCAGGAGGAAACCCATGCACTCCACAGGAAGAACTGACAAACTCCTTATAGACAGCAGCATGAAATTAACTCCAGTTGTTAGTCCCGTCAAGTGCTATGCTAACCACTAATGGAGTAATTGAAAATCTCAAATTTCAGACTTCCTCCCCTCAGTGGCCTGGCTTCCATCCATCCTGGCTAAGAAATTTACCCAGTGCTGCCTGCTTTGTTAGAACCTCGTTATTATTTGTTATTATGTAATCCACACTGGCAGCACCTTTGGTAGAGTCATCCTTGCTAGTAAGCATTGATGTAATACAATTGATTGGTGCCTCAGCTGGGCTTACAAGCTTCATTTGATTTCTGCTTAGGTCATTAATCAGCTCTAAAAATTCTACTTAAAAGGCTATAGAAAACCCTTAGGTTCTCATTACCTGCATATTAATCATCAGAATGATTTTGGCCATTCTCCCTGTTTATCTCCTTGCATCATCAAGTTAACACTCACAACATGCTAGAGGAACTCAGCAGGTCAGGGTGAGGGCCAAAGTGCAGGAAACAGAGGAGATGCAGGTGAGGGCACCATTGATGGTAGAAGGGAAACCACGATCCTTAAAGAAAGAGGACATTTGAGATGTCCTGGAACAGAAAGCCTCATCCTGGGAGCAGATGTGGCGGAGACAGAGGAACTGGGAATAGGGAATGGCATTTTTGCATGTGGCAGGGTGGGAAGAGGTATAGTCGAAAACTATAGTCACCCCATCCTCCCGCCACCACAACATGGACAGAGTTCCCCTTGTCCTCACCTACCACCCCATCAGACTCCAGATACAGCACATTATCCTCTGCAACTTCCACCGCCTTCAACAGGATCCCACCACTAAGCACATCTTTCCCTCTCCACCCCTCTCTGCTTTCCGCGGGGATCGGTCCCTCCACGACTCTTATCCACACGTCCCTCCCCTCAGATCTCCCACCCGGCACTTATCCCTGTAAGTGCAAGTGCTACACCTGTCCCTACACCTCCTCTCTTGCCACCATTCAGGGCCCCAAACAGTCCTTCCAGGTGAGGCAACACTTCACTTGAGTTTGTTGGGGTCATCTATTGCATCCGGTGCTCCTTCCTCTGCATCGGTGAAACCTGACGCAGATTGGGGGACCGCTTCATCGTGCACCTCCACTCCGTCCGCCAAAACAGACAAGATCTCCCAGTTGCCACCCACTTCAACTCTGCTTCCCACTCCCATTCGGATATGTCCATACATGGCCTCCTCTACTGCCATGAGGCTAAACTCTGGTTGGAGGAGCAACACCTCATATACCGTCTAGGTAGTCTCCAGCCGCTTGGTATGAACATAAAATTCTCCAACTTCCAATAATTCCCTCCCCCTCCTTTCCTCTATCCTTATTTCATTCTGCCCCCTCCCCAGCTGCCTACCACCTCCCTCATTGTTCCACCTCCTTCTACTACCCATTGTGTTTTCCCCTATTCCTTCTTCACCTTTCCTGCCCATCACCTCCCTGCATCCCCTTCCCCACCCCTTTGTCTTTCAAATTACTGGTTTTTCAACTGGATGTACCAGCCTTCTCCTTCCCACCCTCACCCCACCTTCTTTATAAGGCCTCTGCCCCTTCCCTCTTCAGTCCTGACAAAGGGTTCCGGCCCGAAATGTCGACTCATCGTTTCCACAGGTACTGCCCAACCTGCTGAGTTCATCCAGCATGTTGTGAGTGTTGCTTTGATCCCAGCATCTGCAGATTATTTTGTGTTGGCATTATCAAGTTGTCTTTCTCTTCATTTAGTCAACAGGGCCTGCCTCCAGTTAATGATGTGATAATTCTAGTGTTTATCTGGAGGTTAAAGGTGAACCTTATGAACATTTACCACCTCATCCAGCACATCATTGTCTGCAACGTCTGCCACCTCCTGTCATGATGTACATTGGCGATGTCAGAACCCAAGTGTGGAGGAAAGGCAGACTCCAGTGGAGAGATGGTGACCAAGGTTTAATCATGACAGTTCCAACAGAACTTTGGTGGCTCAGCCGAGCAACACCATGGGACATAACATTCTCAAAATTAGGACCCCATGATTAGTGCTAATTGGGTGTCTGCTTTATTAATACAAGAAACAGAATCCCTGAGCCTTTCATAATAAACTTAAGTTTAAATTATAAAGCACCAGGGGTCCACATTACAAAGAGCAAGTCATTCCAGAGAAACACAGGGAACTCTAAATGACTAACGTCTCTTATTAAACAGTTCAGGTGCTCTTAAAACCTCGGAGACCAATGTTCTCTGGCTCCAACAGAGGCCCAAAGAGCTCATTACATTTTCAAAGGGATACTTCCACCAAGCACATCTTTACCTTCCCTTCACTGTTCTCTGCAGGGATCACTCCATCCATGATTCCCTTGTCTATTCATCCCTCCCCACTAATCTCCTTCCCAGCATTTATCCCTGCAAGTGGCCCAGGTGCTACAATTGTCCATACACCTCCTCACTTATCTCCATTCAGGGCACCAAACAGTCTTTTTAGGTGAGGCAACACTTCACCTACAAATCTGGTGCTCCTGCCGTGACCTCCTTTATATTGGTGAGACTCACTGTAAATTGGGGGACTGCTTCATCAAGAACCCCTGCTCCACCTGCTTAAGGCAGAACTTAAAGGTGCCACACATTTTAATTCCAATTCCCATTCCGACACGGTGCATGACCTCTTCATGCGTCACAATGAGGCCACCCTCAGGTTGGAGGGGCAACAGCTTATATTCCATCTGGGTAGCCTCAAACCTGATGGCATGAATATAGATTTCTCCAACCAGTAATAAAGAAAAGTCTCCCAACCCCTCCCCTCTTCTTGTATTCCCACTCTGGCCTCTTACTTCTCACTTGTCTATTATGCCCCCCACCCACCCACCAGGTCCCCACCTCATTCCCTTTCTCCTATGCTCCACTCTATCAGATTCCTTCCTCTCCAGCCCTTTATCTTTCCAACCCACCTGGTTTCACCCATCACCTTCCAGCTCACCTCCTTTCCCTCATCCCCCCACCTTTTATTCTGAATCAGAATCACAATCAAGTTTAAAATCACTGGCATATGTCATGAAATTTGTTGTTTTGCAACATGTTGCAATACATAATAAAACTGTAAATTACAGTAAGAAATGTGTATATAATCTAAAAATGTAAATTAAGTAACTGGTGCAAAGAGAGAAAATAAAGTAGTGAGATAGTGTTCATGAGTTCAATGTCCACTCAGAAATCTGATGGCAGAGGGGAAGATGCTATTCCTGAATTGTTGAGTGTGTTGCCTTCAAGCTCCTGTACCTCCTCCGTGATGGTAGCAATAAGAGGGCATGGCCTGGGTGATGGGGGCCATGAGGAATCGTGAGGGAATAGAGTAGGTCTTATCTCAGCCAGTTGTTATTTTTGACCATAGACAGGGTTGTAGCTGAGGTCTGTAATGTAGCCCATTCCTATTTGACCTTAAGACTGTAATGTTGAGCCATCACTGAGTCACTGCAGGAATGTAGTCCTTGTGTTGAAGATGCTGTCGAGTGAGGAGCTCAGATCTGGACTCAGATTTATTTCTCACTTGTATGTCAACAAAAGAGGCCATGCTGTCTTCTCCCTGCTGCCTCAGGACTTGCACCACCAGGTTCAAAACCAGTTACTACCCCTCAACTATCAGGGATAACTACACTCACTTTCCCAATCATTGAGATGTTCCCACAACTAATGATCTCACTTTAAGGACTATCTCATTCTCTTGTTATTTATTGCTATTTATTTACATTTGCACAGTTTGTTGTCTTCTGCAGTCTGGCTGATCGTTCATTGATCCTGTTATAATCATTATTCTATAGATCTGCTGAGGATGGATTGAATTCAAAAATTGAATCTCAGTTGTATATGGTGACATAAATGTACTTTAATAAAAATTACTGTGAACTTTGAAAACAGTGAAATGTGTCATTTGTGTTAACAAACAGCACACCTAGAGAAGTTTTGGGGTCAGCCCACAAATGTCACCTCACATTCTGGCACAAACTTCTCAATTCTTGGCGGATCAATACAAAACACAACAATACAGAAAACAACAAGCAACAAAGCAAGCCCCTTTCCTCCCACCCACACACACAGCACATGGACAGTTCAATTCCAAGTCCAGGACAGGCCTCCAATTTCTAATCTCCAGGCTTCAGTCATCCGATTTCCACACTTCCAATCGACCTTTGCACTTCAACTTTCAGTATCGATCCCCAGACTAGCAGACGATGGAATCCCTAACTCCAGGCTCAAGCTTGTAACATGCTAACAACCAGCCCTCATGCTCGCAAGGACATCTGATCCAAGCTCCAAGATTTAACACCAGTAATGAAGCTATGTTGATATCTCCATGCCAGGTTAGTGCATTGTCTGGAGGGCTGCCTCCAATTGGTGGTAAATCCAGTCAGACAGGTGGGAGAAGTTGCAATTTTGAGAGGTGTTACTGGAGATACTCTGGCAAGCACTAGAGTGCGTTTTATAGATTGTACGTGTAGTCTGGTGAGTGGTGGACAGAGTGAATATTTAGGGTTCAAGGGTTCAAAATCAGAGAATGTATACAATATAAAACCTGAAATTCTTACTCTTCAGACATCCACAAAACAGAGAAAAACCCTGAAGAATGAATGACAGAAATGTTAGAACCCCAAAGACTCCCTCCCCTTCTCATGCACAAGCAACGGCAAAGGCATCAAACCTCCCTCCCTCTCCCCCCACATGCTCCAGCAAAAAGCATCAGCCCCCTCCACCACCATCCTCCAGGCAAGCAATAGTAAGCCCACAGAGACTGTGACCCAAAGTCCATTAAAACTGCCGTTCAACTCCTCAGTAGGATATGAGGTGCCAATCAAACAGCTTTAATGGTCCCAGAGTGTTATTGGAGTTCTTATCAGAGCAAGTGGCAGGAGTTTCATCAGAGTCCTATTGTATTTGTACAATTGGCATGATTTTTTTTTGTTTATATCCCTTCTCTAGTCTGGCAGGGCTCTGAAGCTTAACCAATATGATGTCATGAACTGATAATCAATCGGTGGGGTGGTAGACCATCCATCAGAAAGTTAAACAAGGAATTGCAAATTTAATGCAAAATTTTCAAAACAGGTTCTGTCCTGAATCACCCCAGCCCTTGACAGTGGTTAATTAATAAGATGTTACCAAGTCTACAGCTTCACCGAGTGCACTGACAGAACATCTACTGAACAGCTGGAGAGAAGTATTACCACTAAGTTTTACTGATTAGTTTCTCTATGAAATAATCTTTCATTGCTTCACAAGCCCACTCTAGTTCACTTCAGTTCTGCAGCTGCTGGAGCAGGAAACTATTTGTCATTAATTCTGCATAAACAAGAGTGTATCATGATCTCTCCTGATGCAGGGTTTCAACCTGAAACTTCAGCAAGTCCTTCACAATGTCCTAACAGACTCTGTTTGACCTGTGGAGTCCCTCCACCGATCTGCATTTTGCTCCAGGTTCCAGGATCTGCAATCTCTTGTGTCTCCAGAAGAGTCATTGTGCTGGCCTCTGCATTAAAGATCTTGTTCATTGGAAGAAAAGCAACTGACAATTGCTCACATACTTTCTTTCTAATGGAAACCCAGTCAAGGCTGAAAGCAAATTTCACTCTGCTGATGAGGTTGCTTGGCATAAAGTAGGCTTAGATCATGGAACATAATGCATAGATTGAGAGCTCCGATTTCTTCCCACACAAAACAGAATATTACAGGACCTTCAAGGTTGTGCCAACTTTTTAACCTTGTCTGCGATCAGTCTAGCCCTTCCCTCTGACAAAGCCCTCCATTTTTCTTTCAGCCATGAGTTTCTTAAATGTCCCAATGTATCTGTCTCTGCCACCTCTGGCAGTGCATTGCACACACTCACCGCTTTGTCTAAAAGAACTGACCTCCCACATTCCTTCCTCTAATCACTTAAAATTATGCCTCATCATATTAGCTATTTCTGCTCTGGGAAAAAGTCTCTGGCTAACACTTGATTTTTGACTCTTATCTTGAGCGCCGTGGAGGATCAGACACCTTGAGCCAATAGGCTGGTCCTGGACTTATTTCCATCTGGCATAGTTTGCATTTTGTTGTTTGATTGTTTTGTATTGGTATATTTATGCTCTATTCTTAGTTAGTGTGGCTGTAACAAAACCCAATTTCCCTCAGGATCAATAAAGTATACCTATCTATTTATCTATCTATCAAGTCCTCTTTCAGGTTCCTTCACTCAAAAGAGGAAAAACCCTAGCTTGCTCAACCTATCCTAAGAAATGCTCTCTAGTCCAGGCAGCATCCTGGTAATTCTCCTCTGCACCTTCGCTAAAGCTCCCACATCATCATCCTTATGTGCCATCATGTATGACATGGACAATTGTATATCCTAACCATAATTGTTCTTGGCAAATTTTTCCACAGAAGTGGTTTCCCACTTCTGGGCAATGTATTTAAGGGAGGGGAGACCCCAGACATTATTAATATTATTCAGAGTACTGGTGTCAGTGGTCACATAACCAAGATTTGAGATATGCACCAGCTGCTCATAACCATCCACCACCTGCTTCCATGGCTTCGTGTGACCCTGATTGGGGGGGTGGGGAGACTAAATAACTGCTACACCATGCCCGGTGGTGATCTCATAACAGAGGGAAGGAATGCCTTACACCTCCTTTGGTAGAGACATCTCCACCCCGATTCCCAAAGCTACCACATCCTTCCTATAATGATGCAACCAGAAATGAGCAGAATATTTCCAGTGTGGTCTACCCAGGATCTTATAGAACTGCAATAGAACTATAAGAAACTTACATACCTTGCTTCCAGTTACATAATCTCAGTTCCACCCAGACTGTTCAAATAACAAACTGCTACAACAAAAAAGCTTCATGGTCTTTCTGTACTAGAACAAGTAGTAATAAAAAATGGTAGTGTCATGGTGAACACAACACTTTACAGTACAGGTGACCTGGTTTCAATTCCCACGGTGGGTTTCCTCCAGGTGCTCTGTTTTCCTCCCACAGTCCAAAGACATACTGGTTGGTAGGTTGATTGATTGTTGTAAGTTGTACCATGATTAGGCTAGGGTTAAATTGGGGGTTTCTAGGCAGTGAAGCTCAAGGGGCTATTCCATGCTGTATCTCAATAGATAGATAGATACATACATACAGAAAGCATGAGGCTTGTATTTCTAGTATATTTCATTGCGCTATCCAAGAATATTAAAGTAAGAAAATGTCTGTGTGCCCGAGTCTGAGCCAGAGTCCACTGGAGTTTGGAGGCTGAAGATGCTCAGGTTAGAGAAATGTGTAAGTGTGTGGGTGAGACACAGGAACGGGGTTTGTTGAGGATGCCATCGTCTACTTGCTGAACCGTGTCTATACCCACCTGGACAAGCCAGCGAGCACAGTGAGGGTCATGTTTTTTGACTTCCCCAGTGCATTCAACACCATCCACCCTGCTCTGCTGGGGGAGAAGCTGACAGCGATGCAGATGGATGCTTTCCTGGTGTCATGGAGTCTTGATTACCTGACTGGCAGACCACAGTACGTGTGCTTGCAACATTGTCTGATAGAGTGATCAACAGCACCGGGGCTCCGCAGGGGACTGTCTTGTCTCCCTTTCTCGTCACCATTTACACCTCGGATTTCAACTACTGCACAGAGTCTTATCATCTTCAGAAGTTTTCAGATGACTCTGCCATAGTTGGATGCATCAGCAAGGGAGATGAGGCTGAATACAGGGCTACAGTAGGAAACTGTCACATGGTGTGAGCAGAATTATCTGCAGCTTAATGTGAAAAAGACTAAGGAGCTGGTGGTAGACCTGAGGAGAGCTAAGGTACCAGTGACCCTTATTTCCATCCAGGGGGGTCAGTGTGGACATGGTGGAGGATTACAAATACCTGGGGATTCGAATTGAGAATAAACTGGACTGGTCAAAGAACACTGAGGCTGTCTACAAGAAGGGTCAGGGCTGTCTCTATTTCCTGAGGAGTCTGAGATCCTTTAACATCTGCCAGGCGATGCTGAGGATGTTCTACGAGTCTGTGGTGGCCAGTGCTATCATATTTGCTGTTGTGTGCTGAGGCAGCAGGCTGAGGGTAACAGACACCAACAGAATCAACAAACTCATTCATAAGGCCAGTGATGTTGTGGGGATGGAACTGGACTCTCTCACGGTGGTGTCTGAAAAGAGGCTGTCTAAGTTGCATGCTATCTTGGTCAATGTCTCCCATCCACTACATAATGCACTGGTTGGGCACAGGAGTACATTCAGCCAGAGACTCATTCCACCGAGATGCAGCACAGAGCGTCATAGGAAGTCATTCCTGCCTGTGGCCATCAAACTTTACAACTCCTCCCTTGTGAAGGGTCAGACACCCTGAGCCAATAGGCTGGTCCTGGACTTATTTCATAATTTACTGGCATAAATTACATATTACTATTTAACTATTTATGGTTCTATTACTATTTATGGTGCAACTGTAACAAAAACCAATTTCCCTCAGGATCAATAAAGTATGACTATGACTCACTGTTGTTGGCATTGCTTGTTGTGTTCTGCCCAGCATTGTGGGTGTCTATGTTGGTGCCGGAATGTGTGGCAACACTAGTGGGCTGCCCCACTCCCCCCCCCCCCAAGCTCACCCTTGGGTGTGTTGGTTGTGAACACAATGTACCTCAGTGTTTTGATGTTTATGTGATAAATAAGCTTAGAATTTGAATCTTGAAATTAAGACACAAGAAAGATTCTGGAAATCCAAAGCAATACACATAAAATGCTAGCAGAACACAGTAGGTCAGGCAGCATCTACGGAGAAGAAATAGTCGATGTTTCAGGCCAGGACTCCTCTTCTGGACTTGAGATTAGGGCTTCATTGAGAGATGCCATGACTCACTGCAGAACCTCAGAGCCTTCACAGGAACGCTGGCCCACATCATTTTGTTCATGGGCCCATGTTGTAGAAGCATGAAGTCCCCACCCTCTTGTCCATGGAGAAGCTGTACAATTCCCTTCATCATTAGAGGCCTGGGGCTGAAGCTTTACAAAAGAGAAGATTGCTGATCATTTGATCATGGTTGGTGGGAGGGTTGGAGGCTATTGTCACTGGTTGAATAGTCTGCAGGCTATGCGATGGGATGTTGAGCAACAAATCCTGTTAGTTATTAATCATTATCAATCTTCACATTAACCACTTCTACACCAGCACTGGCTATCCCACCCTATACACTTCTCTCTTATAAAGCTTCAGACCTCTAATTGATGTAGGTGACGAACACCAATGGACCTTGCACTGATCCACTCGGCCTCCAGTCAGAGAGGCAACCATCTACAGCCACCCTTTGGCTTCTCCCACAAGCCAATGTCTAATCAAGTTTATTACCTCATCTTAAACAGCAGAACATCGGCTATCCTCCGATCCTCCGGTAGCTCTCCTGTTGCTAAGGATGATTTGATATCTCTGCTTATGGCCCTGGCATTTATTATCTTTACCTTTTATTCTGACAGGCACATACATGCTTTGTACTCTCAAAATTTAACTTTTGAAGGCCCCCACTTAACAAGTACACCTTTGCCAGGAAACAGCCTCTCCAAATTCACACTTGCCCAATCATTTCTGATACCATCAAAGTTGACCCTTCTCCAATTTAGAATCTGAACCTGTAAACCGTACTGATCCTTATGCATATTTACTTTGAAACTAATGGCATTGTGGTCACTGGATGCAAAGTGTTTCCTATCAGTCAGTCAGTGGCTGCCGTCCCGAATCCAGGGTTGGCAGCTATGCACCTCCATCTTCTTCGATCTTGCATCTCCTCCAGTTTGTTCTCGTAGGCTACCTTGGCATTGCCTGCTGCCGCCCCTGCCGAACTTGAGCCAGAGGCCATGTCGGCCTCCAGCCGCGGCCACTTCTTCAAGCTCGGCTCTTCCTTAGGCAGAGGCCTTGGACAGGTCCAGGCACACGGTGCAGCACCCAAGTTAATCATATCTCTTCTAACTAGGTGCATAGCATATGATTCGTAGGTACATGGTGAGGCTTTAATCTCTTTCACGGAAGATGACCATTGGCTCACAAGGAGCTCATCCACCCTTTGTCAGGTCTTGTTTTTTCCAGTCCTGCTGGTTTGTATAGAAGTTTTCCTGTACAAACTTCTGTCACCTGCCCAGTCTCATTCCCTAATAGCAGATCTAGTATTGTAGGCTCTCTTCAGTACTTCGACATACTGATGCAGGAAACTTACCTAAACACATTTGACAAACTCTATCCCATCTAATTCTCTTACAGTATGCAATTCCCGGTCAATATATGGAAAGTTAAATTCACCTACTATAACAACCTTATTTCTTGCAACAGTCCCTCTACAAAATTTGTTCCTCTATGTCCCTCAGATGGTTGGGTGGTCTGTAATATAGCCCCATTAATGTGGTCATACTTTTCTTATTTCTCTGTTCTACCCATAATACCTCACTAGGCAAATTCTCCTGCACTGACTGAGCACTGCCATGACATTTTCCCCGACTAGTAATGCCACCATTCCTTCAATCCCTCCTGCTCTGTCACATCTAACACAACAGAACCCTGGAATATTGAGCTGTCCCTCCTGCAATCAAGTCTCACTAATGACTACAGCATTATAATTCCAGGTGTTGATCCATGCAGTGAGCTCATCTGCCTTTCCTACAATACTTCTAGCATTTAAATATATGCAGCTCAGGACACTAGTCTCACCATGCTTAACCTTTTGATTCCTGACTTCATCTGAGGTCTTACCAACATCTGACTCCACAACCTCTCCAGTAACTTCTCTGGCACTCTGTTTCACATCCCCCTGGAACACTACTTTAAACCCCACCATGTAGTGTCAACAAATGGCCCCACTAGGATATTACTCCCCCTCTAGTTCAGGTGCAAACCATCCCTTCTGTAAAGGTTCCAACTTCCCTGTAAAAGAGCCCAGTAATCCAAAAATCTTATGTCCTCCCTCCTACACCAACTCCTTAGCCACATATTAAACTGTATAATCTTCCTAGTTCTAGCCTCACTAGCATGTGGTACAGGTAGCAATCCTGAGACCACAACCCTGAAGGTTCTGCCTTTTAACTTAGCACCTAACTCCCTGAACTCCCTTTGCAGAACCTCATCACTTATCCTACATATGTCATTGGTACCTACATGGACCATGACCTTTGATTATTCATCCTCCCAAATAAGAATGCTGAGGACTCAGTCAGATGTCCCAGACCTTGACACCCTGGAGGCAACACACCATGTGGGAATCTCATTTTGAGCCACAGAAACACTTTTCTGTTTTCCAAACTAACGAATCCCCTAGTACCCCTTCCTTTCTGAGTCGCAAAGTCAGACTCTGCCAGAGACCCTACCATTCTGACTTTCCTCTGGCAGGTCATCCCGCCCAACAGTATGCGAAGTGATACAGCTGTTGTTAAGGGGGATAGCCACTGCTGTACTCCGCACTGGTTCCTTAACCCTTTTCCCCTTCCTGACTGTCACCCAGTTTCCTCTTGTCCTGCACCTTGGCTGTAATTACCTCTCTATATGTCCTATCGATCCCTTTCTGCCTCCTGAATGATCCAGAGTTCATCCAGTTCCTGCTCCAACTCCTTAATGTGAATTGTTAAAAGCTGCAGCTGGATGGACTTCACAGTTGTAGTCGTCAGGGACACTGGAGGACTCCCTGCCTTCACACAATGCGCAAGAGGACATTCCACTATCCTGGCTTGCATCTCTACTGTTCTGACTGATCAAATATAAAGAGGGGGTGGGGGGGGAATTCTAGCTACAGCTTTTCCTTTTTGCCTTCTCTAACTGAAGCCTCAAGGAACTAAAGCCTCAAAACCTCCACTCAAACTCCTGAAAACAGACGACAGGGAGTTAGGAAGGAAGCTGAGAAGCAGGACTTCAAAGGTAGTAATCTTGGGATTACTGCCTATGCCATGCGACAGTGAGTATAGGAATAGAGTGAGGTGGAGGATGAATGCATGGTTGAGGGATTGGAGCAGGGGGCAGGGATTCAGCTTTCTGGATCATTGCGACCTCTTTTGGGGCAGGTGTGAACTGTACAAGGAGGACAGGTTGCACATGGATTCGAGGGGGACCAATGTCCTGGCAGGGAGGTTTCCTGAGGCTATTGGTGAGCATTTAAACTAGAATTGCTGTGAGTGAGAACTGAACTGAAGAGACAGAGGAAGGAGCAGTTGGCTCACATATAGAGAAAGCTTGGAGTGTCACAATGTGGGAGGCATTGGAAACAGAACCAAATACAAGACACAGACACTGAAGTACAAGGAACAGGACTTGACTAGAGTAGGGACATGACAGGATACAGACAAGGAGCAGGGACAAGAACACAGACTTGGGCTAGAACATGGACTAGACACAGGGAACCCAGACAAGGAACTATGAACTAGGAGCCTGGGCTTGGACTCTGAGCCAGAGACTGGACAAGGACCCAGGTCTTGCCTTGGGCTCAGACCCCAGAACTAGGCAAGGACATGACATGGCTACGGTCTTGGCTCTTGAGCTTGGAGGCAGACTGAGTTTTGGCTCTTGAGGCTTGCAGGCTGGGAGCTGAGGTCTTGGAATGCAGAGGTTGATAACTCAAAGGCTGGAGCTCAGTGGCAGACTGGGAACTGTACATCAACATAGAGCCAGGACTTATCCTTCAAAAAGCCCAGACTCATCTTTAACTCAACACTAACATGAGACTGGACAGTACATAGACAGAGCTGGGACTCATCCATAGACAAGCCAGGACTCAACTTTATCTCCACACCAAGGTGGGACAGGTCCACCTGTTGGGTAATGGCAGAACAGCCAGACTTACCCAACAGAGGCAAAGACAAGACAAAGCCCCCCACAGGGCAATGGCAAAACACCTGACTTACCCCACAGGAGCAAGGACAAGAGACAAACACCAAAGAACAACAGACAGTCCCATCTTCACTCCAGGGTAGCTCTAAGTCTCAGTTCAGGCAGAAACCTCAGCTGGCTATGGAAACAGCCAGAAACCTCAGCTGGCTATGGAAACAGCCAGAAACCTCAGCTGGCTATGGAAACAGCCAGAAACCTCAGCTGGCTATGGAAACAGCCAGAAACCTCAGCTGGCTATGGAAACAGCCAGAAACCTCAGCTGGCTATGGAAACAGCCAGATCCCTACCTAGCTCAAAGTGGCTGGCAGCCACTCAGCTGGCCCAGGAAACAGCTGAATCCATACCACAAAGACAGCTCCAACTACTAACAGCAAGGTGCAATGAAGCAATGGTACTCCAACACAGCCTAAAGATGGCAAGTGGCCACACTAACCTTCCACCAGCAGGTTCATCCCAGGGAATCTTGACAAAACAAACCAGCAGCCCACACTTAACCCCAAGGCTACTTATATTCCAAGCCCCAAGGTGGAATCAGGTGCCTATGATTAACTCAACCAAACGAGGGACAGCTGGAAGACCTGGAGTCCTGAGTCCACGGACCGGACCGTGAACCGGAATGCGGACTTCACGGACTGGACCATGACATGGAGACAGTGCGAGAGGGAGGATAGGCAGGTATAGAGAAGGGATGTGCTCAGACCAATGGTTTGAGCTATGTCTATTTTAATGCGAGAAGCATCATGAACAAAGCAGATGAGCTTAGAACATGGATCAGTACTTGGAGCTATGATGTGGCCATTACTGAGACTTGGATGGCTCAGGGGCAGGAATGGTTAATTCGAGTGCCAGGCTTTAGATGTTTTAGAAAGGACAGGGAGAGAGGCAAAAGAGATGGGGGCGTGGCACTTGTCTACTGAGTCTCCGTGGGTGAAAGTTGAAACAGGAAGGGGTCAATAACTCTACTGGGTGTTTATAGACCACCCAATAGTAACAGGGACACCGAGGAGCAGATAGGGGACAGATTTTGGAAAGGTGTAATCATAACAGGGTTGTCGTGGTGGGAAGAGTTTAATTTTCCCAGTATTGATTGGCATCTCCCTAGAGCAAGGGGTTTAGATGGGGTGGAGTTTGTTAGGTGTGTTCAGGAAGGTTTCCTGACACAATATGTAGATAAGCCTACAAGAGAAGAGGCTGTACTTGATCTGGTATTGGGAACTGAACCTGGTCAGGTGTCCGGTCTTTCAGTGGGAGAGCATTTTGGAGATAGTAATCACAATTCTATCTCTTTTACCATAGTATTAGAGAGGGATAGGAACAGACAAGTTAGGAAAGCATTTAATTGGAGTAAGGGGAAATATGAAGCTATCAGTCAGCAACTTGGAAGCATATATTGGGAACAGCTATTCTCAGGGAAATGTATGGCAGAAATGTTTCAAATGTTAGGGGCATATTTGCGTGGAGTTCTGCATAGGTATGTTCCAATGAGACAGGGAAAGGATGGTAAGGTACAGGAACCGTGGTGTACAAAGGCAGTTGGAAATCTAGTTAAGAAGAAAATTAAAGCTTACGAAAGGTTGAAAAAACTAGGTAATGATAGAGATCTAGAAGATTATAAGGCTAGCAGGAAGGAGTTTAGGAATGAAATTAGGAGAGACAGAAGGGGCCATGAGAAGGCCTTGGCGAGCAGGATTAAAGAAAACCCCAAGGCATTCTACAAATATGTGAAGAACAAGAGGATAAGACATGAGAGAATAGGACCAATCAAGTGTGACAGTGAAAAGTGTGTCTGGAACTGGAGGAGATAGCTGAGGTACCTAATGAATACTTTGCTTCAGTATTCACTACAGAAAAGGATCTTGGCAATTGTAGGGATGACTTACTTATGATTGAAAAGCTTGAGTATACAGTATAGACATTAAGAAAGAGGATGTGCTGGAGCTTTTGGAAAGCATCAAGTTGGATAGGTCTCCGGGACTGGACGAGATGTACCCCAGGCTACTGTGGGAGGCGAAGGAGGAGATTGCTGAAACTCTAGCAATGATCTTTGCATCATCAATGGGGATGGGGGAGGTTCTGGAGGATTGTTGTTCCCTTATTCAAGAAAGGGAGTAGAGATAGCCCAGGAAATTATAGACCAGTGAGTCTTACTTCAGTGGTTGGTAAGTTGATGGAGAAGATCCTGAGAGGCAAGACTTATGAACATTTGGAGAGGTATAATATGATTAGGAATAGTCAGCACGTCTTTGTCAAAGGCAAGTCGTGCTTTACGGAGGATGTGACTAAACACGTTGATGAAGGTAGAGCAGTAGATGTAGTGTATATAGATTTCAGCAAGGCATATGATAAGGTACCCCATGCAAGGCTTATTGAGAAAGTAAGGAGGCATAGGATCCAAGGGTATGTTGCTTTGTGGATCCTGAACTGGCTTGCCCACAGAAGGCAAAGAGTGGTTGTAGACAGGTCATATTCTGCATGGAGATTGGTGACCAGTGGTGTGCATCAGGGATCTGTTCTGGGGCCCCTTCTCTTTGTGATTTTTATAAAATGACCTGGATGAGGAAGTGGAGGGATGGGTTAGTAAATTTGCTGAAGACACAAAGGTTGGGGGTGTTGTGGACAGTGTGGAGGGCTGTCAGAGTTTACAGCGGAACATCAATAGGATGCAAAACTGGGCTGAGAAATGGCAGATGGAGTTTAACCCGGATAAGTGTGAGGTAGTTCATTTTGGTAGGTCAAATATAATGGCTACTGGTAAGACTCTTGGCAATGTGGAGGATCAGAAGGATCTTGGGGAGGATCTTGGGAAGGATCTTGAGTTTAAGAGCCAAGAGGTAATGTTACAGCTATATAGGACCATGGTCAGACCCCTTGGAGCACTGTGCTCAGTTCTGGTCGCCTCACTACAGGAAGGATGTGGAAACTATAGAAGGGGTGCAGAGGAGATTTACAAGGATATTGCCTGGATTGGGGAGCATACCTTATGAGAACAGGTTGAGTGAACTTGGCCTTTTCTCTTTGGAGCGACAGAGGATGAGGGGTGATCTGTTAGAGGTGTACAAGATGATCAGAGGCAATGATCGTATGGATAGTCAGAGGCTTTTTCCCAGGGCTGAAATGGCTATCACAAGAAGGCACAGTTTTAATGTGCTTGGAAGTAGGTATAGAAGAGATGTCAGGCAATTAATTTGGGATTAATTTGTTCTTGCTAATCAATCCCAAACGTCAATAGGTCACTAGTCAAAGCTCCAAAAAAAGACTTCAAAAAAGAATGAAATTTTAATTCTCCCGATGATATTTGAACTGAGTTTACAAGTAATAAGCAGAGACATGAGGTTCATTTTCAAATTTATTGTCATTCAAGCATGCTCATGTATACAGCTAAATGAAATGGAATGGATGGGAGGTGTCTTTGACAATGAAGTAATGAGGTCTATTACTCCCAGACCATAGGCAAATACCCTGAGTGCCATCTGTATTAAAAGTCACGTTCCTGCTTCATAGACGTGTCTGAGCACACGACATGCAGAGTGAATTATCTTTGCTAAGTTACAATAAATCCACCTAGATCAGGATTGAGATTGAATGTTCCTGCTCACATCAATGAGATCTAGTCACCAGTGTATTGTTACCTGATGAGCTATCAAGAAACCCGCAGTCTATTTTATGAACGCAAGAAATTCTGCAGATGCTGCAAGTCCAAAGAAATACACACCATCACTGGAAGAATTCAGCAGGCCAGGCAGCATCCATACAAACGAACAAACAGGCAACATTTTGGGCTGACACCCTTCTTCAGTACTCTGTGTATTTTATGAATGCCTGAATTCATTTAGCTCAATACAGTCATTGAGAATATTCCCATCTCATCTATGGCAGCCAAGTGGTGGGTCCGATCGAAAACGTGAGATTCTAGAGATGCCGGCAATTCAGAGTAACACATACAAAACACTTTAGGAACTTAGCAAGTCAGGCAGCATCTTTGGTGAGGAATAAAGAGCCAATGTTTTGAGCCGAAGCATTCTCTAGAGCATGGGTTCCTAAGCCTGCATCTGCTGAGTTCCTCTGCTTGAGTGTGTTATTCTGGGTCAGATCGATATTGTTTTCATGAAAAATCAGACACAAAGATGTTGCAGTGTATTTTTTTCTCATTTTGGAACCACTAACATCGATATCTCATTTCTCTGACACATTTTCAATCTTTTATTACCTTCTAAAAAAAATAGTGTTCAAGCTATTGAACACAGTATGAAAGCAAAATTCCATTGAAGCTGGAAATGTGAAAATGTAGTGGAAATGTTGGGGAAACTCAATAATCAAATCCCAAAGTCATGCTTCTGTTATTTTGACTATTACTACCCCTGTACTTTTCTGAACTCTGCACCCAGAGAGTCGGTCCTGGGAAGGCTCAGGTTTCTGGACACACAACCCACAGCAGCTAACCCGCTGCTCCTGGTGTTCTGTGTTCTCCCGCGATGCGTCAGTCAGGGGCACTGGGCTTGAATCAGCCCGTCTCCAGAGCCATGAGAATCTGGCACCATGAAGGCGCGCTAGTCTTCCAGGCCACGTCCTTGGGATATCAAAAAGCATCCAGTCGTGAGGCCCTGAGAGCGGGTCCCATTCCCGCAAAGAACCAAAGTCAGGGTGTAACTCCAGGTCAGGGTCTTCAAAAGAACCTTGAAAAGAAAAAAAGAGATATCAAAGATAGAGATAGGTGCAAGCAAAGGAGTTGCCATGTAGCGCCATCAACACTTCACTCTTCTTGAATTACGATCGGTTGCCATGGACCTGACAGGTGCTTTATGTTTTAGTCCTACACCTCTCTGAGAGAGGGTCTTCATTTAAATCTCCGCAGATTCTGATCAGTGGGCATGGACCTGACAGCAGCTTTCAGTTTTTCCATTCAGACATCATAGACCAGGGATTCTCTGCGCTGGAATTCTGCCAAGGCAGCATTGCAAGAAGGAACCGCACCAGCCTCTGTTGGGACTGTGGGTGGACAGGTACTCAATAGTGAATAAGACATGGAGATAAATAGTAATCACGCACAGATCTTCCTTTGAGCTCTTGGTCATGTAATAAGCTGAGACTTTGATCCATGATCTCCGGTCATGGTGGGAGCTGTCAATGTGACAGGTCTCTTGAGAAACTGCTCTTTCACTAATGGGCTATTTTGGGGCAGACGTGTATGAAGACACTACACATGACAAAATAAAACAATTACAGATCAATTTGGTCAACCTGAGGTGTGGTGGTTCCCGTCCCTATCAATCCAGGGAAAGTCTGTGACATGTTGCATCCTAGTTATCTAGGTACACAAGCCAGGGCAGTACAACATGGAGGGCAAGCCGTTGCCTATATAGCAATTTCCCTCACTCCACGCATCTGAAGAACTCAGAGGAATGGCAGAAACTGGTACAGTTTGACAGCAGCAGAATCACAAAAGTTGCCAGTCAGCTCTGGATTTTTCCCTTGGGGTTTACGCCCAAACTTACCACATGAATGGGTATAGCGCAGTGGAGATCAGAGCTTTCCTTCTCCTGGGTGAGCTGCCAACCACGGCCGATGAGCCCCATCTGCCCAAAGCGATTGGTTTTAAGGCACCAGTAACCCATCTTTGCCTCCTCTCTTGCCATAGAAACGGTTCCACTGGGCTTAGTAGCTAAGCCACACGCGAAGACATAAAGAAGGCACAACAGTGCCTATACTTCCATAGAAGTTTCTGTAGATTCAGCAAAAGCTTGATAAACCTCTATAGATGCACGGTGGAGAGTATCCTAACTGGTTGCATCTTGTCCTGGTACGGAAACGCCTGCTCTGGAAAGGGAAAGGCGACAGATGGTGGTGGATGCAGCCTAGTCAATCACAAGCAAAGTTCTCCCTTACCATTGAGCTCCCTTACATGGAGTGTTGCCGCAAGAGAACAATATCCAGCATTAGAGACTCCTGTCTTCCAATCCATGGCCTCTTTTGGCCAGAGATGCAGGAGCCTGAGGTCCCACACCACCAGGTTTAGGAACAGTTGATAACCAACGACCATCAGGCTCTTGAAATGGCACGGCTAACTTCTATCACCACGACTCTGAACTGATTCTATGACCTATAGACCCACTTTCAAGGTCTCATTACAACTCAGTATTATTTTTATTTGCATAGTTTGCATTCTTTTGCACCTCGCTTGTCGCCAAACCAGAAAGCTCACTGTCTTGGTCAAAGCTGGAGATCAACCACAGCCCCAGTTCAGATCACCAGCAGGCTGCTTGCAACTGAGAGTAGATCTTGGTAAGCAATTAAAGTTCCCTGACTTCATCGCATCATCATCACTGAGGCCAGACTTGTTTTTTTTTGTCAGAAACCTCGAAGCAGGTGATCATGGTAGAACTGACAGTGTCTTGGGAAGACCAGATTGAGGAAGCGTTTGAGCGTAAGAAAGTCAAATACCAGGAGCTGGTAGAACAGTGCCAGAGACAGGGGTGGAGGGCACTATGTGAGCTTATAGAGGTGGGATGTAGAGGTATTGCTGGCTGCAGGCTGTGCAGAACCAACTCTCAACTTGGCATTACAGGGGGCTGCAAAGAAGAGAGCCAACAGGACCATCACAGAGCCTGTTGCTGGGACACAAGCCAGTATTTGACCAGCCCTGGCTGGGTCACTTGGGCGAGAGTGCCTGATGTTGAAGAACCCAAAACACCCGATGCCCCCAGGTTACATCACTGATGGCGCATCCTAGGATGTATCTCAGCATCTATCAACTTTTTTTCATAAAATTCTACTGGCGCACCTCAGGGGTGTGTGCTTAGCTCACTGCTCTACTCTCTCTAACCATGACTGTGTGGATAGGCATAGCTCAAACACCATCTATAAATTTGCTGATGACACAATCATTGTTGGTAGAATCTCAGATGGTGACAAGAGGGCGTACAGGAGCGAGATATGCCAACTAGGGAAGTTGTGTCGCAGCAACAACCTGGCACTCAACATCAGTAAGACAAAAGAGCTGATTGTGGACTTCAGAAAGGGTAAGACGAAGGAACACATACCAATCCTCATAGAGGGATCAAAAGGGGAGAGAGTGAGCAGTTTCAAGTTCCTGGGCGTCAAGATCTGAGGATCTAACCTGGTCCCAACATATAAAGAAGGCAAGACAGCAGCTATACTTCACTAGGAGTTTGAAAAGATTTGGTATGTCAACAAATACACTCAAAAACTTCTATTGATGTACCATGGAGAGCATTCTGACAGGCTGCATCACTGTTTGGTATGGAGGGGCTACTGCACAGGACCGAAAGAAGCTGCAGAGGGTCCTAAATTTTGTTGGCTCCATCTTGGGTACTCGCCTACAAAGTACCCAGGACATCTTTAGGGAGCGGGGTCTCAGAAAGACCGTGTCCATTATTAAGGACCTCCAGCACCCAGGGAATGCCCTCTTCTCATTGTTACCATCAGGTAGGAGATACAGAAGCCTGAAGGCACACACTCAGCCATTCAGGAACAGCTTCTTCCCCTCTGCCATCCGATTCCTAAATGGACATTGAACCCTTGGACACTACCTCACTTTTTTGATATATTTTACTTCTGTTCTTTTGTACAATTTTAAATCTATTCAATATATGTATGCAGTAATAGATTTGTTTATTTATTATTATTTTATTTTGTTTTATTTCTTCTCTGTTATGTATTGCATTGAACTGCTGCTGCTCAGTTAACAAATTCCATGACACATGCCAGTGATAGTAAACCTGATTCTTATTCTGATTCATATACTCACCTATAGCAATTCCATGTACCCATACTAGGCCAATAGCCTTTGAAGTCTTGGTGATTCAAGTGCTTGTCTATAGGGTGTTGGAGTCTTACATTGACTTCACTGCTGGACACCTTGCCTGCGTCCAAGGTAAGGATGGGCTCTTCCACTAAACAAGGCCCGAGGCACCTATGCATTATTCTACATCACTGCACAACTCAAGGTTCAGATTTGATTTACTGTCAATTGCTTCCTGCTGGGGATATCCATACTCTTCCTTGCCATCTACCTGTACCTCTACCCTACGGTGACTTCCACATGTCAAACACTGTTTTTCTAAGTTCATGTGCGCACAGGTGGAGTGAAGAACAGACTCGCACAAAATGCCACACAAGTTGGCCAATTATGTTCTGCAATGCACACGAAATGCTGGAGGAACTCAACAGGTCAGGCAGCATCTATGGGAAAGAGTACAGTCGAAGTTTTGGGCCGAGACCCTTCAGCAGGACTGGAGCAAAGAAAGATGAGGAGTCAGAGTTAAAAGGTGAGGGGAATGGACGCAGAAACACAAAGTGGCAGGGGATAGGTGAAACCAGGGTGGGGGGGAGTGGGTGAAGAAAAGAGCAGGGAAGTTGATTGGTGAAAGAGATACAGGGCTGGAGAAGGGTGAAACTAATAGGAGAGGACAGAAAGCCATGGAAGAAAGGAAAAGGGGGAGCAGCACCGGAGGGTGGCGATGGGCGGGCAAGGATAAGGTGAGAGGGGAATAAGGGGATGGGAAATGTTGGGAGGTGGCTATAACTGGAAGTTCAAGAAATCGATGTTGATGCCATCAGGTTGGAGGTACCCAGACGGAATATAAAGTGTTGCTCCTCCAACCTGAGTGTGGCCTCATCGCGACAGTAGAGGAGGCCATGGATAGACATTTCGGAATGGGAATGGGAAGTGGAATTAAAATGGGTGGCTACTGGGAGATCCTGTTTTTTCTGGCTGACGGAGCGTAGGTGTTCAGCAAAGTGGTCTCCCAATCTCCCAATCTCCCAATCTGTGATCAGTTGTAGGTAAATCTTGGCTGTGCAGCAGGTGCAACAATTGTACTGTGCAATCATATTTTTAGGTTTAATTGTCTTAGTTCCGTCCATTGTTCAATAAATCATACCAGCCCTTTAAAATTTCAATTAGATTATGAAGACATGTAGTCCCCTTTTATTCTCATTTGGTAATACATGCATTAAGAAATGATACATTATTTCCTCTGGTGTGATATCACAAAAACACAGGACAAACCAAGACTGAAAAAACTGACAAAACCACATAATTATAACATATAGTTACGAACAGTGTAACAATACCATAACTTGATGAAGAAAGTCCGTGAGCACAGTAAAGTTCAAAGTTTCTCAGATGTCCCACATCTCACGCAGACGGGAGAGGAAGAGGGAAGAAAAACTCTCCCTGCCATGCCGACCATAATCTGACTCTGAGTCATCCGAAAACTTTGAGCTCTGATCAGCTCTCCGACACCGAGTACTGAGCGCCATCTCTGTCCGAGCGATTCGACCTCTTTCTCGGTCGCCAAAAGCAGGCAAGGCCGGGGATTTTGAGGCCTACCCTCCGAAAGATTCCCGACCACACAGTAACAACAGCAGCGAACGGGCGTTTCAGAAATTTCTCCAGATGTTCCTCTGTGCTTTCATGTCTATCTCCAGCAAATCAGAAATTGTCCACGGCCCCTATTTAACACATACGACATCATTTTTCACCGGAGAGCTGCGCACACACAGTGCGCTGCCATCTTCTCCTCCTGCGTTACACACACATACATATTGCGTACATACATACTACATACATATTACACACACATACTGCGCTTTGAAATGTTATTCCAGTTGTATAGTGACTGTGTGTAACAAAATAAAGGAGGGATAATTTAAGTCCTAATGATTTCCATGCTGGATGTGGAAATATGATTTTCAGTTAATACTTGTTCAATCCCTGCAGAGTAAACAGCCCACACAATCTGCTGCCCGATATTGATTATGAATGGCTATTTATTATAGCTACCCGGGGGAAATGGCCCATGAGTACTTACAGAAGTTTGATTTACACTCCAGTCCTTTTCATCTGATAATTAGTGCAGTGAGACTCCATAACCAGCAGTTACTCTCAACGGCCAATTCATCAGGCACCTCCTATAACTCATAAAGTGGCCACTGAATGTATGTTCGTAGTCTTCTGCTGCTGTAGCCCATCCACTTCAAGGTGCACACACAAAGCGGTGGAGGAAGTCAGCAGGTCAAACAACACCCATGGAAAAGAGTAAACAGTCAACATTTCTTCAGGACTTTAAGGTTTGATATGTTATGCATTCAGAGATGCTCTTCAGCGCACCACTATTGTAAAGCATGGTTATTTGAGTGACTGTTTTCTTCCTGTCAGATTCAACCAGTCTGGCCACTCTCCTCATTAACCAGATATTTTCACCCACCGAGTTATTGCTTACTGGATTTTTTTTTTGTCTTTCTCACATTCTCTATAAACTCTAGAGCAGGGATTCCCAACCCTTTCTATGCCATTCCTCGAGGGGTACATGCTCTAGAGAATGCTGTGTGAAAAAAAATCCCAGCAGTTCAGTAGTTTCTGAGATACTCAATCCACCCCATCTGGCACCAACAATCTTTCTGCAGTCATAGTCACTTAGATCACATTTCTTCTTGATGTCTGGTCTGAACAACAACTGAACCTCTGCAGGTCTTTTATGCATTGACTTGCTGTCATATGATTGACTAATTAGATATTATCAAAAATCATCCAAGCATGGATGGGAACGATATGGAGGGATGTGGTCCCAGTGCAGGTCGATGGGAGTAGGCAGTTTAAATGGCTTGTCACAAACAAGGTGGGCTGAAGGGCTTATTTCTGTTCTGTACTTTTCTATGACTCTGTGACTCTATCTGTATTAATGTACAGGAGTATCTAATAAAGTGGCCACTGAGTATGAGTATACAGCCACTGTTCAAACTTAAAGATCTAATTGCTTATACATTCTACCACTGTTGAAATACTATAATCCTCTTTATCAGCTGACCTTCTCCTCTTCATTACCTCTGTCACATGGGCTCCTGATATGATCTTCCTGACCTCGCATGCTCAAATGTCCTTTCACTCCAATATGTTTGTGATGGCACCAGTTGTGTTCTACTGGAGAGACCTGTACTCTTCCTTGTCATCTACCTGTACCTCTATCCTTTTGTGACTTCCACACACATCAAACACTATTCTTCCAAGCAACTCTCATTCCTTTTACTGGGAGCACAAAGACTATTGATTAATAATTCACATTCTGTGGAAGAAAACTTTCACTATTTTCCATGTCTATTTCTTTCCTAAATTTACAACTATTTTTTAGATTCTTCTCACTCTTTTCCATTTGAAGGAAGAAGTTCTGATCTTTCTGGCTTTCTTTCGGGTGACTCCAAACTGTTCTTTGTCAGTTAGGATGAGTTAGTGCATTCAGTGAGTTGTTTCTGTTATGTGGAGTTCTGTGTATTTATAGAGTAATGGAACACTACAGCGCAGAAACAGCCCCTATGGCCCTTCTAGTCTGTGCCAAACTATTAATCTGCTGAGACCCATCGACCTGCTCTTGGATCACAGTTCTCCATATGTCTCCCATCTACTTACCTGTCCAGATTTCTCTTAAATATTGAAATCGACCTGCATCCATCACTTACGCTGGCAGCTAGTTCAACATTCTCACCTCCCACTGAGTGAAGTTCTCCCTCATGTTCCCCTTAAACATTTCACCTTTCACCCTTAATCTTCTAGATCTAGTCTCAGCCAACCTCAGTGGAAAAACACCTGCTTGCATTTACCCTATCTATATACCCCTCATAAGTTTTGTGTACCTCTATCAAATCTCCCCTTATTCTCCTATGTTCTAGGGTAGGGGTTCCCAACCTGGGGTCCACAGACACTTCGGTTAAGGGAAGGTGTCCATGGCATAAAAAAGGTTAGGAACCCCTGCTCTAGTGAATAAAATCCTAACCTATTCAGCCTTTCCCTACAACTCAGGACCCAAGTCCCAGCAACATCCTTGCAAATTTTCTCTTGTGACGGGGTCCTGAATTACACCTATGAACTGTGCTCGTTTACCCCTATTAACTGTGCTTTTGAAAAGAGAGTGAGAGAGTTATTTAACACCAACATGTTGTTTTGAAAAGAGAGAGAGAGAGAGAGAGAGAGAGAGATGAAGACTGCTCACAGGCTGCTTATACTTTCTTCAAAGACATTTGCCTGTTTGCATTTCTTACACAGAGAGAGGAAGGAGGAGTTATTTGCATGACAGCTGGTATCCAGTACGGTGAGATAAAGAGGAGGTCAGATGATATGGACGTCAAACACATGTTTTGGACACAATGAGCTTTGTTGTGCCCGCAGAAAAAGTGGGTTTTTGGAGGATTGATCAGGCAGATCGATCAGTGGCTCTTGCAGTGAAAAGGAAAGGGGTTGACTGGTGAGGAGTTGTCCATGTGTCCACTCTTGCCTGGGTTCACCACAGAAAACTGGTCCCCTTTACTGTGATCACAGTCGGTGACTTTTAAAGAATTTTGGAGGACAACGAGAAGATCAACGGTGTCAGCTCACCTGAAGACTCAAATCTCTCCCTCTCTCTCTCTCTATCACTACTCAACTCAATGCCACAAACTGAACTGAACTGAACTTTACTCATCATCGTAAGACTGTATCTTTTTACCCTTAGACTTGAAGAAGCTTGGTTTTCATATATATTTCCACACTTACTGATATACTTACCTATATATAATCATTGCTAACCTGTTTGATTTATCTACATTTATATTACTATATTGCATAGTTACTAATAAATATTATTAGTTTATAGCAATACTGGACTCCAAAGTGTTTTCTATTGCTGCTGGTTCTTTATTCCTGTCACAGGGTACGTGACATTCTGCACTTTCAATTTTATTGATCTTAGTTGGCACTGCAGGTCTAACCAAAGACTCATAAGTTATTACTAGAATATATCCCACTGTTCTTGGATTGTCCCTACCGTTTAGAACAGCATAATTTATAATAAATAGTACGATATATTATGTCAGAGCAATACACGAAATGCTAGCAGAACACACAAAATGTATATTTAATAAAATATTATGATAATAATAATAATAGAAATATATAATGCTGTCTCTCCATGTTGAAGTACACCACAGTTGGTAAGTGAATTGATCACTTGTAACTTATTCCGGGATTAGGCTATGGTTAAATTAGGAGTTGCTGTGTGGTACAGCTTCAGACTTTGAAAAAAAATTCATAATTATTCACATTAAACGGCATTGATCATTTATCTGCTCGGTTTACCAATCTGACAAAATCCAAATGAAATTTACAAACTACCATGTTCAGTCTTTGCTAGATTACCAACATTTGTATGTACTGTACATGTCGAAACTTGTACTCCCTACACCATCCAAGTCACTTGTATATTGCAAGACATGGCATAGACCTAACACCAATCTCCATGACGTATTTCAGCTTCATTAGACAACAACACTATTTATCATTATACTTCTTCATTGATCCATTATCCTTTAGTATTCCCACATAATCAATGTTCAGCTAAGCGAGTGTCATATCTATAATTTGGATAGGTACGTGGATGTAAGGAAGATGGAGGGATAGGGACATGGTGTATTGAATTGAAATGAATTGAATTGACTTTATTTCTTACATCCTTCACATACATGAGGAGTAAAAATATTTATGTTATGTCTACATCTAAATGTGCAAAGTACAATTAATAGTAATTAATAATAAATAGTACGTACAACAGAACAGTCAATATAGCATAGAAATACAATTGTGTCAGTGTGAGTTAATCAATCTGATGGCCTGGTGGAAGAAGCTGTCCTGGAGCCTGCTGATCCTGGTTTTTATGCTGTGGTACCGTTTCCCAGATGGTAGCAGCTGGAAGAGTTTGTGGTTGGGGTGACTCGGGTCCCAATGATCCTTCAGGTCCTTTTTACACACCTGTCTCTGTAAACGTCCTGAACAGTAGGAGTTCACATCCCCAGATGCGCTGGGCTGTCCGCACCACTCTCTGCAGAGTCCTGCGATTGAGGGAAGTACAGTTCCCAGACCAGGCAGTGATGCAGCCAGTCAGGATGCTCCCAATTGTGCCTCTGTAGAAAGTCCTTAGGATTTGGGGACTCATACAAAATTTCTTCAACCGTCTGAGGTGAAAGAGTTGCTGTTGTGCTTTTTTTCACCACACAGTCAATATGTACAGACCACGTGAGATCCTCGGTGATGTGTATGCTGAGGAACTTAAAGCTGTTCACCCTCTCTACCCCAGATCCATTGATGTCAATAGGGGTTATCCTGTCTCCATTCCTCCTGTAGTCCACAACCAGCTCCTTTGTTTTTGCAACATTGAGGAAGAGGTTATTTTCTTGACACCACTGTGTCAAGGTGATGACTTCTCTGTAGGCTGCCTTGTTATTATTTGAGATTAGGCCAGTCAGTGTAGTGTCGTCAGTGTATGGGCTATGGATGGTGACACAGTTATGGGTATATAGAGGGTAAAGGAGGGGGCTTAGTACACAGCCCTGACAGGCACTTGTGTTGAGGGTCAGAAGGGTAGAGGTGTGGGAGCCTGCTCTTACCACTTACTGGCGATCTGACAGGAAGTCCAGGATCCAGCTACACAAGGCAGGATGAAGACCGAGGTCTCTGAGCTACAATCACAACATGCTGGAGGAACTCAGAAGGTCGGGCAGCATCCGTGGAAACGATCAGTCGACGTTTCGGGCCGGAACCCTTCGTCAGGACTGTAGGGGGAAGGGGCAGAGGCCCTATAAAGAAGGTGGGGGGAGGGTGGGAAGGAGAAGACTGGTAGGTCCAGGTGAAAAACCAGTAAGGGGAAAGATAAAGGGGTGGGGGAAGGAAGGCAGGGAGGTGATAGGCGGGAAAAGTGAAGAAAGAATAGAGGGAAACACAACGGGTAGTAGAAGGAGGCGGAACCATGAGGGAGGTGGTAGGCAGCTGGGGGAGGGGGCAGAGTGACATAGGGATAGGGGAACGGAGGGGGAGGGAATTACCAGAAGTTGGAGAATTCTATGTTCATACCAAGGGGCTGGAGACTACCTAGACGGTATATGAGGTGTTGCTTCTCCAACCTGAGTTTAGCCTCATCATGGCAGTAGCGGAGGCCATGTATGGACATATCTGAACGGGAGTGGGAAGCAGAGTTGAAGTGGGTGGCTACCGGGAGAGCCTGTCTGTTGTGGCAGACGGAGCGGAGGTGCTCGATGAAGCGGTACCCCAATCTGCGTCGGGTTTCACCGATGTAGAGGAGGCCACACCGGGAGCACCGGATGCAATAGATGACCCCAACAGACTCAAAAGTGAAGTGTTGCCTCACTTGGAAGTACTGTTTGGGGCCCTGAATGGTGGCAAGAGAGGAGGTGTAGGGACAGGTGTAGCACTTACGCTTACAGGGATAAGTGCCAGGTGGGAGATCCATGGGGAGGGACGTGTGGACCAGGGAGTCGCGGAGGGACCGATCCCTGCGGAAAGCAGAGAGGGGTGGAGAGGGAAAGATGTGCTTAGTGGTGGGGTCCTGTCGAAGGTGGCGGAAGTTGCGGAGGATAACGTGTTGGATCCGGAGGGTGGTGGGGTGGTAGATGAGGACAAGGGGAACTCTGTCCCTGTTGTGGTGGCGGGAGGATGGGGTGAGAGCCGAAGTGCGGGAAATGGAGGAGATGCGGGTGAGGGCATCACTGATGACGGCAGAAGGGAAACCACGATCATTAAAGAAAGAGGACATTGAGATGTCCTGGAACAGAAAACCTCATCCTCGGAGCAGATGTGGTGGAGACGGAGGAACTGGGAATAGGGAATGGCATTTTTGCATGTGGCAGGGTGGGAAGATGTATAGTCGAGGTAGTTATGAGAGTCAGTGGGCTTGTAGAAGATGTCAGTGGACAGTCTGTCTCCAGAGATGGAGACCAAGAGATTGAGAAAGGGGAGAGAAGTGTCTGAGATAGACCAAGTGAATTTGAGGGCTGGGTGGAAGTTAGAAGTAAAGTCGATGAAATTGACGAGGTCTCTGAGCTGCTTGTCAAGCCTAGACGGAATTATTTATCAAGAGTACATCAAAACACACAGTGAAATGCACTGTTTTAATTAATAACCAAGAGAAGCTAAGGATGTGTTGGGGGTAGCCCACAAGTGTTGCCACTCATTCTGGCACCAGCAAAGCATGTCCACAATGTTCGGTGGAACAACGATAGGACAACAGCAACAAAACAACAATCGCAAAACAAGGTAACACGGATAAAATGCTGGAGGATCTCAGCAGGCCAGGCAGCATTTATTGAAAAGAGTAAACAGTTGACGTTTTGGGATGCGTCTGCAGATGCTGGAAATCCACACAAAATGTTGCAGCATCTGCAGATGTTGTCATGTTTGTGATATCAACCACAAAACAGGCTCCTTTCATCCCTCGCAGCCTCCCACCCACTCTCTCTCTCTCTCTCTCACACACACACACACACACACACAGGCCTCCAACCCCAGGATAGGTTGACTCCAGGCCTCCAACCTCCAGTGGAGTGGCAGAATTACAGAGATTTGGCCTTTGGCTTCTCCAGAGGACTCACAGACTCTCTGATCCAGGGCTTTGGCCACTAGGACTCAACTTTTGGACTTCACAATAACTTTTGACCTTTGATCTGTGGTACCAACCCCAGAACTCAGTGATGATAGGACTCCAAACTCCAGGCCTCAAACTTCAGACTTGTCAAGTCATTTATGTAGGGGTCACTGACCCTCGTACTTCCTGTCCGCACAGACCTCTGATACAGGAACCCACAGATCTGGAGGGGACTTGGGAACCTGGGTAGTCACTGGCCCTGGTCCTCCCTGGTCTTCGTCCTCAGCCCAACATCTGTCCATGGATGTCCTTTGTCACAAGTCCAAGCCACAGGCCTTCAAATGTGGAGCTGAGGCCTATTCTCCTGCCTGACCTCTAAACTCCTCAATATCACTCCATATCCCAAAACCGCTCCCTAATTCTCCCCTCTGTCCTCAAAAACAGACATCTAGCTTTACTATATTGGGGTGCATTCAATTGCACAGTTTGCACCCCCGCCTGCACCTCCAACTCTGTCTTAACTATTGATCAAAACTGGCCATAAGTTCAAAGTTCAAAGTACAGTTATTAACAAAGTATGTATAAATTATACAGCCTTGAGATTTGTCTGCTTACAGGCAGCCACAAAACAAGAAACCTGAAAGAATCCAATTTAAAAAATAAAGACCAACAACAGTGTGCAGAGAGAGAGAAAAAACACAAATCATGCAAACAATATAAGCAAGCAACAGCAGTCAGAACCAAATTGAGTCCATAGACTCAGAGCAGGAGCAGCTGGGGTAGGCCCATAGCCTATGTCTCAGTTCATCACACAGTGGAGCAAATCGCTGTAAAATATTGAATACACGGGATGAGATCAGGGCATTCATTGTGGCAAAAGACACAGTTGAAAAGAAAAGAGAGAAATGATGTACCAGAGGCCAAAATCAGCAAAAAAGTGTTGCCTGCTTACAGTTGCTATGGAGAGACTACAGGGCTGGTGCCACCAGGGGGCGCCCAGGCTGGGGTCGGTGCTGCTGCCACCCCCACCACACCAGTGTTCACTCGGCAGAAGAGAAGCTCTGTTGTGGTCGTTTGCACATTTTGGCGCATTGGATGGCTTGAGTTTGGCCTCTTTTTTGAGTGGCTGTCTCTTTCTATCATGCGTGCTATCTGTGCTTTGTGCTGTGTGTGATTGCTGGTACTGCGTTTTGCACCTTGACCCCGAAGTCATGCTGTCTCGTTTGGCTGTATTCAGGTATGGGTGAATGACAATTAAACTTGAATTGAACTGAAATGAAGAACAAGGTGTATTACAAGCTGGAGAACTGAAGATCACACAGTGCACTGGAGTTGAATGCTCAATAAAGTTGCTTCTCTGTGACATCTCTTTGTTGATTTATTGGCTAATATCTCCTGTGTAACCTCAAAGGTATTGGTAAGTTAGAGATAAAGAGGATCATGTTATAGAACAATCAAGTTACATAACCTCTCACTCTTTATGACCAAGAAAATAACCTTTTAAAGATATATTTACAACCCTGGTACATCATGTAATGTGAGCACATCGGGACTGACAACAAAGTAAAACATTTTTTTTCTGATAATTTTGTGATATAGTCAAGAAGATATTGAGCAACTGATCTTTATCTATTGACGCACTATGTTTCAGTAAAAATAGCCAAAAAAAACCTTGCTGGTACCTGACGACCATCTAGGCACTAGAGCTTATGAAGAATAAGGAGAAAGGAGATGCTGGAATATAAATATATTGTCAAAGTGCATAAACACTCAGTGGCCGCTTTATTAGCTACACCTGTACACCTGCTCGTTAACGCAAATATCTAATCAGCCAATCAATCACATGGCAGCAACTCAATCTACAAAAGCAGAGGTTCCGTCAGTGTTCAGAACAAACACCAGAATGCTGCAGAAGTGTGATCTAAGCAATTTTGATGTGAGATCATTGTTGCTACTACATGGGGTGGTTTGAGTATTTCAGAAACTGCTGATCTCTTGGGAATTTCACACACAACAGACTCTAGAGCAGTGGTTCTGAACCCTTTTTTTAAAAATACTGTGGACCAATACCATTAAGCAAGAAGTGTGTGGACCCCTACAGAGACTGCAGAGAATTACACAAAACACAAAAACATAAGTGGCAGTTCCATGGGTGAAAATGCCTTGTTATTGAGAGAGGTCAGAGGAGAATAGCCAGACTGGTTCAGGCTGACAAGAAGGTGACAGTAACTCAAATAACCACACATTACAGCAGAGATGTGCAGAACAGCATCTGAGAACACACAGCATGTAGAATCTTGAAGTGGTTGGGCTACAGCAGCAGAAGATCATGAATATGCACTCAGTGGAGGTTCCGAATAAAGTGGCCAATGAGTGTAAATGCTAATATGTACTACCCTGAGATTCATTTTCTTGCAGGTATTTGCTGGAATGAAAAACGATATGTAATCAAAGACAAACAACCAAAGAGCAAAAGAACACAAATTGGAGTAAAAAATAAAAAAAATACTGAGAACATAAGTTGTAGACTCAATAATCGTGGAGTCGTTGACAATGAGTCTGTAGGTTGTTGGATCAGTTCAGAGTTGTGGTGAGTGAAGTTATCCACAACCATGTGGTGGTTGTTCATTGTGTCCGACGATGTCAGAGACCTGTGCAGAAGAGTTTTTAACGTGGAAAAGCTGTTGCACTGGGACAAGTCCACTCTCTCAACCTCAGAAGTCCAGGTCCAGAGGTGTGAACAAGCATTACAAACTGGGGTCTTCCTTGGTTGTAGAGGATGACTGTGACATCTTCTGTGCCTTGTCATGTGCTTTGCTCTCCACAGAGCATCGCAGAACCGCCTTCCCAACTGTTGGATTGCACTGTATTTAGATCTCAGAAGCCCAGTCTGCCAGAGCTGACTTCACATGCTAGGACAGGCATGTCCCTAACTCACCGAGATTTGAGACCGCCGGCTCCCCTCAGCTGGTTTAGCCCGCATGTCGAAGTGGTGTACTGGTCACATGCAAACAGCCACTTGGAGACGGAGTTGAGAACTGGGTGTCCAGTGGGGACCAAGATGAATGAACTGCCCTAAAATAGATGCAACAAGCCACTTCACCAGAGATGCTACACCTCCCTGGTCACCCCATACATCTCCCACAACTATCTAGTACAATGACCAGAATGGTGGAGGAACTCACCAGGTCAAGCAGCAAAAGGTATATTTGTTATTTCAGGCCATGACCCTATCAATCATGACTAAAGAGGAAATACTGACAGTAAAATTCTATCACAGAGATCACTCTACAAAAAGTAATGGATATAGCCCAGCCCAACACAAATAACCACGTGTTACAACAGTGGTGTGCAGAAGAACATCTCTGAATGCACAACACGTTGAACCTTGAATTGAACGCTCTAGTTCAGCAGATGGCCAATGAATGTATTTACAACTTTCCAACAAGAAATGGCATCTGAATCGAGAGGACTCCAGGACGCTGGCTGTTGTTATGAGGTCAGACACTAGCCTTTAGCGCTTTCTGTTGGTCTCAATAAAGGCTCAGGTTGACCTAACACAGTATATTGTACCTGTGAGAACAAATGGTGCTGCAAGACTTTTCCTTGACATGACCTTTGCCTTTTTGTGTGTCTGCATGTGACTTTGTGAGCCATGGAAAAGACCTGACTGATGTACCATATCGGGGAAACAGCTGAATAGCAGTATAACACTGCCCCGTACTCAGCCTGAATGACTGAGGTAACATCCTCAGGGGCCAGTAAAATTAATGAGTCATTGTAAGTCTTGGAAAAGTTTTAAAGTCTTTTAAAGCCAACAGATTCTGAAGATGCCAGAAATCCACACAAAAATGCTGGAGGAACTCAGCAAGCAAGGTAGCAACTATTTTAGATATTTTTTTAATTCTATGTTGGCCGGAGGTGTAGTGGACTTTGAGGCCAGTGCTCTCAGGTTCGAATCTGGCCAGGTCCTTGCATGCTTTCCATCAGTGCTGGTTTGAGCGTCGAAAGAGCAACTCAGTCTTGTAAAAAAAACAGATAGAATGCTGAAAGAAATGGCAAGGTTGCTGACAATGTGCCACCAGGCATGAAGAGAAATAACATTACCCACTGTTATTTTCTGTAGAGATACAGCACAAAACAGACCCTTCCAGCCCAGTGAGCCATACAGCCCAGCAACCCACCTGGTCTAGTCACAGAACAATTTACAATGAACAATTAACCTACTAAACAGTACTCTTATGGACTGCGGGAGGAAACCAGATCACGCAGCGGAAACCCACGCGGTCACGGGGAGGATGTTCAATCTCTTCATAGACGGCGGCGGAATGAAACACCAAACACTGCAAGCCGTAATATTGTCGCTCTAACCCCTACGCTACTGTGGCACATTCGTCAGTCCTGATGAAGGGTCTCAGCTCGAAACGTCGACTCTTTCCACTCCCTTTCCATAGATGCTGCCTGACCTGCTGAGTTCCTCCAGTATTTAGAATGTTTTAAAGTCTCCAATTATATCAGTAAGTTTCTTCAAAGATTTTTTTTAAGTGTTTCTAACCTTACAAAACTTTGTGGCAAGATTCAGAAAAGTCACAATAAATTAGCAAGTTATTTAAATTCCAGTTTTGCATCTTTCACAGACAATCTGTTCTGTTAAAATTTTCTACTCCATGGAAAAGTACACCTTGCACCTCTGAATGCAAAATCTTTGGGCAAGCTGTCTCTTTCTCAGTAATGGGCAATTAACGCATTCGCCCAGCTTCTGTTCCTAATTTCAATGAAGGGACAACACCTGTGCAGCCAGCCGATCTCTCCATTCACCTTTTCTGTTAGCATCCTGCTCCTACACAGATTCAAATCGAATCCACTCAGTTCTTAATGAACTTAGTAGCAATTATTCAAGCACCTCTAGATTCTGGCATGGCTTCGGAGGACTGGGAAATCCCGGAAGTTACTCCATCCTTTAAGAAGGGAGGGAAGCAAAAAGTCAGGAAATTATACGCCAGTGAGCCTGACTTCAGTTGTTGGCAAGATGTTAGACTCTCTTATTAAGGATGAGCTTTTGAGGTACCTGCAGGCACATATAAAATGCCAGACAGTGGAGCGGTTAACATGATGCTATACGGCCAGAGCTCCAAGTTCAAATCCAGCACCATCTTCAAGGAGTTTGTACATTCTCCCCGTGACCTCTTGGGTTTCCTCCAGGGGCTCTGCTTTCATCCCACAGTCCAAGGACGTACCTGTTAGTACGTTAATTGGTCTTTGTAAATTGTCCTGTGATTAGGCTAGCATTCAATAGGCGGGTTGCTGGGCAACACAGCTTGTTCAGCTGATAGGGCCTGTTCCACACTGTATCTTTAAATAATAAAAAAAGAAAAAATTAAACAGGCCGAAGGCAGCACTTTTCCTTAAGGGGAAATCTTGCCTGACAACTCTGTTGGAATTTTCTAAGGAAATAATAAGCAGGATAGAAAGATGAGAGTCGGTGGATGTTGCTAACTTGGATTTTCAGAAGACCTTTGAGAATGTGCTGCACATGAGGCTGGTAAACAAGTTAAGAGCCACAGGTATTACAGGAAGGATACTAGGATGACCCGAAGATTGACTGACTGGCAAAAGGCATAAAGTGGGAATAAAAGGAGCCTTTTCCATTGGCTGCAGGTGATCAGTGGTGTTCTGCTGGTGTTGGGACCCCTTCTTTTCACGTTACATGTTAATGATCTGCATAATGGAATTGATAACTATGTGGCCAAACTTGCAGATGATACAAAGATAGGTGGAGGGGCAGGTAATGTTGAAGATGGAGAGTCTGCAGATGGACTTGGACATTTTAGGAGAATGGGCAAAGAAGTGTCAAGTAGAATGCAGTGTAGGGAAGTGTATTGGCATGTGCTTTAGTGGAAGATATAAAGGCATAGACTATTCTCTAAATGGGGAACAAGCTGCAGGTACAAAGGGACTTGGGATTCTTAATGTATATTGCCCATTATGTCACTGGTGTTTAGGGCAGCAATGAAGGTCTTCCATCTCTGGCAGTGTTCAGTGCTTCCTTCGTCATGTCAGTAGCTTGATTTTCACTATTGTCAGTCATGCAAGTCCCAGGTGGAGACTCCAGAATACAGTCATACTCAGATATAGAAAGATTCTTCATTGCTGTTTCTGTAACAGTTTTGTTTCACCAGTCAGGGTTGTTAGCCCTGAGCTGAACCCCCGAACCTGGAGGACCGGTGAACTGCTCTTAGTCTGGCCTCTACACTTTGACCTGTTTGGCATGGGTGACCCTACCAAGAGGCAAAGTATAAACCCGGACTGCAACCAACAACTCTCTGGGTCATTGAGGCACACAAGCCTCCAAACCACGACAAGGTTGTGGTCCTCCTGGAGGGAAGTCTGAGTGTAAAATTCCCTAAAGGTTAACTTGCATGTTGAGTTGGTGGTAAGAGAGGAAAATGCAATGTTAGCATTGATTTCAAGAGAACTAGAATATAGAAATGAGGATGTAATGCTGAAGCTTTATAAAGCATTGGTCAGAAATCATTAGGAGTACTGTGAACAATTTTGGGTTCCTTAGTAATAGGATGTGTTGACATTGGAGAGGGTCCAGATGATCTTTACAAGAATGAAAAGCTTAATATATGAGGAGCATTTGATGGAACTGGGCCAGTTCTCACTGGAGTTTAGAACATTGAGAGAACTGATTCCATAAACTATAGACACACTTTCAAGGACTCTACAACTCATGTTCTCGATCTTATTTATTTATTTGATTTCTTTGTTTATTATTTGATTTTTCTTTATACTTAAACTGTTTGCACATTGGTGTTTGTCTATCTTGGTTTGTGTCTAGTTTTTCAATGATTCTATTTGGTTTCTTTGTAGTTACTGTGAATGCCTGCAAGAAAATGAATCTCTGGTTAGTATATGGTGACATATACATCCTATGATCATAAATTTACTTTGAATGTTGAACTTTGAGTGGGGTCTCATTGAAATCTCTTAAATATTAGAAGGCCTAGGTAGAGTGGACATGGAGAGGATGTTTCCAATAGTGGGGGAGTCTAGGACCAGAAGGCACAGGCTCAGAATAGATGAAAAGAGATGTGGTAGAATTTCTTAACCCAGAGGGTGGTGAATCTGTGAAATTCATTCCCACAGACGGCTATAGAGGCCAAGTCAATAGGTACATTTGAAGCAAAGGCTGACATTGTTCTTGCTTAGCAAGGACATCTAAGAAGGCCGGAGAATGGGGTTGAGAGGGATATTAAGTCAGCCATGATTGAATGGCAGAGCAGACTGAATGGACTGAATGGCCTTATTCTACTCCTTGGTCTTATGGTCTTGTGATTTTATGGAAATCTAACTCACAATTATGTCCACATGTTCAGTTGTTTAATCTGATCATGGTTTGCATATGATTCAGATAACGATCAAGAGATGGTAATCCTTGAGGACCTGTGGTCTGGTTTAGCTTCAAGCTCCTAATCTTCCAAAGTGGGAGATCTTTGCTCTAGTTGGCTATAAACATCCATGGACCACAGTCCACTCAAAATTTGTTATGGCATATCTTTGTCCTTCTCACTTGCATGTATATATGTCAGGTTGTTGCAAGCGTTTTAATACCACCAATTGCAAAAACCTCTAAGACAATTACTTAAGGAGACATAATATCTGTAAAAAATATTGAACAGGTCGGAAGTCCACACAAATGTGGAGTTTGGAGTCCTGTGATTGAGAATCCGGTGTTAGGTACCAAGATGGAGGTCTAAGCATCAAAGGCCAAATTCAGTGAGCCCAGAAGTCAAAGCCCAAGGTTTGGAGGCCTTGGGTCAGTATATCAGCAGGTCTAAAAGTCAGAGGCCAGATGTCTTCAAGTCTAGGGGTCCACTGATTGAGGTCTTGGCCCAATGTCTCCAAGACTGCAAGTCCAGTGGAGGCTGAAAGCCTGGAAGCAGCCTGTCCTGGGGCTGGAGGGCTATCTTTGTCTGTGTCTGGGTGTGTCGGGGAGGGTGGAAAGATGCTTGTTTTGCTGTTGCTGCTCTGTTTCGTTACTTTTCCTGTGCTGTTGTTGTTCATGTTGTCCTGCTGAGCACTGTGAGCATTGTTGTGTTGGCGACAGAATGTGTGGTGACACTTGCAGACTGTCCCCAGCATACCCTTAGGTTTCAGACGTGATAAAATCTGCAGATGCTGGCAAATCCAAAACAACACCCAAAAAGTACTGCAGGAACTCAGCAGGTCAGGCAGCTATGGAAATGATCAGAGCGTCGACATTTCAGGCTGAGACCCTTCTTAGGTTCATTTGCTTGTTAATGCAAATAATACATTTCACTGAATCTGAATCGGAATCGGAATGCTCTCACTAAATCTCGAGGCAGGAAGAGAAGATGATGGCGTGATGCAGCTCGCAGCGGCCACTCCGGTGGTGATGTCTGTTATTTGTCAAGTAGGGTGCCGTGCACAATCCTGATTTGATGGAGACGGACGTGAGAGCACGGAGGAACATCTGGTGAAACTTCTGAAATGCCTGCTTCGCTGCTGCTGCTACTGCGTGGTCCAGAATCTCCGGAGGGGAAGGCCCCAAGTACTTGGCTTTGCCTGTTGCTCGGTGGCCGGGGCAGGGTCGAGGCACTCGGCAGAGGATGGTGCTCAGAGAGGGTTTGTCGGAGGGCTGGTCGGAGGCTCGAAGTTTTCGGACGGACTCAGAGTCCGCTGCGGTCGGGTGCTTCCAATGGTGCCGCATCGGCAAGTTGGCGGCGCTTGGAGGTTCATGGTGGGGAGAGTTTCTCCCTTCTGCCGCCTGCGTGAGATGATGAGTCTATCGGGACTTTGAGACTTTTTTTACCGTGCCCATGGTCTGCTGTTTATCAAATTATGGTATTGCTTTGCACTGTTGTAACTTTATGTTATAATTATGCGGTTTTGTCAGTTTTAATCTTGGTTTGTCCTGAGTTTTCTTGTGATAACATTCTGGAGGAACGTTGTATCATTTTTAACGCATGCATTTCTAAATGACAATAAACGAGGACTGAGTGTCCTCATAATCTAATCTAATCTAATCAAGGTACATTGTACAGATGTAGCTCCTTCCTTCACATCAGTGTAGCTAGTTCAATACCACATCTCACGTGCCTGTGCTCAAGGGTCAACTGCCCATCCTCTGCAGGAGACTGCCCAATACTTCCCAGCCTGGACTTTTGTCTTGAGGGTCCAGTCAGGATGGTAGATCTAAAAATTACATCCGAATGATAGGTTATCGAGAATTACAGGTGAATCTCGATCAACTAGGGGTGAGGAATAGCAAATGGTGTTCAGTTCAGACAAGTGCGAGATATACTGTAGAATCTTGAGCAGTCAAACCAGGGTAGGTGTTCCACAATGGCCTAGGAAGTGTTGTAGGATAGAGTGGCCTAGCAGTACAAGTATGCAAGCAAGAGGAAATCTGCAGAGGCTGGAAATCCAAGCAACACGCACAAAGTGCTGGTGGAATTCAGTAGGCCAGGCAGCATCTATGAAAAGGACTAAACAGTCGACGTTTCAGGCTGAGACCCTTCATCAGGACGAAAAAAAGACGAGATGCCTGAATAAGAAGGTGGGGGGAGGAGAGGAAGAAGTACAAGGTAGTAGGTGATAGGTGAAACCAGGAGAGGGGGATAGAGGTGAATTAAAAAGAAATAAGGACCTGGAAAAGGGGGAATCTCATAGAAGAGGACAGAAGATCGTGGAAGAAAGTGAAGGAGGAGGAACACCAGAGGGAGGCCAGGAGATAATGTGCAAGAGAGAGAAACAGGAATGGGGAATGGTGAAGGAGGAGGGGGAAAATTACCAGAAGGTTGAGAAATCAATGCTCATACTATCAGGTTGGAGGCTACCCAGCTGGAATGCAAGGTGTTCCTCCTCCATGCTCCACCCTGTATGAGTACATAGTTCTCTGGAGACCACACAGGTAGGTGTCGTGATGAATTGGCTGCTTTATCTGCTTGGCTCAAATGCAGGCTTCGTAAGTTCAAAAAAGTTCAAAAGTAATCTTAATATCAAAGTGCATATATGTCACCATCTACTCCCCTGAGATTCATTTTCTTGTGGGCATTCACAAAAGATACAAAGAAGTACAATGGAATTAATAAAAAGCTATATACAAAGGCAGACAATCAACCTACAACAGAAGACAAAATGTGCAAAATAAACACACAAATAACAAAATAAACTGAGAATGTGAGTCCCACAAACAAGAGAAAAGCTACAGGTGCTGGAAATCCAAAGCAACACACACACAAAATGCTGGAGGAACTCAGCAGGTCAGGCAGCATCTATGGAAAAGAGTAAACTGTCAATGTTTGGGCTAAGACCTTTCATCAGGACTCAGCAATTACTGTAGCACTTTGGAGTGAATGCCCTGATGGAGGGTTTTAGCCCAAAACGTCGACTGTTTATGCTTTTATAGATGTGCCTGGCCTGTTGAGCTCTTCCAGCATTTTGTGTGTGTTGCTGAGTTCAAGTACTCTGAAGGTGGCCACACAGGTAGATGTGGTGGTGAAGAAGGCGTCTGGCGTCTTCATCAGTCATGGCATTTGTAAGAGTTGAGAAATACTGTTGCAGTTGTACAAGGCACTGGTGATCCCACATCTGTACTACTGTGTAGAGCTTTAGTTATCCTGTTATAGTATAGACGTCATTAATGTGGAAAGAATGCAAGGAAGATTTACGAGAATGTTGCCGGGACTCATGTCCTAAATTAGGAAGAGATGTTGAACAGGCTAGGACTTCATTTCTTGGACCATAAGAGACTGAGGCATGACCTTTTAGAGGTGAAGCAAATGATGACAGTAAACGCACACAGTCTATTGCACTTTAGATGCCTGTCAGCTTTAGTTTATGTCTAGTTTTTTTCCCCAGTAAATGTGATTGTACTTCTTTTTTTCCCCATAGGACTAGGCCTCAAGCTGCGGTGTCGCCTGTTTACAGCCCCCAGGAGAGAGGCGCTGGAGCCAGTGTGCTCCACTGGGGCTGGTGTGGTGCGGCGTCCAGGCTGGAGTTGGTGCTGCCCCCTACTGTTCGCCTAGGAGAAGACAAGCTCTGTTGTGGTCGTCTGCAGGTTTTGGCGGCGTTGGATAGTTTGAGTTTGGACTTTTTTATTGCATGGCTGTATCCTTCTATCTTATATGTGTCATGTGTGCTTTGTGCTGTGTGTGTCTGTTGGTACTACGTTTTGTATCTTGGTTCCAGAGTAACGCTGTCTCGTTCGGCTCTGTTTATGTATGATTAAATGACAATTAAACTCAAATTGAATTGAAATGCCTGCAAGGAAATGAATCTCAGGGTATTACATGGTAATATATACATACTTTGATAATAAATGTTACTTTGACTTTTTCCCAGGGAAGGGGCATAAAAAACTAGAGGGCAAAAGATTAAGGTGTGAGGGAAAAGATTTAGAAGGAACCCAAGGGGTAACTTCTCTGCACTGAGGGTGGTGTGTAGATGGAAAAAGCTGCCAGAGAAAGTAATTGAGGCAGACACACATACCAACATTTTAAAGACATATTTAGGAAAGGTTTAGAAGGATATAGACCAAGCGGGGGCAGATGAGACCAGTTTAGTTGGGCATTTTGGTCAGCATGGATGAGTTGGATAGGGAGCCTTTTTCCATGCTCTGTTACTAAATGACAATTTAAACACCGGGCCAGATGGATTGAAAAGGAAGGGTGTCAGGACCAGGGGCAAGGGTCAGGCTGGCTCTGCTGACTACTCCACAACTTTTACTCTGCTCTTCGCTGTACTGAGGCTGAGGTGTGGTCTGCTCCAGCCGCTCCAGGATCCATGATATTTTACTCCACTCTATGCTGAACTGAGGCACTGGCTGCTCCGAGTTTGGTGTCCGAGGACTCACTTTTGTTCTAAATGCTACTTGCTTGCTTTTATTGTTTACACGATTTGTTTTTTTTTCTCTCTGCGCACAGGGTGTTTGTGAGGTTTTTTTTATAGGCTTTATTGGGTTTCTTTGTTTTGTGGTTGCCTGAGAGGAGTTGAGTTTCAAGGTTGTATTATGTATACATACTTTGATAATAAATGTTACTATGAACTTTGAACTCTAAAAGACCCCAACCCTAGCCCTGTTCTCTGTCTGCAACATGGAGGATTTCCCAGTGGCCATCCATTTTAATTCCATTCCACATTCCCATTCCAACATGTTAGTCCACAGTCTCCTCTGCTGCCATGATGAGGCCTCTCTCAGGTAGGAGGAGCAGCACCATATTTCATTTGGGTGGCTTCCAACCTAATGTTATGAACATCGATTTCTCCAAATTCCAGTAATTTCTCCCCCCTCTTCCCCTTTTCTCCCTTTCCATTCCACATTCTGTCTCTTCTTCTCCTCAATCTGCCTATCACCTCTCTCTGATACACATCATCCTCCGCTTTCTTCCATGGTTCTCTTTCTTCTCCTGTCAGAAACCTGCTACTTCAGCCCTTAAACTTTTCCACCCATCACCTCCTGGTTTCTTATTTCACCCCCCCTCCCCCACCTACCTTCCCTCTCACCTGGTCTCACCTATCACCTTCCAGCTTGTACTCCTTCTCCTCTTCTTATTCTGTCTTCTTCCCCCTTTCCTTCCAGTCCTGATGAAGAGACTCAGCCAGAAACATTGACTGTTTATTCCTCTCCGCAGAGGCTGCCCGACCAGCTGAGTTTCTTCAGCATGTTATGCATCTTATTCTGGATTTCCAGCATCTGCAGAATCTCTTGTGTTTATCACCAGGGACTCTGGTTACAAGTGAGAACTGAAGACAAGGCCTGGTGTCACACCATCTTCTCTTTAAGTATGAACATTTAAGTTTCAGTCCACTTAGCCAGCTCTCTCACATACCTCAGGCAACGTTTGCTTGACAACTAACAACAAGAGAGACTTTTTAATTTTTAATGTGATTTATACTTATGCCACAAAATGCATTAGAAGAAACTGCAAGAACAGAATGGATCAAAGTGGGTATAAAACAAAGGAAAACAGAAAGGTTGGAATGAAACACCAAAATAAAAATGTGACATCCAGCTGGGTCTGAAAGGTGCAGGTAATTTGCTGAAGGTTCCTCAGTAAGCAAAATTAATAGCAACTTGAAAATAAGACTTTGTAACTTAGAGCAGACTTGATCCATTTGTGTAAATTTGACAGATTGTGTGACTGTTTTTTACTGATATCTTGTTGTGTTTTGTACCTTGGCCCCAGAGTAACACTGTTTTGTTTAGCTGTATTCATGTATGGTTGAATGATAATTAAACTTGAACTGTGTGAGCATAAAACAATACAATAATTAAATGGTTCTATAGAGCATGAAACAATACAATAATTAAATGGTTCTATAGAGCAGGGGTCCCCAACCTTTATCGCACTGCGGACCGGTTTCATATTGACAATATTCTTGCGGACCGGCCAAACGGGGGCGGGGGGTTGGGGGGGGGTGGTGATAGTGTTGCCAACGAACAAGAGTAACAGTCAAATACGTTGGGTTGACCCCGAGAAGGACTACAATGACCATGAAGCGCAAACACGAGGAATTCTGCAGATGCTGGAAATTCAAGCAACACACATCAAAGTTGCTGGTGAATGCAGCAGGCCAGGCAGCATCTCCAGGAAGAGGTACAGTCGACGTTTCGGGCCGAGACCCTTCGTCAGGACTAACTGAAGGAAGAGCTTTGAAAGTTGGAGGGGGATGGGGAGGTCCAAAATGATAGGAGAAGACAGGAGGGGGAGGGATGGAGCCAAGAGCTGGACAGTTGATTGGTAAAAGGGATATGAGAGGATCATGGGACAGGACGCCCAGGGAGAAGGAAAAGGGGGAGGGGGGAAAACCTACAGGATGGGCAAGGGGTATAGTCAGAGGGACAGAGGGAGAAAAAGGAGAGAGAGAGAAAGAATGTGTGTATATAAATAAATAACGGATGGGGTACGAAGGGGAGGTGGGGCATTAGTGGAAGTTAGAGAAGTCAATGTTCATGCCATCAGGTTGGAGGCTACCCAGACAGAATATAAGGTGTTGTTCCTCCAACCTGAGTGTGGCTTCATCTTTACAGTAGAGGAGGCCATGGATAGACATGTCAGAATGGGAATGGGACGTGGAATTAAAATGTGTGGCCACTGGGAGATCCTGCTTTCTCTGGCGAACAGAGCATAGGTGTTCAGCGACTTCCCTAACTTCCGCTAATGCCCCACCTCCCCCTCCGTTATCCCATCCGTTATTTATTTATATACACACATTCTTTCTCTCTCTCTCCTTTTTCTCCCTCTGTCCCTCTGACTATACCCCTTTCCCATCCTCTGGGTTTTCCCCCCCTCCCCCTTTTCTTTCTCCCTAGGCCTCCTGTCCCATGATCCTCTCATATCCCTTTTGCCAATCACCTGTCCAGCTCTTGGCTCCATCCCTCCCCCTCCTTTCTTCTCCTATCATTTCAGATCTCCCCCTCCCCCTCCCACTTTCAAATCTCTTACTAGCTCTTCCTTCAGTTAGTCCTGACGAAGGGTTTCGGCCCAAAATGTCGACTGTACCTCTTCCTAGAGATGCTGCCTGGCCTGCTGCGTTCACCAGCAACTTTGATGTGTGTTGAATGACCAGGAAGCCTTGCGCGAGCACCAGTGCGCATGCATGTACGTGCCGATTTTTTTCTAGAAATTGTTTTCGGCGATTCTGTTCGGGGGGGAGTTAATCACGGTCGCAGTATAGATGATAAGTGGCTAATACACTCAATTTCATTTCTAAAAGGGTTTATCTAACGAATTTAATATTAAACACACAGCGCATATTTTCCTCGCATGAATATAGTGATAAGTCAATTATCAGGGGAGGACAGGGGAGCTTGAAGTAAGTGTTGAATGAACTTCCAGTAGAAGTTGTAGAGGCAGGTTCGGTATTATCATTTAAAGAAAAATTGGATAGGTATATGGACAGGAAAGGAATGGAGGGTTATGGGCTGAGTGCAGGTCGGTGGGACTAGGTGAGAGTAGTGTTCGGCACAGACTAGAAGAGCAGAGACGGCCTGTTTCCATGCTGTAATTGTTATATGGTTATATAAGTCAATAGCATCATAACATTTTAAGTAAAGTTTGGATATTAAACACACAGCACATATTTTCCCCATATGAACGTATAAAATCATTGCAACGCACCAATATCGCTGAATCAGTGGGAGCCCTGGGCTTGTTTCCCTGCAACAACACGGTCCTATCGAGGGGTGATGGGAGACAGCGATACTCGAAGGGGGTTCCTTATGTCCAGTCTATTCCACAATTTAGTTTTCATTGCATTCATTGCAGAGATATGTTGGAAATGGAAGCAACGTTTTCAGTGCTTTCGTGGCTATCTCAGGATATTTAGCCTTGACTTTGATCCAGAATGCTGACAGAGATGTTATGTCAAACATACGTTTCAGCCCACCGCCATTTGCAAGCTCAAGGAGTTGATCTCCTTCCCGTGCTGACATGGATGACGCGTGCGTAATGACCTCACGTGTGTTCAAGCTCAACAGTGCGTGACAGGGAATGAGGAAAGGTGCAGCTGACTCATATCGCCAAATCATATCGTTTCCTTGCAGCCTGGTACCGGTCCACGGCCCGGTGGTTGGGGACCGCTGCTATAGAGCACAAAACAATGCAATAGTTAAATGGTTCTTTTTAATATCAGAGAATGTATACAATATACAACCTGAAATTCTTATTCTTCACAGACACCCACAAAACAGAAAAATCCCAAAGAATGAATGACAGAAAAAAGACGTAAGAACCCCAAAGCTCCCTCCCCCTCCCACACACAAGCAGCAGGAAAAGCATCAACCCTCCTCCTCCCCCCTTTACTCAGCAACAGCATCGGACGCCCCCACCACCCACTATGCAATAGCAAAACCCCCAGAGACCACGATCTAACCTCCATCAAAAAAAAACAAGCACTGCCCATCCCACCACTTCGACATCCCACGGGCGCTTTCTCTCTCTAGCGAGAAAGAGAGCGATATCGCCCCCGCCACAAGTGAGAGGAGGCCAACATCTCGCTGTTTCGATGTTACTGTCTGCAGTGTCGCTTATTTCGACGTGTATACACCGCTGTCTTGATGTTTCAATCTGCCGTGACACTGGTGGGGAATCGCGCCAAAGGCACACAACTTCCAGGCCACTCCTAGCGATATGGAAAATGGCAGGCCTCTTGGTCAGCTCCAAGAGCGAGAACCCCCTGAACTTTGACCCACAATGCTGAGCCGAGCCAACTAAATTAGCAGTCAGGTGAATCGTAGTCAGAATCAGGAATCAATCAGGTTTAATATCACTGGCATATGTCGTGAAATTAGTTGTAATGTGGCAGCAGTACATTGCAATATATAATGATAAAACCAGTGAATTACAGTGGGAAGTGTATATACTATATATATAGAGAGATAGGTAAATATATGTATAATGTTAAATTAAATATATAGTGCAAAAAGAGAAAAAAAAGTAGTGAGGTAGTGTTCATGGCTTCAATGTCCATTCAGAAATCTGATGGTGGAGAGGAGGAAGCTGTTCCTGAATCATTGAGTGTGTGCCTTCAGGCTTCTGTACCTCCTTTCTGACAGTAGCGATGAGAACAGGGCATGACTTGGGTGATAGGGGTCCTTAATGATGGATGCTGCCTTTTTGAGGCATCGCTCCTTGAAGATGTCTTGGATACGACTGAAGCTGGTGCCCATGATGGAGCTGACTGAGTTCACAACTTTTTGCAGCTTACTTTGATCCTGCGCAGTGCCCCCCTCCCATACCAGACAGGGATGCAGCCTACAAAATGACCATAGGAACCCACCACTCTGTATTAAAAAAAAACACACCCCTTACAACCCCCTCTCTCCTAAAATGCATGTCCTCTGGTATTAGACATTTCAACCCTGGGAAAAACATACTGTCTACTCTGTTTATATCTTTCATCTCCTTATAAACCTCTATCAGATCTCTGCTCCTCCAGAGAAAATAACCCAAGTTTGTCCAGTGTAAGTGGAGACATGGACATTTCGTACACTGATGAGTTAATCACTTAAACTCTGCCTTGACTTGTGCTTGAGTGGCAAGCTTGTTCTCTGTGTGAACATGGTAAAAAGTTCAAAGTACATTTATTATCAAAGTATGTATGCAGTATACAACCCTAAGGTTTGTCTTCCCACAGACAGCCACAAAACAAAGAAACACCATGGAACGCATTCAAAGAAAACACCCAATGTGCAAACACATCATGTAAAGGGCAAAAAACGAGTGAAAAACACAGATAATAAAACATCACACCACAGTTATGTTCAGTTTAATTTAGTTCAATGTAGCAAAAAGGCCCTCTTGCTGAATCTGGTGCAGTAGGAGGACCTCACAGTGCCAAGGACCCTGGTTCGTTCCTGACCTCGGGTGCCGTCTGCATGAAGTTTCCACGTTCTCCCTCTGATCGCGCGGGTTTCCTCCGGGTGCTCTGATTCACAATGTTTCTCTAGGTGCGTAGTTGATTGGCAGAATCTGTGGGCAGTAGAAGAGGATGTGGGGAGAATAAAAAATAAGGTTGAATATAGATTGTGTGAATAGGTGGCTGATGGTCAGCAGGGTGTTGATGGGCTGAAGGACCTCTTTCTGTGCTGTAACTCTCTCACTAATTCTACTTCCACCTTAATACTATTCAAAGACTCTGCTTCAAAAGATTAGCTGTGTTTGTCACATGTACATTGAAACATTGAAACAGAGAAATGCATCCCCTCCATCGAATACAAACAGTGAGGATTGTGTTGGGCAGTCCGAAAGTCCTACACACTTTCACCAACATAGCATACCCACAACTTAATAATCCTATACCCACAACTTAATAATCCTAAACCATACATCTTTTGTTTTTGAAATGTGGGTGGAAACCCACGCGGTCTTGAGGAAAACATACAAATGCATCAGCAGGGATTGAACCCCAGCTGGTTATATCTGGCACCGTAAAGTGATGTGCTAATCACCATGCTACTCTGATCCCCAATGTGTCATTAGGAACCCGTAATGCTCTTTGAGGAAGTGAGCTCCTCAGAGTCACAATCCTCACCCCCTACCAACCCCGAGAGAAATAAAGTTGCCTCATTCTGGTCTTAAACGGACAAGTTCAACTTTATTGTAATTCAACCGTAAACATGTGTTCCGCCAGGCGAAACAATGCTCCTCTGGACCGAGGTGCACAACACAGTACAAACAACTCAAAGTATTCAAAGATTCAAAGTACATTTATTATCGAAATCTGTATGTAGTAAACAACCCTGAGATTTGTCTTCCACACAGACATCCACGAAACAAAGAAAACCAGGGAATTTGCTGAAAGAAAAACATCAACCACCCCCCACGTGCAAAAAAAAACAAATTGCACAATATAAACACACAAAACACAGAGTAATATTATCACAAAAAAATTAACAATTAATAAAATATTTTCCAGACAATTGACAATTAGCTTAAGATGCATTTACGACACAAGTTGAAAAGTAAACAGTAGAACGGTCCCGGAACTTCATGCATGATGAGACCTGAAAGGTGCAGGGGAGTTCAGTAGTCTCACGGTCTGGAGGGAAGAAGCTTTTTTTCCCCATCCTAACAATCCTTGTCCTAATGCGACTGTACTTCCAGCCGGATGGTAGGGGGTCAAAGAGATTGTGGAACAGATGGGAGGGATCATTGACAATGCTGAGGGACCTGTGTATGTAGCACTCCAGATAAATATCTCAGATGGTGGAAGAGATACCCCGAAGATCTCACATTCCTTTGTAGGGTCTTGCAGTTAGATGCCTTGCTATTCCCGTACCAGCCGGTGAGACAGGATGGTGCTCCTGTAAAAATTGGTTAGAACGGGAGAGGTGGGGGGAGGTGAGAGCCTACCTCACTTCATTCTCCTCAGGAAGTGGAGACACTGCTGTGCTTTCATGACTAGGCGGGAGGAGAAGATGGCGGCGCAACGCAGCTCGCAGCGGCCACTCCGGTGATGATATCTGTTATTTGTCAAGTAGGGTGCCGTGCACAATCCTAATTTGATGGAGACGGACGTGAGAGCACGAAGGAACATCTGGTGAAACTTCTGAAATGCCTGCTTCACTGCTGCTGCTACTGTGTGGTCCAGAATCTCCGGAGGGGAAGGCCCAGAGTCCTCGGCTTTGCTTGTTGCTCAGAGGCCGGGGCGGGATCGAAGCGCTCGGCAGAGGATGGTGCTTGGAGAGGCTGGTTGGAGGCTCGAAGTTTTCAGACGGACTCAGAGTCCGCTGCGGTCGGATCCTTCCAATGGTGCTGCATCGGCAAGTTGGCGGTGCTTGGAGGTTCATGGCAGGAAGAGTTCCTCCCTTCTGCGTGAGATGATGAGTCTATCGGGACTTTGAGACTTTTTTTTGCCGTACCCATGGTCTGCTCTTTATCAAGTCACGGTATTGCTTTGCACTGTTGTAACTATATGTTATAATTACGCGGTTTTGTCAGTTTAGTCTTGGTTTGTCTTGTGTTTTCTTGTGATATCATTCTGGAGGAACATTGTATCATTTTTTAATGCATGCATTTCTAAATGACAATAAACGAGGACTGAGTGTCCTCATAATCTAATCTAAAGAGGTGGTGTTAAGGGACCAGGTGAGTTTGTTCGTTACGTGCACTCCCAGAAACTGGTGCTCCCGACTCTCTCCATAGAGCAGCCGTTTATGTACAGTGAGGAGTGGTTAGCCTGCTCCTTCCAAAAGTTCACAATTATCTCTTTAGTCTTGTCCACATTGAGAATCAAGTGATTCTTGGACCATTTCAGCAACCGTCCTACCTCCTCTCTGTACGCCGTGTTGTCATCGTTGTTGAACCACATCAGCTACACTTGATAAGTTGCTCTGAGCTGGATCTCATATCACAATCGTTTTTCAGCTGCGGGCTAAGCACACAGCCCTGGAGGTCACTGGTGCTCAGCATGTTGGAGCTAGAGATTTGCCACCAACATGGACTGTCTGAGGTCTTTCTGCTAAAACGCTCAAGAACCAGTTAGAGAAAGTGACAACTGTGGTTTTTTCAAAATACTGACATCTCCCACCCTTGCCCCAGTCCTGGAAGCACCTCCGAACTTAGTTATGGCCTATTCCACTGCTGGTATTTAGGGCAGTAATGAAGGTCCCTCATCTCTGGTGGTGTTCGTCATGTCAGTAGCTTCCTCTCAGTTTCACTCCTGTCAGTCACACACGTCCCAGATGGAAACTCAGGACTTCTGTTGCACACAAACGTAGAAGGATTCTTCATTGCTGTGTCCATAACAATTTTGTTTTCCCAGTCAGGGTTTCTCACCCTGAGCTGAACCCCCCGAACCTGGAGGACAAGTCTGGCCTTTACCCTTTGACTCGTTTGATATGGGTGATCCTACCAAGAGCCAAAGCATAAAGCCCTGACTCCAGCCAACATAGCTCTCCTGGTCATTGAGGCACGCAAGCCTCCAAACCCAGTGACAGCATTGTAGGTCCTCTTGGAGGAGCACTGAACTTAGTATCTACTTTTCGTTCACTATTACAAAAGGTGGGGTGGGGTGAAGGGTGAGGTACGAGGAACCATTACAGGAACAGGAGCCTGGGCCGACACATTCCCTGAAAACAGAACTCTATCTACCTTGCTGAGATCAGCTAAATCTGTGGAACGTCATTTCAAGCTGAAATTTCCTGACAATGCATTTACTCGGAATGCTCGTGATTAATGTTGTCAACGAGAATCAGTTCAGGTTTAGAAAACCTTTTGATTTAAATCGGATTGAATAGGCTGGGGCACTGTCATTAGTTTCAAAGGTGATGCTTCAAGCAAAAAGCAATTATAGATCTCTCCAACAAAAGGGATTTTAAAGACTTTTTTTTTCGAAGTTAAATTTAGTGAATTATTCATATTCCTTCAAAAGAAAGAATACTCCGGGCTGCTCCAGGGACTTGGATCTAAACACTGACTTTGGTTCGGAATTCTGACCTTGCTTCTGTTGTTTGCATGATCAGGTGTCTTTTCTCTTTCTCTGCACATTGGCAGTTTGTCTTCCTTTTATTAACTGGGTTCTTTTGGGTTTCTTGCCTTGTGGCTGCCTGTAAGCAGACAAAGATCAAGGTTGTACAATTTATACATTCTTTGATAATAAATATTCTTTGAATTGAAATAAAGTGAATTTGAATTGAAGAGAGTGCATGCAGAAACTTCTGTGAGCACTCTATCAAGACAAATGTCACACTGAAATGACTTGCAGAGAACACCCCCTACCCCCATGTTCTGTATGAGCTGATCACCACTGCACTAACCCAATGGCTTATAGAATCAGAGTCAGAATTTTTATCACTGGCATACAATGTGAAATTTGTTGTTTTGTGGCAACTGTACTGTGCAATCTTCTCCGTGGATTGTCACCTTGTCGCGGTGGAGAAGCTTGTGTGGTCCTGAGATCCAGAGAGCGATGCCGTCTGGAGCTATGCTCCTGGTAGGGTCACCCATGGCGGTAAGGTTGAGGGTGAGGTCAACCAAGACCTCAACGGTGGAACAGGTGGACAAAGTTACTTCGAACTCAACGGCTGTGAAGGCGGATGAAGGCTGCAACAAATTCATCAGCTCCAATCATCATGGTTTCCATGCCATTGGAATCAGTTGATTGATTTGTGAAGTATCGTATGCTTCTTGGAGTGCAACATCAAGTACACGTTAAACAAGTACATCCACAGGCGTCTTCACTCTGTGGGCCACTTCTTCAGAATGAAGATCATCTGAAGAAGGAGGAGAAGATGGTGGTGTGACACAGCGTGCAGCGGCCACTCTGGTGAATGATATCTGTTATCTGTCAAGTAGGGTGCCGTGCACAATCCTGATTTGATGGAGACAGATGTGAGAGCACGGAGGAACATCTGTGAAACTTCTGAAATGCCTGCTTCACTGCCGCTGCTACTGCGTGATCCAGAATCTCCAGAGGGGAAGGCCCCGAGTCCTTGGCTTTGCTTGTTGCTCGGCGGCCGGGACGGGGTCAAAGCGCTCGGCAGAGATGGTGCTCGGAGAGGCTGTGTCGGAGGCTCGAAGTTTTCGGACAGATTCAGAGTCGGCTGCGGTCAGGTGCTTCCAACGCATTGGCAAGTTTGCGGCGCTTGGAGTTCATGGCAGGGAGAGTTTCTCCCTTCTACCGTCTGCGTGAGATGATGGGGCTATCGGGACTTGAGACTTTTTTTACCGTGCCCATGGTCTGCTCTTTATCAAATTACAGTATTGCTTTGAGCAACACTGCCCCAGCAGCCTCTGACAACTGTGATTTAACCCTAACCTAATCACAGGACAATTTACGATGACCAATTAACCTGCCTAGTAGGTCTTTGGACTGTGGGAGGAAACTGAAGGAAACCTACACATTCCACGGGGAGGACGTGCGGACTCTTTACAGAGGATGCTGGGATTGAACTCTGAACTCTGACACCATGAGCAATGATAGTGTTGTGCTAACCGCTATGCTGCCGTGATGTCTTCAGGTTCCTTACCTCTTTTCTGATGTAAACAATCTACCGGCAAGATAGCGGTGCGCATGGTCGCATCAGTCACTCCGGGTCCAACCAACACAGAACTCGGCCTTTCAGCCCATCTAATCTGTGCCAGACAGATCTTCTGTATAGTCCCATCTATCTGTATCCAGATCATATCCTTCCAATCCCCTTCCATACATGTACTTATCCAAATTTCTCTTAAATGTTGCAATTAAACCCAGATCTGCCATTTTCACCAGCTTGTAGTTCCAGACTCGCGCTATCCTCTGAGTTTCCTCTCAAATACCCCTTAAATATTTCAGCTTTCTTCTAGTTCCTGTCTAGTTCCAGTCTCACCCAACCTGAGAGGAAAAAGACTGTTTGCACTTATCCTATCTATACCCCTCATAATTCTGTATACCTCTATAAAATCATCTCTCATTCTCCTGTGTTCCAGGGAATAAAGACCTAACCTATTCAATCTTTCTCTATAACTCGGGTCCTCAAGTCCACGTGACATCTTAGCAAATTTTCTCTGCACTCCTTCAAGCTTATTGATATCTTTCTTGTAGGAGACCAGAAATGGACGCAATGATCTACAATCAGCCTCACCAGCATCTTGTATAACTTTAACAAAACCTCACAGCTCCTCTACTGAATACCCTGATTTACAAAGGCCAATGTGCCAATAGCTTTCTGTGACACCATTTTCAAGGAATTATAGATCTGTATTTCCAGATCCCCTTGTTCTACAGAAAGCCTTAGTGCCTGACCATTCTCTGCCTAAATCTTACTCAGGTTTGTCTTCCCAATCTACAACACCTCACACTTCTCTGCATTAAAAGGTGTCTGCAATTTTCCCCAACTCAAGATCATGCTGAATGCTTTGACAGCCTTCCTCGCTGTTGACTATGCCCCCAAACCTGGCATCGTTCGCAGATTTGCTGATTCACTTTACCGCCTTATCATCGAAATCATTAATGTCGATGATAAGCAACAGCAGATTCAGGACCAATCCTTGCAGCACACCAATAGTCACAGACCTCCAGTCAGTGAGAAGCCATCTCCTACCACACCCTAGCATCTCCTACTAAGCCAGTGCTGAATTCAATTGGCTTCTTTACCCTGAATGCCATGGGGTTAAAAGTTCTGACCAGCCTCTCATGCGGGACTTTGACAAGGTTCTGGTAGCTGGCCCATGGTGCACTGCAGGGTGATGGAACCTGCGCAGTGTCAAAGTCTCCCCAGTGCGACTCACAGGAACCAGAGGGCTACCAATACAGATGATCCTTTACGACTGTTGGGTCAAAATCCCCAAACTCTGCTCACCTCAATGTGTGAGTATCCAATTTGCCTACGGTTATTACCCCTCAACCTTCAGGCTCTTGAACCAGAGGAGATAACTCCACTCAACTTCACTCATCCCAACAGAAAACTGCTCCCACAACCTATGGACTCACTTTTAAGGACACTTCATCTCATGTTCTCAAAATGTATCACTCAGTTTTTTATTATTTTGGTGGGGGGTGCATGGGAGTGTACAGAGAGGGGTGAAGGAGCTTGTCGTGTCCATTTCAGGACAGCTCACTCACCTTTGGACCCCACTGGACACTCAGCTCTACCTGTGGCTGTAAGTAGCTGTTGGCATGTGAAAGCGACCAAACCACTTTGACAGGTGAGCTGAACCAGATGAGGCTGGCTGGTGGCCTCACACCCTGGTGAGACAGGAACCCACCTGTCCTAGCATGTGAAGTCAGCTTCAGTGGACTTGGGGGGGGGGGGTGAGATCTACAGTGAGAACCAACGGCTAGGAAAATGGTACTGCAATGCTCAGTGGAGAGCAAAGGGCATGGCAAGGGCACAGAAGTCATCATGATCGTTCAGTGAAACCAGGGAAGACCCCAGTTTGTGACGCTTGTTCATAGCTCAGGACCCAAACCTCGGAGATCGAGAGTGTGGAGTTGCCCCAGTGGAACGACCTTTCCACTTTAAAAGCTCTCCTGCACAGATTCCTGTCATCGTCGCACATGATGGACAACCATTTACAGTACTATTTTAATTTGTTTTTTTTTGGTATTTGCACCATCTTTTCTTTTGCACATCTTGTGAGTGGTCCTTCATCGATTTTATTGTTTCTTAGTATCTACTGTGAAAGTTTTCAGTTTAAGGTGGCACCTGTGAATCTCAGCGCCTTCTAGTTGGCAGATAGCGAGAAAAGGAAAACAACTAAATACTTCGTTAATCACTTTTTTTTCTGGTAAGCAATCATTGCAAGCAATAGTAATTTCCCTTTGGACTTAGAGGCAGTTCGATGTGCAGACATCCCACCTCTCTCGGAAGTTCCGGGAGTCTCCCGCAAATTAATAGTGGTTCCCTGGTGCCCGCAAATTACATACAATGTCCAAGAAATTGGTTTTTTTTTGCGAGCGAGCGTGAGAGAGTGCGCGAGAGAGAGAAAGCAAGTGTGCGTGAGAGAGAGAGAGCGAGAGCAAGAGTGAGAAAGCGAGTGCGAGTGAGAGCGACCACAAGCAAGAGAGCGCGCGATAGAGAGTGAGAGAGTTTCAAAAAAAGTCAGAGTGGCAGAGTGTTCCAAAAAAAGAAAATATAAAACATACGTCACCCCAGACTACACTGAAGTGTACCCCTGCCTAATAAGGGGTCAAAAATAATGACAGTGTTGCTCACTGCACTGTTTGCAACAGTGACTTTTCTATTGCCCGTGGTGGGTTAAGACTGTAAAAGACATGTTGAGGTGAGTTTAACAGGTGTCATTCATTCATTAGCATAGCTAATGTTATTTAAACTAGCTGGCTAGCTGCTCAGGAGCTACTCTATTGCAGACATCCCACCTCTCCTGGAAGTTCCGGGAGTCTCCCGCAAATTGATGGTGCTACCCCCCTGAAATGAGTTTTTGCAGGGTGGGATGTCTAAGAGTGGCAGAACTGAGGTGAGGCAAGACAGCAAGCCAATCACCGAAAGCAAGGAAGACCCGAGGTTTCATTGATTTAAGTGACAAGCAGAACTGGAAAAGTTTGGCACAGGCTGAATCAAGGCAGTAGAGTCCAGGCCCCACAGCACTTCGAAGCAACTGAACCCAATGTTTGGACAAAGATTTAAGTACCGGGTTGAATCAGGAAGGTTGGGTACAGGCCAAATTGAGGTGGCGGGGTCCTGGCCCTCGACCGTATTGAGGCAACTGAACCTGATGTTTGGACAGTGGATTAGGCACCGGACCAGACTGAAAAGGTCAGAGCATCGGGCCCAAGGCAAGGGTTGGGCCAGTTCAGTTCACTGCTCTGCTCTGTGCTGAACTAGGGGTCTATGGACAGACCCTCCTTGTGGACTTCAGCTCAGAATGCTATTTGCTTGCATTTATTGTTTGCAAAAGTTGCCTTTTTTTCCCTTCTCTGCACATTGGGTGTTTAACAGTCTTTTTTAATGTTTTTTTTGGGGTTTCTTTGTTTTGTGGCTGCCTGTAAAGAGACAAATGTCAAGTTTGTGTAATGTATACATACTTTGATAATAAATGTGCTTTGAACTTTAAACGTTGAATACCTGCAAGAAGGTGTATCTGGGGGTTGTATGGGATGACACAGATATACTCTGATATTAAAATTTAGTCTGAACTTTGAACTTTGAGTATCGGTGAACTGCATTGATATAAGACAACGACTCACTGCCACACTCCCAAGGATGGTGAGAGATTGCCAACATCGCCTACATATCACGAAAGAACCAATAAAATAATTCCATTGGACCATAACAATGTCAATGTCACTGCAATGCTGTGATTCACTGTAGAAGTGCATAGCATTTTCTTGAGGTTTCTGTTCCTTCATTCAGTTCCAAGAAATCTATTATACTCTGTATTGCAAACCTGTTCTCCAACTGCTTATCAATTTACCAAGCTGGTACAACAGTATTTCCACCAAACATAAGTTCAAAGTAAATTTATAATCAAAGTACATATTCTCAGTGGCCACTTCATTAGGTACACCTGCCTGTTAATGCAAGTATCCAATCAGCCAATCACATGGCAACCACTCAATGCATAAAAGCATGCAGACATGGTCAAGGGGTTCAGTTGCTGTTCAGACCAAGCATCCGAATGGAGAAGAAACGTGACCTAAGTGACTTTGATCGTAGAATGATTGTTGGTGCCAGGCAGGGTGGTTTGATTACCTAGAAACTGCTGATCTCCTGGGATTTTTATGCACAACTGTCTCTTGAGTTTACAGAGACTGGCGTGAGAAACAAAGAACATCCAGTGAGTGACAATTCTATGAGCAAAAGGGCCTTATTAATGGGGCAGGTCAGAGGAGAATGGTTCAAGCTGGTTGATGTTCAGCATGGAATCAATGGGCTGAAGGGCCTTTTCCAGGCTGTACCTTTCAATGACTCTATGACTTCACCCGGGCCTCTCTGACTTAAAATAAACTACAGCTTATTTTCTGAAGTAAGGGAGAACAGGCACAAATATCAATCAAAAAGGAGTATTGCAGTTCCCTGGAAGTTGTGGGAAGAATTGGGGAACTATGCCAGTGTAGTCTTGGAACGTGGACTGTTCCACATAGCCGACGAAAAGGCAGGCATAGCAAGTGCCCATGGCTACACCTTCGCTTTGAAGGAAGTGGGAGGAGCCGAAGGAGAAATTATTGAGGGCAAGTTCTGCAGAACGTAAGAGAGTTGTGGTGGAGGGAGACTGGTTGGGTCTGTTGGCCAAAAAGAAGAGTAGAACTTTAATACCCTCCTGATGGGGGATGGAGGCGTATAGGGACTAGACATCTGTAGTTAAACTGAGATGCTCGGGGCTCACACTGTTTGAACCCCCTAGCTGGGTGGTCTTTCATTGGTCCTGTTATAGTTACTATTCTATAGATTTGCTGAGTATGCCCACAGGAAAATTAACCTCAGACTTGAATATGGTGACATGCATGTAATTTGATAATAAAATCTACTGTAACCCCCCTGGCCAGCCTCAGGGTCGCTCAGCTCGCTGTCGTCTGGGGAAACAGCCCTCGGCCCCGCCAAACTGGGTAATAGTTTGTGTGGATGCTGTGTGATGTACCCCACCCCGCCCAAATAACAGACAATACACCAGATACGATTAAATGATTTACAGTTTATAGATATTACTGGAACTATATAATTAATAGAGAATAAAATATAAAAGGAAAACAAAAGGCGCCACACTTATCATAGTTCAATTTCTTCGTGCACAAACAGTTGGAGCTCAGGACCCTTCTTCTTCACCCTGCGACCCCTCGGACCACCTCGACTGGCCGCCTGGGACCAACAACGGTGGTTGACCAGACGCTCCACACGAGTCCATCTCCGTCTTCTCTCCTCGCCGGACGCCCCGCTCGGGGTCCGATCCCGTTAGCGGACTCACAGCACCTGGTCCATCCTCTGTCTCCCTCTCCCGCCTTCTGCCCCAAAACCCCGTGCATACAATATCTTCAGATAGACCAAAAAAATAACGACTATCCCAAATGGTTCGTAACATCTTCTTATCACATTCTAACCCAAAGCAAGCTGCTAGCGCAAGAACTTTCTCAGCGTTTAACATAACAAGAAGCATTCCCAAGTATAACATAACAAGGAAGCCATTTTAATTAGCCTATGCAGTAACATAAAAGACGAAACCCCCTTGTACTACTTTCAACTTTCAACTTTGGAAATCAAGGGCAGCGGCCTCATACATCAAGTGTTGTGGTTTGATATTTTATAACAGCGTTATGAGGCATTCGCCAGACTACAGTTGGACAAATTAGGAGCAACTCTGGGCCCTGTATCTAAGGAAGGATGCTTGCAACATGCTGAGGTGGTTCAAAACAATGACCCAGTAGCGAAAGGATTGATGTATGATGAGTGGTTAATATTTCTGGGCCTGTATTCAGTAGAGATCAGAAAGATGAGAGGGGGCCTTGATGACATCCATTGGATGCAGAAAGGCCTGGAAGGAATGTCCAATACTGAGGGTACAGCCTCAGAATAAAAGGGACCTCCCTTTAAAACTGAAATAAGGGAGAATTTCTTCAACTGAAGAGAGGCGAATCAGTGAAGACAGCTGTGGAGGCCAATCATTTGGGTGTAAATAAGGCAAAGGTTGAGAGGTTGATGGGTAAGGGGCTTAAGGGACAAGATGGGAGAACAGGGTTAAGAAATTCAGCTATGGTTGAATGGCAGAGCAGACATGATGGGCTGAATTGCTTAATTCTGCTGTGTATCTGATGCTTCTATGGCTTTACTGTGTTTGTGTGGAGTTTTCCAGTGGCAGGGTGGAGATACATCTCTACCAAAGGAGATGTAAGGTGCTCCTTCCCACTGTTATCAAAAATAATGCGACCACTGATGCCAGGCAGACAATCTCTCAAAGGTATTAGGGTATAGGGTATTGATAATGGCTGGTGTTTTTATATATATATGTACTTTTTTATTGTAATTTACAGTTTTTATTATTATGTACTGCATTGAACTACTGCTGCGTAACAACAAATTTCACGACATATTCTGATGATATTAAACCTGATTCTGATTCTGATGGGCTGAATAACTTAACTCTGCTTGTGTATCTTCTGCTTTTATAGTTTCGATTCTGTTTGCGTGGAATTTGCACAATGATCCTCTGTCCATGTGGGATTCCCCATGTATCTCAATTACCCACCAAAATCCCAAGGACGTGGAACTAGGTTAATTGACCGAAACAATTTGCCTTTGAGTATAAACGAATAGCAAAAGTACCAAAGAGTAAGGGTGATGGCCCGTGTCAGAGAGAATAAGTTGCAGGGTGACAGGGAGGTAAGGAGTAGGGGAGTGGGAAAGATAGGCTTTCTCTGTTGACTATGGACCTGTTGGGGAGAACTAACTCCTGTAGAGGTTACTTAGAAAAACAAAGCAAAACCACTGAGAGACTGAGTGAGGGAATTCACACTGTGGGACATGCTTCCAAATAACAGTTCCAAGTCGATAAAAGTACGTTCAATCCTTTATCACAAAACCCATAAAGACGAGTGATTCAAATTAGCGATATGAGAATTAGTGAAGTTAGCAATAACAACATCAGCTGTCAACAAAAAATATTCATTTCTGACTCACTCCCTCTCTAACTAAACTAACGGCACAAAACGTGAACAACTGACTATACTCGTTTCGTTCTACCATACCTCAATCCACGTGACAAATTTCCAGAACCTACAATAAAACATGCAACACGAAATAAACTAAGGACTCTTCCAGGAAATGGGGGTGCATTCAGGTGCAGTGACATTTTGGAAGCCAACCAAAGATGTCTTTTTCCCTTTGGTAAATGTGTTTTTTTTTATGATCACAAGACAATGCTGGATTCCAAAAACTTCTGGCATTGCAGGTCTACCCATCAGTGAGCTTCTCATTGGTCGAAGTAGCTGGACGGGATCTTGACGGAGCTAGCCCGGAGTCAGAGGAGCCGGACTGAGTTCAGAGGGGCTGGCCTGGGTCTCAGAGGAGCCAGACAGGGTTTGGAGGAGCTGGTCTGAGTGCAGACCGTGGTGCTGTCTGCCACTCGAAGGCGTCAGAGTGAGTGTGCGAAGGTCGTGTGCAGTGTAATTGTGGATGATAGCCTTGGATGTTTCCCTTGCAATTGCAAGACCCTGTTGGACATTGATAATGAAAGATACCACATGGCTATTTCCCTAGTTTGGCGACATGACAGGTGGCAGGGAAGCTGCATAGCCTTGGTTATAGCAAGAACTAGGCCTCAAGCCGCGGGCTTGCCTGCTGATGCAGTCCAGGAGAGGAGACACCTGGATATGATGCAGCGTGGCATCCATGCTCAGTTGTGGGATGGGGGGTGGGGTGAAGAACTAGCCTCTCCCATCAGTGCTGCCCTCCAGTGTTCTATTGGTGCAATGACAGGCTGGATTACAGTGGCTGTGCACCGCCAGGAACTGTATCATCAAACTGAGGGACTTGCCACTCAGGGTCTTGGGCTACATACGTGTAATTCTTTTTTGTGTTACTGATCACTTGTTTACTATTTTGAATGTGCTCTGTATGCTTTGCACCTTGTCCCCAGAGGAAATCTGCTTCATTCAGCTGTATCCATGTATGGTTGAATGATAATTAAACTTGAAATTGATTTGACAAATACATGGCTCCTACAACTCTTTTATAATAATGACTAAAACACTTTCAACTTTCTCTGCCTTTTGTTGATAAGACCATAAGGCCCGAAGACATAGGAATAGAAATAGGCCATTCAGCCTCTCCACAAAAATATGAAGATTGGTAGGTTAACAGGCAACTGTAAATATCCCTTTGCTTGTACCTGACTGGTACAAACTATGGGGAGTTGATAGGGATACAGAGGAAATAAAATGGGTTAGGATAGTTTTAGTGCAGGTCAGTACAGACTGAGTGGGCTGAAGGCCTGTTTCCCTGCTCTACTCCTCTATGACTAAATGAATGTATACAACAGGAATGGCCCAATCAGCTACTCTGATCTGTTCTGCTTTATTAAGGAGATTCATGAGAATGATCCCAGGGATGAAAAGGTTAAGGAATGGGGAGCGTCTGATGACTCTGTGCCTATACTCACTGGAGTTTAGAAGAATGGGGGGGGGGGGGAAGTCTCATTGAAACTTATTGAATAGTCTAGATAGGGTGAACATGGAGAAGATGTTTCCTATAGTGGGGGAGTCTGGGACCAGAGGGCCTAGCCTCAGAATAGTTGGATGTTCCCTCAGAACAGAGGCGCTATTACAGCTCAGGGTATTTGGAGTTCGGAGTTCAATTCCAGTGTCCTCTATAAGGTGTTCTCCCCGTGGAATTGGTGGGTTTTTGCAGAGTCGTCCAGTTTTCTCCCACAGTCCAAAAGTGTACCAGCTAGGTTAATTGGTCATTGTAAATTGTCTCGTGATTAGGTTAGAGTTAATCAGGTACGTTGGGGGTTGATAGGGCAGTGTGGCTCGATGGCCCAGAAGGGCCTATTTTATGCTGTATTGCTAAATAAATAAGTCATTAAAATTTGAGGAGGGATTTCTTTAATGAGAGAGCAGTGAATCTGTGGAATTCATTGCCATAGACAGCTGTGGAGGCCAAGCAAAAAACACAGAATATAAAACACAAAAGTGAAAGAGTCTGGGCATATTGACATCAGCTCAATACAGTTCAATCTAGCACCGTTGTTCGATAGCTGAAGGCCACCCCGATCAAAATAGCAACAAAAAAAGGAGCAATCAGGAACCAGAAACACATCTTAACGTGAATTACAGAGTCCAATTCACAAACCATGTTGATTAAACCTAGCCCAGGGCCCAGGACTCCAACACAGTGCTGCAGCAGCATTGAGCAAGTGGTAGAGAGAGGCTGTCAACACACAGACACCTTCCACGCGGCAGCGAGTGAGAAGCTGGTAGACTGCACTGAATACCCCTCGCCTTCTGCTCACTCCTCGATGATGTCAATCTTCCTCAACACTTTAATCAGCGAGAAATGAAGTTGATCATGGGCCGGAGGCTGCACACTTCACCTGAAATCTCCCAGAACCTTCTCAGAGACAGCAAAGCACCAGATTGCTCAAAACACGCCACCAAAATGTAGATTACGGGCTCCAAAGTAGCAGGGCGACTTTTGAAAGAAAAAGACGACGTAAAAGAAGTGAAAGAAGTCATTTTATGAACTGTCTGGAAGATATCGCTCTTGACCATGCTGTTCATTGGCATCATCTTTTTCCGGGCATCTTCCTTGTGGAACATATGATATAGTCACTCTCCTCTACTATTTCAGAGACCTATGAGTTTCACCATGTTGTTGTAAGTTTCAAATGTACTTTCACATTAAACACTACATCAGACGAACTCAACAGGGAAGAATACTCTCACAATGTCTAAATAAATGTTTGAAAAAAGAAGATCTTTGTTTCTGTAGCTGGGCCATATTTCGGGAGTCGGAGTTTCAAGCATTTTTAGCTCTAAGGGAAGATGTTTTGATCCCTGACTTCCAAGTGTGGCGCCTTTCCTTTTAAGTAAATTTGGTCATTGCTCACGGATTTTTCAAGGAATGAAAGGAGATCTCTATGATGTACAAGGTTCAGGATCAGTGGGGAGAAGCTGTTTTATCTGACTAGAGACCTGAGAACCAGGCTCACAATCTCAGGCTATAATGATTTAACATAGAATAAGGAGAAAATTCTCCATTCAAGGGATTGCAAATCAATAGAATTTTCTACCCTAGAGGCCGTAGATGCTGAGTCCTAAAGTTGTAAATAATAACAGAGGTGCAATAAGACCTTTCCTCCTAGAGGACCACAACCTTGTCATAGGGTTTGGAGGCTTGCATGCCTCAATGACCTGGAGAGCTGTGTTGGCTGGAGTCAGGGTTCTATGCTTTGGCGCTTGGCAGGGTCACCCATGCCAAACAGGTCAAAGGGTAGAGACCAGAGTGGTCCACTGGTCCTCCAGGTTCGGTGGGGAGGGGGGTTCTGCTCAGGGCCAACAACCCTGACTGGTCAAACAAAACTGTTACGGAAACAACAATGAAGAATCCTTCTACATCTGTATGCAACAAAAGTCCTAAGTCTCCATCCAGAACTTGCATGACTGACTGTAGTTAAAACCAAAAGGAAGTAACTGACATGATGGAGGAAGCCCTGAACACTGGCGAAGATGGAGGACCTTCATTGCTGCCTTAAATACCAGCAGCTTAATGGGCAGTAGCTAAGCAAGTAATAAGACCATAATGTCATAACAGCCTAAGACAGAAGAGTAGAATTAGGCCATTCAGACCACTGAATCTGCTCTGCCATTTCAAATGGCTGCTTTATTATTCCTCTCAACCCATTCTCCTGTCTTCTCCCCATAACCTTTGATGCCCTTACTAATCAAGAACCTATCAACCTCTAATTTAAATATACCCAATGACTTGGTTCTCCACAGCCATTTGTGGTAATGAATTCCACAAACTCACCACCCTCTGGCTGAAAAAATTCCTCCTCAACTCTCTTCTATTCTGAGTCTGTGCCCCCGGTCCTAGACTCTCCCTCTGCTGTAAACATTATCTAAAGGCCATAATGAATCCTGTACCGCAGGGGTTCCCGGCCTTTTGTAAGCCATGGACAAATACTATTAAGCAAGAGGCCCATGGATCCCTGGTTGGGAACTCCTGTAGTCCTGGTAGTTCTTTGGCCTGGATCCTGGGAGTCCTAAATTATGGAATTAGGGAACTGGAACAAAAGAGCCATCTGTTTCATTGGACCAAATATCACTTTCATACAGAATCACTGCAGTACAGTGAAATGACATTCTGCCTGCCAGGTCTAAGCTGGCTCCTTGCACAGAAATGCTATCAACGTTATCCCCTTGCATTATCCCCACAGTCCTGCATGTTGCACCAATCCAATTTCTACCACCCCCACCCCCTCCAACACAACCATCATTGATTGACTTTGTTTTCATCATCACAAATGGTTAGTTTGCAGGTGTAACCATCTATTGAGAGGGCAAATGGAAATATTGGCCTTAGTGCTGGAGGGATTGAATTTAAGAGCAAGGAGGTTATGATGCAACTATACAGGGTATTAGTGAGGTCGTACCTGGAGTCCTATGTGTGGTTCTCATCTCCTTACCTGAGAAAATATTTATTGGCTTTGGAGATGGCGCAGAGGAGGTTCACCACATTGATTCTGGAGATGAGAGGGTTAGCCTTTGAGGACCAATTGAGTTGCTTGGGGCTATACTTACTGGACTTCAGAAGAACGAGAGAGGGGATCATATAGAAACATATATCATTATGAAAGAAATAAATAACATAGAGGCAGGAAACTTGTTTCTAGCGGTAGGTGAGACTAGAACTGAGGGACATAGCCTCAAGATTCAAGAGACTAGATTTTGAACAGAGATGCGGAAAAAATGCTTTTCCCAGAGAGTAGTAAGTATGTGGAATTCTCTGCACAAGGAAGCAGTTGAAGCTGGCACAGATTTAAGGTATTGATTTTTGCATAGCAGGGAAATTAAGAGTTATAGGAAAAAGGCAGGTAGGTGGAGATGAGTCTACAGCTAGTTCAGCTATGATCTTATTGAGTAGCAGGGCAGGTTCAGCGGGCCAGCTCCTGACCCCTACTCCAATTTCTTATGTTCTTTTGCTCACAGGCAGCAAGTGGTATGTTTTGTAACTCCTGAAATTAATCAAAAGCAAACACCGGAAGACCGGGATAAACATATTTCTTTTTATTTTTCACGAGGTTACACCTATGACATAGCGGCATGATAACATATGCCATTCACATGCTTTTACATATAACCTGCAAAGAATTAAAGGAAGAAGAATGCATAATCAAACAATATATTTACAATAGTACTCAAATTTTACTGAAATACTGTTTCAGAGTAACAGAGCAATTCCTCACATCCCCTTTGCATCCTTTGAACGACATTTCAAATCCATTTCTCCTCATTGCCCTCGAGCCATCTATGAATAAAAACTGTTTTCCTCCAAGTGACCTCTCTAAGATACTCACGGTCTCATACAGCCACTTCGTCTCGCAGTGTAGCAGTTAGGGTAATGCATTTACAGCACCAGAGACCCAGGTTCAATTTTGCCGCTGTCTGTAAGGACTTTGGATGTTCTTGCTGTGACCGCAATGGTTTCCTCTGAGTGCTCTGGTTTCCTCCCACATTGGGTTAGAGGGTTAATTGGTCATATGCTTGTAATTGTGCTGTATCAGATAGACAGGTAGATAGCAAGGGGAATTATTATTATATCCGCACTGGACTTTGAAGCGAGTGGACCCGGGGTCAAATCCAGCCAGCTCCTTGCACGCTTTCCATCCATGCTAGGTTGGGCATCAACCTGGCAACTCAGCTTCATGAAAAAAAACAAATGCTAAACAAGTGGCAAAGTTAATCAAGGACATGACCCACCCAGCAAACACACTTTCCGTCCCTCTTCCCTCGGGGAAAAGGCTCAGGAACTTGAAGACTTGTACGGCCAGATTTGGGAACAGCTTCTTTCCAACTGTGATAAGACTGCTGAACGGATCCTCACCCGGATCTGGGCCGTACCCTCCAAATATCCAGACCTGCCTCTCGCTATTTTTGCACTACCTTGCTTCCCATTTTTCTATTTATGATTTATAATTTAACTGTTTAATATTTACTAATTTTAACTATTTTTAATATCTTTAATATTTAATATTTGTAATCCAGGGAGTGTGAAGCGCAGAATCAAATATCGCTGTGATGATTGTATGTTCTAGTACCAATTGTTTGGCGACAATAAAGTATAAAGTTGCCACCTGTTGCACCACAAGGCACGGAGGGGAACAGCAACAATTATTACATGGGGACTAGCAAAAATGTGTGTCATATGCGACAGATGGTCCAGTTTCCTCATAACTTGTACACAGATAACAATTGTCATTGCTTTGTCTTAAACAGGAGATTCTGCAGATGCTTGACTGACTGACTGACTGACACACACAAAATGCTAGAGGATCTCAGCAGGTCAGGCAGGGGAATATGGAGGGGAATAAGAAGTCAGTGTTTCAAGTGGATGGGCTACAGCAGCAGGAGATGACAAACATACACTCAACGGCCATTTTCTCAGGTGAAAGAGGTACCTAATAAAGTGGCCACTGAGTGTACTTTCATTCATCCGTTCTTAAGAGACAATTGGTTGGACATCATTCAGTGTATACAGATGATTTATTCTTTGCCAGGGAAAAGTGACATAGACATCTTTGTGAGCTTGGCCATGCACAGTGGTGCCATCAATCAAGTAGCAATGAAAAATCAAAAAAAGAATTGCTGATTAGATTAAATTTATCAGTCAGATGTACTGCACATCAAAACCACTGTTCCCGCTAAGCTGTGCAAGTGCGTGGCAGTGCAGTAACTGAAATGCTCCCACACATTTAACCTTTGTTGCTGCACAGCCAGAAGAAAGACAGACGAGAAAAAGATTTACAAAACCTGGAAGATTTCCTTTGTTGTTCTGTATTTCAATGTACCCTTCATTTAATAAATAAATCAAAAACATGACATTTCCATTTTCATTCTAAATATTCATAGTATGCATATTCCAAAAAGAAACATTTGAAGTACCTCACAGTTTTCAGGCCGTGTAAAAATTTCCTGCTCAGAGTAATGGTTAGCCCATGCAACAGTAAAAAAAATTAGAGGGAACATTGATCGAAACATAGTGAAATTTTTCATTTGCTTCAGTCACCAACACCATCTGACGATATGCTGGAGGCAGCCCACAAGTGTAACTATGCTTCCAGTGCCCACATAATATGCCTACAATGTTCAGCAGAATAACATGCAGTCACCATACAATGACCCTTAACTGTGAGGATCACTGGTCTCCTCCCTCAGTACCTCCTGACCTGACCTCCATTCTTGGAGAGTGCTGGTGTCTGACATCCAGACGTGTTGACTGACCTCGTGCCTCCGACCCTGCCGACTGACCTTAGGTCTGCAGAGCTGCCCCGCATGGACTTCTGACCTGGGATCTACCAACCTATGGGGTCACTGGCCGTTATCTTTAGAGTCCCACCAACCTCAGTGCTTGACTATGGGAATCACTGGTCTACTTCTTCAGTGCCTGCCAACCCAACCTCCAATCTCAGAGAACACTGGCATTCAATCTCAAGGCACTCCAACCTCCCCTAGTTCTTCCTTTGCTGCCTCGACCTCTAACTCTCCCTCAACTCTGTCCCTAAACACCAACCTGACCCCTAACTCCCCACACAGGCCCCAAGACCATCTCTCTGAAACTAAAAAACATGACCTCGACAGGTATCACAGCTTGGCGTCATCTTGACTGGAAGCAAATCACTGTCCCTTCCAAGCTGCGTGGGTGCAGAGCCGCATAGTAACTGAAGTACTCCCACGCACACAGCCTTTGCTATCAGGCTGCTGGAATTTTCTTTTATATAATGTTAATACAATTTTGAAATTATGATAATATAATTGTGAAATACCCTGTAATTAATTACGTTAAAACTAAAATCCTTAATTCGCTGGTGTGTTGCCGCATGGCCAAGTGGTTAAGGCGTTCGTCTAGTGATCTGAAGGTCGCTAGTTCGAGTCTTAGCTGGGGCAGCGTGTTGTGTCCTTGAGCAAGGCACTTAACCACACTTTGCTCTGCGACAATACTGCAAGCTGTATGGGTCGTAATGCCCTTCCCTTGGACAACATTGGTGGTGTGGAGAGGGGAGACTTGCAGCATGGGCAACTGCCAGTCTTCCATACAGCCTTGCCCAGGCCTGCATCCTGGAAACCTTCCAAGGCGCAAATCATGGTCTCTTGAGACTAACCGGTACCTATATAAAAAAATTATGTTAATGAATATAATCAATAATTTTTCTTAATAATAATGAAACATTTTAGAGCTTCAACATATTTACTTTGTCAGTGTTTCAAGTTACAACACTGTTACAAATTGTAACAATAAACGCAAAATGGAACTCGGTAGCTCATTGTTAACAAAGTGCTGGCCTGCTGAATGCCGATGCTGTCTAAATATTCATAGTATGCATATTAAAAAACAAAAGATTTAAAGCACCACATGGTTTTCAGGCCCAAGTAAAAACTTCTTGCTCAGAGCAATGGTTGGTTTGTCCAGCTGGGTAAAAAAAAACCAAGGGAACGTTGAAGCAGATGCTGGAAACCTGAAATAAATAAAGAAAATGCAGGTAAAACTCGACAGATCTGTGGAATGAGAAACAGTTAACATTTCATTTGGAAGACTCTTCATCTTATTTGACATAAAACAAATGTTTCGCTTTCAGAAGACCTGCTGGGCTTTGTGTTGAGGTCAATCTTTAGATTACATGCATCAGAAACTATAAGTGCATATTATTCAATTACTACAACTGCCTTAAAGAAAGAGGAGATTGCTCTAAATGTTGCAAAATTTAAGAATATATATCCAAGATAAAATATTATAGCCAGAAAATGAAGATGGCCAAGAAGAATATTGAAACAAATTCCAAGAAGTGCTCATTTGTATCTAATTGGCCTGAAGGGAAAATATTCTTAAAATAATATTACTAAACAGCTCTGTCTGCATCATTTAAAATTTCTTTGTTACTTTTCATAGAAGTAAAGGAACTCTCCAGAGAACAGGAGGCCAACTGGAATGTTTAGCAGGCAGCTGGATATAGTCTTTCTGAACGGACAATGAACCCATGAGCACTACCTCACTGTTTTTTTCTTTTGCTCTCTTCTTGCACTACTTAATTATTTTTTTAAATATATTTCTTATTATAATTTATACTATAATTACACTGAACTGCTGCACAAAACAACAAGACGGCATATGTCAGTGGTAATAAACGGAACAGAAAAATCTACAAAAGTGGTGGATACAGCCCGAACAAGCTCTCCCTACCATTTAGCACATCTACAAGGAGCACCATCATGGGAAAGCAGTATGCACCATCAAGGATCAACAGCATCCAGGCCCATGCCCTCTTCTTGCTGCTGCTTTCAGACAGGAGGTACAGGAGCCTTTGGTCCCAAACCACCAGGTTCAGGAACAGTTATCACCTTTCAAACATCAGGTTCCCGAACCAGTGTGGATAGCTTCAGTCACCTCAACTCTGAACACAACCTATGGACTCACTTTCAAAGACTGTACAACTCATGTCCTCCGTATTATCTATGTATGGATTATTTATTTGCACACTTTGTGTTATACATAATCTTGAATACTTGTTCGCCTTCTTTCGCATATTAGTTACTTGTCAGTCTTTTTGTGTAGTTTTTCATTGTTGTTGTTCCTTACCCTGCCTTGTGGCGCATCGGGTAACAACCGTGCCATTTCTTTAGCATTTTTTTTTCTGCTTTTTTAACGAGGCTGAGTTGCTAGCTCGATGCTCAATCCAACACGGATGGAAGGCATACAAGGAGCCGGCCGGATTCGAACCCAGGACCACTCGCCTCCAAGTCTGATATCACTACACCATCAGTCAGCTTAGTTTTTCATTGATTTTATGGTTATTTCTCTGTTCTGCTTTGAATGCCTGCAAGAAAATGATCTCAGATTAGTATATGGTGATATACTTTGATAATAAATTTGAACTTTGGTGAACTTTGCTGAACTTGCCGCCTCATCCACTTTGCCTCCAGCTTCCACCCTGCCCTCAAATTCACCTGGTCCATTCCCGACACCTCCCTTCCCATTCTGGATCTCACTGTCTTTATCTTCAGAGACAGCTTATCCACCAATGTCTATGACAAACCCACAGACTCTCACAGCTACCTGGACTACACATCTCCCACCCTGCTACTTGTAAAAACGCCATCCCCTTCTCTCAATTCCTCCGTCTCCGCCACAAATGCTCTCAGGATGAGGCTTTTCATTCTAGAACGGAGGACTTGTCCTCCTTTTTCAAAGAAAGGAGCTTTCTTTCTTTCACCATCAGGGCTGCCCTTAACCGTATCTTTTCCATTTCACACACGTCTACTCTTACCCCATCCTCCTGCCACCCTACCAGGGATAGGGTTCCTCTTGTCCTCACCTACCACCCCACCAGCCTCTGCGTCCAGCACATAATTCTCTGAAACTTCTCCAACGGAATCCCACCACCAAGCACATCTTTCCCTCCCCCCCACTTTCTGCTTTGGCAGGGATTGCTCTCTACACGACTCCCTTGTCTATTCATCCCTCCCCACTGATCTCCCTCCTGATACTTATACTTGTAGACAGAACAAGTACTACACCTGCCCCTACACTTCCTCCCTTACTACCATTTAGGGCGCTAAACTGTCCTTCCAGGTGAGGTGACACTTCACCTGTGAGTCTGTTGGGGTCATTTACTGTGTTCGGTGCTCCCGGTGTGGCCTCCTGTATATCATTGAGACCGGATGTAGATTGGGAGACCGCTTCACCAAGCATCTATGCTCCGTCTGCCAGAACAAGCGGGGTTTCCCAGTGGCCACCCAGTTTAATTCCACTTCCCATTCCTATTCCGTTATGTCCATCCACAGCCTCCTCCACTGTTGTGATGAGGATATGCTTGGGTTGCAGGAACAACTCTTTATATTCCGTTTAGGTAGCCTCCAACCTGATGGCATGAACATTGATTTCTCAAACTTCCGGTAATGCCTCCCTACACCCCCTCCACCATTTCCCCATCCCTTTCCCCTCTTTCACCTTAACTCCTTGCCCACCCATCACCTCCCTCACCAATCAACTTGCCAGCTTTTTACTTCATCCTTCCTCCTCCAAGTTTCACCTACCACCTTGTGTTTCTCTCTTCTCCCCCCCCCGCCCCCATCTTTAAAATCTACTCCTCAGCTTTTTTTCTCCAGTCCTGCCGAAGGGTTTCGGCCTGAAATATCGACTGTGCTCTTTTCCATAGATGCTGCCTGGCCTGCTGAGTTCCTCCAGCATTTTATGTGTGGTGTTCCTTTAAACTTTGATCTGCTTCCTTCTAATGAGACATACTTCTCCTCACCCAGTTTTAGCAACATATCTTAAGGGGACATCCACTGGTATGTTAAAATAAGAAAGTTACTTTTTATAATCCATGGTGATTGCATGATTGGACATGCTAACAGCTTTTCAACCCCTTCCAGACACTGATTTGTTACGAACTTGAATTCAGTTCTATTTGTGCAGCTCATGTTGTTTGGAAGCACAGAGCAGACTGGAGGTTCTAAAGCAGAAATATCTGGTGGAATGCAATTATAACACTGCCTCAAAGTTCAAAGTAAATTTTATTGTGTGTATATATGTATGTGTGTGCGTATATATGTATTACATACACACACATACAGTGGCATGCAAAAGTTTGGGCACCCCGGTTAAAATTTCTGTTACTGTGAATAGTTAAGTGAGTAGAAGATGAATTGATCTCCAAAAGTCATAAAGTTAAAGTTGAAACATTCTTTTCAACATTTTAAGAAAGATTAGTGTGTTATTTTTGTTTTGTACATTTTAGAGTGGAAAAAAAGGAAAGGAGCACCATGCAAAAGTTTGGGCACCCCAAGAGATTTGAGCTCTCAGATAACTTTTACCAAGGTCTCAGACCTTAATTAGCTTGTCAGGGCTATGGCTTGTTCACAGTCATCATTAGGAAATGCCAGGTGATACAAATTTCAAGGCTTTAAATACCCTGACTCCTCAAACCTTGTCCCAACAATCAGCAGCCATGGGCTCCTGTAAGCAGCTGCCTAACACTCTGAAAATTAAAATAAATGATGCCCACAAAGCAGGAGAAGGCTATAAGAAGATAGCAAAGCGTTTTCAGGTAGCTGTTTCCTCAGCTGGTAATGTAATTAAGAATTGGCAGTTAACAGGAACGGTGGAGGCCAAGTTGAGGTCTGGAAGACCAAGAAAACTTTCCGAGAGAACTGCTCGTAGGATTGCTAGAAAGGCAAATCAAAATCCCCATTTGACTGCAAAAGACCTTCAGGAAGATTTAGCAGACTCTGGAGTGGTGGTGCACTGTTCTACTGTGCAGCAACACCTGCACAAATATAACCTTCATGGAAGAGTCATCAGAAGAAAACCTTTCCTGCGTCTTCACCACAAAAATTCAGTGTCAGAAGTTTGCAAAGGAACATCCAAACAAGCCTGATGCATTTTGGAAACAAGTCCTGTGAACTGAAGTTAAAATAGAACTTTTTGGCCGCAATGAGCAAAGGTACGCTTGGAGAAAAAAGGGTGCAGAATTTCATGAAAAGAACCCCTCTCCAACTGTTAAGCGCGGGGGTGGATCGATCATGCTTTGGGCTTGTGTTGCAGCCAGTGGCACGGGGAACATTTCACTGGTAGAGGGAAGAATGAATTCAATTAAATATCAGCAAATTCTGGAAGCAAACATCACACCATCTGTAAAAGAGCTGAAAATAAAAAGAGGGTGGCTTCTACAACAGGGTAATGATCCTAAACACACCTCAAAATCCGCAATGCACCTCAAGAGGCGCAAGCTGAAGGTTTTGGCCTGGCCCTCACAGTCGCCCGACCTAAACATCATCAAGAATCTGTGGATAGACCTCAAAAGAGCAGTGCATGCAAGACGGCCCAATAATCTCACAGAACTAGAAGCTTTTTGCAAGGAAGAATGGGTGAAAATCCCCCAAAGAAGAATTGAAAGACTCTTTAGCTGACTACAGAAAGCATTTACAAGCTGTGATACATACAAAAGGGGGTGTTACTAAGAACTGACCATGCAGGGTGCCCAAACTTTTGCTTTTGGTTCTTTTCCTTTTTTGTTATTTTGAAACTGTAAAAGATGGAAATCAAAAAGTAATCTTGCTTAAAATATTAAAGAAATGTGTCATCTTTAACTTTATGCCTTTTGGAAATCAGGTCATCTTTTACTCACTTAGCTATTCACAGTAACAGAAATTTTGACCAAGGGTGCCCAAACTTTTGCATGCTACTGTATATGTTACCCCATACAACCCTGAGATTCATTTTCCTGTGGGCATAGTCAGCAACTCTATAGAATAGTACCTATAACAGGGTCAATGAAAGGTCAACTAGAGTGCAGAAGACAATAAACTGCAAATAAAAATAAATAGCAATAAATAATGAGAACATGAAATAACACGGAAGAGTCCTTAAAGTGAGACCATTGGTTGTGGGGACATCTCAATGGATGGGCAAGTGAGTATAGTTATCCACTTTTGTTCAAAGGCCTGATGGTTGTGGAAAGTAACTGTTCTTGAAACTTTGGTGTGAGTCCCAAGAAAATGCTGCTGCTACCAGGTAGAGGGTACAAGAACCTCAGGACTTGAGGGAGTGGGGATCTCTGAAGATGGATGCTGCTTTCTTATGGTGTGGTCAATGGCTGAGAGGGCTTTACCCGTGACCTGCAACCTTCTGTATGATTTTCCATTCAAAGGCATTGGCGTTTCTATACCAGGCTATGAAGCAGCCAGTCAATACACTCTCCACTACACATTTATAGAAATTTGTCAAAGCTTGTGATGTCCTGCCAAATCTCTGCAGACTGAAGGGAGTAGAGGAGCTGTCGTGCTTTCTTCGCAATTGCATTTACATGATCTTTACATCTGCCAAAAGCCTGCACACTATAGGGTGATTTGGATATAGTGAGAACCGCCCAGCTATCTGTAACACAACCTTCTACTAGGATTGCCACTTTCTCGTGGTGGACAGGTTTGTGAGTTTCTTAGATCCTGAGAGTGATGCTGCTGGAGTTTGGCCATCTGGCTCTTAGCTCCTGGTAGGGTCACACATGGCGGTAAGGTGAAGGTGGAGATTTCAGACTAAGAGTGAACCAACTAAGATTTCAACAGAGGAGCTGGCAAAAGATCACAATCAGCATGGCTTCCTTAAGGGGAAGATTGCCTGAAAAATCTGTTGGAATTCTTTGTGGAAATAGCAGGCAGGATAGACAAAGTAGATTTGGTGGATGTTCTTTAATTGGATTTTCAAAAGCCCCTTGACAAGGTGAGACTGCTTAACAAGATAAGACCCATGGTAGTACAGGAAAAATACCAACATGGATAGAAGATTGGCTGACTGGCCAAAGGCAAAGTGTGGGAATAAAGGGGCACACATCAAAGTTGCTGGTGAACGCAGCAGGCCAGGCAGCATCTCTAGGAAGAGGTACAGTTGACGTTTCAGGCCGAGACCCTTCGTCAGGAATAAAGGGGGCCTTTCTTGTCAGCTGACTCGTGGTCACAGGGGTCAGTGCTGGGACCTCTTCTTTTCACGTTATATGTCAATGATTTGGATGACTGAGTTGATGCCTTTGTGACCAAGTTTGCAGACAATACCAGGATAGGTGGAGAGTCAGGTAATGTTGAGGAAGCAAGGAGTCTGCAGAAGGGACAAACAGATTAGGAGAATGGGCAAAGAAGTGGCAGACAGAATGCAGTTTCAGGAAGTGTATGGCCAAGCACTTTGACAGAAGGAATAAAAAGGTAGACTATTATCTGAGCCAGGAGAAAATTCAAAAATGAGAGATGGCAAAGGGACTTGGGAGTTCTCGTGCAGGATTCCCCAAAGGTGAACTTGCAGGTTGAGTCAGTGGTAAGGAAGGTAAATGCAATGGTAGCATTCATTTTGAGAGGACTAAAATATGAGTGCAAGGTTGCAATGCTGAGCTTTTATAAGGCATTGGTCAGACCACAGAGTTTTGTGAGCAGTTTTGGGCCCCATATTTAAGAAAGCCTGTGAGACTATAAGACCATATGACATTGGAACAAAATTAGACTATTTGGTCCATTGAGTCTACTCACCATTTGATCAAGGCTGATTCATTTCCCTCTCAGCCCCATTCTCCTGATATCCCCCATAACCTTGCACACCCTGACTTATCCAGAATCTATCAACCTCCACTTTAAATGCACTCAATGATTTGACTTCCACAGCCAACTTTGGCAAAGAATTCCACAGATTCACCACACTCTAGCTAAAGAAATTACCCCTCATCTCCATTCTAAATGGACGTCCCTCTATTCTGAGTTTGTGTCCTTTGGTCCTGGACTCCCCCACTATAGGAAATATCCTCTTCACATCCACTCGGTGCTGGCACTGAGAGGATACAGAGGAGCTTCACAGAAACTATTTTGGCAATGAAAGGGTTAATGTTTGAGAAGCATTTGATGGCTCTAAGCCTGTACTCACTGGAGTTTTGAAGAATGAAGAGGTACCTAATTGAAACTTATCGAATATTGAAGGGTTTAGGTGGTGTGGACCTGTAGAGGATGTTTTCTTTTGAGTTGAGACCTTCGGGAACATGAACAACATGACCTGCTGTCAGTGTCAACTGAAAGTTATCATAATCTCAATGCTTGGACGCTGGTCCGGGAGAGAATATTGGCATTATTTATCTAGCTCGTGGTTTTGCGAGTAAATTCTAGAGCTGACATTCCTGATAAAGACTCAAAGCTCACCCAATGTGTTGAGGTGCTTGCTGTGGTGGACCATGAGATTTCTGCTGAACTTGAGGCCCTGATTTCCAAGCACGCTGATGGCACTCAGACACTGTCAGTGATCACTCCCAACGGAGGCCACCGGGGTGATGCCGGTCAGCAGCCAGGCAGGCAGCATTCAGACCCAGCTCAGCGGCCACCCTTCACCGAGGGACTGAGTTCGCGCAGTAGCTCTCCTTGTATGCTGACAAAAAGATGTTTACCATATTCTGGTATTTATGTGATTACTGAACTATACTTTATCGTGGTCTCCTTCAGCTTTAAGGTGTTTTCTTTCTCGTGACCGACTGGCAGGTGGGTGACCGGTTAATTTTTTGTGAGTAAGAAAGGGTGGATTGGGGGTTTTTGATGCTATTGTCTCTGTTCTTTTCCGTGAGTTAGGGTGTTGGGGATTGTTATTGTCACTACTTTTTTCTGTGGGGGAGGGGTGGGGGATTTGTTGCTATTGTTGCTGTTTTTTCTGTGGGAGAGGGTGGGGATCTTATGGTATTGTTGCTTTTTTTCTGCAGGGAGGGTTGGGGGATTTGATGCTATTGTCACTGTTTTTTCTGTGGGGAAGGGTGGGGGATTTGTTGCTATCATTGCTGTTTTTTTCTGTGGGGAGGGTTGGGGGATTTGATGCTATTGTCACTGTTTTTTCTGTGGGGGAGGGTGGGGATTTGTTGCTATCATTGCTGTTTTTTTCTGTGGGGAGGGGTGGGGGATTTGATGCTATTGTCTGTTTTTTTCTGCGGGGGAAGAGGGTGGGGAATTCTGGGGTTAACGGGTGTTGTGTTTTTTCCTGTCTCATGCCGGGCCAGTGGAGGGGAAGTCGGTGTCTGTTCTCTTCAACAACCCCCATGGACTTTATGTATTTCATGGCTATCTGGAGAAGACAAATATCAGAGTTGTATTGGACATGCATATTTTGACAATAAAATGTACCTTTGAGCCTTTGACCTTTGTAGTGACTAAAGGCTGTACTGGTGCATAGAAGACAATGGAGGATATCAGCATCAAGGAATGGAATCTCCTGAGCACTGGAAAGTGATTCCTGTTTCTCATATCTACATACTTCTGGGTCTTCATTGTCAGGAGGTAATGAATGCACCGTGGATGGTTATTGCAAATGTCCCTGGTCTCATATGCTTTTGGGAACCTGTCCATGGGGACTTAGAATTTGATCTCTCTCAATGACTGAGGTTGGATTGACCTTGGCTCCTGAGGTACATTGAATCATTCCACTTCTGCCATGGAGATTAGCTGCACTGTGCTGGGAAATTCATTGGAGTTGAGGTGTGGTACTGCGGTGAGATACCTGTGGAAAATTAATTAAGAGATATCATAGCTTAGTGCTAACTAAAGAAATAAGAAATACATTCTAAGAAAATGATTTTTTTTTTTTTTTTTTTTTTTTTTTTTTAAAACATGGAAGCCAGACCTTCTTTTAGTCCTTAATATGCTTCATCCCATGAATTGAAGGAAATGATAATTGGAGACAGGTATTGACCCTTTGACATCAGACAATGAACTTCATACAAGATAACCGGGCTTGCATTGACCCTTGAACATTTTTGCAATGACCTCAGTTCCAAAGCAGGTCAGGGAAGGGAAATGCAGGGCTGAGCAGACCCTACAGTACTGAAAGCATGGTCTCACCAACATGAGTCTGATGCTGTAAGTCTCACCAACGTGAGCCTGCGTGCAACACATACTCATTTGAAGTTCAAAGCTGTCGCAATAGTCCAGAGTTCTCATGCAGCAATAAAGTTTTTAAAAAAAACACTTCCGTTATTTTCCTGTAAATGCCTGCAAGAAAACAAATCTCAAGGAAATATATGGTGGCATACACGCACTTTGTTAACAAATTTACTTCTAACTTTCTAACATTTTTAGAACTTTGTTGGCCTGTGAGTTTATTGGTGTGTGATTTGAAACCAATAGGTTTTGAGCCAACTTAACTATTGAAAAATATTAAAAGTTTAAAGAGTTATAAAAATCACAAAAGTACACAGAGAACTCTGATAAGGGAAAGGACACAACATAACACAACATAATATGAAGAGAAATTGGAGTTGGGGTAAGGGTACTTCGTAGTTGGTAGGTCCCATCACCCAGCACATACTCTCTTCTCATTACTACCATCAGAGAGGAGGTACAAGAGCTGGACAAAACCCACTCAATGTTTTAGAAACAGCTTCTACTGCTCGGCCATCAGATTTCTCAATGGACGATGAGCCAACCCCATAAACACGACCTCACTATTTTTTGCTCTCTTTTTGCACCACAGACACACACATATAAATACAGTATGGTTGGGCTGAGTTGTTCTCCAATCTTGCAAACATCTCTGCACCATGCAAGGGGATATCGTCAATGTGCTGTCAATCACGTGTGTGTGTGTGTGTGTGTGTGTGTGTGTGTGTGTGTGTGTGTGTGTGTGTATGTATATTAGTTATTGTATTATTTAGGTACTGCACTGTAATACTGCAACACGACAAATTTCACAATATATGTCAGTGATATTAAATCTGATTCTGATTCCTATTCTCATTCTAATTTATCTCCACTAAGTAGTAAATTCAACCTGTTTTCTGGGGCACCAACAGAAAATCAGCTGACAAACGAGACAATCCGCAGATGCTAGAAAATTAGCTGGATTGTCACCAGACAGAAGAATGAATCTTCCAACCATATTGCCTGCTGGTGCTTGTCTTAAGTATGGAATTGACGATAGTGACGTGACATGTCTCCTCCTTGGCACTCAACCATAAGACACAGGAGGAGATTTGGCCATTCAGCCCATCGGGTCTTCTCTGCCATTCCATCATGGCTGATTCATTTTCCCACTCAACCCCATTTACCTGCCTTTTCTTCATAACCTTTGACACCCTCACAAATCAACAACTTATCAATCTCTGCTTTAAATATATACAAAAACTTGGCTGCCACAGCTGTCTGTGGAAATGAGCTCCACAGATTCATGGCCGACTGGCTAAAGAAATCCCCCCTCACCTCTGTTCTAAAGGAACATCCTTCTTTTCTGAGGCTGTGCCCTCTGGTCCCAGACTCACACACTGTAAGAAACATCCTCTCTATGGGATTTCCAGCATCTGCAGACATTCTAGTTTTTGTGTGTGTTGCTCACTACATTCACTCTGTCCAGACCTTTCAGTGTTCAATAAGTTTCAATGTGACAGATTCTATTGGAAACAGAACCCTAGTGCCAGGCAAGAGTCTATTTATATCTCCTACAGACCCATTAATTGCTGTCCTTTGGTTACGTACAGCCATTTTATTGACACCCATATGTACGAACAACCTCCCATAAAATTATATTCAGAAATCCAATGTACTTATATATGTTTATTCCTACAAATGGCAGAACTTGTTTCTTCTCGCTTTGTTCCTCCAGTTTTAATAACTTTATCTTAGCAGTCTTGTGTTTTTGATGCCATTCCTTACAATACGTTGGAGGTGTGGTTACAACAATGAGTGAACTTTGTGTATTTTTGACTTACAGACCCTGACTTCCTCCAAGAGGACCACAACCTTGTTGTAGGGTTTGGAGGCTTGCGTGCCTCGAAGACCAGGAGAGCTAGGTTGGCTGGGGTCAGGGCTCTTGGTAGGGTTGTCCATGCCAAACAAGTCAAAGGGTGGAGGCCAGACTAAGAATGGTCCACCATTCCTCCAGGTTTCGGGGTTCAGCTCAGGGCTAACAACCTTGACTGGTCAAAAAACAATTATTACAAATACAGTAATGAAGAATCCTTCTATACAGACAGAGATGGAGGACCTTCATTGCTGCCTTAAATGCCAGCGGTTTAACAGGCAGTAATTAAGTAAGATTTCTGACTTATGGACGTCTATAAAGATGGAACCTGTTCATTACCCATTGGTTGGCATAGTAGTGTAGTGGTTAGCACAAAGCTCTACAACATGAGCAATCACACATCAAGGTTCAATTCCTGCTGCTGTCCATAAGGAGTTTGTACATTTTCACCATGACTACATGGGTTTCTACCCACATTCCAGAGGTGTATGGGTTAGGGTTAGTAAGTTGTGGGCATGCTATGTTGGTGATAGAAGGGTGGTCTCAGAATGGACTGCATTGGTTGTTGATGTAAATGACACATTTCACCTTTGTTTCAATGTTTCAAAACACACGTGAGCCAAGCTGACTGCCAACCTGAGAAGACTGGTGGTATCATCACTTTGCCTAGCCAACGTTTGCTTGCTGGAAAGTAAATAGATTCGCTGAGGCTGAGAATGAATGCACAGAAAGATGAGAAATTGCTGCATTCTGGTTTTTACCAAAACATGGCTAAATAACAATGTGTCTGACTCAACCATTCAACTCCATGGATGACTTTGTTCCATGCAGACAGAGATTCTGTGTTGGGGAAACCTAAAGGAGCTGAAATCTGTGTGTTCATTAACAAAGGTTAGTGCATGAACGTAGCTATAGTTAGAAATCACTGTTAGGGGGAAATTGAACATAGTACAATTAAATGCCTGCCACATTACCTGCTCAGGGAATTTACTGTTGTGTTCATCACTGTTGTCTATATCCTCCCTGAGCGCGAACACCAAGGACACACTGGAAGATTTTTAGGGTATTATCAATTCTCTACAAAACAAACATCAGGAATATTACTCTATAAGTGCTCAAAAGCTATTTACAAAGCCACCTTGGCCTCTCTGACCATATCTCCATAATGTTAATGCCAGCATACCAACAGCTGCTGAAAATGGAGAAACCAGTCAAGAGGACCATCACTGTATTGCCTATTGAGGTAATCTCTATGTTTCAGGACTGTTTTCAGTGGACTAACTAGCAGATGTTCATGGAGGCTGCTGCATATAGAGAAGACACAGATCTCAAGGAATATGCCTCATCTATTAGTAAGTGTGTAGATGATGTTGGTACCTCAACGAACTGTCATCTCATAGTCCAACCAGAAGCTCACTACTAAAAGTCCAGGACACTGTCTTCAAGTCTGGAGACAGAAAAGCTCTCACTGGAAACCTCATCTTAGGCATCAAGAGGGCAAAGACGGCCTAGGCATAAAATATTCAGGGACACCTGTCCGATAACGAACCCCAGCATCTATGGCTAAGCATCAGGAGCATTACAGACCATGCAAGAAAAAACTGCATTGACTGTACCAGTGACGACTCCCTTTCAGTAACTTTGTTGTAAACCCCCGATCTCTGTACGTTTTCTGTATTTGAATAAACTTTAGTCTGTTCGTAAAAAAAGTGACGCCTCTCTCCCTGAAGCTCTAAACAACTCTCATGCATGCTTTGAAGCGTGCAAGACAGTACCAGCCGCAAAAGCAAACCCCACCCCCCCTCAGGTGAGCAGCCACTTTCTGTTACAGAGAAGGACCCTGCAGAGAGTTAACCCCTGTAAGAAAGCTGAGCCAGACAACTCAGGGGAGTACTCGGCAATGCAGCTTGCTGACGTATTCACGGATATCTTCAACACTCATCCAGGCTGCCTTCCACACATGCTCCAAATCAGCCACCATTACCCCTGTATAAAAGAACTCTAGACCTTCAGAACTAAGCAACTACCACCCTGTGGCACTGGCACAAATTATCATGAAGTGCTTTGAGAGGGAGCGCAAGAGAGCGTAATGGCACATACCACAAACTCTATTCCTGTCACACTGAACACCCACCAATATGATTACAGACAGGACTGCTCTACAACAGATGCCATAGCACCTGTCACACGCCTGGCCCTGGCACGCTAAGGAAACACGGGCACTCATGTCAGAATATTGTTTTTGTGTTTCAGTTTGGGAGTCAAGACAATTGTCCCGCAGATCTTGGTGAACAAACTTCTACTCCTCATCACTGTGCAACTGGGTGTTGGACTTCCTAACTAACAGAGCTCAGACAGTCAGGATGCACGATCGCTCCTCCCTCCCTATTATGCTCAACACGGTGTCCAGAGATGCGTGCTGAGCCCATTGCTGGACACTCAGCTTGGATGTGACTGTACGACCCAACAGCTGAGTAATCATGTTGTCTGGCTCATCGATGACACGACAGTGGTGCGCCTCATTACCAACAACGATGAGACGCCTTACAGAGAGCAGCTGGAAGAGCTCGAGGCCCGGTGCCAGGCAAATACTCTCTTCTTCTGTGTCAACAAGACAAGGGAGATGATTATTGACTTCAGGAGAACTCACACCACTCACTCCCCCACTCCCCTTTTTACAATGATGACACAGCAGTGAGAACTGCAAACTGTTCAGACTCCTGCGAGTACACGTCTCACATAACCTCACATGGTCCGAGAACACATTCCACATGATCAGGAGTGCTCACCAATATCTCTCCTTTCTGAGGGCAGAAGTGGGTACAATGACCAATTAACTTACCAAAAGTACATCTTTAGACTGTGGGAGGAAACCAGAGCACTTGGAGGAAACACACATGGTCACCGGGAGAACGCACAAACTCCTTACTGACAGCGCCATTGAAACCCGTTTGATAGTACTGTAAATCATTGTGCTAACCACTGCTCTACAGTTAACCTCCACTTTACATATACCCAATGACTCAGCCTCCTCAGCCAGCTGTGGCAAGTAAGATAGAGAGAGATAGAAGAAGAGGGAAGGAGGGAGAGAAAAGAAGGAGGAAGGGGAAGGTGAAAGGGAGGGAGGATAGGGAGCGGTAGGGAGAGGGGAGGAGGGTGATGGAAAAGAAGGGAGTAAAAGAGGGAGGAGAGAGCGAAGATGAAATAGGGAGTGACAGGGGAAGACGAGGAGGGAAAAGGTTTCGATGGAAGCAGAGGGAGGAAGGGAAGGGGAGGGAGGGTGATGAAGGGAGAAAAAGATGGAGAGGAGATGGAAGGAGAGCAGGAGTGAGGATGAAAGAGGGTCGGAAAGGAAGGGAAGAAAGGGAAAGAGTTCGAGGGAGGGAGGCTGAAAAGGAGAAGAGGGACAAGGCGAGGAAAGAGGGGAAGAGAGAGCACGAGACGGAGGAGAGAGAGCGCGACACACACACACACACACACACACACACACACACACACAGGGGTTAGAGCTTGAGAGTGAGGGAGAGAGAGACCGCGCGAGACAGGGAGGAGAAACACATATGCTGACCCAGGGGCCTTGACTTCCAGACTCGAAAAACCCTCAACCGTCGGCCCTTGACTTCTGGACTTACTGAATTTAGTTTTCAATCCTCAGCCTTTAGTATTGATCGCCCTTGATATCAATTCCTCTCCATGCTTTAGACTGGGTCAAATGCTGGATCTCCCACATAACAGCACTTGTGAAAATAACTTTACCACACAGACCACAGCAATTCAACAGAGTAGATTATACTCAGCATCTAAAGGACACTTGTGGGAGAACATTAAATACCCATCTTTCAAGCAAAGTTTCAGAAATGATTTGCAGAATATGAATAAAATGGGCCATCAATAATAAAGCCTCTCCAGCAGTCATTTCCACTCTACTCATGTAAGGGGGTTTCGATTTTTATGTTACTGCGGAGGCTAATTAAAATGGCGTTTCTGTTATGTTAATCTGGGGAATGCGGCTTTGTTGTGCTTTAACGCTGAGAAAGTTTGCGCTAGCAGCTTATTGTGGTTTAGAGGGTGATAAGAGGGTGCTATTAACCAATTGGGATAGTTGTTATGGTTTTGGTGTATTTGAAGATACTGTATGTGCGGGGTTTTGGGGGCAGAAGGCGGGAGAGCGAGACAGAGGATGGACCAGGTGCTGTGAGTCCGCTAACGGGGTTGGACCCCGAGCGGGACGTTCAGCGAGGAGACGGAGACGGACTCGTGTGGAGCGTCTGGTTGACCACCGTTGTTGGTCCCAGGCGGCCGGTCGAGGTGGTCCAAGGGGTCACAGGGTGAAGAAGGTGGCCCTTGAGCTCCAACTGTTTGTGCACGAAGAGATTGAACTTTGATAAGTGTGGCGCTTTTTATTTTCCTTTTATATTTTATTCTCTTTTAATTATATAGTTCCAGTAATATCTATAAACTGTAAATCATTTAATTGCATCTGGTGTAATGTCTGTTATTTGGGCGGGGTGGGGTACCTCACACAGCATCCACACAAACGAATTACCCAGTTTGGCAGGGCCGAGGCTGTTTCCCTAGACGACAGCGAGCCGAGCGACCCTGAGGGTGGCCAGGGGGGCTACACTCAATTGAAAATATTGTTGCAGAGCAGGCAATTTATTCAATATTCTGTCTCATACCTTCATCCATATTCTGTTGTAAGCATTTTTCTTATCCAATCCTTTACCCTATGTATCACTGAGTCTCCTGTTCCCAATGCTGCAAGAATTACTTTTAAATAAACCCTTTGGAATATTTCCTTCTCACAGCAGTTGTGTTAGTGGACCAGACCTCAGCAGTGTGCCCAGTGATCTGGACACAGAGTTCAAATCAAATTGGAGGGGAATTTAAGCTTAAGCACTGAACTACATTGGCAATCAAAGGCTAGCACCTGTAACAATGACGGTGAAGCGAATGGATTGTAATAGAAACCTGGAATCTATTGTTCACTGTTATCCTTCATGGAGGGAAATTAGCTAACATCACGTTAAGGATTTATGGTGAGGCCTCACTTGGGAGTATTGTGAGCAGTTTTGGGGACCCTTATCAAAGAAAGGATGAGCTGACATTGGAGAGGATTCAAAGGATGTTCATAAAATGATTCCCAGGTTGAAAGGCCTATCATATGAGGGGCATTTGATGGCTCTCAGTCAGTACTCTCTGGAATTCAGAAAAATAAGGGAGGATCTCATAGAAACCCCTGAAAGGCCTCAATAGAGTAGATATGGAGAGAACGTTTCCTGTGGTGGGAGAATCCGAGACCGGAGGACACAGACTCAGAATAGAGGAGCATCCATTTAGAATGGAGATGAGGAGGAATTTCTTCAGCCAGAGAGTGGTGAATCATTGCCACAGGCAGCCGTAAAGGCCAAATCATTAAGTATGTTTAAGACAGACGTTGATAGGTTCTTAGTTAGTCAGGGTATGCAAGGAATAAGGGGAGAAGACAGGAGATGTCATTGCGCCATCAGCCGGCCCAGAACTGAACACAATTTTTCAAGTATTAATATTAACAAGCTAATAATAATTATTATTAATATTAAGAATTAAGAATTCCAACAATAAATTTACTCTCACTTTGACTCAAATTGGAAATAATGGAAACAAGTGTATTTATGTAACACGTGCTGTGGCTCATGTCATCTAAATCAGGGGTTCCCAACCTTTCCTAAGCCGTGGATCCTTACTATTAACCGAGGTGTCCATGGACCCCAGTTTGGGAACCCCTGGTCTAAATAGAGCCAAATAGTATTTCTGAAGTGTTGCTACCATTTTAACGCAGGATCCTGTGCAGAATAACCTTCAACAAACACCACTTTGATAATGATGGGAGGATCTGTTTTTAAGATGGGTAAGCTTTGGGCAGAACATGGCAGAACTGTCACAGTGTGCACTGACAAACGACTGAACCCAGGTGTGGAGGAACAATAGACTCCTGTGTCGAGACAAATAAGGGTTTATTCATCGTAATTCCATCTGAAGATTGGTGGTTTGAAGGAGCAACACCGTGAGTCCAGTCATTCTTAAAACACACAAGGACCCTGCAACTAACACTAGTTAGGAGTCTGCTTTAAATAATCACAGTAGGCTGAAAACTCATGCCACCAAAATAAACTTGACAAACTTAAGCAGAAAACATAAGGGCTTAATGACTCTCGATGAGATGGCTTACGACAAAAATGCTTGGTAACCCCACAACACCATTTCAACAGGTGGAGCATACCAGGCAAGGGTAGCCTCATACCCCAGAGAGACAGGGACATGCCTGTCCTAGCATGTAAAATCAGCTCTGGTGGACTGGGCAGATGAGATCTCAAGAGTGAAATCCAGCAGCCAGGAAGGTGGTTCTGCAATGCGTTATGGACAGCGAAGGGCATGACGAAGCACAGAAGAAGTCACGGTTATCAACTGCAACTAAAGACGATCTCAGTTGTGACAACTAATCGTGCCATTAAAACATGGGACTTCTGAGCTTGAGAGCATGGAAGTGATCCAGGGCAATGGCTTTTCCATGTTAAAAGCTGTCACGCACAAATTTCCTGTCATCATGGGCTGCAATTGAGCTACATATAGATGATCTCCTCTTTGTTACTTGGGCCACAATTTCAAAGGTTGCAAAGGAAACATTGCATAAGACCATAAGACTTAGGAGCAGAACTAGGCCATCCGGCCCATCGAGTGTACCCCGCCATTCAATCATGGCTGATCCTTTTTTTTCCCCCCCTATCTCCTCCTTAACCCCAGTTCCCAGCCTTTTCCCCGTAACCTTTGATACCATGTCCAATAAAGAACCTATCAATCTCTGCCTTAAATATGCTCCAACAACCTGGCCTTCACAGCTGCACGTGGCAACAAATTTCCACAAATTCACCACTCTTTGGCTAAAGAAATTTCTCTGCATCTCTGTTTTGACAGGGCACCCCTCCATCCTGAGGTTGTCTCCTCTTGTCCTAGACTCTCCTACCACGGGAAACATCCTTTCCACATCTACTCTGTCTAGGCTTTTCAGCATTCAAAAGGTTTCAATGATACCCCCCCTCATCCTTCTGAATTCCAGTGAGTACAGACCCAGAGCAATCAAACGTTCCTCATATGATAACCCTTTCATTCCTGGAATCATCCTCGTGAACCTCCTCTGGACTCCCTCCATTCCCTCCATGCTCATTCATTGTTTAGTTGGATTCAATGAGATACCTCACCAACTGCCCCCATTCTGCAAAATTCCAGTGAGTACCGTCCCAGGGCTATCAAATGTTCCTCATATATAAACTCTTTCATTCCCAGAATCAGTCCTGTAAGCCATCTCTGAAGCCAACACCTTTCTAAGATAAGGGGACCGAAATTGTTCACAATGTTCCAAATGTAGTCTGATCAATGCCTTATAAAGCCTCCGCATTACACCCTATCACAACCACTAACTCAACTGCAAGGTCTATGTGCCCCCGCAGGTGGGCTGTGCAACAGGTTCGACAATCGTGTTCATGAGTACATACAGTCTAACTACTTAGTATTCAATTCCAGTGGTATTTAGCTCCCATCTTTTCATTCAAGTCTTGAGCAATAGCACAGCAACATTTATGTTCCTGTTTACCCTCATCCTTGTCCAGGAAAGAGGACTACTATTTCAACTGATGCTGTCAAGAAGCGGTATTCATTTACTATTTAGTTATAGCTTAAATCTACAGTGTTGGCATTAACTTGCAGTTTGAAAGTTTTAGTCAACAGCCCTGTTGGCCTAATGCTTATTGTTTTTCTTTCCCTTTAAGTTCTGCAAAAGTCCTCATCAAAGTCAGTGAACTGTCGACTAGCTTCTGCGTGTCTCTTGCCGCACTTGGGCCATATCCGAACGTTTTGACACATCCTGCCTTTTATATTCTAGTCCTCTCCAAATGAATGGTCACATTGCATTCGCCTTCCACACTACCAATGCAACCTACACGTTAACCTTCAGGGATTCCTGCACTAGAACTCGTAAGTAATTTCTGAATTCAATCCCCATTTAGAAAATAGTTTACACCTTTATTCCTTCTACCAAAGTGCATGACCATTCACTTCCGTATGCTGTATTCCATGTGTCACTTCTTCGCCCGTTCTCCTAATCTGTTCAAGTCCATCTGCAGACATCCTGCCTCAACACTACCTGCCCCTCCACCTCTTTGCATCCTCCTACGAGGTCATCAATTCCAGCATCCAGATCATTAATATGTAACATGAAAAGAAGTGGTCCCAAAACCAACCCATGTGGAATTCCACCGGTCAGAGACAGATAACTAGAAAACTTACTGACCATTGCACCGCTGGTGCATAGGGCAGCAATGGATGTCCTCCATCTCTGTCTGTATAGAAGGATTCTTCATTGCCGCTTCTATAACAATTGTTTTTGGACTGGTCAGGATTGTTACACATAAACCTGGAGGACTAATGGACCAGTTTTAATCTCCAAATGAACTACTCTTTGACCTGTTTGACATGGATAACCCTACCAAGAGCCAAAGCACAAGGCCCTGACTCCAGTCAACATAGCTTTCTGGGTCATTGAGGCACACAAGCCTCCAAACCCTACGACAAGATTGTGGTCCTCTTGGAGAGCCAACTAAAAAGGCCACCTTTATTCCCAGTTCTGCCATCTGTCAGCCAATCCTGTATCTATGCCAGTACCTTTCTTGTAATACCATGGGCTCTTCTCTTGTTTAGCAACCTCATGCTTTCATCTTGTCAAAGACCTACCGAAAATTCAAATAAACAACATCTACTGACTTTCCTTTGTCCAAACTGCTTGTTAATTCCTCAAGGAATTCTAATGGATTTTTCCAAGATTTCCCCTTAAGAAAACAATGCTGATCTTGCCCTATTTTGTCATGTGACTTGAAGTACTCTGAAACCTCAACCTGTGTAATGGACTCTAACAGCCTGCCAACCACTGACTAAGGCTAACTGGTCTATAACTTCCCACCTTTTGCCTCTCTCCAATCTAAAAGAGTGAAATACCATGTGTGATTTTCCAGTCCTCTGGATCGAGTTCAGAATTAGTGATTCTTGAAAGAGCACTACTAATGCCTCCTCAGTCTCATCAGCGACCTCTTTCAGAACTGTGGTGCATAGTCCATCTTGTCCAGGCAACCTACCTACCTTTAGTTCTTTCAGTTTCCCAAGGACCTTCCTCTTAGTAACAGTGATTACACTCACTTCTGCCCCTCGACACTCTCAAAGTTTTGTTGTCTTCTACACTGAAGACTGACACAAACTACTGATTCAACTCAACTATCATTTCTTTGTTTCCCATTACTACCTTTCCAGCATCATTTTCCAGAGGTCCAATATCCACTCTCACCTCTTTTTTACTCTTTATATATCTGAGGAAATTTTATATTTTCTTTTTTATTCTTTTATATTATTGGCTCGCTTACCTTCGTATTTCATCTTTTTTCTCTTTATTGTTTTTAGTTCCTTCTGTTGGATTTTAAAAGATTCCCTATCCTCTAACTTCCCAGTTAATTTTTGCTATATTATATGCCCTCTGTTTTGCATTTATGCCGTCTTTGACTTCCCTTGTCGCCCACGACTGCCTCATCCTCCTTTTAGAATGCTGCTTCTTTTTAGGGATAAACTGATCCTGCACCTTCCAAATTACTGCTAGAAACTCCAGCAATTGCTACTCTGCTATCATCTTGCTGGTGTTCCCTTCCAATCAATTTTGGCCAACTCCTCTCTCACACCTCTGTAGTTGTCTTTACTCAATGTGATAATGATACATCTGATACTAGCTTCTCCCTCTCAAACTACAGGCTGAATCTTATTATACTATGATCACTGTCTCTTAAAGGTTCACTTACCTAAAGCTCAAAATCAAATTTAGTTCATTACACAACGCAATTTTCCCCTCCCTCTCTCCTCTTCTTCTATTCCCCACTTTGGCCTTTTACGTCTCACCTGCCTATCAGCTCACCTTGTGCTCTTTCTCCTATGGTCCACTCTCCTCTCTTATTAGAGTCCTTCTTCTCCAGACCTTTCCCACCAACCTGGTTTCACCTAGCCTCCACTCCTCCCCATCTTTCCCTTTCCTTTCTAGTCCTGAAAAGGGTCTCAGGAAAAGACATCAACAGCGTTCACTTCCATGGATGCTACCTGACCTAAGTTCCTCCAGCATTTTGCGTGTGTTGTTTTTTCACCCAGTCTCGAATTGCTTTCCCCCTAAGCTTGATCACAGGCAGCTCTGAAAAAACCATTTCATGGGTATTCTACAAATTTCCTGTCTTGAGATCCAGTACCAACCTAATTTTCCCAATCTACCTGCATATTGAAATCCCCCAGGACTATTGTAACATTGCCCTTTTCACATGCCTTTTCTATCTCCCATTGTTACTTGTACCCCACATCCTGGCTGCTTTTAAGAGACCTGTTTATAACTCCCAGAGTAATTTTACCCTTGCAGTTTCTTAACTCCCCCCACAAAGATTCTACATCCTCTGATCCTATGTTACTTCTTTCTGAGGATTTCATTTCAATTTTTATGATTTGAGCCTTCCAACAACCTCTGCCCACCTTCCTGGTTTTTTTTTTTTTTTGGATAAGATGTTATCCTTGGATGTTTAGCTTCCAGTGGCGATATTCTTTCAACCAGGAGTCTGTGATGTCCACAATGTCATAGCTGCCTATTTCTAACTGCAGTACAAGATCAACTACCTTACTTTGCAAACTGTGTGCAGTCAAATGCATCATCTTCAGTCCTGTATTCACCACCCTTCTCAATTTTGTCTCCAAGCTGTCTGAAGTTAAATTCCTATTCTTTTCTAAGCTTTATTTCATATTCTTAAATTTTACTTTATCCATGCCTTTCCAAGGTGTTGAACCCATACTATTTAGTCTGAAGCCTTATCTATAGTCCTAGCTATGCAATTCACAAGGACCCTAGTCCCAGCATGGTTCAGGTGGCGTCTGTCCCGTCGGAACAGTGTTCTCCATCTCCAATACTGGTGCTAATGTCCCACAAATACAAACCCACTTCTCCCATGCCAAGCTTTGCGCCACACATCTAACTCACTGATATTATTAACCTTGGTGCCAGTTTGCACGTGGCTGCACTAACAATCCAGAAATTATCACCTTGCTGGTTCTGCATTTTAATTTAGCCCCTGGTTGCACAAATTCCCTCAGCAGAGCCTCTTTCCTTGTCCTTCTGCATCACTGATGCTCACATGGACCACTACACCTGGACATTTCCCCTCCCTCTCCAAGTTCTTCTGCTGGTCGGAAATCTTGAACCTGGCACCAAACAGGCAGCATAGCCTTTGGGACTCTCAGTCATTGTGGCAGAGAATTGTGACTCTTCCCCTGATTTATACTATCCCTAATTACAACTCTATTTCTCTTCTCTCCCACCTCTTCAACGGCTTCCTGAGCCATCATGCTACAGTTTGATTTCTCACCCTTCCTACAACTCCCATTCCTATCCTCCATATCCTATGTAAGTTTTTCCCCCATTGGCCAGCACTTGGTCCATAACCTTCTAAACCTTTCCCACCCATATACCTATTCAAGTACCTAGAAAATGTTGTTAACATAGTTCAAGTTCATTGTCATTCAACCATATACATTTACACGACCCAATGAAAGAGTGTTGCTCTGGATCTTGTATAACTCACACACAAAACATAAAGTAATACTATCACAAATAAATTAACAACTAAGAAAATATATTCCCGAAGATTTACAATTAGCATAAGGTGCATTTACGACACGTTAAAAGGTAAACAGTATAGCACTACCAGTGCTTCATATGTGATGAGACCTGGGTAGTGGCAGGGAGTTCAGTATTTTCATATCCTAGGGGAAGAAGCTGTATTTAGATTAGATTAGACTAGATTCAACTTTATTGTCATTGTGCCGAGTATTGATACAAAGCCAATGAAATGCAATTAGCATCTGACCAGAAATGCCTAAGAATAGTATTATTTACAAAATAACTGCGAATAAAAAGTAAGTACTACAGCACACAAATATAAAAGTACTGAGACAGCACAATATGGATGCAATATTGCTTAGTGCTGTGATGTGAGGTTCAGCAGGGTCACAGCCTCAGGGAAGAAGCTCTTCCTGAGCCTGCTGGTGCAGGAGCGGAGGCTCCTGTAGCACCTACCGGATGGGAGGAGAGTAAAAAGTCCATGGTTAGAGTGAGATGCATCCTTGATAATGCTTTTCGCCCTGTCCAGGCAGCATTTATGGTAGATGTTCTCAACGGTGGGCAATTGGGTGCCGATAATCCACTGGGCAGTTTTCACCACCCGCTGGAGTGCTTTGCGGTCTGATACGGGACAATTGCCATACCACACTGAGATGCAGTTGGTGAGTATGCTCTCAATGGTACAGCGGTAAAAGTCTGTCTGTATCCTGGGCCAGAAGTGAGCTTTCTCGATGCTCCGCAGGAAATAAAGGCACTGTATCCCATCCTAACAATCATTGTGCTAATGCTACAGTATCTCCTGCCTGATGGTAATGAGTCAAATTGATTGTGGGATGGATGCGACTGAACCTTGACAATACCAAGGGCCTTGTGTACACAACACTCTTGATAATTACCTTGGAGGGGTGGAAGAGAGCTTGAAATGGATCTTGCAGTGCAGTCACATGTCAGCAGTGTGAACAGAAATGGAAAATGAAACCAGCACGCAGCCCTTGGAGTTGCCAGTGCTCAGCATGATGGAGCCAGAAATGTTGCTGGCAGTATGGACTGGTTGCAGTGTTTCTGTCAGGAAGTCCAAGATCCAGTTGCAGGGAGAAGTATTGAGACCCAACAAGGACATGATATCTGTAAGTTCTCTCTCCATCACATCATCTGAGAATTTAAGCAAATCTGTCATGCTCAATTTACCTTTCAGAAAACCATGTTAACTGGCTTTGATTGCATTCAGCTTTTCTAAATTATTAATCTCTTTGATTATTGATTCTGACATACACTTAATGGTCACTTCGTTAGGTGCACCTGCTTGTTAATGCAAATAACTAATCAGCCAATCATGTGGCAGCAAATCAATGCAGACATGATTAAGAGGTTCAGTTGTTCAGAATGGGGAGGAAGAGTGATCTAAGTGCCTTTGACTGTGGACCGATTGTTTGTGCCAGACAAGTTGGTTTGAGTATCCCATCGTCTTGGATGTTCATGTCTAGATATTACAGAGAATGTGCAAGACACAAAAAATATCCAGTAAGCAGCAGTTCTGTGGGTTGAAATGCCTGATTAATGAAAAGGTCAGGAGAAGGGACAGACTGTTTCAAGCTGGCAGGAAGGTGACAGTTAACTCCACTAGCCATGTATTCTAACAGTGGTGTGCAGAAAAACTTCTCTGAAGGGATAACACATTGAAACTAGAAGTGGATGGGCTACAGCAGCAGAAGACCTCAGGAGGTATCTAATAAAGTGGCCACTAAGTGTATGACTTATAGTCTTATGGTCTAACATCTTGCCAACATTGATGTTATATCAACTGGTCTGTAATTTCCTTCTTTCTGTCTTGTTCCAATTTTGAACTTGGGAGTGGTTCTCCCTATGACTAGTTTCACATACAGATTTAGATTTATCTATCTCATGTTTACTGACACATAAAGGATGTGCTGTGCTCAGCCCACAAGTGTCTCTACACATTCCTCTGGGTGCTCCACTGCCCTCCCAGATTCCAGAAATGTATAAGTTAGGGTTAGCAGGTTTTGGACAAGTTATGTTGATGTTGAAAACATGGTGATTCTTGCAGGCTGCCCCCAACACATCCGTGGACTGTGTTGGTTGTTGATGCAAACAATATACAGGTTGACCGCCAACTTTCCAGAAACATATATCCATTGTGCACTTATTCAAGGGGTTTGGCACCTCTTCTAATTTGGATGAAATTATGAGGCAGTTTGCTGGGCAGCCACCAGATGGCACTGTGTACAGCATACTCAGCCCCAGCTGTGGCGAGACTCGTTTTGACAAAAAACTATTTTTATTATTTATATTGCACTTGGTGGTAGTCCAAATATTTTGTGCTTATTTTACATAAATTTAACCCTAGCTATGGCTTCTAAGTACAAGTGGTGGTGTCAAATGTAAACATCAGTCCATATCAAGCCTGGAGAAAGTTGAAATGTTGAGAAAACTGGACCAAGGTGTTTCTGTGCTTAAGTAGTCATGGAATTTCAATGCATGAAGTGTGTGGAAAAAAACAGTCTGCAAACTATGAAGGACGAATTTGTGAAGCTCATAGCTAACGAAAACCTTAGTCCTGAGTAGTGTATAAAGCAGATGAAAATGCATTTTACTGGTGCTGCACACCTAGGAAAACATTAGCGACAGAAGATGAAGAAGATCCCACAGAATTCAAACAATCTAAGGACTGAGTTACCACTTTAAGGTGCTCCAACGCAGTAGGTACCCACAGATGTAAACCACTGATCAGAAACAGTAAATGCCCTAGGGCCTTGAAAGGTGTTAAAATTCACCCAGTAACATATCATACAAATAAAAATGACTGGATTACCACCGACAATGAGAGTGGCTTGAAAAATATTTTGTGCCAGATGCCAGAGTACATTGCTCATCTGTAGGGCTACCTGAGTATTGCAAAATTCTTCTTTTCGTGGAACATCTATTAGATGATATGAATGCTGGCAATTCCGTACAGACATTTATTAAAGAACTTAACATGGAGGACATTCTTTGGTCCATTGCTCGAGGGTGGGAGAAGGTAGAACCTTCAACACTAAAGTAGTTGTGGCCTGCCTTGATGTTTGATAATGTGCCTGAAGAAAAGCTCGATGATGATTTTACAGGATTTCCTGTACCAAAGGAAAAAGTGTCACAGGACCTTTGTGACGAAACAAGAGCTAGTGAATTTTTTTGATGCAAGAAAAATTACACTGGGGCAGATCAAAACACATGAAACAACTTCACCTGGATGAAATGTTTAAAAAGATAACGGGGAAACAACACTCTTTGTAAGCACAGTAATTGATAAATTTGCATTTAATTTGTTTAACTAAATCCTTTTTAAGCTTCCACAGTCCATTTTTGCCTTTATTAACGCGTGTCCTCTTTATCCGGCAAGGCTCAGGAATCGAGGGTGTCGGAAAATCGGTGGTCAACCTGTATATTCAACTATTTCAATGTACTTATGACAAATAAAGCATATTTTATCTTTTATCAACTTTCCCTCTATTGTTGCGTAACCGGCAACAATGAATATTAATCAAGACAGGTTTTACAAAAGCAATCAAACATTTATTAAACACATATAAGCGATAAGGGGAAAAAAAAAAGAGAAAATCTTTAACCAGAGGTTAAACAGATACGCAGCCGTTCATCAACTCTACTCGGCTCTGGTTCTTAAAGCGTTACACTGAGATGGAGGTCTTAAAGCAATAACTTTGAAAGTCCAACAGTCTTACACATTCAATTGGGAGAGACTTCTCTGCAGAACGATTTCTTCACCGACGCACCTTTACTGCTGGTTCGGCCCACAGGATTCCCCATACCAAAAATAAACAGTTTAAATCAACTGACCTTAAATTCCTTTTAGAGAAAAGAGAGCCTTTGTGCATGAACTCATTGCGCTATTGCAAGAGTTATCTCAATGCAGGTTGTCTTCAACGAAGACTCAGTAAGGTCGATCCTTTATTAAACTGCCAACCGATGCCGAATTCCCTCGCTCCTTCACTTCGATGAATTCTTCACTCTCCCTTCAAAACTGTCGGAATTGAGTAAATTGGCACTTCCAGCCACAAATTTCCAGTCCAAGTAATATGGAATCTCTCAACAGAACGTACAACCGTTTTAAAAATGAAACTGCGTCACAAAAACAAACACGCAACAGAAACGGAGGCACAGCACGTTCCACCCGGAAATCTACAAACTCAAAATTCTACTGCATCACCTGAGTCGACCCTTATACAGTCACGGGGGGGGGGGGGGCACGGCACATGTCATCACGTGACCTCACATCGGCGGGAAAATCACATCAGGTGACCTCCAAAAGACCATTACAGCATTCTCACAAAAAGAAACAGATCTCCTTGAGCATGTTACACTATGGAGACACTCCCATTGGTGGCATATCTCATCATACACCCTGTTATACACACTCAGCTTCTTATATTTCTTAATAGGATCGCCCAGCATTCTACTAATCTCTAAAGAAAACACATCAAACCTGTTCATCCTGTCTTGAGAGGACAGCTGGGATCATTCTCCATAGAAACTGGAGACTTAGACCATAAGAAACAGGAGCAGAATTAGGCCAATTGAGTCTGTTCTGCCATTTCGTCCTGGCTGGTCCATTTCCCCCTCTGCTCTTGTTAAAAAGGATTGGGGGGTTTTGATGGGATGGATTGGGAGAAGGAAAAGTAACAGCACAAGAGCTTGCTTTCAAAGACTCTACAAATCATGTTCTCAGTATCATATATTTTACTGACATTATTATTTTACATTTTTATTTGGCAGTTTGCCTTCTTTGAACCATTGATAATCAGTCTTTGTTTTACATAATTTTATTGTATTTACATTACTCTTTTGTGAATGCCTGCAAGAAAATAAATATCAAGGTGACAGATAGGAACTTTGATAATAAATTTGCTTTGAACTTTGAGAGATGGAGTTCTCGATAGGAAATATTGTTGAAGCATCACAAGAAGTTCTGCAGATGCTGGAAATCCAAAGCAACGCACACAAAATGCTGGATGAACTTCAGCAGGTCAGGCAGCATCAGTGGAAATGAATAGGCAGTCCAGTCGACATTTCTGGGCAGGACCTTTCTTCAGGACTGAGAAAGAAGCGGGAAGATGCCCGGATAAAAAGGTCGGGGGAGGGGAAGGAGACTAGGTGGAATGTGATAGGTGAAGCCAGGTGGGTGGGAAAGGTCAAGGGCTGGAAAAGAAAGAATCTGATAGGCGAGGAGAGTGGACCACAGGAGAAAGGGAAGGAGGAGGGGACCCAGGGGGAAGTAATAGGTAGGAGAGAAGAAGCAATAGGCCAGCAACAAATTGCTATCATCCAAATTATTCTTCTGAAAAATCCCGTGGAAGCAAACTCATAAGTGACTTAAACAATTGATCAACTACACGATGACGTCGGGTGGGATTTCACAGTGGCACCAGTCGTTCGGGCTCCAATATTCAAAGGAGCCAAAAGCTAGGAAGGAAAGGAAGGAGAACGCAGAGGGTCAACAAAACTGCGGAAACTGAAATCACTGATCCTTTGCACAGTGGAAAGGTAGAATATAGAACATATCGTGTTTGCTGTTGTGTGCTGGGGCAGCAGGCTGAGGGTAGCAGACACCAACAGAATCAACAAACGCATTCGTAAGGCCAGTGATGTTGTGGGGATGGAACTGGACTCTCTCACGGTGGTGTCTGAAAAGAGGATGCTGTCTAAGTTGCATGCCATCTTGGTCAATGTCTCCCATCCACTACATAGTGTATTGGGTGGGCACAGGAGTACATTCTGTCAGAGACTCATTCCACCGAGATGTAGCACAGAGCGTCATAGGAAGTCATTCCTGCCTGTGGCCATCAAACTTTACAACTCGTCCCTTGGAGGGTCAGACACCCTGAGCCAATAGGCTGGCCCTGGACTTATCTCATAATTTACTGGCATAATTTACATATTACTATTTAACTATTTATGGTTCTATTACTATTTATTATTTATGGTGCAACTGTAACGAAAACCAATTTCCCCCGGGATCAATAAAGTATGACTATGACTATTTACAGAAGATGACATTGCTCAGGGATTTTATATAAATTAAGTTGCAATTAATTTGAAACGGAGATTCTGCAAATGCTGGAAATCCAGAGAAACACACATGCAAAAATGCTGGAGGAACTCATCAGGTCCACGGTAGCTTCCATAGCGAGGAAGTCGACGTTTCGGGCAGGTCTGGCAAGGAAGGGGGGAAGAAGCCCCAAGTTTATTCCTATCCATAGATGCTGCCTGACCTGCTGAGTTCCTCCAGCATTTTGCACGTGCAATGAGTTCGGCTTTGCATTTGAGAGCGACACAGGCCGACTCGAGATGCGCTGCAGTAACATTACGTCCCTTCTGCACACAATAAAATGGATCAGCATTTAAAAAAAATCATATTCATTGTCTAAATTCCCACCTCGGCGTCTTGCACTCGGGTTTCACGGACCTACCTCCAGGAGCGGAATCCGGCGTGTTGAAAGAGAAAGGCGGAAGGCAGGTCCGGGAGCGTAAACTACTCGAAGACAGACAGAAGAGATGCTGCAGATAACTGTTTTAACGCATTACCATCGATGCTACCTGACCCGCGGAGTCGCCCCCCCCCCCCCCCGGTATTCTGCGCGTGTTACTCAGGACACGAAGCACAGCTGATGATGTATCGGAACTGAGCCGCCGCAGCCTGCAGCAGCGGCAGTGAACTCGGGCTGTTTAAGCTTGCCCACCCGGGAGGCAGTCTAACCAGGCACACCAGAGTTAAAGCGCAATTCTGTCACGTACACTAAATCATACAACGCGCGAATCAGTCGCGCTTTACTCAGAGGTGGAACTGGATGGAACAATGAACAGAAAGCTTACGGAAACTCAGTTTCTGGAGTTAAACGCCTTTCCGGTCGTGGTTAATTGGGTAGGGGAGCGAGGATACCCTACTATGGGGAAGTGTTGTGGAGAGAATTCCTGGCGATACTGAAGTGGAGGCGGCAGGGGGAGATGGGGGAGGTCCCAACGCCGTTATTGCCCTCCCCCGAGCACTGACGTCCTCCCATGCAAAGACATTGTCTTTTTTAATACATTCTCAGCCTCCTCCCACCTCCCAGTGTGTTTCTGTTCAGATCACAGGAGCCGATACCTGTGACGGGCCGGGGCTATACTAAGCAATTCACCACCGCCGGGGTTGTCCTAAGCAATTCCCGGCCGCCGAGAGCCGGTGCAAGGCGTGCATCCGCCAACTTTCACTGCGAACCTCCGGGGAAGAGCTGCCCCGTAAAGGGAATACCATGGACTAGTACGCGGCTCCCGAGGAATGCAGATTGAAGTCCACAAATATGTATTGAGCCTCTAACGCTGAGGGCGCCGGACCGCGGAATCGAGTGTCGAGAGAAAAGGAAGGGGAGCGAGTTTTCATCGCCGCTGCCATGAACCTCAGCGTTGTCAATGGGACCTGGAATGATTCCGGCCCGTGGAACGGCACGGAGCTCCTGGACACCAAGTTCCTCCAACCCAACTGGCTCATCGCCCTCTGGGCTCTTGCTTACTCCGCCATCGTGCTGGTGGCGGTCTGCGGAAACATAGTGGTCATGTGGATTATCCTGGCGCACAAGAGGATGAGGACGGTCACCAACTACTTGTTGGTCAACTTGGCGTTCGCCGAGACCTCCATGGCCGCATTCAACACGGTCATCAACTTTGTCTACAGTATCCACAACGACTGGTACTTCGGCGCCGGCTACTGCCGCTTCCAGAACTTCTTCCCCATCACTGCCATGTTCGCCAGCATCTACTCCATGACGGCGATCGCCATCGACAGGTGAACTTCCTAACGAGTTTGCGACGCGTGGTGATCCGTTTGGGGTGAGGAGGAGAGGGATCTCGCAGTGCAGTTTCATGTATACCTCTATGGAGAGCTGGGGAGATGTAGAGAGAGAGAGAGAGAGAGAGAGAGAGAGATACAGTCATAGAGTCATAAAGAAATACAGCACAGAAACAGGCCTTTCAGTCCATCTAGTATATACCGGAACCATTTAAACTGCCTACTCCCATTGACCTGCACAGGAACCATAACCCTTCCATATCGCTACCATCCATGTACCTAATTCAAACCTCTTAAAACGTTGAAATCGAGCTCCCATGCACCACGTGCTGGCAACTCGTCCCACACTCTCACGGCCTTCTGAGTGAAGGAGTTTCCCCTCATGTTCCCCTTAAACTTCTCATCTTTCACCCTCAAGCCATGACCTCTGGTTATAGACCCACCTAACCACATTGGAAAAAGCTTGTTTGCATTTACCCCATCTATACCCCTCAAAATTTTGCAATTTCCAAGTGTCCTCTCAATCGTCTACCTTTTAAGGAATACAGTCCTAACCTATTCAATCCTTGTTACTCAGGTCCTCAAGACCCGGCAACATCCTTGTAAACTCTCTCGGCACTCTTTCAACCTTGTTTAGATAGAGAGAAAGAGAGGGGGAATAAAGAAAGATAGAGATAGAGAGATATATAGAGAGACGGGGGGGGGGGGGTGAGGGTTAAGAGAGCAAACAGGATATTCACCTGCGTAGAATTATGAACAGTAAGGAATAGTCATAGTCATATTTTATTGATCCCGGGGGAAATTGGTTTTGGTATGAAGGGTATGAAGTGTTATACCGTTGTTCCCTTCAGATAACAACGTTGCAGAAACACATTGGAGAAGGGTGTAGAGGAGTTGTTCGAGGCTACTTCAGTACCGGAGGCATTGGCTAGGCCGGGTTATTTTATGTGATTTATTCCAAATTTTTATATAATCAGAAGCTTGGTACATGTTGCACGGAAAGATCTTAATTCTCCGAGCCGATAGAGGGGAGAAGAGAAGGTCGTGCGTTTAATTGGCGGATTGATTAAGGGGAAGGGCAGAATAATCATCACAATTGCAGTCTAGAATTCTCCGCCTGAAGGAGCGGCGGAGGCAGAAACCCGCAGCGTGTTTAAACAGTTCATGAATTAATCCTGGTGCGCCTCAGCTACGAATGCCAAAACTATTGTCAATGTTTTGTTTTACTGGCATGGATACGAGGGGCAGAATGGACTACTCTGCGGCTGTCAGTGTCTGTGATTCCATCCCTCCAACTTCTAGCTCAAGTCACAACGGTAACGCGAAACCCGATTCTACTTACGAACATCTTTCATTCAGTCTCTCTCTCTCTCGCTCTCTCACACACTCTCGCTCAGCCTCTCTCTCTTTCACCTGTCTCTCTCTCTCTCTCTCTCTCTCTCTCTCTCTCTCATTCACCCCGGAGTCATTCTCAAAACAATTCCATCATTGCATTTGCAATTTTCTGTTTTTTCATTCAAGCAGTCCATGCGTGTCCGTGGATAAGATTGCGCCTCTTTGCACAATTTCTCTGCAAAAGTCTCAAAATCGTATCCTAATCTTTCGCGCAATCTTTGGCGAATGCACCCTCTGCCGCCACTGCTATTTATCCTGGAATTTGGTCCTACTCCTCGCAGTGACACGTAGAACTGCAGGTGCCCACCGCGATACAAGAAGTCGTTCCATTCTTATCCTTCCTGTGAAAGTGTAGCTCCTCGGGAATGAGAGGAGAGATTCCAGCCTTGAGTCGGAAGCACAGAGCTGGCAGGCATCGTGCTGAGCCGGGCGTTCATTCGCAACACAACCTGCCTCCGACTGTTTGGGATCTCTCCCAATTTTCCAAACGCACCAGAACGCAAAAGCGCGCGGCCCAACACGCCGGGCAATCTCTCATTTACTCCCATTTGGCTTAACAAAAACTCAAACTCATCAGAAAGTTGGTGAATGGAGAATGTCCTACAACGTAAAACAATAAGTACGCGTGTAGTTTTTCATTGACTCTATTGTGTTTCTTCGTTCCACTGTGAATGCCTGCAAGAAAATGGATCTCGGGGTAGTACATGGTGAAAAATACGCATTGTGATAATAAATTTAATTTGCATTATCTACAAATGCTGAAATGCTGAGATTCTAACGCACGAACAAAATATGACAAAATATGTAAGAGTTTGGCCGAACGATAAATATTGGGTTAAGATTTATTGAGATTCCCATTGGCAGGTAAAGAATCTGCGAGTAAAATTGCACTGTGCAATACTGAAACTTTTTTTTTGAGATAAATTGTTGGGAATTTTTATTCATCTTTAAACAGGGAATCTTACATGAAGAAGTTAATATTATTTGGCTAGTCACACGGCGACCATACTGATTCTAGATCCATTCTTTTAAAATGAGAGTTAATGCGGCTGCATAGGTCTGGCTCCCGTGCGGAAGGAAGAAATACCAAATATCAAATGACAGCGGCGAGTCAGTGAAAGCAGAAGCTGAAGAAGAAATCGTCCGAAGGAACAAATTTTGCAGGGAATACTGACTCTTCGCATTGATGGGGAACGCTCTGTGCGTTTCATTTTAAATGTTGTCAACGAGAATTTCTTCCCGAGCCTTGTCCTTTCGATGAAAGATCAGAATGCAATAGATAATCACGTCCCCATCTACATAGTCATAGTCGTACTTTATTGATCCCGGGGGAAATTACTTTTCGTTACAGTTGCACCATAAATAATAAATAGTGATAGAAATAGTAATAGTAGTATTACTATTAGTAAATAGTAAATAGTAATAGTCATAGAAATAATAAATAGTAATAGAATAGTAGTAGAAAATAGTAATAAATAGTTAAATAATAATATGTAAATTATGCCAGTAAATTATGAAATAAGTCCAGGACCAGCCCATCGGCTCAGGGTGTCTGACCCTCCAAGGGAGGAGTTGTAAAGTTTGATGGTCACAGGCAGGAATGACTTCCTATGACGCTCTGTGCTGCATCTCGGAGGAATGAGTCTCTGGCTGAATGCACTCCTGTGCCCACCCAGTACATTATGTAGTGGATGGGAGACATTGACCAAGATGGCATGCAACTTAGACAGCATCCTCTTTTCAGACACCACCGTGAGAGAGTCCAGTTCCATTCCCACAACATCACTGGCCTTACGAATGAGTTTATTGATTCTGTTGGTGTCTGCTACCCTCAGCCTGCTGCCCCAGCACACAACAGCAAACATGATAGCACTGGCCACCACAGACTCGTAGAACATCCTCAGCATCATCTGGCAGATGTTAAAGGACCTCACTCTCCTCAGGAAATAGACACGGCTCTGACCCTTGTTGTAGACAGCCTCTGTGTTCTTAAACCAGTCCAGTTTACTGTCAATTCGTATTCCCAGGTATTTGTAATCCTCCACTATGTCCACACTGACCCCCTGGATGGAAACAGGGGTCACCGGTACCTTAGCTCTCCTCAGGTCTACCACCAGCTCCTTAGTCTTTTTCACATTAAGCTGCAGATAATTCTGCTCACACCATGTGACAAAGTTTCCTACTGTAGCCCTGTACTCAGCCTCATCCCCCTTGCTGATGCACCAACGGAGCTGTAGTGGAGCGTGTATCAAGCTTCAAATTCCTTGGTGTCCACATTTCCGAGGATCTCACCTGGTCCCTGAACTCCTCCATCCTGATCAAAAAGGTGCAACAGCGCCTTTATTTCCTGCGAAGCATTAAGAAAGCTCACCTCTGTCCCAGGACACTGACAGACTTTTACCGCTGTACCATTGAGAGCATACTCACCAACTGCATCTCAGTGTGGTATGGCAATTGTCCCGTATCAGACCACAAAGCACTCCAGTGTGTGGCGAAAACTGCCCAGCGGATTATCAACATCCAATTGCCCACCATCGAGAACATCTACCATAAACGCTGCCTGGGCAGGGTGAAAAGCATTATCAAGGATGCATCTCACCCTAACCATGGACTTTTTACTCTCCTCCCATCCAGTAGGTGCTAGAGGAGCCTCCGCTCCCACACCGGCAGGCTCAGGAAGAGCTTCTTCCCTGAGGCTGTGACCCTGCTGAACCTCACATCACAGCGCTAAGCAGTATTGCACCCATATTGTACTGTCTCAGTACTGTTACATTTGTATGCTGTAGCACTTTTTATTCGCAGTTATTTTGAAAATAACACTATTCTTTTGCACTTCTGGTCAGATGCTAATTGCATTTCATTGGCTTTGTATCTGTACTCGGCACAATGACAATAAAGTTGAATCTAATCTAATCTAATAAATATGAAATGAATGTAGAACATTGCAGTAAATTCTTCTCATTCGCTCTGTTTCTCGTTGGGATACCCCGCAGCAAATTGTAGGATGTCAGCAGGCTCAGACAAGGACGAGAATGTTTAACAGGTTGGACAAGGATCTGTTGGCCCTTTTGTTTCAAACCTTCACTCCTCGCGTGGAACGAAGTCTCACCTCGACAGAGTGAATGTGGAGAGGATGTTTCCTACGGTGGGGGAGAGGGATCACATTGGCTGATTAGAGGGGCGTCCTTTTAAAATAGAGATGAGGAGGAATTTCGTCAGCCAGCGAATGGCGGATCTGTGGAATTCGTTGCCACAGGCGGCTGTGGACGTCAGGTCATTGGGTGTATTTAAGGCAGACGTTCATAGATTCTTGATTAGTCAGGGCATGAAGGAAGACAGGGAGAAGGCAGGAGATTGGGGCTGAGAGGGAAAGTGAATTGATCGTGACGAAATGGCGGAGCAGACTCGATGGGCCAAATGGCCTAATTCTGCTCCTATATTCTATGGTATAATTTTATAATCCTGAGTGGAAGGGGCGGGGATAACAGGAAATCGTTCTGTTGCTGGTCAGTTTTAGGTAGATGTGAGACGTCATCTCCAATCGGATGTGTTTAATTTTCTATCAGACTCGCAGCAAAAACCTGACATTCACATAGGGCTGAGATCTACACTACAAACAGACGATGTTGGAAACGCTCAGCAGGTCTGCCGTATCAGCGGACAGAGATACGTTTCCTCGACCTGAAATATTAACTCCTGTTTCTCTCTCCATTGAAGTGTGTTTCCAACATTTTCAGTTTCTGCTTTAGATTTCCGGCGTCAGAAGAGATTCTGGAGGGGAATAATCAGTCGACGTTTCGGGACGAAAGGGAAAAGGAAGAAGAATGACTTCTTCCCTTTCCATCCCGGTGGTGATGAAAGGTCTCGCCCCAAAAGGTTGACTATTTGATCCCTTCAATAGATGCTGCATGGCCTGCTGAGTTCCTCCAGCATTTTGTATATAAATGCCACTCCAATATACACAGTACGGAGTTTTAAAGCACAGCTGTCGAACCTCCGTTACCACAATGCCCTTGAATACGTATACACAATGGAGTTCAGGAGAAATAATTTAATCCTGAGATCTCGGGAGCGACGCGGCCAGTTTAGCGCCTAGCAGGGTCACTCACGGTGGGAAGGTCAAGGGGGCGGGTCCAGACAAAGTACGATACAGCCAGGACCTCGGGGGGTGGCGGGAGCTGGCTGAAGATCATGACACATCACGACGGCAGTCTGCAGCAGGGAAGTCGTCTTGCACTCCATGCCACTGGACCTTGATCCCGACCTGTCTAGGACCGCGTGGTGGCTATCCGTGAATAGGCTTCCCCATGTTAAACAACGTCACGCACAGGCATTCTCCATTGAGGGAAATCCACCCTTGTAGTACAGTAGAACCCCATAGGAAAGCATACTCGACTGGAGTGACGGCAGTTTTTCTAGTTCGATTGTCATTTGAGGCCACTGCAACTCATATTTGGAGAGAGCCGAATGAACACTGCTGAACACACACCGATAAACAGGCGCTTCTCAGGGACTGGGCAATACATCTGGAGTTCTCACGTCCTGTCAGAATCAATGACGTTCCTCACTCCATTTCCACTTCAAACTGCTGTAAACACGCTGAGGGAAAAATAATGTACAGTACTTGAAAAACCTTATCTGCACAAAACCACGGAGCAGATGACACCTGTGCTTATTTTATCTTCTACTGAATGTAATTTGTTTTATATATTGAAAAGGTAAATTTGAAGGGAACACAAGGAGGCATTTCGTTGTCTGAACATTTTTCTAAACGCGTGTTCTGGCTAAGCCTATTTCCTGCAGAAACACCGACGCCCTGACTGGGAATGTATATTTGACAATTGTCCTCAAAAATGACAAAGAAGGAAATAATCGGGGAAGGCAGGTTTTAGAAAGAGAATTTTAATCGCTGGGCATATTCAAGTCAAAGATGATTAAGAATATTTAATATTGCGAAATGGTTTGTATAAGAAAGTGGCACCAAATATCAGTCACTGCGCAGCAGGTACCTAATAGCCTGATAGTTCTTAGATTTTATGTTTGTATGTAGCCATTTAATGCTCGTCTTGCAATATGATATTCTTTTGAAGTTAAGGCAATTCACAACATTATGTCTTTGCATTTTGAGAGAAGGAATCTACCGGACGACCTTTTTGGGGTGCGACTGCTCTTAAACACTTGAAGGAAAAAACGTTGAACTAAAGTAAGGTCAAAATGCATCTCAAAGTGCTTCTTGAAAGTGGAATCAGAACCAAAAAATATTGAGGCCAGAAATGTGCCTTGGCCAAGGAGGAGCAGAGCTGAAGAAGTAGGAAGGATTAGGCTGAGAATTTCAACTCACTTACGGACTTGATGGTGTTGGGGAAGTCAGGGTCCACAGTTGAAGGAGTTCAAATTGCTCCAGATTTCGATGTCTGGGTGCAGGAATGAGAGCTAATACAGGACTAAGAGGAAAAAGGCCATTGGGTGTCTTGAGCTTGAGACTGTGATGTTTTTTTAATTGAGGGGTTGGATCAGAAGCCAGTAATGGTCAGGCAAGAGAGGAATGGTGAGTGAACAGCCCTGATAGGCATTCAGATATGAATGCCAGCGTCTTCTATGTGTTGAAATGTAAGGAGATGGGAAGATGGGGGATAAATTGAACCATGCTATCTATGACAAACAAAAGCAATGCACGTTATTAACTCATATGTTCCAGGACCCAATTATTGGGCAAATTCACGAGCTGAAACAGAATCAGATTTATTATTTCTCACATATGTCATATGTCATGAAATGCATTATTTTCTGGCAGCGGTACAATGCAATACATAAAATATACTATGTGCTACAATAAGATATATAATAAAATTACAATAAGTGCAAAAAGAGAGCAAAAGTAGTGATGTGGTGTTCATGGGTTGGTTCATTGTCCATTCAGAAATCTGATGGCGGTGGGGAAGAAGTTCTTCCTGAATCATTGAGTGTGTGTCTTCAGGCTCCTGTACCTCCTCCCTAATGGCAGTAATAAAAAGAGCACATGTACTGGGTGGTGGAGATCCTTTCTGGTTGATGTTGCCTTTTTGAGACATCACCATTTGAAGAAGTCCTCAATGCTGAGGAGGCTACGGTCCATGATGAAGCTGCTTTTACTGATCCCATGCATTGATCCTTCCATTCTGGGCAGTGATGCAACCAGTTAGAATGCTCCCAACAGTACATCTGTAGAAATTTGCAAGTGTATTTGATAATGTACCAAATCTCCTCAAATTTCTAATTGGATATATCCTCTGGTGTGAATTCTTTGTAAGTGCCTCAATATGTTGGACCCAGATAGATCTTCGGAGATGTTGACACCCAAGAACTTGAAACAGCTGATCCTTAGTAGCTATGAGATATGGTTGCTTCTGAGCACCATCTTCACAAGTTGGTTTAGATATAAGTCACCCCACGTTAAGGTTCAACATGTTGTACATTCAAAGATGTTCTACTGCACACCATTGTTATAACATGTGAGTTACTATCACTTTCCTCTTAGCTAGGACCAGTCTGGCCATTCTCCTCTGACCTCTCTTGCTAACAAGGCATTTTCACACACAGAACTACTGCTCACTGGATGTTTTATTTTGTTTTCACACCATTTTTGGTAAACTTGAGAGACAGTTATGCATAGAGATCCCAGGAGATCAGCAGTTTCTGAGACACTCAAACCACCCTGTCTGGCACCACCAGTCAAAGTCACTTAGATTACATTTCTTCCCCATTCTGATGTTCAGCCTGAACAACAACTGAACCTCTTGACCATGTCTGCATGCTTTTATGCATTGAGTTGCTGCCGCGTGATTGGCTGATTAGATATTTGCATTAATGAGCAGATGTACAGGTGGTCCTAATTGAGTGTGTATTTCTCAGACTGATTACTCAACGGATTTTCCTATTGATTGTACATGATAATAGAACTAACTGGCAACAGCACCCTGGGGAAGAAGACCTGGCTCTACTGTATGTATTACACTTTAGATTAAGAAACACATGACAAAGTAACACAATGCCACCTTCATCAACTTCTTAGGCTGTGTCTTGGGACTGAGGGTGACCTGAGTTCAGGGGTAACTGATGAGACCCAAGTGGACTCCCCCACAACAGAGACAGATGCTAAGTGGTGGAGCAGGTGACTTTGTCAAACTGGTGTTTGCATGAAGTGGCAAAATACAGCAGCGTAGCAAAAAGCCACACCAATGGATAGGAGGTCATCAGTGATGCCACTCACACCCCATTGGACACCAGAAGGTGACTAAAACACTGAGGCAGTTAGACTCAGAATGGGAAACACAACCAAATAACTTTATAAACCTAAGAGATTCCCCCACCTGAGCCCATCCTGCCAGGCTGCGTTTGATCCATCTCCCTCTCTTCTCACTACTTCCTTCGGGCGGGAGGTGCAGGAGTCTTGGCTCCTATGCCACCAGGTTTGGGAGCAGTTGTTTCCTGCAGCCACTGGGTCCTTGGATTAGGTTCACTCACCCTGCCGCAGTCTGTGGACTCACTTTTGGAGACTCTGCAGCTCACAGTTAATTATTTGTACAATTTGTCCTCTTTTGCACACTGGGTGTTTGTCAGTCTTTGTTACGTTGTTATGTGTGGTTTTTGTGTATTCTATTGTATTTCTTGATTTTCCTGTGGGTGCCTGTAAAAGAATGAATCTCATGTTCTACATGAGCTACGTATTTTGATAATAAATTTACTTTGAACTTTGACAGTCTGCAGATGCTAGAAATCCAGGACAACACACACAAAAATGCTGGAGGAACTCAGCAGGTCAGGCAGCATCTATGGGGGGAATAAACAGTTAACATTTCATGCCATTAGACATTAGACATAGGAGCAGAATTAGGCCATTCAGCCCATCGAGTCTGCTCCACCATTTCATCATGACTGATCCATTTCCCTCTTAACTCCATTCTCCTGGCTTCTTCCAGTAACCATTTACACCATGACTAATGAGGAACCTAACAACTTCTGTCTTAACTGCACCCAGTCCTATGGCTAAGGAACTTCCTCCTCACCTCTGTTGTAAATGGATGTCCTATTTTGAGGCTGTGCCCTCTAGTCTTAGAATCCCCGAACAAAGGAAAAATCTTCCATATCCACGCTCTCTAGACCTTTCAGCATTCAAAGACCCTTCATCGGGACTGTAGTCAAATAACTTTGGTCATAACTTCTTGGCCACTATTAGAATGGCATCTCTTCCCTTCTTTCTGCACTAAGCATGGTGTGGGATTATTGAAAGAGATATTTCAAACAAAATAATGGAAGCAATTTGAAATATTTAGGATTCATATCAAAAGCAGGGGTGTTAGAATGGGGAGCACAACATGCACAATGCACTCAGTTCTGTACGTTATCCAGAAGGTTCAAGTTGGTTATGTTGTGGGATATGCAAAGGAAACCATTCCCAAGTCACACAATGATTTTGTACTCATTATAGAACTGTAGGTTATTTGAATTAGTATTTTGAATCTATTACTTGACCTTCATATTTGCCTACCTGTGCAGTCTGCATGTCCCTCTGCTGAAGTGCAGAGTCGCAGGAACAAACGTGATGTCTGGAGTGCTGAGCAAGTGTGAGGGTGCCTATGATTTGCAAACATATGAAGCTATTAGTGCCAGTGTCATTCCTGCCATTCTCTAAGTGCCCCTTACAGAAGTCATTGGGTCTCCCTGGGACAGAGGTCAGAACTGTTCATGACAATGTCATCCATTACCTCCTTTGCCCCTTGCATACTGCTGCTAGAAACCTCATCACCTGTAGCACATTGAGCTGTGATGGTCACCAGGGTGCTTTAGTTAAATGAGCCACCATTTGCTGCAGTGTTTAATGGCACTGAAGATCTAATAAAGACTGGCGGTGACCGGTGGAAACAGAGTCCTTTGTAAGATGTCACATGCAGTGACCGTGCCAACCATCGAGAACCCAGCTTCACTAATCTCACCCTAATTCTCCCATCATAGACTCCTCTTGGGACACAACAGTCACCTACTAGCGTGCAGAGCAGGGGCTCCCAAACTTTTTTATTCCATGCACCAATACATTTAAGCAAAGATTCTGTGGACTCTAGGTTAGGAAACCTTGATGTGGACATAAAGTTATGCAACACAGAAAAAGGCCCTTTAGCCCAATTTATCCATACTAATCAAGATTTCTACTTAAACAAATCCCTTTTAGCCACATTTGGTTCATATTCCCTCTAAACATTTCCCATCCACGTACTTGTGGATAGATACTTGGATAGTACCTACCTTACCCTCCAGGGCAAAGAAAAACCTTCTTTCTACCTTTTTCCTGTAACCTTTAATTCATTCACCAATCAAGAACATGATTGATTGATGTGGTGGCACAATAGAGAAGTAGTTAGCACAACATTTTACACTACCAGCAACCCAGGTTCATTCCTGCCATTGCCTGTAAGGAGTTTTACATTCTCCCCATGACTGTGTGGGTTTCCTCCGGGTGCTCCGGTTTCCTCCCAAATTCCAAAGGCATACTGGTTAGTAGGTCAATTGGTCATTGTAAATTGTCCCGTGATTAGACTAGGGTTAAGTCAGGGTTTGCTGGGCGGTGCGGCTCAAAGGACCAGAAGGGCCTACTTAATAAAGAAGTAAAAATAAATAAACCTCTCAATCTCTGCCTTAGTTATATCCAATAGCATAGACTTGTCTTTTAAATGTTGTAATTGTAGTTGCCTGCACCACTTCATCTGGCACCTTGTTCCATATACCCACCACACAGTGCGCAAAATGTTGCTCCTCAAATCCATTTTAAATCTTTCCCCCTCTCCCCTAAACCCTATGCTTTAGTCATCTCTACCCTGGGAAAATACCATGATGATACTGCCTTATCCATATCCCTCATTATTTTATAATTATCTATAAGACCATAAGATATAGGAGCAGAAGTAGGCCATTCAGCCCATTGAGCCTGCTCCGTCATTGAATCATGGGCTGATCCAATTCTTCCAGTCATCCCCACTCCCCTGCCTTCACCCCATACCCTTTGATGCTCTGGCTAATCAAGAACCTATCCATCTCTGCCTTAAATGCACCCAATGACTTGGCCTCCACAGCCACTTGTGGCAACAAATCCCACAGATTTACCATCCTCTGACTAAAGTAATTTCTCCACATCTCTGTTCTAAGTAGACATCCTTCAATCCTGAAGTTGTGCCCTCTTGTCCTAGACTCCCCTACCATGGGAAATAACTTTGCCATGTTTAATCTGTTCAGGCCTTTTAACATACAGAATGTTTCTATGAGATCCCCTCTCGTTCTCCTGAACTCCAGGGAATACAGCCCAAGAGCTGCCGGATGTTCCTCATACGGTAACCCTTTCATTCCTGGAATCATTCTTGTGAATCTTCTCTGAACTCTCTCCAATGTCAGTATATCCTTTCTAAAATAAGGGGCCCAAAACTGCACACAATACTCCAAGTGTCTCAACATCACATCCCTATTCTATACCTCTGGAAATGAATGCCAACATTGCATTCATCTTCTTCACCATAAATCCCTTTGCACCTCTGCATTTTGAATTCTCTCTCCATTTAAAGCATTTTCTGGAAATGTACGAGGAGCACTTGATGGCTCTGGGCCTGCACTAAATGGAGTTTAGAAAGATGCATGGGGATCCCATTGAAACCTTCTGAATACTGAAAGGCCTAGGGCCTTGGTCTTTGCCCTGCCATAGATGCTGCCTGACTTGCTGAATTCCATTAGCATTTTGTGTTTGTTGCTGAAGGTGGAATGGAGGGGGAAAGGAAGTTTCAATTAACAGGATAGTCTAGGACAAGAGAGCACAGTGTTAGATTAAAGAGAACTGTGATGAGGAGCAATTTCTTGAGCCAGGGGTTGGTGAATCTGTGGAATTGGTTGCCATGGAGGGCTGTGGAGGTCAAATCATTGGCTGTATTTAATGCAGAGATTCATAGGTTCTTGATTGATGAGAGAATTAAGAGCTACAGGGAGAAGATTGGACACTTCCATCTCCAGAGACACTCGTAAATTTCTACAGATGTGCTGTGGAGAGTATTCTAAGTGGCTGCATCACTGTCTGGTAAGTGAGGAGCCTGCTGCATAAGCTGCAGAGAGTTGTAAACTTAGTCTGCTCCATCATGGGCACTAGTCTCCGCAATATCCAGGACATTTTAAAGTAGCAATGCCTCAAAAAGGCAGTGTCCATCAATAACGACTCTTTCACCCAGGACGTGGCCTGTTCGCATTGTTACCATCAGGAAGGAGGTACAGGAGCCTGATTCAGGAACAGCTTCTTCCCCTCTGCTATCAAATTTCTGAATGGATAATGAGCCCACAAACACTACCTCACTACTTCTATATTTTTATTTTTGCAATACTAATTTAACTATTTTATATACATCCTTACAGTACTTCACAGGTTTTTTTCTCTATTATTACGTATTGCATTATACTGCTGCTGGAAAGACAACAAACTTCATAACTTATGCCGGTGATATTAAACCTGATTCTGATTCTGAATGGGGTTGGGAACATCTTCATCAGCCATGGTTGAATAGTGGAGTAGACACATATAATTCTGCTCCTATATCTTATGACTTATTGTCTTGAAAGGTTACCTCTCAGCCTCCAGCTCAGAGGAAGAAAATTCTCAGTCTATCCAGTCTCTCCTTCCAGCTCAAACCCTCCACCCCTCCGGTAATGTCCTTGTAAATCTTTTCTGCACACTTTGCAACTTAAATATCACCCTTCCTATAGCAATGTGACAGGAATTACACATGGTATTCCACATGAGGTCTCACAAGTGTCTTGGTCAGCATGTGCATCATTGGTATGTGGGATGAAAATTCATTCAGTAAAAGGGAACACCAGCCATCTCACAGCACACAAGGGTAAGACTGAACGCAGATTTATGAAGCTGTGGGGTAGTAGTGGTACTACTCTGCACAACTGCATCATCTATTGGCCTAGAGGGGTTTCTTCCCAACAGATAATATTAACTATGTGAACTTGGCTCCACATGCAAGCCACTGAAAGGAATGAGTACCATTGCACAACAATTTTTTTTGGAAGTGTTGCTTCCTCGGAATGTTCATTTTTATGTTTATGACAGACTGATTGAAGCTGAATGCAATTATAATTCCATAAGGTACACCCAAAAAATATTCGGGAAGCAAAATCTGTGTTGTCCAGTGAGATTAGTTGATCACATCATATCTGACCAAGGAATAGAATCAGTGGTAACATAATCAAGCACACTCTATTAAGAGAATAAGTGCTTTAGTTTCCCTGTCATGATAGCCTCTTCTGCTTTATCTGAGATATCCACAGTGATGTTTGATGGTTAAAGTCTAGTGGTAAAGCAAGGTATTGAGATGTTGTCTTGTAACTACAGTACTAATTTGCATTTGCAAAGAACATAGTAAAATATTTCAAGCTGCTTTACAAGAGGATTATTCTACAAAATCTGATGCCAAGCCACAGAAACAAACATTAGGACAGGTGAATAACAACTTGGTTGAAGGTAAATTAGGGAACGTCTTAAAGGAGTAGAAAGAGGTGGAGAAGAAGAGAAAAGTTTAATGTTTGAAGAACAGAATGGACATCTATCAGCAGTGTAGTGATTAAAGCTATCCTCTCTGAGAATCATCCCCTTGTTGTGAAGAGGCTTGAGAATTCCCGAGATCCCGAGGACAATGCCATATAGAGCTTAGCTCCTGGTAGGGTCATCCATGACAGGAAGGTCAAGGGGGAACAAATCACAAGGAAGCCTGCAGGCGCTGGAAATCCAAAGCAACGCACACAAGGTGCTGGAGGAAGTCAGCAAGTCAGGCAGCATCTATGGAAATGAATAACCGATAGTCAACATTTTGGGCCAAGACCTTTCTTCAGGACTGGAAGGGAAGGTGGAAGACACCAGAATAAAAAAGTGGAGGTGTGGGAGGGAACGAGAATAGCTCGAAGGTGATAGGTGAAGCCAGGTGGGTAGAAAAGATAAAGAGCTGGTGATGATGGAAGCCGAAAGGAGGGGAGAGTGGACCAAAGGAGAAGAGGAAGGAGGAGGGGAAGGAGCTCAAGGAGGTTTACAAACAAAGCTTGATCCAACCACGACCTCAATGGTGGAGCTGGTGGAAAATGATGACACACTGCAACAGCAGCGGAAGGTCCCTATTCGTCTTGCACTCCACGCCACTCGACCCTGACCTTAATCCGTCAAGAACCATGTGGTAGCTGCCTGTGCATCAGCCTCCCCATGCTAAACAGAGTCAAGCACGGGTGCTCTCCGTTAAAGGGATTATTCCTCAAGGGAGCATCATTCTTGACTGGAGTGATCGCACTACGACTAGTAATTAAAGCCCTTGGGTTCAAGAGCCCGGGCTATCTCAGATGGAGTTGACAGTGATGAGCAAGGTTAGACTTTCACTCCTTTGAGTTAGCATGACCTGACAATTGTAACTATTTCAAATGGTGTTGTTTCTAATCAGAATTATATCCAACGTGAACAACTAGACATTCATTTTTGCCATGGAAACAAGTTCATTCATTCAACATCCTCTATTCAGAATAAAGTCTATTATATCTTGTCACAGCTTCAAGGTCTCCTCGCTTCCTTCAGCATCCATTCATTCTGCAGGTTTTCCTTTTATTGCATTATTCTTTAGAATGTGCATGTTGCCTCCCAAGGCCAGCATTTATTAACTATCCTTAAATGCCCCTGGCAAGTTAGAAGTGAATCATGTAATTGAAATATAGTATTGGTGAAGATCCTTCCACAATGATGTTACCAAGTGAGTTCCATAATTTGAAACCCAATGGAAGTTTGGGACTTGTAATAGATTTCTATGTCAGGATGGTGTGTGGGGGGATCAGTAAGGGGAATGCCTATTCTTGCACCTGAATCACAATCAGGTTTAATATCACCGACGTATGTCATGAAGTATGTTGTTCTGCACAAGCAGTGCAGTACAATACATAAGGTAAACTATAAATTATATCAAGAAATATAAATAAGTAGAGCAAAAAGAGATAGAAAATAGTGAGGTGGTGTTCATGGGTTCATTGTCCATTCAGGAATTCGATGGCAGAGGAGAAGATCCTAAAACATTGAATGTGTGTCTTCAGGCTCTTGTACCTCCTCCTGATGATAGCAGTGAGAAGAGGGCATGTCCTGGGTGGTGAAGGTCCTTAATGATGGATGCCACATTTTTAAGCCATCACCTTTTGAAGATATCCTCGATGGTGGGGAGGTTAGTGTCCGTGATGGAGCCAGCAGGGCTTATAATCCTCTGGTGCTTTTCCTGAACCTGAGCAGTGGCCCCGCCGTACCAGACAGTGATGCAACCAGTTAGAAAGCTCTCCATGTTATATCTGTAGAAATTTGCTATAGTCTTTGCTGACATATCACACCTCTTCAAACTCCTAATGAAGTATAGCCACTGGTGTGTCCTCTTCGTAACTGTGTTAACTCTCTGCAGCTAACCTCAGTCCTGTGCAGTAGCCTCCTCATACCAGACAGTGATGCAGCCCGTTAGAATGCTCTCTACGTATCTGTAGAAATTTTTGAGTGTTTTTGGAGACATACCAAATCTCCTCAAACTCTTAATGAAATACTATATAGACACTGTTCTGCCTTCTTTGTAGCTTCATTGATATGTCGGGATGGTTGTAAGATCTTAGCAGCTCACTCCAAGATATCCATCCACTGACTTTGTATTCACAGTGCTTATGTGGCTTGTGCGGTGGAATGTCTGGTCAATATTGACAGTTAGGGACAATAATGCCATCAAGTATCACGTGCAGGTGATTTAGACTCTCTCTTGTCAGAGATAATCATTTGCCTGCCACTTCTGTGACAAGAATGCTGCTTGCCAGTTATCAGTCCATGCTTGAATGTTGTCTAGGTCCTGGTCCATGCGTCATGGGCTGATTCACTTGCTGAGTTGACAATTAACATGCTCATTGTGCAGTTACCACAGTCGTCTTCGCTTTGGATCTCATGTTGCAAAACATCATTGATGAGAAAACTCAATAAGCTTAGGCCCAAGACACCGTCCCGAGGAATTCCTACATGTTGCGGTGTGACTAACCTCTGAGAACAACAAGCTTTTGTGTGACATACAGTACACTGGTGTTTTTTCCTTCTTGGTGCCTGCTGACTTCACTTTTACTCGGCTTCTTGATGTCACACTTGGTCAGAAGCTGTCTTAATGTCACTCTCACATCACCTATGTAATTCTGTTCTTTGGACTAAGACCATAATGATGCAAATAATCCTGGTAAAAACCAAACAGGGCAGTGAGTAGGTTATTATATTTCCAGTGCTGTGTGATATTACCACTAACAACACTTTCCTGACAAATGAGAGTAGACTGATCTGGTAGTTTGACAGATTAGGTTTCTTCCTTTAGAGGACAGAAGATACCGGGCAAACTTCTGTATCATTAGGCAGACATCGGCATTGTGGATAGAACCAAATAGAATAGAATTTTATTGTCTTTGCTCAGGACAATGAGATTCCTGTACTACTCCAGTCTGTGCAGAACAGATAATTACAATGCATGAAATATGGCTGAATTAAAAAAACACAATTCCCATATTTACATGCAACAAATGATTTTGATATTCCATAACACTCAAAGGCCATTGGCAAGCCTGAGAGTAACATAATTCAGCGGCACAACAACCCTTGGGAAGGAGCTTTTTTTCAGTCTTACTGTCTTGTCTAAGATGTTTCTGTATCTCTTACCAGATGGTAGGAGATTGAGCAGACAGTTTTCGGGATGGGATGGGACTTCAGTGATGTTACAAGCATGCCGTAGGCATCGAGAGTTATAGATTGTCTCCAGGTCTGGTAGCTGAGCCGTCCTAATCAACCATTAGAGTACTTTGTGATCTGTCTTGCTGGAGCTGGAATACCACGCTGCCATTCCATATGTCAGTATGCTCTCTATTGCACATTGATAAAAGTTGGCCTACAATTTTTACGGCAGATTAGCTCTCCTTAAAGCACCTCAGGTAGTGTAGTTGCTGTTGTGCCTTCCCTACCATCGAGGTTGTGTTGACAGACCAAGACAGCTCCTTGGTAATGGTCATCCCCAAAAATTTGAAACTGGGGACCCTTTCTACTACCTGTGAATAATGGGGGTTGTTTGGGACCTTTCTCCATTCTGAAGTCAAGTGTCATTTCTTTTGTCTTCTTGATGTTGATGATAGGTTGTGGTTCCTGCACCCCCCGCTCCCCGGTAAGGAATTGGAGTAGCTTGGTCAGAGTAGTAACTAATTCTGGAATGCAGATCCTCAGTGTACAGCTGGAACACGGTCTCATCCCTTCACCTTTGCTCTGGCCGCTGCTCTTAGCCATTTCTTGACAGCTCATGGAGTGACTTGAACAATCTGAAGACTGGCTTCTGTCCTAACAGGGATCTCAGAAGGAGGCTGGGGTAGACCATATATCTGGTACTTCCACCTGAATGTGGTTACAACTGTTACCGCTTTGTGGCAGGCTGGATCCAGCCATCACTGAAGACGGGAATTGTGTTGAAGCCTCTTTCTCTTATTAGATGTTTAACTGTCCATCGGCTATGGCATATCCGATGAGCTTTAGTTCGATAACTGATCGTGGATTTCTTAGCTCAATCTATTTCATGCTGGTTTTGCTGGTGGGCATGTGGACACATGTTGGATATTCGCCACATTGCCATTACTTTTGGGTCTGCCAGGTGCTGCTTCCAGATCAGCACGGCTGATCTCTTAGCCTCGTCTGAGAAGCAGAGTGAAAGATTGTAGTGGTGTATATAACCTGCCGCTCATGATGGTCCACAGCATCCCAAGGCTGATCAACTTTGATTAATTAACTCACAGATGGGAATATCTCAAGCTTCAGTCTTTGCTGCTGTTACTAGTAAATGAAGATAAGGTACCCGTGTCTGCCCTATCACTCGATACAGCTGTGGCCATGCTGTGAATGTGCCTAGGCAGGAAAAGAGGGTCTTCCATCCAGTTGCTCATTGTCCCACACTTGCTCCATGCAATCTGTAGCCCACACCTTTCTACTTCCATCCCCCTGACTCTGCTGGCTCTCATAACCATATATAGAGCAGAGCTGAGGCCTCCCTCAATCAGGGTCAACCATGGATGTTGTGTCCTAGCTGTCTAGATACACAAGCCGGGGCAGTATGATATGGGGAGCAAGCTGTTGCCCGTGTAGCAGGCTCCCAGTCTCCATGCATCTGATCAACCCAAAGGAACGGCAGAGACCGATACAGTTTGGCACCAGCAGCATCGCAGGAGTTGCCAGTCGGTGTTGATCTCAACATCGTCATGGCTATCCCTTGAGGTCAAGGGTGATGGTCTTTATTCTGAAGAAGTGGCCCACAGAGTGAAGACGCCTGTGTGTGTATTTGTTTAATGTGTACTTGATGTTGCACTCCAAGAAGCACACGATACTTCACAAATCAAACAACTGATTCCAATGGCATGGAAACCACGACGATTGGAGCTGATGGATTTGTTGCAGCCTTCATCTGCCTTCACAGCCATTGAGTTCGTCCGCCTGTTCCACCGCTGAGGTCTTGGTTGGATTGTTCTTTGTCAGGGACCGCACCCTCAACCTTACCGCCATGGGTGACCCTACCAGGAGCATAGCTCAAGACGGCATCGCTCTTGGGACCACAGGACCACACAAGCTTCTCCACCACGACAAGGTGACAATCCACGGAGAAGAGATCTCAACATAGGGCTGCCTTATAGGGACTCCAGCTCCGGCTTTTACCCTCTGGGTTTACTCCTGAAGCCTTCCCCATGAGTAGGTATACCTACAAGGCAGATGAGGTTTGAGATCAGAGTTTTCCTTCTCCTGGGATGAGCTGCCAACCACAGCCGACCAAGCCCTCTCTGCCCAAAGTGACTGGTTTCAAGGCGCCAGTAACCCGCCTTTGCCCTTCTCCTGTCAGTAGAAATGGCTCCATTAGGCTTAGTAGCTAAGCCACACATGAAAGCCAGGAGCTGGATTTGGTTGTCAGAGGCAATTTGAGGTTCACGTCATTGGGAGCATTTAATACGTAGTGGAATCTTGTCCCCACTATCTCCCCTGCCTGTAACAAACTTAAGGAACCAGCCATATATATAGGACACAGCACTGATTCTGGAACTTTCCACAACACACTTCATATCCTCTCTTGCTAAATGCCATTCTGACATTTGTCTGCAGATGTTTTGTTTTCTTAATTGACAACTTATAACAGTCAGACTTCAGATCTCTGTATTAAAAAAGAAAAATAAACCCTTGCCTTTGTTGTTCAGTCAGGAAACCTATTCAGAAGTTCATTCATCAAGGGATGGGCCTCAACAGCACTTGAACACACTTTCCCACAATTCTAGTGTCCACTGAAAATCTGTGGAGATGTTCCAAAAATTGTGCTTCTTTTCCACATTTAAGCCCTGTGAAACATGTTCTGAGTGACTAACATTCCTAAATTTTTTTTTAGTATCTTCAGAGAAATATCTGCAAGATACAAGAAATATTCTTCATTTATTCTGAGGGACAATAAGTGACTCACCAGTCTTGACAAGAATGTTCGTATCGGTGGAACATAACGGGCTAGCTGAGGGTTATCATGGAAACCTGTTCTGTAGAGCTGAGTTACTATAGAATTTCAGATACAAAGGATGAAAGAATACGATATCCTGGATCTAGTAATTAGGAAGGAGCAGGCAGACTGTGCATTCAGCAAAGAGTTACAGTTACTTGCAATCAAACATGACTATAATAGGACCGGTGGGCCTAATGTTTGGCCCTTATAAGGTCTGGAGAAGTTGTAGATGCACATTATACTCGAGACCTAGAGCTGAGTGCAGACTCTGATGAAATTCTTCCAGAACAACTTTTGAAAGAAACCGCCGTGCTATTTGCTCATGCAGCAATTGTAACAATTACTGGAAGCATTTAAAAGAGATAAATTATACACAGATGAGATCAAATTTGTCAGGTGTACCCCTATTTTGAAGAGGATACAACATGATTTACACTTGACACATCAGGAACTCTCATTTCTGTCACCACGAGGAATTCTGTACAATTGCGTGCAACCATCATGATTGACACTCCGGTAAATAGTTGCAAGGAAAGAATTGCATTCAGGCACCAACCTTCACAACATTAGCCTTTCCCTCCCCACTAAAGTGTTTATGAACAATGACATCTTCTTTAAAGTATTCATTGTTATAATATAGGAAAAGCAACTGTCAATGTGTGACATACAATGTGAGAACAATCAGCCCATCTGGTTTTAGATGTTGGTTGGGATATAAACATTGTCCTGACGAAGGGTCTCGGCCTGAAACGTCGACTGCACCTCTTCCTAGAGATGCTGCCTGGCCTGCTGCGTTCACCAGCAACTTTGATGTGTGTTGCTTGAATTTCCAGCATCTGCAGAATTCCTGTTGTTTGCGTTTAAACTCATTCTAGTCTTCTCAGAGTGGTCATGGCATTAAAGAGCACTTCAGCACAGTAACAGGCTCTTCGGCCCATCTGGTCCATGCTGAACTAGTATTCTGCCTAAGCAACACAATGCTTGAGTAACTCGGCAGGTCAGGCAGCACCTATGGAAATGTATAAACAGTCAACGTTTCAACTTTCTTCAGGATTGAGAAGGAAGAAGGAAGTTGGCAAAATAAAAAGGTGGAGGGGGAGGGGAAAGAGGCTGGCTGGAAGTTGATAGGAGAAACCAAGTGGGTGGGAAAGGTCAAGGGCTGAAGAAGGAGAAATTAGATAGGAGAGGAGAGTGGATCTCAGAAGAAAGGGAAGGAAGAGAATCCTAATTCCATTGACCCGCACCTGGACCATAGCTCCCATACCCCTCCCATCCACATGCCTATTCAAATTTCTTGTCAATGTTGAAATCAAACCCAGATCCACCACTGGCAATTTTTTCCACATTTTCACAACCCTCTGAGTGAATAAATTCCAACTCATGTTCTTTTTAAACATTTCACCTTTCACCCTTAACTCATGACCTTTAGTCCTAGTCTCACCCAACCTCCACTCCGTCACCGCTTCGTCGAGCACCTCCACTCCTTCCGCCACAACAGACAGGATCTCCCGGGAGCCACCCACCTCAACTCTGCTTTCCACTCCCATTCAGGTATGTCCATACATGGCCTCCTCTACTGCCATGATGAGGCTAAACTCAGGCTGGAGGAGCAACACCTCATATACCATCTAGGTAGTCTCCAGCCCCTTGGTATGAACATAGAATTCTCCAACTTCCGGTAATTCTCTCTCCCTCCCTTCCCCCATCCCTATTTCGCATCACCTCCCTCATAGTTCCACCTCCTTCTACTACTGCACATTGTTCTCCTGCTAATCACCTCCCTGCTTCCCCTCCCCCACCCCTTTGTCTTTCAAATTACTGTTTTTTTCAACTACCAGCATTCTTCAAACCCTCCCCAAAGTTCTTCCTTCAGTCCTGATGAAGGGTTTCGGCCCGAAACGTCGACTAATCTTTTCAACTGATGCTGACCGACCTGCTGAGTTCCTCCAGCGCATTGTGCGTGTTCCTCTGTGGAAAAATCCTGCTGGCATTTACCCTATCCGTACCCCTCATGATCTTGTTTATCCCTATCAAATCTCCTCTCATTGGGGAATAATGTCCTAAGCTATTCAACCTTTCCCTGTATCTCAGCTCCTCAAATCCTGGCAACATCCTGGTAAATTTTCTCTGTCCTCTCTCAATCTTATCGATATAAGGCCTCACTAACATCTTACACAACTTCAGCATGACATCCCAACTCCTGCACTCAATACTTAGATTTATGAAGCTCTCTTTGCAACTCTGTTTACCCTTGATTCTGCTTTCCAGGAATTATGGCCCTGTAGTACTCTGGAATCTATGAGGGCAGATTACCGCCCTCATTACCGCCCCATACAAATCATGAAATGGTGCGGTGCTAGAGTGAGAGTTTACATTGCATAAAGATCTCTGAGCCTTAAACCTACACATTTCAGACCTAGAACCAAGAGTAGTTCTGACTAAACCATCCTATGATATAATAATAAAAGCAAATATACTATATACTTTATTGTCACCAAACAATTGATACTGGAGCGTACAATCATCAAAGCGATATTTGATTCTGCTCTTCGTGCCTCATTACCTGGTCCTGAGGATCTTTGCAGCTGGAATACAGTGTTGGGAAGTGTACGGTCATGTACTTTGGTAGAAGAAGTAAAAGGATAGACTATTTTCTAAATGGAGAGAAAATTCAAAAAGCTGAGGTGCAAGGTACTTTGGGAGCCCTTGTGCAGGATTGCCTAAAGATTAATTTGCAGGTTGAGTCAGTGGTGAGGAAGACAATTACGATGTTAGCATTTATTCCAAGAGAACTAGAATATAAAAGCAAGGATGTAATGTTGAGACTTTATAAAGTACTTGTGAGGCCTCACTTGGAATATTGCGAGCAGTTTTGGGGCCCTTATCTTAGAAAGGATGTGCTGAAACTGGAGAGGGTTCAAAGGAGACTCACAAAAATAATTCCAGGTTGCAACAGTTTGTCATATAAAGAATGTTTGATGGCTCTAAGCCTGTACTCAATAGAATTCAGAAGAATGAGAGGTGACCTCATTGAGACCTATCGAATGTTGAAAGGCCTTAATACAGTGAATGTGGAGAGGATATTTCCTATAGTGGGAGATTCTAAGACCAGAGGACACAGCCTCAGAATGGAGATGAGGAGGAATTTTTTTCACCAGAGAGTGGTGAATCCATGGAATTCTTTGCCACAAGCAGCCATGGAGGCCAAGTTTTAGGTATATTTAAGGCAGAGGTTGATAGATTCTTCATTGGTCAGGGCATAAAGAGATATGGAGAGAAAGCAGGAGAGTGAGAGGGAAAATGGATCCGCCATGATGAAATAGTGGAGCAGACTCATAAAACATAGAACATAGAATAGTACAGCACATTACAGGCCCTTCGGCCCATGATGTTGTGCCGACCCTTAAACCCTGCCTCACATATAACCCTCCCCCACCTTAAATTCCTCCATATACCTGTCTAGTAGTCTCTTAAATTTCACTAGTGTATCTGCCTCCACCACTGACTCAGGCAGTGCATTCCACGCACCAACCACTCTCTGAGTAAAAAACCTTCCTCTAATATCCCCCTTGAACTTCCTACACCTTACCTTAAAGCCATGTCCTCTTGTATTGAGCAGTGGTGCCCTGGGGAAGAGGTGCTGGCTGTCCACCCTATCTATTCCTCTTAATATCTTGTATACCTCTATCATGTCTCCTCTCATCCTTCTTCTCCCCAAAGAGTAAAGCCCTAGCTCCCTTAATCTCTAATCATAATGCATACTCTCTAAACCAGGCAGATTCAACTGGCCTCATTTTGCTCCTGTATCTTATGGTTTTATAATTATTTCCCAGGTTAATTCAGTCATGCATTCTTTTCCCGTTACATATCATGATAGCCCATTTGTGATCCATCCTGGCTTCATTGGCAAATGATCTGAATATTGTCAAATGATTGCTAATTTGAAAAGGAGAATAGTTGTTATGAAATGGTAATGCTGTATTGAAAATAATATGTACAATTATGTACACTTGGTGATCACTTTATTAGGTATCTCCTGTACCTTCTTTACCTAATAAAGTGGCCACTGTGTGTATGTTCATAGACTTCTGCTGCTGTAGCCCATCCATTTCAAGGTTCAACATGTTGTGCATTCAGAGATGCTCTTCTGCACACCACTGCTGCAATATGTGGCTATTTGAGCCACTGTCACCTTCCTCTTAGCTTGAACCAGTCTGGCTATTCTTCTCTGACCTCTCTCATTAACAGAGCATTTTTGCCCACAGAACTGCCACTCACTGGATTTTTTTTTGGTTTTTTTGCACCTGTAAACACTAGGGACTGTCATGGATTAACATCCCAGGAGATCAGCAGTTTCTGAAATACTAAAACCACCCTATCTGGCACCAACAATCATTCCACAATGTTACTTGGATCACATTTCTTCCCCAGCTGAACAACGGTTGGACAACCACTGAATCTCTTGACCATGTCTGCATGCTTTTATGCATTGAGTCGCTGCCACATGATTGTTTGTTTAGATACTTGCACTAACGAGCAGGTGTACAGGTGACCTAATTAGGTGACCACTGAGTGAATACTGTACACATATATAATTTTGTTTATCTAGAAATGAATCGCTTCCAGTAGACTTTACAGGTCCCTTACATTTTGTGTGAAACTGTTTGTGTCGTGCAAATGCTTCCAGCAATATGCTTGACAATAGCTCAGTGGATTATGGCTTGGTGCAATTTTCATTCAAGCATCACGTGGGAAGTAAAGAAATCCAGGAGAAGTAAACGGCAATGGCCTTTGGAGAACTGGAGTTCAACGTTCCAGCATCAGGGCTGATCATCTAGGCATTTTTGGGTTGACTCCAATGTGTTTGGCCCCTCTTTCTTGAAGTTTTAATTTTAATTTTTAAAATTATTTATAATGAATAAAAGTTATTCTGAGCAATAAAATAAGATGGAGAAGATGGCGGCGCGACGGCAGCGTGTGCGACCACTCCGGTGACTGATATCTGTAATCTGTCAAGTAGGGGACTGTGCACAATTCTGATTTGATGGAGACAGACGTGAGAGTACGGAGGAACATCTGGAAAACTTCTGAAATGCCCGCTTCGCTGCCGCTACTACTGTGTGGTAACCGGAATCTTCAGAGCAGAAGGCCCCGAAATCCTCGGCTTTGCGTGTTTCAGCAGCCGGGGAGAGGTTGAAGGTGCTCAGCTGAGGATGGCACTTGGGAGGCTGTATCGAAGGGGCTGGTCGAAGGCTCGAAGTTTTCGGACGGATGGACTCAGTGTCTGCTGTGGTCGGCTGCTTCCAAGGCATCGGCAATTTGACGGTGCCTGTAGGTTTATGGCAGGGAGTTTCTCCCTTTTGCCGCCTAGTCGATCGACTCGGGGATTTTTGAGACTTTTTTTACTGTGCCCATGGTTTGTTCTTCGTCAAATTATGGTATTGCTTTGCACTGCTGTAACTATATGTTATACTCATATGGTTCTGTCAGTGTTAGTCTTTGGTTTGTCCTGTTTTCTGTGACATCACTCCGGAGAAACATTGTATCATTTCTTAATGCATGTATGCATTTCCAAATGACAATAAAAGAGGACTGAGTGTTCTCATAATCTAAAAAAAAATTCGAACTATGCAGATATATTGTCATTTCTGGTCACTAATTAGAAGGTAGGCACAAATGTACCTGTTCTGCCCTTTGAGACCACTTCACCATTCAGATAGTTTATACCAGGGGTAGGCAACCTACGGCCCGTGAAGGTATTTTGACCGGCCTATGAGCAAATCTTGGGGTACTATGCTTATCCAGCCCACGAGCGACTTTTCTATATTCTGAGTGTTTCACGCGACCACACTGATGGACATGCCTGGCGTCTTGTTACACTGGCCCCAGGTTCTGTTTTGTTCCAAACCAAACACTGCTATATATGAATGACGGGAAGGCAGACTACCCTATTAATATGTATTAGATACTCGTTGTGCACGCACAGGTCTTCAGATGGGATCATTCACATTTGTAAACAGAAACAGCGTCACAGTGTTTTAACAAGAAATCCACGCTAAATATCCAGGTATTTACATGTGCTACGATACTTGTTGAATAACTCGCATTTTGAAATAAAATCAAAGAAAAAAATTCCAATGGCAATGAATGCGAAACGCAGGAAGGTAGACATTGAATGCCAAAAAAGCAGTGAAATTAAAGGAAATACGCTTCCCAGCTATGAAGTCTCAAAACGTATTGCAGAAAAGATGAAGCCTTTTACAAATGGAAAGTCTGTCAAAGAATGTCTACTGGCAGTGGTAGATATTGTTTGTCCTGAAAAGAAATCTTTATTTGCACCTATCAGCCTGTCAGCAAGAACGATCACACGGCGGGTTGAAGAAATGTCAGCAGATGTTAAAAGTTGTTTAAGGGATGCCTGCAACGAATTGCTTTTTTTTTCAATTGCGCTGGATGAGAGTACAGACTTGAGAGACACTGCTCAACTTGCAGTGTTTGTGTGAGGAGTGACCTCAACCTTTCAAATTTTTGAAGAGTTTATTCAATTAATTCCTATGAAGGACACGGTTACTGGAGCAGACATTTTTGAAGCTTTGCTGAAAATGATGTCAGAAATGAAACTTAATGTGGCAAAGCTAATTGGCATCACACCTGATGGGGCACCAGAAATGGTGGGACAGAAAAAACTAAACTGAGTTCTTTGATTTCTAATTGGCATCCTTGGTTAAGCATAAATGATTTCCTAGCATGTGTTATTAATTAATTTGAGGCAAAACATAACTAGATGTATTTAAATGGATAATTCCCATATTTCAAGTTTTTTTATGGCATTGGCCCACCGTCCGCTCATTAATATGTGATCCGGCCCACAGAGGCAAAAAAGTTGCCGACCCCTGGTTTATACAATCTATCTTTATTCCATTTACAGTATCCGGTTTACACACAACCCCACACAAACAGCCTGTCTCACGGAAGCACACACACACACAATCCTTTCCTCACATAGAAACACACATCATCCTCCACATACACATCCCACATACACTCCAACCTTACACGCCACATCCACACCATCCCCACGCACCCACACACACCCTCCTTTCTGAACACTATCTGCCCCTCCACCTACCTTTGCATCATCCACAAACTTGGCCACAAAAACATCAATTCCATCGTCCAAATCATTGATATATAACGTGAAAAGAAGCAGTCCCAATACTGACTCCTATGGAACACCACTTGTCACCGGCAGCTAACCAGAGAAGGACCCCTTTATTCCCACTCTTTGCCTCCTGCCAGTCAGCCAAAATTCTGTGCATGCTACTATCTTTCCTATAATACCATGGGCTCTTATGTTGTTAAGCATCCTCATGTGCGACACCTTGCCAAATGCCTCCTGAAACTTCAAGTAAACAACATCCACTGACTCTCCTTTGTCTATTGTGCTTATTATTTCCACAAGGAATTCAAACAGGTTTGTCAGGCAAGATTTCCCTGGATTTCTAGCATCTACAGAATCCCTTGTGTTGACGTTTCACCCAGTTTAACATGACAGTCGAATCTTTCTCACCTTGCATTGGGCAACTTGCAAGGTCTGGGAGGGTTCGTATGTTGATGTCAATGCATTCATTTCTACCTTTTGGGGAAAGGCTATGGTGGTGGCCAGTGGAAGGCGGTCCTTTACCAGACTGCTGGAACTCAGCAATCAAGTTCAACTTCAAGTTCAAGTTTATTGTCATCTAACTGTACACATATGCGACCAAATGAAACCATGTTCCTCCAGACAACAGTGCACCCACAATGCATATATCACACACAGCACATAAAACAAAATATTACCACAAATGCGTAAGTTACTAAAATATAATTCAAAATGCATTTAGGCACAGGACAGGTAAAGAGTAAACAGTACAGCAAACAGTAAACAGCTCACTGTCCTAATGATGAGACAGCGGTGGTGACAGGGTACACATTAATCTCACAGACTCAGGGAACAAGCTGTTATCTAGCCTGGCAGTCCTGGTCCTGTTGCTCCTGTACCACCTTCTTGACAGTAGTGGGTCAAAGAGATTCTGGGGTAGGTGGTGAGGATCATCACCATGCTTCAGGCCTTTCATATACAACTATCCCGGTAGATCTCACAAATAGGGGGGAGGCAGACCCCAGTGATCCCCTCGGCAGTTTTCACTATCCTCCAAAGAGACTGGAGATATGGGTTGAAACCCTGGCTTGTTTATGATGAAGACAAATGCCATTTGATCCATCAGATGCATGCCAGCTCCCAGCAGAATAATCCCATCAGTTTTACCTCACAATCTCCCTATTTCCATGCTGCGTGAGTGCGCGACCAGGCAGTAACTGAAATGCTGCCATGCACATAGCCTTTGTTGCTGCAGGGCTGGAATTTTCTTTTACATAATGTTAATATAAATTTTTAATTATGTTAATATAATTTAGAAATTATGCTAATATAATTTTGAAATTATGCTATAATTTTGAAATCTATCATAATATGGTGCCTTGTAATTATGCATTAATGAATATAATTAATAGATTTTATCAATAATAAATGTACCACAACCTTTAGTTTGAAACATTTTAGAGCTTCAATGTACTTGCATTGTCAATGTTTCAAGTTACAACACTGTTACAAACTATAACAATAAACACAGAATGGAAGTCGGTAGCTCATTGTTAATAAACTGCTGGCCTGCTGAATGCTGATGCTGTCTGATTTTAAAAGTTCACGATTTTCTTTGTTGTACTGTGTTTAATTATACACTTCAATTAATAAATAAATCAACAGTATGTGATTTTTTCAATTTTCATTTTAAATATACATATTAGCAAAATAAAACATTTGAAGTGTAAAAACTTCCTGCTCGGGGCAATGGTTGGTCTGCACAGTTGTAAAAAAAAGAGGGAATGTTGGCTGAAAGGTATTTTCTCAAAAGCTCATTTGATTATTTTACCACTTCCTACATCAAGGAGCAACTTTTATGAATTCCAGATAATCCACTAAAATGCATTTCAAACCTTAAGGTAATTTTTTTAAAAATCAAATTGTGCATACCATATACAACCTTGAAATTCATTTTATTTGCAGCCATCCACAGGAAAAAAAAACAAAGAAATAGAATAGAATCTGTGAAAAATCAAACACAAAAAGACCAACAAATATGCAATGTGCAAAAGAGAACAAAATAATGCAAATTATAAAAATGTAAACATATAATAAAACATGAGTTGCAGACTCACCAAAAATGAGTCCACAGGCTGTGGAGTCAGTTCTGGGTGCTTCATTTTCCAGGTTGGAGCACCCAGGAGAAACACAAATGTTATCAGAAGAAGAATGTGCAAGTTCTACACCCAAGGTCAGGACCAGTCTCAGGCATCTGGAGCTATGAGGCAGCAACATTATCTGCACCATCCGCCACAAGCGTGACTTCCCGATGGCCAAACATTTTAATTCTGATGACCATTCCCCTTTCGACGTGTCAATCCATGGCCACCTCTTGTGCCAAGATGAGGCTACTCCTAGGGTGGAGGAGCAACACCTTATGTTCTGTCTGGGTAGCCTCCAGCCTGATGGCATGAATATCAATTTCTCCTTCTGGTAAACAAATTCACTCCTCCTCCTATTCCCCAATTTGAACTTTTACTCCTTCTCAGCTGCCTAATACTTCTGCCAGATCCCCCCCCCCTTTTCTTTCTCCTATGGTCCAATCTCTTCTCCTATCAGATTCCTTCCTCTCTAGCCCTTTACCTTTCTCACCAACCTGGCTTCACCTATCACCTTCTAGCTATCCTCCTTCCCCCTTCCTTCTCAGTCCTGAGGCCCAAAACTTCAACTGTTTATTCTTTTCCATAGATGCTGCCTGACCAGCTGAGTTCCTCCAACGTCTGTGTGCGTTGCTGAACATTATCTGCTCTCCCTCACTTTGCATTGGCATCTCCCCCTTCTTCTGCACTTGGGTGATGTCAGACACGGTGAATCAGTGTGGGTGGATTGCAGTGTGGCTGGAGATGTCCTCTACAGAATGCACTGGCATAAAGAGCACACATTTACATCTGCCGCTTTGGCAAGCAAAAGACGTTGTGTTCCCAGATGGGAAATATCCTTGGCACTGGAGACAGATAGAGCGAGCATGAAGTTCCTAATTACAGATGGGCATGATCCCATTTTGTGTTTGTAATCATCGGTGTTATGTTGCTACTAGTGATAGGTGTGTGAAATTGATGACTTTAAAAACAATAAATCATAAATAAATAAAGCCAATTCAACCTTGGTTGAGCACTGACCAAATAAAATTCAATTTTTCAATCCAAATCAACTCAGTTCAGTAATGTTATCCTACTGTGTTTACAGGCTGTCTGAGCCATTGAGGTTTAGCACCGGAGATGGAGCACTGCTCATTTAAATAAAAACATTCTACTTGTTAATCATGTTGCACTGAACACGAGCCATTTTGTACAAGAATGATTTTGCATGTAAATTCATCCAGGAGAGGAGTTCTGAAGTAGATGATGAAGTCTCATTAATAAATGTCATCAAAATAAAGTCACTCCTTGAATAGTTAATTCAGTTTTAGTTCATCAAGAAAACTACAGGGTTTAATCAGAGACACAGGGTGTAACCATGCCCATGAAGAGTTTCCACTCAAAAACTGCTTAATTCGTGTGCAAAGATACACTCAGTGGCCACTTTATTGGGTACCTCCTGTAGCTAATAAAGTGGCCACTGGGTGTATGTTCATTGTCTTCTGCTGCTGTAGCCCATCCCCTTCAAAGTTCATGCATTCACAGATGCTCTTCTACACACCACTGTTGTAATGTGTGGTTACTGCCTTTCTATCAGCTTGAACTAGTCTGTCCATTCTCCTCTGACTCTCGGTAGCAAGGCACTTTTGCCCACAGAATTGCAGCTCACTGGATTTTTTTTTGTCTTTCACACCACCCTCTGCAATCTCTAGAGACTGTTGTGCATGAAGATCCCCCAGGAGATCAGAAGTTTCTGAGATACTCAAACCACCCTGCCCCTGGCACCAACAATCATTTCATGGTCAAATTCACTTAGCTCACATTTCTTCCATATTCTGATGTTTGGCATGAACAACAACTGAATCTCTTGACCACGTCTGCATGCTTTTATGCATTGAGTTGCTACCACATGCTGATTAGATATTTGCAGTAACGATCAGGTCTACAGGTGTACCTGATAAAGTGGCCACTGGGTGTACTTTTGCAAAGTATATTGAAAATCTGAAATTAAAAACCAGGGCACGCAGTATAAGTAGAATGATGAACAGAATTAGTGATGTTTCAAATTGTTGACTTTTCAACAAGTCGGAAATGGAACAAAGAGTATGTTAAGTTGCAGAAAAAGGCAGGGTGCAGAGAACAAAGAGAGTGATAGGGTGGGGAGAAAGGTAGAACAGAGGAATCTGGGAATGTAGATCCATAATTCCTTGAAAGTGGTGTCACAGGTAGATAGGTTCATAAGGAGAGCTTCTGGCAATTTGCCTTCAGTAATCGAAGTATTGTGTACTGGAGTTGGGATGCTATGTTGAAGTAGCATAAAGTGATGGTCAGGCCTAATTTAGAGTACTCTGTGCAGTACCGGTCACCTATCTACAGGCAACATGTCAATGAGATTGAGAGAGTGCAAAGAAAATTTACAAGGATGTTGCCATGATTTGAGGAACTGAGTTGTAGGGAAAAGTTGAATAGGTTAGGACTTTCTTCTTTAGAGTGTAGGAGAATATGGGACTATATGATGGAAGTGTACAAAATTATGAGAGGTATAGATAGGGGAGATGCAAGCAAGCTTTTTTCCACTGAGATTGGCTGAGACTAGAACTAGAAGGTCATAGGTTAAGGTTGAAGGGTGAACTATGTAAGTGGAACCAGAAGGAGAATCTCATCACAGAAAATGCTGGAGAAACTCAGCAGGTGAGGCAGCATTCATGGAAAAGAGCAAACAGTCGACGTTTCGGTCTGAGACCCTCATCAGGACTGGATTGCCTTGGACTTTCAGCATCGGTAGATTTTCTCGTGTTTGTGAGGAGAACCTCTTTACTCAGAGGGACATGCGAGTGTGGAACAAGCTGCCAGGAGAAGTGGCAGATGCAAGTTTGATTTTAACGTTTAAGAGAAATTTGGATAAGTACACGCGTGGGAGGGTTACAGAGGTTTATTGTCCCAGTGCAGGTCAATGCAACTAGGCAGAATTACAGTTTGGCACAGACTAGATAGGCCAAGGACCTGTTTATGTGCTGTAGTGCTCTAAGACTCTATCTAAGAGAGGTTGAGGACTGCTTGTTTGTCTGGAGGTGGTGTAGGGGGATGTGAATGAGGACAACATAAGGAAGAGTATCTGCTGGAACCATGAGTGATTGCTGGACATCTGAAATAAAAGCAAATTCTCAACAAATCAAACAGCATCTGTGTAGAGCAGTGGTTCCCAACCGTTTTTTCGCCATGGACCAATACCTTTAAACAAGGGATCCATGGACCCCAGTTTGGGAACCTATGGTGTAGAGAGAAAAACAGAGCACGTGTTACAGGTGAGGGATGTACGTCAGTGCTGATGTACGTAAATGAGCTGAAACAGATGAATTCAGTACCGAGTTCCCAGGGTTCAAACTTGCTAGACGGATGATGTTCATTGCCTCCAGTGGAACAGCATGGGATATCAAAGAGAGAGACAGAGAGGGAATGGGTCAGAGAATTAAAGTGACTGGCTGCTAGAAGGTCAGATTCACCCTTCAGTAGTGATAATTGGTAAATTGGTTTATTATTGTCACATGTACTAAGGTACAGTGAAAGACATTGCTTTGCATGCCATCCATACAGGCCATTTCATTGCATGTGCATTGAGGTAGAGCAAGGGAAAGAATGAAAAGCTATGAGATTTTCCATTTCCCAGTGGTGAACACTTTACTATCTTTCTCACTTTACTAGCTTCCATCTATCAAAGTTCGAGAGTTCAAAGTTCAAAGTAAATTTATTATCAAAGAATGTATACATCTCCATATATTACCCTAAGATTGATTTTCTTGTGGGCGTTCACAGTAGAACAAAGAAACAATGAAAAATGACACATAAGCAAAAATGGATAAACAACCTATGTGTAAAAGAAGTCAAACTGTGCAAATACAAAAAACATAAATAATATTAATAATAAACAAAAAAGGAATAAATAATGTCCATGTTGGTTCAGGAGCCTGATGGATCCTGGCTGGATTAAAAATCTTTCCATTGCTGGAAAACTACAAGAAAGGTTTGGTGGGTATGACTTGTTAAAGCGCCATTGTGCATGGATCAGCATTTCAAAGTTCAAAGTAAATGTATAATCAAAGTACATACGTATCAAATTCAGGAACAGTTATTAGCATTCAACCATCAGGCTCCTGAACCAGTGTGGATAACTTCATTCAGCTCAACTCTCAACTGATTCCACAACCTATGGACTCATTTTCAAGGACTCTACAACTTATGTTCTCAGTATTATTTTTTATTTACTTTTTCTTATTCGTAAACTTTGTCTTCTTTTGCATTATTGTTTTATTGTCAGAAACACAAGAAAGTCTGCAGATGCTATTAATGCAATATGACAGACACAAAATGCTGGAGGAACTCTACAGGTCAGGAAGTATCTATGGAAATGAATAGATAGTCAACATTTCAAGACCCTTCTTCAGGACTGAGAAGGAAGGGGGAAGATGCCAGAATAAAAAGGTGGGGGGAGGGGAAGGAGGCTAGCTGCAGACGGAATATAAGGTGTTGCTCCTCCCCCCCTGAGAGTGGACTCACCTTGTTTGTCAGTCTTTTTGTGTAGTTTTCCATTGATTATTTCTTTGTCATATTTATATTTCTTTGCTCCATTGTGAGTGTCTGTAAGAAATTGAATATTGAGGTAGAACACTCTGTGACCTCTTGTACCTAATAAAGTAGCCACTGAGTGTATGCTCGTGGTCTTCTGCAGCTGTAGCCCATCCACTTCAACGTTTGTCATGTTGTGTGTTCAGAGATGCTCTTCTGCACACCACTGTTGTAACGTGTGGTTATTTGAGTTACTGTCACCTTCCTGTCAGCTTGAAGCGGTATAGCATTCTCCTCTGACCTCACTGATTAATAAGGCATTTTTTGCCCACAGAACTTCTGCTCACTGGATTTATTTTTGGTTTTCACACCATTCTATATAAAATCTGAAGAATGTTGTGTATGAATATCCCAGAGATCAGCAGTTTCTGGGATATTTGAACCACCCGTTTCAGCACCAACAATCATTCCATGGTCTAAGTCACTTAGATCACACTCCTTCCCAACTCTGAAGAACAATTGAACCTCTTGACCATATCCGCTTTGAATTCTGCATTAGGTACTTGCATTAACAAGCATGTGTACAGGTGTACCTAATAAAGTCGCCACCCAGTGTATATGGCCCATCACTTCACCTTAATAACCAAACTGAAGGCACATCATAAACTCTCCTGTGTGACAACATGAAGGTCACCCATATATCAGCATCAGTGCTGTGACCGGTGACCCCAGTGCTGCAAGCACCTGTGGTTTTTGATCAGCAGCGTTTGGAAAAACATAATTAAGTTCTGGGATTCTGCAGATGAAGCACACTTTTCTTAGTGCTGATGCTGTTTTGGAAGTTGAGCATTTTGAAATATAATAATAAGATCAGTATCGCAGGAACCTGACAATCAGCTATGAATATTTCGATCTGCTCAGCCATTGAAGTGCGGGTGGATATTATGAATCTTCCATGGTGGATGTTCCTTTCTTGAGACAATGCCTCCCGTAGATGCCAACTGTGGGGAGGAGTGTGATGTATTGGGTTATTAAAGGATGTATTACTGGAATGATGAAAAACAGGCTTGCCTAAAAATTAATGAACAGATACTTTGGAGGGCTCTGAGGAGTAGAGGGAGAGCTCAGAATTTAAAAACTGAGACACTGTGTATGGGAAATGGCTTGATTGGAAATCAAACTCAGGTCACTGGGTTGAAAGTTCAGCTCTCTACAGTATTGACTGGCTGCATTATAGCCTGGTATGGGAACTCCAATGCCTTTGAATGGAAAATCCTACAAAAGGTAGTGGATCCCATCCAGTACATCATGGGCAAAGCCTTCCCAACCATTGAGCAGATTTACACAAAACGTCGTAGAAAAGCAGCATCCATCATCAAAGATCTTCCCCACCATGCTAATTTCTCACTGCTGCCATCAGGTAAAAGGTACAGGTGCCCCAGGACTCACACCACCAGGTTCAAGAACAGGCTCTTGGCTCATTACGCTCTTGAGCAAAAGAGGATAACTGCACTCATTCTACTTCTGGTGTTCCCACAACCAATGATCTCACTTTAAGGACTCCTTATCTTGTTATTTCATGCTCTCCTTATTTATTGCTATCTATTCATATTTGCATGTGCACAGTTTTTTGTTCATTGATCCTGTTTACAGTTACTGTTCTATAGATTTGCTAAGTATGCCCGCAGGAAAAAGAATCTCAGGGTTGTTTATGGTGACGTGTGTGTACTCTGATCATTGTACTGCTGAGGAGTGTGAGTAAACCCAATTGCAGAAACCACGATGCAGACAGGAGCTGATGTGCAGATTCAAAAGCAAGTTATGCTTTCTTTTAGCCAGGATGGGCAAAAACAGGCAACTGGTCAACTCAAAACTGCAGTATTCCAAGCACAAGTTTAGTAATCCAAGATCTTCATGCAGAAATAAGATCCAGAAATGGCAGGCAGGCAGGCAGCAGACATAAAAAAAACACAGAAAAAATGAAAAAATATACACCAGAGTCTCTTGCTACTTATAAGATCACACCTTAAGTAAGGTACGGGAAGCAGGGTTTAAATGAGCAGATGTTAATTGGGAACATGTGTAGTCAATAGAGAACTATGTCTGCCTCTGCTGGCCAACTCCGGAACAGAATGACTGACTTTGTGTAGGTCAGTGACAGCAGAGTATTAGATTAGATTATGAGGACACTCAGTCCTCGTTTATTGTCATTTAGAAATGCATGCATTAAGAAATGACACAATGTTCCTTCAGAGTGATATCACAAAAAAAAAAGGACAAACCAAAGACTAACACTGACAAAACCACATAATTATAATATATAATTACAGCAGTGCAAAGCAATACCGTAATTTGATAAAGAACAGACCATGGGCACAGTAAAAAAAAGTTTCAAAGTTCCCACCGACCCCGATAGTCCCAATAGCAGGCGGCAAAAGGGAGAAACTCTCCCTGCTTTTAACCTCCAGGCGCCAACAACTGCCAGTGCATTGGAAGCACCCGACCACAGCCGACTCTGAGTCCGTCCGAAAACTTCTAGCCTCCAACCAGCCCCTCCAATACAGCCTCCTGAGCACCATCCTCTGCCGAGCGCTTCGACCCCGCCCCGGCCACGGAGCAACAAGCAAAGCCGAGGACTCGGGGCCTTCCCCTCCGGAGATTCTGGATCACACAGTAGCAGCGGCAGCGAAGCAGGCATTTCAGAAGTTCCTCCAGTTGTTCTTCCGTGCTCTCATGTCCGTCTCCATCAAATCAGGATTGTGCACGGCACCCTACTTGACAGATAACAGATATCACCACCGGAGTGGCCGCTGCGAGCTGCGTCGCGTCGTCATCTTCTCCTCGAGTTATTAGTTAAATGGACTTAAGGTGAGTATTGATCCAGGAGATAGTGGTTTGAAGAAGCTTAGGTTTAGTGAGGATGAAGGCAGGACAGAAGAGATTGAAATAGTCAAATCTCAAAACAGAAGAGAGGCTGCAGATGCTAGAAATTCAGAGGAACACACACACAAAATGCTGGAGGAACTCAGAAGCTAGAGGTAAATTGGAGGTAAATGTACAGTTGGCATTTCAGGCCAAAATCCTTCATCAGGACTCAAAGCAGCAAGGATACCAGTAAGAATTTTCAGCAACATATCTCTGATAGGGCTCAACCAGATGACATAACGTGCCAGTTAAGGGACAGCGAAGGTCAGTTACACGAGTAAGTCTGCAGATGCTGGAAATCCAAAGGAACACCAACAGAATGCTGGAGGAACTCAGCAAGTCAGGCAGCATCTATGGAAATAAATAAACAGCCGACGTTTCGGGCCGACGCTCTTCTTCTGGACTGGGAAGGAAGGGAGAAGATGCCAGAATAAAAAGTTGGGGTGGGGGTGAAGGGGGAGGAGGATAGCTACAAGGTGATGGGGAAGTCAGGTGGGTAGGAAAGGTCAAGGGCTGGAGAGGGAGGAATCTGGTAGGGGAGGAGATTGGATCATAGGAGAGAGGGAAGGAGGAGAGAATGCAGGGAGAAGTGATAGGTGGGTGAGAAGGGTTAAAAGGCCAGAGTGGGGAATAGAACGGGGGGGGGGAGGGATTTTTTTTTCACCTGAAGGAGAAGTCGATATTCATACCATCAGGTTGGAGGCTATCCAAACAGAAGATAAGGTGTTAATCCTCCACCCTGAGGGTGGCCCCATCTTGGCACACGAGGAGGCCATAGACCGACATGTCAGAACGGGAATGGGGTTTGGAATTAAAATGTTGGCTGCCTGGAAGTCACGCAGGTGGAGCAGAGGTGCTCAACAAAGCCATCCCCCAATTTACGACAGGTCTTACCAATGGAGAGGAGGCCGCATTGGGAGCACTGGATAGAGTAGACGACCCTGGCAGCTTTGCAGGTCAAGTTTTGCCACACCTGAAAGATCAGTTTAAGCTTTTCTCTGTAATGTGTTACTAAGGGTAAAGCTGTGGGACATGCCCACTAAGGCAGACTATACAAGAAAAGAAATTTTGAATGATATTAATGCTAGAGGGACTGAATGTCTTTCTCCCATTGTTATAATTTGGTTGAGGGTTGATTTGGTTGATCAATAAGGTGATCATTGTTAGCAATGATCACCTTAACAGTTGCTGTTTGGTCTCATGTAGTATCTTCAACAAGCAATAAGCATAAGTGTTGAGATTTCGCAAATAGTCTGCAAAATGTCAAGGGCATTTAATGCATGGCTTGTAGGGTAATCAATATTTACCTCATCAAATTGCAAAGGCTGTGTGGTTTTTAAGCAATGGTCCCACAACCAGTCTAGAGGCTCATTCAGCCTGCAGAGTGAGAGAGACCCTGAGGAAAAGACTCTGTGGTCTGCTACTGTAAGATCTGAAACTTGGCACAGAGTTTTCGAACAAAAATCCCATCAATCCGCCACCATAGACCCCTTTTACAGTCTGAGAGAAGGGGAGAGAGAACGAGCTTCTTGTCCCTTGCCATTGACTCATTTATGCAAGAAAATAAAGTTCAAAGTAAATTTATTCTCAAAGTTCATATATGCCCTGAGATGCATTTTTCTTGTGGCCATTCACAGTAGATACAAAGAAACACAATAGAATCAATGAAAAATGATACACGAACAAAGACAAACAAGCTACGACTGTGCAAATGACTACAAAATTATGCAAACACTAAAAGACAAACAAAATAATAAATAAATAAAGAAAGAAAGAAAGAAAGAAAGAATGTTGAGTTACAGAGTGCTTGAAATTGAGTCCAGAAATTGTGGAATCACTTCAGGGTTGAGGTGAGCGAAGTTATCCACTTAATGTGATGGTTGAAGGGTAATAACTGCTCCTGAGCTTCTGTGATGTGGAACTTAAGGCTCCTGTACCTCCCTCCTGATGGCAGCAGTGAGAAGAGAGCGTGGCCTGGGTGGTGGGACTCCCTAATGATGGATGCAGCTTTCCTGCAACAATATTCCCTGTAGATACGCTCAGTGTTGGCGAGGACTATACCTGTGATGCACTGGGTTGTATCCACTACTTTTCGTAGGATTTGGATTTGCAGCAGAGAGCATTCTATCAGACAATTGACTTGTCTCATGGGTATGGAAAGACTTTGGGGTGTCACGTGGTGAGACTCTCCACCTCAGATACCCAGCCTGTCACTATAGGATAGGGACTAGACACGTATGATACATATTTTCCTGCCTCCTCACCCCACAGACCATCTGCTATCCTGATTTGTCAGTATGTTGATATTGCTGTATTTTTGCTGAACCTATACCTTAGAACTCTTGAACCTGAAAGGATTGTGAGAACACCTTCTACTAAAGTTCTGAATTCCATAAACTCCTACCCTTGAATTTCTTTGTGAAGGAAATTCTCACAGAGTTTAATTTCTGTATATTTTTATATGCATGTAATTTATTTCGTGATTATACATATACATTCTCTCTCTCTCTCTCTCTCTCTCCCCTTCAACTTCCCCCACCCTCCCTCCCTCCCCCTCTCTCCATATGTTATGTATTTGTGCTTTGTTCTGGGCAGTATGTAGCTGGGGACCGACGTATGTCATATCTTTTGTTGACCGCTTAGTTACGCTTACTTTATGCTTAACTTCATTTGATTACATTTGAAATAGCTTAACTCTATTTAACTTTGATTAAGTCCACTTAAGTACACTTAATATCGCTAGTCTAAGTTTCATTGCTTTAAGTTGCTGCTGATGAAGGATCGAATACAGTTCTTTGACTTTTGGAAGATCATTACTGGCGTGATTGGAGGGAGTGTCGTACAAGGATAACAACACACGCTAATTCGCTAGCAGTGGCAATTGATTTCTTAGAATTGGCTGCTACAGTGCTGAGAGGGATAATAAATCAAATAACAGAGCAGACTTGATAGGCCAAATGGCCTAATTCTGTTCCTTTGTTTTATGGATTCTGTTAACCTCAGCTCCTTAGACATATGGGCAGTTCTTAATGCACATATGACAACTGTACTCTGACATTCCATTGTTTATCCTGTGAGACGATCCCTTTCCTTTCCATGATGTGATTCTTAGGCGAGGGACTTTCTTGTCCTGCTAAATCAAGAGCCTATCAATCTCTGCATTAAATATACTCAATGACTTGGCCTCTACAGCTGTCTGTGGCAACGAATTCCACAGATTCACCACGCTCTGGCTAAAGAAATCCCTCTTCATCTCTGTTCTAAATGGACGTCCCTCTATTCTGAGGCTGTGTCCTCCAGTCTTAGACTCTCCCACCATAGGAAGCATATTTCTCTTCTGGCAGTTCTGTCCTATTGGCTTTTGCTGGAATATGACAGGACCTACAATTATATACACTACAGACATCTTTCAAGTCCATGCAAAACCTGAATGTCAGCAATTTTGTAAATTAACGGCAGGGTAGCCAGGCCTGACCACTGCCAAGTCTATTGTGCACTGAAACAAACACATTTATACAATAAGCATGCTTCCAAACATACTCACACACATTATATACTGTATGTGCACAGGCTAATGTAAACCATATATACAAATGCACATTTGAACAGTTACCCTAGTATACATACCTAGGCTTAATCTTAAGTAAAGACATATAGATGCACATGCCCTCATACAATAATTAAAATTAGATTAGATTAGATTTAAATTAGATTTATCTTTATTGTCATTGTGCCGAGTACAGATACAAAGCCAATGAAAGGCAGTTAGCATGTGACCAGAAATACAAAGAATAGTGTTATTTACAAAATAACTGTGAATAAAAAGTAAGTGCTACAGCACACAAATATAAGAGTACTGAGACAGTACAATATGGGTGCAATACTGCTTAGCGCTGTGATGTGAGGTTCAGCAGGGTCACAGCCTCAGGGAAGAAGCTCTTCCTGTGCCTGCTGGTGCGGGAGCGGAGGCTCCTGTAGTGCCTACCAGGTGGGAGGAGAGTAAAAAGTCCATGGTTAGGGTGAGGTGCTTCCTTGATAATGCTTTTCGCCCTGCCCAGGCAGTGTTTATGGTAGATGTTCTCAATGGTGGGCAACTGGGTGCCGATAATCCGCTGGGCAGTTTTCACCACACGCTGGAGTGCTTTGCGGTCCTATATGGGACACTTACCATACCACACTGAGATGCAGTTGGTGAGTATGCTCTCAATGGTACAGCAGTAAAAGTCCATCAGTATCCAGGGACAGAGGTGAGCTTTCTTGATGCTCCACAGGAAATAAAGGCGCTGTTGCGCCTTTTTGATCAGGATGGAGGAGCTCAGGGACCAGGTGAGATCCTCAGAAAAGTGGACACCAAGGAATTTGAAGCTTGATACACGCTCCACTACAGCTCCGTTGAGGTAGATGGGGACGTAATTGTGGCTCCTAGCATGCCTGAAGTCCACAATGATCTCCTTGGTCTTCTGGGTGTTAAGGGCCAGGCTGTTGTTGGCACACCACGCAGCCAGGTGCTGGACCTCGTCCCTGTAGACCATCTCGTCATCCCTTCTGATCAGGCCAACCACCGTGGTGTCGTCTGCAAACTTGATTATGGAGCTAGAACCATGTATAGGAATGCAGTCATAGGTGAAAAAGGAGTACAGAAGAGGGCTCAGCACACAGCCTTGACGCACGCCGGTGTTCAAGGTGAGAGTGGAGGAGGAGAGGTTGTCTAACTTAACTGATTGGGGTCTGTTGGTCAGAAAGACCAAGGTCCAATTGCAGAGGGATGAGCTGATACCAAAATAATTGAACACAGAGCAGTACAGCAGCACAGCCAGGACTATTGATGGACAATTTTGAACAGTGGTTTGAACGTAGAACCTAGAAACGGTACAGCACAGTACCTTCGACCCACAATGTTGTGCTGACCTTTTAACCTACTCTCAGATGAATCTAACCCTTCCCTCCTGCATAGCCCTCCAATTTTCCATCATCCATGTGCCTATCTGAGAATTTCATAAATGCGTGTGACACACTCAGCACTCTCTGTGTAGAAAAATTACCTCTGACATCGCCCATACTTTAAAATTATGCCCCCCTCGTATAATGTTACAGAATAAGTTTTTAAATATATGAAGCTTCATTGGAAAGGGCCTAACTAGTGCCAAAGTGAAACTCCAGCTCAGCACAATGTAATCCTGTGATCCAAAAAATTGCCATCCCATGGAAATATCTGTTCTTTCTCTCGGAGAAGTTAAAGAAAGCTATGGAATCCATCGCTCCGGCAGTGACAAGGCAGATTAAATTCACTCTGCTCTTTTGGTTTTGAATCAGCTGTAAGACCACAAGACATAGGACTAGAATTGGGCCATTTGGCCCATCAAGGCTATTACGCCATTCCATCATGGCTGATTTATTATCCCTCTCAACTCCACTCTCCTGTCTTTTCAACATATCCTTTGACAGCCTTCCTAATCAAGAACATATTGACCTCTGCTTTAAATATACCCAACATCTTGGCCTTCACAGCAGGCTGTGGCATTGAATTCCACAGATTCACCACTCTCTGGCTAAAGAAATTCCTTTTCATCTCTGTTCTAAAGAGATATCATTCTATTCTGAGGTTGTGTCCTCTGGTCTTAGATGCCCCCACCGTAGGAAAAATACCTCTCCATGTTCACTCTTTCTGGGCCTTCAATGGGTTTCAATAAGATTGCCTCTCATTCTGCTATATGCCAGCAAATACAGGCCCAGAACCATCAAATGCTCCTCATACATTAACCCATTCAAACCTAGGATCCTCCTTCTGAACCTCCTCTGGGCCCTGCCCAATGCCAGCACATTCTTTCTTAGATAAGGGGCTCAAAACTGCTCATAATTCTCTTTGACGTATGCCCTGTTCAGCACGGACAGGGCTGTCCACCCCTTTGCCCCATGTACCTCTGCAAGTAGGGCCATGAAAGGTCATAGTGCAGTGCAGAGGCAGACTCTTCAACTTATCTATTCCTTGCCAAACCATTTAAACTCCAATCAACCTGCACCAGGACCATAGCACTCTATACCTTTACCATCCATGTGCCTATCCAAACTTCTCTTAAACATTGAGATCGAGCTCACATGCACCACTTGCTCTGACAGCTCATTCCACACTCTCACCACCCTCTGAGTGAAGAAGTTTCCCCTCATATTCACTTTGAACTTTTCACCTTTCACCCTTAATCCATGACCCAACCTCAGTGGGAAAAGCCTGCTTGCATTTACCCTATCTGTGCCCCTCATAATTTTGTATACCTCTATCAAATCTCCCCTCAGTCTTCTATGTTCCAAGGAATAAAATCCTAATCGATTCCATCCTTCCTCATAACACAGGTCCTCCAGTTCTGCCAAAATCCTTGTAAATTTTCTCCATACTCTTTCAACCTTATTTACATCTTTCCTTTAGCAGTGTATATTCCTTAATCCCGCTGAACCATTGCAGATGTCACTCTATGGCTCCTCGCCAGATATTGCTTTGTCCCACTGGGACAGGACCTCAAACCTTTGCTGCACCATGCTTTTGGGCAGTGACAAAAGCTTGGTTTTATTGAATTGACTCTAGGGTTTCAGTGGCAAAGGGCTATATGTCAGAACAAGATGAATATACTGATGCTCATGTCCTCCTGGTCCACCTTGCCATCAGAGAGAGAGAGAAGCTCATTCTACATCACATTCTGTTGCAATTAATCAGAATCAGGTTTGAAATTTGTTTTCTTTGCGGCAGCAGTACAATGCAATACATAATAATAGAGAAAAAATTGTGAATTACAGTAAGCAGATACATAAAATAGTTAAATTAAATAATGCAAAGAAAAGGCATAAAAAGCAGTGAGGTAGTGTCCATGGGTTCAATATTCATTCAGAAATCGGATGACAGATGGGAAGAAGCTGTTCCTGAATCATTGAGTGTGAGCCTTCAGGCTCCACTATCTCCACCCTGATGGTAGCAATGAGAAGAGGGCATGTCCTGGGAAACAGGGGCCTTTAATAACGGATGCCGCCTTTTTGAGGCATTAATCCTCGAAGATGTCCTGGATACTACGGGGGCTCGTGCTCATGACGGAGCTGACTAATTTACAACTCTCTGCAGCTTACTTTGATCCTGTGCAATAGCACCCACCTCCGACCCCATGTCAGACGGTGCTGCAGCCAGTACCAGCTCTAACTGATGTGTAATGTGTAAAGGTTTCACTTGTAGACACAGCCCCTGCCCGCAGACTCTGGTGTTTGTTTTATTTATTCATGCACTTACTTATTATCTGTCTTGGGTGGCAGGTGGAGATATGTCTTTACCAAAAGAGGTGTAAGATGCTCCTTTTCTCCGTTAGCCTGCAGGTCACCCTTGAGAAAGGTGTAGCACCTGCATAGCACCCACCGCCCGATCAGGGTCACGTGAAGCCATGGGAGGAGGTGGTGGATGGTCGTATGAGTAGCTGGTGCAGATCACAAGCCCTGGTTATGGGGTCCAATGAATGGGAAACAAAACAGTTGTGATATGATCTCAAACATAGAAGATTGAACAATACAGCACAGGAACAGGCCCTTCGCCCCACTTTGTTGTGCCAAACATGGCGGGAGGAGAGAAAGCAGTGCGCCGCGCGTGCGCAGCTCTCCGGTGAAAAATGATATCGTATCCGTTAAATAGGGGCCGTGGACAATTCTGATTTGATGGAGACGGACATGAAGGCACAGAGGAACATCTGGAAAAATTTCTGAAATGCTCGTTTGCTGCTGTTGTTACTGTACAGTCAGGAATCTTTCGGAGGGAAGGCTTCAAAATCCCCGGCTTTGCCTGCTGTTGGCGACCGAGATGGAGGTCGAATCATTCGGATAGAGATGGCGCTCAGTACTCGGTGTCGGAGAGCTGATTAGAGCTCGAAGTTTTCGGATGACTCAGAGTCGGACCGTGGTCGGGTATGGCAGGGATAGTTTTTCTTCCTTCTCTCCGTCTGAGTGAGATGTGGGACATTTGAGAGACTTTGAACTTTTACTGTGCTCATGGACTTCATCAAGTTATGGTATTGTTGCACTGTTGTAACTATATGTTATAATTATGTGGTTTTGTTAGTTTTTTTCAGTCTTGGTCTGTCCTGTGGTTTGTGATATCACACCGGAGGAAGTATTGTATCATTTCTTAATGCATGCATTACTAAATGACAATAAAAGAGGACTGCGTGTCTTCATAATTATATCATAACTGGACTAGTAATTAACTCTATGTTGACTTCAACATGAACTAGCAACTCTTGATGACACTGCTGGTGCCAAAGTGTATCAACCTCTACTGTTCCTTTGGGTTCATCAGATGCGTGGAGAAGGGGAGCTTCCTACATGGGCAACAGCTTGCTCTCCATATTGCACTGCCCTGGCTTATGTATCTGAACATCTGGGTCACAACATCCATGGTCGACCCTGACCAACGGAGGCCTCAGACTCAGGTTCAAGATTGCTTCTTGCCATTCTTCAATGGTTTAATGGTTCCAATTACTATCAGAGAATATGTACTTTATACTTTAGATTATGAAGACACATAGTCCCCTTTTATTGTCATTTAGTAATGCATGCATTAAGAAATGATACATTACTTCCTCCGGTGTGATACCACAAAAACACAGGACAAACCAAGACTGAAAAACTGACAAAACCACATAATTATACATATAGTTACAACAGTGCAACAATACCATAACTTGATGAAGAAGTCCGTGAGCACAGTAAAGTTCAAAGTTTCTCAAATGTCGCACATCTCACGCAGACAGGAGAAAGAAGAAAATCTCTCCCTGCCATGCCGACCACAATCCGAATCTGAGTCATCCGAAAACTTCGAGCTCTGATCAGCTCTCCGACACCGAGTACTGAGCACCATCTCTGTTCGAGCGATTCGACCTCTTTCTCGGTTGCCAAAAGCAAGCAAGGCGGGGGATTTTGAGGCCTACCCGCCGAAAGATTCCCGACCGCGCAGTAACGGCAGCAGCGGAGGGGCGTTTCAGAAATTTCTCCAGATGTTCCTCTGTGCTTTCACGTCCATTCTCCATCAAATCAGAATTGTCCACGGCCCCTATTTAACACATACGACATCATTTTTCATCATGGTGCGCTGCCATCTTCTCCTCCCGCCTACTTTATACTTTATTGTCGCCAAACAATTGATACTAGAGCATACAATCATCACAGCGATATTTGATTCTGCTCTTCATACTCCCTGGAGTACAAATTGATAATAAATATTAAAAATTTAAATTATAAATCATAAATAGAAAATAGAAAATGTAAAGTAAGGTAGTGCAAAAAAAACGAGAGGCAGGTCCGAATATATGGAGGCTATGGCCCAGATCCGGGTCAGGATCCGTTCAGCAGTCTTATCGCAGTTGGAAAGAAGTTGTTCCCAAATCTGGCCGTACGAGTCTTCAAGCTCCTGAGCCTTCTCCCGGAGGGAAGAGGGACGAAAAGTGTGTTGGCTGGGTGGGTCGTGTCCTTGATTATCCTGGCAGCACTGCTCCAACAGCGTGCGGTGTAAAGTGAGTCCAAGGATGGAAATATACAATATACAACCTGAAATTCTTACCCTTCACAGATATCCACGAAACAGAAGACAACCCCAAAAAAAAGATGACATAAAAATGTTAAAACCCCAAAGCCCCCACTTCCCCCTCCCATGCACAATCAGCAGCAAAACATCAACTCTGGCCCTCTGCCTTTCCCCACCAGCCTCAGCAAAAGCATCAACTCCAGCCCTCCACCACCAACCATGCAAGCAACAGCAGAGCCCCCAAAGGGACCGTGATCTCGAGTCCATCGTCAAAAGCCACTGTTCATCCCAACAGTTAGACATCTCAGAGCTGGCTCTCTCACTCAGTAATGAAGGAGAGAGAAGGATCACTCCTGACACAGCCAGAGGGGAGCCCAACAGCTCGCAAGTGTAAAAGAGAATGAAATAATTATTACTCCAGATACCATATAACCATATAACAATTACAGCACGGAAAAAGGCCATCTCGCCCTTCTAGTCCGTGCCGAACCCTTACTCTCACCTAGTCCCACCGACTTGCACTCAGCCCATAAGCCTCCATTCCGTTCCTGTCCATATAGCTGTCCAATTTAACTTTAAACGACAACATCGAACCTGCCTCAACCACTTCTGCTGGAAGCTTGTTCCACACAGCTACCAGTTTCTGAGTAAAGAAGTTCCCCCTCATGTTACCCCTAAACTTTTGCCGTTCAACTCTCAACTCATGTCCCCTTATTTGTTTCTCCCCTACTCTCAATGGAAAAAGCCTATCCATGTCAACTCTATCAATTCCCCTCATAATTTTAAATACCTCTATCAAGTCCCCCCTCAACCTTCTACTTTTCAAAGAATAAAGACCCAACTTGTTCAACCTTTCTCTGTAACTTAGGTGATGAAACCCAGGTAACATTCTAGTAAATCTTCTCTGTACTCTCTCTACTATGCAGTGTAAAAAAAAAACAATAAGCATAAGGAACATAATACAAAAAAAACAAAAAAAAGATAAATATTAAAGCAACCCTATAAAACACAATGTACAAGTAACTGTTATCTACATAGACTGACTTTATGCATGCAAAGTAACACTAGGTGGTGTGTAGTGGTGGTGGGGTAGAAAGCCTACTAATCTAGACCCTTCTCCCTACAGAAGACCTCCGATATCTGCACATTCATTTGCCTTAGACCTTTTCAACTGTCTGTGTGGCATTTGCTTCCATTACCAACCCAAGAAGCACATTCCAGACATCCACTAGTCTTGGCCCAACAATCTTCTCTGAACTTATCCCCTCTCACCTTAAATGCATGCTCTCTGGTATTAGCCATTTCAACTCAAGGAATAATATATTTTGTGCCTGTTCTATCATTACCCCTCATAATTATAAACACCTGTCAAGTCTCCCTTGGTCTCAGCGGCTCCAGAGAAAAGACAACACAAGCTTGTTGAGACTCTCCTCATACCACATGCCCCCTAATCCAGTCAGCATCCTGGTAAACTTCTTCGGTGCCCTTTCCAAAGCGTCCACATCCTTCCTATAATAGTGTCCAGAATTGAATACAATACTCCAGGCACAGATCTAGCCAGTTTATAAAGCTGCAACATAACCTCTTGGCTCTTGAACTTATTGCTTTGACTAATTAAGGCAAGTATAATATTCTTTACTTCACCATCAGCATGTGCCACCTCTTTCAGGGAGCTATGGACTTGCACCCCAAGATCTTTCTCTATCTAAGCTACACAGAAGCAAAGTGGTTAACACAATGCTTTACAGTATCAGCGACCGGGTTCAATTCCCATTGCTGCCTGTAAGGAATTTGTACCTCCTCCCCATGACTGAATGGGTTTCCTCCAGGTGCTCCAATTTCCTCCCACAGTCCAAAGACATATCAATTGATAGGTTAATTGGTCATTGCAAATTGTCCTGTGATTGGGGGTTGCTGGGTGGCAAGGCTCAAAGGGCCAAAGGGGCCTACTCCGTGCTGTATCTAAACAAGTTTTAAAATTAAGTAACTAATTAATTAATACTGTTAAGGTTCCTGCTACAAACTGTCCCCTTAAGTTTGATCTCCCAAAGTACAGTACTTCACACATCTCCAGATTAAACACCATCTCTACAAAGATTTCTGTAAAGAAATGACGGTGGATATTAAGCAAGGGCAGGGAAGCCTGGCTGTGATGCCCTCATGATTGAATAGCTCACCAGCAGCACTGGGGAAGAATAATCAATAATAGAGTTGGGGGTGATGTATTAGCATGGATAGAGGATTGGTTAACTAATAGAAAGCAGAGAGTTGAGATACATGGGTGTTACTCTGATTGGCAGAGTAATGTGTGCCGCAGGGGTCAGTGTTGGGCTCACAACTATTCATGATCTACATTAACGATCTGAAAGGGGACCAAGGGGACTAAATTTGCTGATGACACTAAATTGAGTGGAAAAGCAAATTGTGCAGAAGATATGAAGAGTCTGCAGAGAGATATAGATCAGTTAAGTGAGTGGGCAAGGGTCTGGCAGATGGAGTACAACGTTGGCAAATGTGAGGTCATCTACTTTGGAAGGAAAAATGAAAGAGCAGATTATTATTTTACTGATACAAAATTGCAGCGTGCTGCTGTGCAGAGCGACTTAGGAGTGCTTGTGCATGAATCACAGAAGGTTGGTTTGCAAGTGCAGCAGGCTGTCAAAAAGGCAAATGGAATGATAGCCTTCATTGCTAGAGGGATTGAATTTAAGAGCAGGGAGGTTATGCTGCACCTGTACAGAGTACTGGTGAGGAAGCACCTGGAGTACTGTGTGCAGTTCTGGTCTAGTTATTTGAGGAAGGATATACTGGCTTTGGAGGTGGTGTAGAGAAGGTTCACCAGGTTGATACCAGAGATGAGGGGGACAGACTATGAGGAGAGATTGAGTTACCTGGGACCGTACTCGCTGGAATTCAGAAGAATGAGAGGAGATCTTATAGAAACATATAAAATTATGAAAGGATAGATAAGATAGAGGCAGGAAAGCTGTTTCCACTGGTAGGTGAGACTAGAACTAGGAGATACTGTGTAGCCTCAAGATTCAGGGGAGCAGATTTAGGACAGAGATGAGGAGGAACTGCTTCTCCCAGAGAGTGGTGAATCTGTGGAATTTTCTGCCCAATGAAGCAGTGGAGGCTACCTCTGTAAATATATTTAAGACAAGGTTAGATAAATTTTTGCATATTAGGGGAATTAAGGGTTATGGAGCAAAGTCAAGTAGGTGGAGCTGAGTCCTTGGCCAGATCAGCTATGATCTTATTGAATGGTGGAGCAGGCTCGACAGGCCAAATGGCCTACTCCTGCTTCTATTAAATGTTCTTGTATATATAGCCCAAGTGTCTGTATGATATGTCCCGCAAATCAAAGGTGCTGTTAGTTCCAGCAGTCCACAGAGAAACACATGCACGTAATCCAGTTTGTCCTTCCACCAGTTGAATACTGGAGGACATCACTGATGGGAGAAGCCAGCCCCCAACTGAGTTTCTGGCATCTTCTCTCCCGGACTGCAGCAGCAAGCAAGCCCACAGCTTGTGGCCTCGTCCTCACTACAACCGAGGCCACGCAGCTCCCTTGCCGTCTGTCGCACCACGACACAGGGGAAATGGGCCTGCAGCACTTACATTATCAATGTTCAACAAGTTCTTGTGATCGCAAGAAAAACGTCCAAGGTAATCAGCCGTAGTTACAGTGCACACAGCCTTCTCACACCAACTCCGTTGCCTTCAATGCCTTCCTGTACCAGGCAGCAAACATGATCTGCACCAAGTCCGGCTCCTCCCCCAATGAGCAGCTCACTGATGGGGTGGAACTGCAATATCTGAAGTTCCTAGAGTCCAACATTGTCTTGTGATTGTAAAAAGAAAAATTAAAAAAAAAACACCTCTGCTGGCCCCTGAGAGGCAGATGAATCCGAGTGCACCGCCATCTTATTGGAAGAAAAGTGAAGTGAATTCCTTTCCCATGCGGATGTTCCTTGACCCTATGAATTCTTCTAGCAGATTACTTGTTGCTCCTGCATCTGCAGTCACTTGTGGTAACTCAATAATAGGTATTATATTATAGACTTAATTTGAGCATAATGGGGATTTTGGAAGAGGAGATGAAAAGAAAATGAGCAACCTCCTCTTTTTACACCCTGGCTCTTATCTATTACACAGGTACATGGCTATCATTCACCCGCTGAAACCAAGACTGTCGGCAACTGCAACCAAAGTCGTCATTGGCGTCATCTGGGTGATGGCCCTAACCCTTGCCTTTCCGCAGTGCTACTACTCCAAAACAGAGCAGTTCCCAGGCAGAGTCGTGTGTTACGTGGAGTGGCCGGAGAATGAAGAGAGCGAAGAGGAAGGCATGTCTCATGAAACCACGTGAGTTACCCTTCTATATCACCCCTCCTCAGCTGTACGTTCCCCTCGCACGCTGACTCAGTACGAAACACTTTGTGTCTCGCCTGTTGCAGTGGTTTTTGCTACGTCACACTAAGCTTCCCATTACTCATCAGGAAGTGCCATTGTTTAGACTGGAGTCACATCCATTGAAACAAAACAATCATTTTACATCCTTAGATCATCGGTAATACTGCTGGAGTGGCATGGTAGTGTCATGGTTAGAGTACCAGTGATCCGGTTCAATTCCTGCCACCACCTGTAAGTACCCGTTAGTAGACGAATTGGTCATTGTAAATTGTCCTGTGATTAGACTAGGATTCGATCGGGGGTTGCTGGGCAGTATGGTTGAAAGGGCCAGAAGGTCCTGTTTCATGCTGGATCTCAATAAATAAATAAGTAAAATCTCGTCTTGCTTGGGCGAAGTTAAGCATGAAAAATACCAGCAAGTATTTAAGTAGCTGCTAAGCTGAGCTTTATTTGTCACACATTTATCAAAACATGCAGTGAAATGCATCATTTTGTGTCAACGACCAACACAGTCCAGGGATTGTGCTGGGGGCAAACTGCAAGTGTTGCCACATTTCCAGCACGCCCACGACCCACTAACCCAAGCCGTTCGTCTTTCTAATGTGGGAGGAAACTGGAGCAGCCAGTGGAAATGCACACGGTCGCGGGGAGAAGGTCTGAAGTCCTTACGGACAGTTCAGGAGAATCAAGCCCTGGTCGGTGATCCCCGGCACTGTAGAATGACTGTGCTAACCGCTTTGCTACCGTGTTACCCGATGCAGTCAAGGACAAAGAAGCAAAACGCAAAAATGTTTTCTCTGTTTTCTTAACCTTTTTTTACCCACTTTGTGCATTCTTGTTTCTTAAAGTAATCTTACATGTCGTAGTAAGATTTTGGACATGTTTGCTCAACTTCTAAGGCCAGGCAGTTGAAAGGGAACCTTCTACCTATCCAGCCTGGATTGGTCCATCTTCCAAACTTAACCTGTCCCTTCAGCTGCCTTAAATTCTCAAACTAAGGGCTGGATGGTCACTAAAAGGCTGCTATAATTAAAAGAAATGAGTATTGGTTAAAAAAAAATAGAATTGGAGAGAGTAAGGGGGCTGACAGTAAATCTCCACAACTTGTTTCCATGCATTCCGGGACCATGGAGACAATGAATGTAATTGGTTGTCATCTTCCAAAGTTCCACAGATTATAAATTGGTACCACTAGATTGGAAGCTCAATATAATCCCATTCTTCAGGAAGGAAAAGAGAAGCCAAGGATTTATGGGGAGTTAAGTCTATGGGTGGCAGGGTCTCTACAAAAGGAGGTAGAAAGATCTCCTTCCCTCCCCTAGCCTGCAAATCACCCTTGGGCAAAGTGTAGCACCTGCTTGATCTGTTCCCCCCCCAACTTCGAATCAGGGTCAGGTGAAGCCACGGGAGCAGGTGGTGGATGGTCGTACGAGCAGCTGGTGCATATCACAAGTCCTGATTATGCAACCACTGACACCAGACAGATAATCTCTGAAGAGCATTGATAATGGCTGGGGTCACTCATTTTGTAAAGACACTGCCCAGAAAAAGGTAATGGCCAACCCACTTCTGTAGGAAAATTTGCCAAGAACGTTCATGGTTATGGAATGACGATCATCACCCACGTCATACGACACAGCACATAATGATGATGTCATATGACACGTCACATAACAAATGAACGAAGTCCAATGTCAGCAAAAGAGAAAACTTTGGAATCCGTTACTTAGAAAGAAGTGACAGGATAGTTGAAAATACAATTAGGCAGACTAAATCTTGATTTTTGTTTGTCTACTCTTTTAGAAATTTGTGACGAGTAGAATAGATAAGGACAATGTAAGTGACGTGGTGCATTCAGTCTTCCTGAAGCCCATGTTAAGAATTCACTAATCAAAAGAAGAGTACTCAGTATTGGGGTAATGTACTGGTGTAGATCATAAATTAGTTAATGGACTGAAAATATATGCACATTACCCACCCAGCAAACTGCCTTTTCAAAAAAGTTCCCTTCTGGAAAGAGATATAGTGCCACTAAAATAAAAATTTCACAACATCTTGAAAGTTTCTTCCCCAAAAGAGTTCACCTGAGCAAACACGAGGAAATCTGCCGATGCTAGAAATCCAGAGCAACACACGCAAAATGCTGGAGGAACTCAGCAGGTCAGGCAGCACCTATGAAAAAGAGTAAACAGTTCCTCTTCCAATCAGATTCCTTCTTCTCCAGCCCTTGACCTTTCCCACCCACCTAGCTTCACCTATCACTCTTCCCACCGCTGTCCCCCAATTTTTTTATTCAGGCTTCTTCCCCCTTCATTTCCAGTCCTGAAGGAGGTTCTCTGCCCGATACATCAACTGTTTACTCTTTTCCTCAGGGGCTGTCCGACCTGCTTTATCCCCTCTGCCATCTGCTTTCTGAATGGACATTGAACCCATGAACACTGCCTCACTCACTACTTTTTTTATTCTTATTTTGCACTACTTATCTAATTTAACTATTTAATATATATATAGTTACTGTAATTAACTTTTTCTTTTTTTCTATTATCATGTATTGCATTGTCGTCGTCGTCGTCGTGGCTATCCCTCGAGGTCGAGGATGATGGTCTTCGTTTTGTTGATCTACTTATGGGCTCTCAAGTGGCTTATGGGTCCAATCTTGGCTTTGGAAGTTCTTCCGCATTCAGGACAGGTAGTTCTAGATGGCAGATCGGGCTTTGGTTGTTGCTGCCTCTCTTTCCATTTTCTTCTAATTCTGCACATCTTCAAGAGTTGCTGTTCTGATTTGGATGATGGCTTGCCAGAGTTTCCTGTCCTTGGCATTGGTTTCCCAATTGTTGATGTTGATGTTACATTTCTTCTGGCTTTTAAGACGTCTTTGAATCTCTAGCACAAAATAATCTGCAGATGCTGGGGTCAAAGCAACACTCACAACATCCGGGATACATCCCATGCCCTCCACCTCTTCAATAACTTCCAGTTCCCCGGTCCCAACTGCTTCATTTTCACTATGGGTGTCCAATCCCTATACACCTCCATTCCCCATGAAGAAGGCCTCAAAGCCCTCCGCTACTTTCTGGATAATAGAGCTCACCAGTTCCCCACCACCACTACCCTCCTCCGGTTGGTGGAACTGGTTCTCACACTCAATAACTTCTCTTTTGGCTCTTCCCACTTTCTTCAGACCAAGGGTGTAGCTATGGGAACTCGCATGGGCCCTAGCTACGCCTGCCTCTTCGTTGGTTATGTGGAACAGTCTGTGCTCCAAACCTATTCTGGTACTGCTCCCCAACTTTTCCTTTGGTACATTGACTACTACATTGGTGCTGCTTCCTGCACTCATGCTGAGCTCGTCAATTTCATCGACTTTACTTCTAATTTCCACCTAGCCCTCAAATTCACTTGGTCTATCTCGAACACTTCTCTCCCCTTTCTCGATCTCTCGGTCTCCATCTCTGGAGACAGATTGTCCACTTACATCTTCTACAAGCCCACTGACTCTCATAACTACCTCAACTATACCTCTTCCCACCCTGCCACATGCAAAAATGCCATTCCCTATTCCCAGTTCCTCCGTCTCCTCCGCATCTGCTCCCAGGATGAGGTTTTCCATTCCAGGACATCTCAAATGTCCTCTTTCTTTAAGGATCGTGGTTTCTCTTCTGCTATCATCAATGATGCCCCCACCAGCATCTCCTCCATCTCCCGCACTTCGGCTCTCACCCCATCCTCCCGCCACCACAACAGGGACAGAGTTCCCCTTGTCCTCACCTACCACCCCACTAGCCTCCGGATCCAACACATTATCCTCCACAACTTCCGCCACTTTCAACAGGACCCCACCACTAAGCACATCTTTCCCTCTCCACCCCTCTCCACCTTCCGCAGGGATTGGTCCCTCCGCGACTCCCTGGTCCACACGTCCCTCCCCATGGATCTCCCACCCGGCACTTATCCCTGTAAGCGCAAGTGCTACACCTGTCCCTACACCTCCTCTCTTGCCACCATTCAGGGTCCCAAACAGTACTTCCAAGTAAGGCAACACTTCACTTGTGAGTCTGTTGTGGTCATCTATTGCATCCGGTGCTCCCGGTGCGGCCTCCTCTACATCGGTGAAACACAACGCAGATTGGGGGACCGCTTTGTCGAGCACCTCCGCTCCGTCCGCCAAAACAGACAGAATCTCCCAGTAGCCACCCACTTCAACTCTGCTTCCCACTCCCATTCAGATATGTCCATACATGGCCTCCTCTACTGCCATGATGAGGCTAAACTCAGGTTGGAGGAGCAACACCTCATATACAGTCTAGGTAGTCTCCAGCCCCTTGGTATGAACATAGAATTCTCCAACTTCCGGTAATTCCCTCCCCCTCCCTTCCCCTATCCCTATGTCACTCTGCCCCCTCCCCCAGCTGCCTATCACTTCCCTCATGGTTCCGCCTCCTTCTACTACCCTTTGTGTTTTCCCCTATTCCTTCTTCACCTTTCCTACCTATCACCTCCCTGCTTCCCCTTCCCCACCCCTTTATCTTTCCCCTTACTGGTTTTTCACCTGGAACTGACCAGCCTTCTCCTTCCCACCCTCCCCCCACCTTCTTTATAGGGCATCTGCCCCTTCCCTCCTCAGTCCTGACGAAGGGTTCCGGCCCGAAACGTTGACTGATCGTTTCCATGGATGCTGCCCGACCTGCTGAGTTCCTCCAGCGTGTCGTGAGTGTCTTTGAATCTCTTCTGTTGTCCGCCTCTTTTACGTTCGCCTTCTTTAAGCTGGGAGTAGAAGATTTGTTTCGGCAGACGTTCGTCTTTCACCCGAACAACATGATCGCTCCATCTTAGTTGGTCCTTGTACTGCTGCATCAAAGACAACAAATCAGAATTAGGTTTTGTATCACTTGCAGATGTTGTGAAATTTGTTAACTTTACGATATACGCTGGTGATATTAAAACTGATTCTGAAATTTCTTTTTGTCACTTCCATCTATCACCTCCCTCTTCTCACATCTCCCCTCCCTTGTCTGCCTATCAACCCTCACCCCCATAGCCCTGTCATCTGGATTCACGATCACCTGTCAGCTCTTTCTCCACCACTCCCCCCACCTTCGTATTCTGGCCATCTCCCCTCTTTCTTTCCAGTCCAAATTAAAGGTCTCGACCCAAAACGTTTCCTGTCCATTTCCCTCCGTAGATGCTGTCTGACCTGCTGAGTTCTTCTGGCATTTTGAGGGTTAGTTTAGAATCAGGGGTCATTCAAGACTGTCATGAAAGGGAATGACTTCACCTGTGGGGGGGGGGTCACACCTACTAATCTGCCCTCCACCATCCTCGGGGCAGAGTAGTTCAGATAGACCACACTCTAGAAGGAAAATAATTCCACACACCTTGGTCTTAAAACAACCAGCGTATTTGTTTTGTTGCTGTACCCTTGTTCGTCCCCCTCAGAATAAAGTTGCTCTCAATTGATGAATCAAAAAGAGAAGACAGGGAGAAGGCTGGAGAATGGGGTTGAGAAGGATAATAAATCAGCCACAATGGAATGGTGGAGCAGTCCCAATGGGCCAAATCACCTAATTCTGCTCCTACATCATAGGTTCTTATGGTCTCACAAGGAGAGTAATGAACCATTGGATATTCAAGGGTTGTGGACGTTTGGTTGCTGAGTGGACCCAAAGAAACAATTTGATAGATTTTTATATATTAAGGGATTGGGGAAATTGAGGTAAGCGAAGGAAGTGGTGTTGTACACTGAAGTAAATGTCAGCCACGATTTCTTGTTGAAAAGCAGAGCAGGAACAAAGGGCTGAATGGCTTACTCATGATTCTGTTTCCTTGGTTCTCAGCAGTGCACACGCTGTGCCCGGTTAACAGTTCCCATTATGGCTCCCCATCACCTCCCTCCTTCCCTTTCTCCCATGGTCCACTCTCCTCTCCTATCAGATTCCTTCTTCTTCAGCCCTCCGCCTATTCCACCTATCACGTCCCAGCTTCTCACATCATCCACCCACCTACCTCACCTCTCCCTCACCTAGCTTCACCTATCACCTTCCAGCTTGTACTTCTTCCCCTCCACCCCACCCCCCCAACATCTTCATATTTTGGCTCCTTCGCCCTTCTTTTCCAGCCCTGATGAACTGTCTTGGCCTGAAACATTGATTCTTTATTTCTCTCTATAGATCAGGGGTCCCCAACTTTTTTTATGCCATGGACCCATATCATTAATTGAGAGGTCCGTGGACCCTAAGTTGGGAACCCTGCGATAGATGCTGCCTGACCTGCTGAGCTCCTCCAGCTTTTTGTGTGTCTTCACCCAAGTAGTTTCCTTCTATACTGAGCTCGCTGGCCTCATCGAATACACTATTGCAGTGAGAAGAGAACAATGCAGCCTCAAATTCCTCTTGAAAATGTGCGTCAAATGCAGTCAGCCTTCTCCACTCCACCAGTTAGCCCAGGCATTATCAGTTCTTCAGAATCAGAATCAGGTTTAGTATCACCGGCATAGGTCATGAAATTTGTTGCCTTTGCAGCAGCAGTATAATGAAATGCATGATGAAATAAAATGCAGAGAAAAACACTGAATTACAGTAAATATATATATGTGTGTGGGTGTGTGTGTGTGTGTGTGTGTGTGTGTATGAAATAGTTAAATTAAATAAGTAGTGCAAAAACAAAAAATTAAAAAAGTAGTGTGGTAGTGTTCATGGTTTCAATGTCCATTCAGAAATCAGATTGCAGTGGGGAAGAAGCTGTTCCTGAATCACTGACTGTGTGCCTTCAGGCTTCCGTACCTCCTTTATGATGGTAGTAATGAGAAGAAGACATGTTCTGAGTGATGAGTCTTTCATGATGGATGCCGTCTTTTTGTGGCACTGCTCCTTGAAGATGTCCTGGTTACTACAGAGGCTAGTGTCCATGATGGAGCTGACTAATTTGACAACTCTCTGGGCTTACTTCAGTCCTGTGCAGTAGCCCCACCCCTATACTTCGTACTTGAACAATAATTCATGGACCATAAAAGGAGTTTGATTCACTCTGATTTATGGTTATGAAGACACGCAGTCCTCTTTTATTGCCATTTAGTAATGCATACACTAAGAAATGATACAATATTTCCTCCGGTGTGATATCACAAAACACAGAACAGACCAAGACTGAAAAAACTGACAAAACCACATAATTATACATACAGTTACAACAGTGCAACAATACCATAACTTGATGAAGAAGTCCATGAGCACAGTAAAGTTCAAAGTTTCTCAAATGTCCCACATCTCACGCAGACGGGAGAAGGAAGAAAAGCTCTCCCTGCCATACCTGACCACAATCCGACTCTGAGTCATCCGAAAACTTCGAGCTCTGATCAGCTCTCCGACACCGAGTACTGAGCGCCATCTCTGTCCAAGCGACTCGACCCCCTTCTCGGTTGCCAAAAGTAGGCAAGGCCAGGGATTTTGAGGCCTACCCTCCGAAGATTCCTGACGACGCAGTAACGACAGCAGCGAACGAGCGTTTCAGAAATTTCTCCAGATGTTCCTCTATGATTTCACGTCCATTCTCCATCAAATGAGAATTGTCCACGGCCCCTATTTAACAGATACGACATCATTTTTCACCAGAGGGCTGCGCACAACCCCCACAATTTTATTCACTATATACATTGACATGTCTAAGGAATTTGCGGTAGTGTGTTGGCAATACTTGAAGCAAAAAAGGACAACATTGGACAATTATATAGAATAAAGAATTATATAAAAATAAGTTATAGTATGGATATAGAATAAAATATGCATAAATACCAGTATATATTTGAAATGAATCAGCATTATACCAAGTGATTTAACATATTTACAGAGCAGTGAGTCAGGTAGTAGAGAGGGTTGTGGGGGTTCTAAGTAGAATAGTTGATCTAATGATTTATCAAGTTGATGTTATCATGTAAGTTATCAAGTGGCCAATATTATTCTTGCAGACAGAACTGTTCATGGCTGCCATTTGGAAAGAAGTTTATGCTTTGAGATCTTCCCTCTAAAGTATAGCCAGGGGCAATGAGAGGATTGGAAACAGCTTCTACCCTTCTACCATCAGGTTTCTGAATGGACAATGAACTAACCCATGAACACTACCTCACTATTTTCGCTTTCTTCTTTTCCTCCTGGTATTCTGGTCTCTTCCCACAGTCCAAGGATGGACCGGTTGGTAGGTTAATTGGTCATTGTAAATTGTTCTGTGATTAGGCTAGGGTTAAAATGGGCGATTGCTGGGTGACGTGATCAAAGGGCTGGAAGAACTTATTCCACACAAAATCGCAATCAATCAATCAATCAATCAATAAATAAATAAAAATTTCATACTCTAATGCTGCTGCAAAACAAATTTTGTGACATATGTCAGTGAATGGGTGGTGGAGTGGAGATACATCTCTTCCAAAAGAAGTGTAAGGCTCTTCTTTGCTCTGCTAGCCTACAGATCACCCTTGGGCAGGGTGTAGCACCAGCTTAACCCCCGGTCAGGGTCATGTGAAGCCATGGGAGCAGGTGGTAGGTGGTCGTATGAGCAGCTGGCATCCTGGTTATGGGACTACAGACACCGGGCAGGCAATCTCTGAAGAGTATTGATAATGTCTGGGGTCACCCGTCTTGTAAAGACACTGTCCAGTATCTTTACAAGATGGTAAACCACTTCTTTAGAAAAATTTATCAAGAACAATCATAGTCATGGAAAGACCACGATCACCCACGTCATATGACATGACACATAATGAACCGAGCAAACTACTGTATTATGGAGTCCAAGCCAAGTCCCACTATTTATTTGAACTTGCAGCTGCAGATGCCATCTTTCCCCTGTGTTTCAGGCCAGGAGGTAAGGGAGATGCTTCTCATGAGGCACCACTGGCTACTGGCAGGGGAGATCGTTGCTGTGTCATTGGCCTGTGTGACCATACGACATAGCACATCATGATGATGATGTCAGTGGTATTAAAGCTGATCCTGATTCCACTTCTATAGTGGTGTGCTACTTCCAGTCTTCACCAAGTATTATCTGCTTAAAATATCTGGGCTGATAAGTATGGAAAGTTTGATACATTGCTTTGAAGGCGACCACAATAAAATGCTAGAGGAACTCAGCAGGTCAGACAGGGTCTGTGGAAATGACTAAACAGTCAATGTTTCGGGACCATTCTTTGAGACGGAGAAGGTTCTCGGCCTCAAACGTCAACTGTTTATTCATTTCCATTGATGCTGACTTCCTCCAGCACTTTGTGTGTGCTGCCTTGGATTTCCAGCAGCTGCGGACTTTCTCACATTCGCAATAAAATCTTTCCAGTTTTCTGAAGACATCTTGTTCTACAGGATAAAAGTTAGAGACTTTTATCAAGAAAACGTTAGGCTTTCAGAAAAAGTTATGCCAATATGGCAAAACAAAAGGACAAAGTCAAGTTGGAATCAGAATGTAATGTCAACATATTCTCTTTCCAAAACAATGTCAGAAACCCTCTTGAAAAGTGTTGGAAGTACAAAGCAGATCTGACAGTGAGTAGAAGGGAAAATGATTGATTAAGCACTTAGAAGAATTATCTCTTTGCAATTTAAGCAGTGGCCAATAAGGTTACACTTGATGCATGAACACTGACAGATTTGCAGTGTCTTCCATGAATCTTGGTACTTGAAGAGAGGTACAAAAGGTCACAAACTAATGTTCATCTCCCACCATCCCCCCTCGGCCAGCTCTATATCTGTAACTCCATCTACAATGTCACTTCGACAGTTTGTAATTGACAAAGTTTGCCTTAAATTTTATCTCAGTTCCAAAGCAAACCTCTGGCTTCTGCCAATTCTGTCAGTTCTATGGGGAAGTATCTGTTTCCAATCTAGGTTCAGCGTTAAATGGACCCCAGGGAATCTCCACTGAACTGTCAATCGATGTTTATACACTGGCTATGTTCTCTTTTTAATTTGTTGGTTGCAGTCAATCCATTCAGTGTAAAATACTTCAGAGATCTTTGCTGAGCTCCCAGGGTTAAAATTACCACTTGGCCCCTGTCAATCATTTGCACACAATCTCTGTTCTATTTATGAGGTGCAGTGAACTCATTGTGTTCTAAGCATCTGCTTGCTTTACAGCCATCGATACACCATTCTTTCTGAGAGAGAAGTGTTTCTGCAACTTAACTGTATGCTGAAACACATGCAGTGGCCACTTCCTTAGGTACGGGACTGGAACCTGTTGTGATCTTCTGTTGCTGTGGCCCATCCACATCAAGGTTCAACGTGTTGTGCATTCAGAGATGCTCTCCTGAACACCACTGTCGTTATTTGAGTTACTGTTGCCTTCCTGTCAGCTTGAACCAGTCTGGCCATTCTCCTCTGACCTCTCTCATTAACAAGGCATTTTCACTCAGAGAGCTGTCACTCATTGGATATTTTTTTTCGTTTCTCACACCATTCTCTGTAAACTCTAGAGATTGTTATGCATGAAAATCCCAGGAGATCAGCAGTTTCTGAGATACTCAAACCACCCCATCTGGCACCAACAATCATTCCATGGTCAAAGTCACTTAGATCACATTTCTTCCCCATTCTGATGTTTGGTCTGAATAACAACTGAACTTCTTGACCATGTCTGCATGCTTTCATGCGTTGAGTTGCTGCCACATGATTGGCTGGTTAGATATTTGCATTAACGAGTAGGGTTATCTAATAAAGTGGCCACTGAGTGTAGCTTAAGTCACACTGTCACTGGGAGACTGCCCTTCAGCCATGATAGGGAGGGACGTGTGGAACATCTATTGCTGCGATTTATTTTCTGATCATTTTAAATGTTTCTTCTGAGTATTTCGTCTCTTATCCCCTATTTAAGAAAGGATGTGTTGACAATGGAGAGAGTGTAAAGGAGGTTCACGAAAATGATTCTGGGATTGGGAGGCTTATCATATGAGGAGCGCTTGATGGCTCTGGGCCTCGACTCACTGGAATTCAGAAGAATGAAGGAGGGATCTCATTGAAACCTGTCGAATGTTGAAAGGTCTCAATAGAGTGGATGTGGAAAGGATGCTTCCTATGGTGGGGGAGTCTAAGACCGGAGGACAAAGCCTCAGAATAGAGGGATATCCATTTAGAACAAAGATGTTGAGGAATTTCTTTAGCCAGAGTGTGGTAAATCTGTGGAATTCGTTGCCACAGGCAGCTGTGGAGGCCAAGTCATTGAGTATATTTAAGGCAAAGGGATATGGGGAGAAGGTAGGAGATTGATGCTGAGAGAGAATGGATAAGCCATGATGATATGGTGCAGCAGACTTAATCAGCCAAATGGCCTAATTCTGCTCATATATCTTATGGTCTTATGGTCTAATTTTATCAATTGAATTGGCTTTTTCTCTGCCCTGCTTTCATCTCAAAATGGGTAATTCTGTACATCTCAGAGACAACCTGAGGTACATGATGTGGAAATGGGTCATTGATTGCACTAAATCATTTTGAACATTAAGCACATTTTTCTCACAATGATCCTCTTTATTCCCTGCCCCTTCTCAACAGTTGACCTGAAAGCATACCACTCACCTGAATACCAGGGAAAATTTTACTGAGGCAGTGAGAAGAATGGACAGGGTCCAGGGAAGGAAGACGGAAACAACTTCCTCTCCATGGACTCCGTCTAAACTTCTCACTGCCTCAGCAAAGCAGTTTGTGTAATCAGAGACCCCACCTATCCTGGCCATTCTCTCTTCTCCCCCTTCCATTGGGTAGAAGATACAAGAGGCTGAAAGCACGTACCACTAACCTCAGGAAGGACAGGTTCTATCTCACCGTTGTATACTATTAAATAGTTCCCTTGTATGATAAGGTAGACTCTCGATCTCACAATCTATTTGACCTTTGAACTTTATTATGATCTTGCACCTTATTGTATATCTACACTGCACCTTCTCTGTAGCTGCTACACTTTATCCTACATTCTAATTGTTTTAACTGTTCTAACTCAATGCACTGTGTAACGATCTGATCTACGATATATGAACAGTATGCAAGAAAAGCTTTTCACTGTATCTCAAAACATGCAATAATGCTGGCGATGTTCTCATGCCACTGGTAGGGAGGGGTTTCAGCGATTCAGAACCAACAGGCACGAAAGATTGGCGATATATTTCCAAATGATGGTGAGGTGAAACCCGAAAGCAGAGCTGCCAGGAGGATGTGCTCTCGCACACCCAGACCCTTAGTCCTTCTAACTCTGGGGTTTCCAAGCATGTTTTTCCGGCGTGGACCAAAACCATTAAGCAAGGGATCCGTACACCCCAGGTTGGGAATCCTGGTGTTGAAAGTTACAGGTTAGAAACTGATTCTGAAGAAGTCTGAGTAGGTTAACAGTGGTGTACAAGCATAAACATTGAACTTATGTGTCACATCCATTGAACCATACAGTGAAATACGTCAGTTGTGTCGATGACCCATGCAGTCCGGGCTCAGCCCCATAAGTATCGCTATGCTTCAGGTGCCAACATAACATGCCTGAAACTTACTTTAGAACGTGTGTGAGACGAAACAGGTGCACACGGTGGAAAACCACACAAAAATGGTTGGGGGGGTGGAGTAGAACTTAAAAGTTCCTTACAGACAGTGGTGGGAATTGAACCCACATTACTAGCACTGTAAGGTGTTATATTAACCATTCTGCTTCTGTTATTTATTTATTTAGTTAGTTAGTTAGTTAGTTAATTATTGAGATATAGTGCAGAATCGACCCTTCTGGTCCTTCAAACTGTGTTGCCCAGCAAGCGCCTGATTTAATCCTGGTTTAATCACAGGACAATTTACAGTGATCAATTAACCTACTGACTGGTACGGCTTTAGACTGTGGGAGGAAACTGGAGCACCCGGAGGAAACCCACGCAGTCACAAGGAAAACGTACAACCTCCTTACAGACAATAGCGGGAACTGAACCCGGGTTGTCTGTCTGGTAAAGCGTTGTGCTAACCAGTACGTTACTGTGCCAACCGACTGTTCCACCACACTCCGTTGTGGTGTTGGGGTATTAAATGCCTCCCATTGGGGGGTTATATGGGAGGCAGTGTTTAAGAGTCGGCACAACATTGTGGGCTGAAGGGCCTTTACTGTGCTGTACTATTCTATGTTCTATGTTCTAAATATATTCACCTAAATGGAAATGTAAGTGCATTGCGTTACAGTCAAAATGGAAATAATTAAAAGAATTCGTAGACATTGAGTCATGCAACATAGAAAGAGACCTTTCAGCCCATCTGGTGCATGCTGAACAAGTTGCTCCATCCAAACTAATCTCATTTGTCAGTATTTGGCCCATAACCTCCTGAACCTTTCTATCTGTGTACCATCCAACTTTCCTTTACAAGCTGTTATTGCACCTGCCTCAACCACTTCCTCTGGCAGCTCATTCCGCATCAACACCTCCCTTTGTGTAAAAGAAGTTGCCCCTCAATGTCCTATTACATCTTTTGTCTCTCAGCTGAAACCTGTGCCCTCTCATAGAAACACAGAAAACCTACAGCACAGTACAGGCCCTTTGGCACACAAAGCTGTGCCGAACAGGTTCCTACCTTAGACAGAGGGAGAAGATGGCGGTGCGACGCAGCGTGTAGCGGCCACTCCGGTGAACGATATCTGTAATCTGTCAAGTAGGGTGCCGTGCACAATCCTGATTTGATGGAGACAGATGTGAGAGAACGGAGGAACATCTGGAGAAACTTCTGAAGTGCCTTTTTCACTGCCGCTGCTACTGTGTGATCCAGAATCTCCGGAGGAGAAGGCCCCGAGTCCTCAGCTTTGCTTGTTGCTTGGTGGCCGGGGCCAGGGTCGAAGCGCTCGGCAGAGATGGTGCTCGGTGCTCGGTGTTGGAGGGCTGATCAGAGGCTCGAAGTTTTCGGACGGACTCAGAGTCAGCTGTGGTCGGTGCTTCCAATGCATCGGCAGTTGTCGGTGCCTGGAGGTTTATGGCAGAGAGAGTTTCTCCCTTTTGCCGCCTGCTATCAGGACTATCGGGAGTCAATTGGAATCATTAAGACTTTTTTTTACCATGCCCGTGGTCTGCCCTTTATCAAATTATGGTATTGCTTTGCACTGCTGTAACTATATGTTATAATTATGTGGTCTTGTCAGTGTTAGTCTTTGGTTTGTCCCTTTTTTTGTGATATCACTCTGGAGGAACATTGTATCATTTCTTAATGCATGCATTTCTAAATGACAATAAACGAGTACTGAGTGTCCTCATAATCTAACCTAATTACCTTGGCCTTCCCATTCCTGATTTGTCAACTCTGGGAAAAAGATGGTGAGCACTCACCCTATCTGTGCCCCTTGTGATTTTACACACCTCCACAAGATCACATCACAGTCTCCTATGCTCCAAGGAATAGAGTCCTAGCCTGTCTAACTACTCTCTATAACTCAGGCCTCAAATCCTGTCAACATCCTTGTTCTACCTCAACGCATTGTGCAATGATCTAATCTGCATGAACAGTATGGTAGACACGTTTTCCCCTTCCACCCAGTAGCATAGCGGTTAGTGCGATACTTTTACAGACTGGGGCATTTCGGAGGTCAGAGTTCGATTCTGGCACCATCTGTACAGAGTCTGTATGTATCCCCCGTGGAACGCGTGGTTTTCCCTGTGTGCTCAGTCCAGAGACGTACTGGGTAGGTTAATTGGTCATTGTAAGTTGTCCCGTGACTGGGTCATGACAACATACCTTGGGGCAGTATAGGTACAGGCGACCCGGGTTCATTTCATTTGAGGAGTTTGTACGTTCTCCCTGTGACCTCATGGGTTTCCTCCGGGTGCTCCAGTTTCCTCCCACAGTCCAAAGGTGTACCGGTTAATAGGTTAACTGGTCCTTGTAAATTGTGCTGTGATTAGGCTAGGATTAAATTGGGGGATTGCAGGGTGGCATGGCTCGAAAGGCCGGAAGGGCCTATTCCACGCTATATCTCAATGAATGAACAAATTAGTTAATTAATTAATGTGACAATAATAAACCAGTGTAAATACCAATACCATTTTCAGATACAGAACCAAACTGGAGCATCTGTAAGTCACATAGAAAGTATACAATCTCCCTGCAGACAATGCCAGTGGTCATGATCAAATTCAGGTCACCGGAGTTCCGAGGCAGCAACTTCATTAGCTTTGTGATGAAGACCATTCAGTCCATCTAGTGCCTATCAACTCCTAGAGGAGCTATCCCATAAGTTCCTCACTTCCTATTTTCATGACATCTTGAATTTACAATTTTATTTTATTGAGATTCAGTACAGAATAAGCCTTTCCACCCCTTTGAGCCACACTCCCCAGCAATGCCCTGACTTAATCCTAGCCTAATCACAGAACAATTTATAATGACCAATTAACCTACCAACCAGTACATCTTTGGACTGTGGGAGGAAATTGGAGCACCCGGAGGAAACCCAAGCTTTCATGGGAAGAAAGAATAAACTCTTTACTGGCGGCGATGGGAATTGAACCTAGGTCGTTGGTACTGTAAAGTGTTGTGCTAATTGTCGTGTATTTAATGTTTCAATAATATTTGGGTAATCATGTATATATATATATAGATAGGTTGATTGAGCATTCATGTTCATTTAAATAATTAATTAGGGGTTATATGCAAAAATATGTTAAATGCATACAACATCCCGTGATACATGTGTGCCTCTCTTAAATAAGGTCGAGGCCAAACCTGCATTCCTTCACTTATCACTTTCCTGCGAGTTTCTTTCTTCTCCCCTCACTTTTTTATTCTGCCATTTTCCCCCTTCCTTCTCAGTCCCGAAGGAGGACCTCAGCCTGAAACGTTGACTGTTTACTCTTTTCCATAGATGCTGCCTGACATGCTGAATTCCTGCAGTGTTTTGCGTGTGTTGTTTCAAATTAGATTAATGTTTTGAAGCTAAGGCAGCCAGGCGGCGTAGTGATTAGCTCATCGCTTCACAGTACAGGCGACCCAGGTTCAATTCCCGTAAGGAGAATTGCCTGTAAGGAGTGTGTGTGATGTAGGTTTAATTGCCTGTGAGGAGTTTGTACGTTCTCCCCGCGAGAATGCTCTGGTTCCTCCCACAATTTGAAGACGTACTGGTCAGTAGGCTAACTGATCAGTATAAGTTGTCCCGTGATTAGGCTAGGATTAAATCGGGGGATTGTTGAGCGGTGTGGATTGAAGGACCAGAAGGACTTCCTCCGAGCTGTATCGCAATAAATAAACAAATAACGCCAACCACTACATTACTCTCCATCAATGCCCCTTTGACTTTAGCCTACCCACTAGAGTTCAGTTTACAAAGGCCATGTCATCTCTGAAGCTGGATGTTGTTGAAAAGGGCGATGAAACCAAAAGATCAGGAGAAAACCCAAGTAGTTACAGAGAGAACGTGCAGATTCCACACCAAGAACCCTGGATGTCAGGAATGAACCCCGGGCAGCTGAAGCCACGATGCTGCAGATCTAACCACTCCTACCCTGGCATGTTATCTCACTAACACTGTACTCTGTATTGTTCATTTTGTCCTTGTCAACTAGTCACACAGGCCATCGACACAGCAATGATCTCCCCTGCCAGCAGCCAGTGGTGCCTCATAAGAAGCATCTCCCTTACCTCCTGGAGTGAAACACAGGGGAATAGATGGCAGCTGCAGGTGCAAGTTCAAATAATTAGTGGGACTTGATTTGGAGTCCATAATACAGTAGTTCACAGCAGTGTCAAGTTGTATGATGTGGGTGATCATGGTCTTTCCATGACCGTGATTGTTCTTGGCAAATTTTTCTGCAGAAGTGGTTTGCCATTGCCTTCTTCTGAGCAGTGTTTTTACAAAGATGGGTGACCCCAGACACTACCAATGTCTTCAGAGATTGTCTGCCTGGTGTCAGTGGCCGCATAACCAGGACTTGTGATATGCACCAGCTACTCATACGACCATCCACCACCTGTTCCCATGGCTTCACGTGACCTTGATCGAGGGTTAAGCAGGTGCTACACCTTGCCAAGGGTGATCTGCAGGCTACCGGGGAGTGGGGGGGGAGGTGGCGGGGAAGAAGTGCTTACACCTCCTTTGGTAGAGACGTATCTGCAGTCCACCACCCGATAGAGTAGCAGGTCCAAAAAATAAATTGATCACCCAAAAAATCACAGAAAGGTGGCTCATTTTATTCACAGAAGTCAATCAAATACCTGTTTCTACCTGTCCCTATTCCTGGCAGTTGTCCATAGTTGCCAACGTCTTGACTACGTAAATGGCCACCTAGATACTTCCTATATGTTATATGGTGAGTCTCTGCCTCCTTCACGCCACTGAAGGAGTGTGTTCCTAATTCCAACGAAGTATTGGATGAAAAAGTTCTTCAAATTCCCCCAACCTTTTACTTTTTCCTCAAAACTCTATAAAGCTCTGGTTAGACCACAGTTGGAGTATTGTGTTCAGTTCTGGTCGCCTCATTATAGGAAGGATGTAAAAGCTTTAGAGAAGGGCAGAGGAGATTTACCAAGATGCTGTTTTGGATTAGAGGGAATGTCTTATGAGGATAGGTTGTGTGAGCTAGGGCTTTTCTCTTTGAAGTGAAGCAGGATGAGGGGTGACTTAATAGAGGTGTCTAAGATGATAAGAGACATTGATAGAGTGGACAGGTAGTGTCTTTTTCCCAGGGCAGTAATGGTTAAAATGAGAAGGCACAATTTTAAGGTGATTGGAGGGGATATGTCAGAGATGTTTTTTTTTTACACAGAGAATGGTGGGTGCATGGAGCGCTGGTAGGGGTGGTGGTAGAGTTAGATACATTAATGACATTTACAAGTTCCTAGATAGACACATGGATGAAAGAAAAATGGAGGGAAGGGTAGATTGATCTTGGAACAGGTTAAAAGGTTGGCACAGCATTATGGGCCGAAGGGCCTGAAGATTGCCTTGCCATTCCATGTTCTACACTCAGTGGCTACTTTATTAGATACACCTGTTCACTTGCTCATTAATGCAAGTTAGCCAATCACATGGCAGCAAATCAGACATGGTCAAGAGGTTCAGTTGTTGTCCAGACACAACATTAGAATGGGGCAGAAATGTGGTCTAAGTGAATTTGACTGTGGAATGATTGTAAGTATCTCAGTAATTGCTGATCTCCTGGGATTTTCATGCACAACAGTCTCTAGAGTTTACAGGGAATGGTGCAAGAAACAAAAAACATCCAGTGAGCGGCAGAACTGTGGCTGAAAGTGCCTTTATTAATGAGAGGGGTTAAAAGAGAACGGCCAGACAGGTTCAAGCTGACAGGAAAGTGACAGTAACTCAAATAACCATGTGTTACAACAGTGGTGTGCAGAAGAGCATCTCTGAATGGACAACATGTCAAACTTTGAAGTGAATGGGCTACATCTACAGAAGACTAAACTGTGTTCCAGTCCTGTGCCTGATAAAGGTGTCACTGAGTGTATGTTCTATGTTCTAAGCCTATGCCCTCTAATCTACACACCTCTACCATGGGAAAAGGATTACAAATACCTACTCCATCATAATGAGGTACGAATTTATCCATTTTCCCTTCAGCCTCCTCATTATCAACAACACCAATTCTTGTGTCATCTGTGTACTGAGCAATTATGCCTCTGACATTCAAATCCAAATAATTAATGCATATAAAAACAGTAAAGGTACCAGTTTTGATCAAGTGTGACAAAACTAGTCTTGGGCTTCCAATCAAAAAGCTGCCTTCCACCATCTTATTACCAAGGCAGTTTTATATACAATTTACATATTTGTCTTGGGCTCTAATCTTTTGGACTAGATTTCCATACGGAGCCTTGTCAAAGTTCTTGCTGAGATCCACGTGAGTAACATCAACCACAAATGCCTTCCTCAGTATATTTCATTAACTCTTTGGAAAACTCAGCTCAATTGGTCAGACACGATCAAAACCAAGATCACTACTTTCATTAATCATTAGGTTTCCAAAGAATAGATTAATATTTTCTCAAAGGATTTTTTTCCTAATCTCCCCAACCACTTATTCTAGTCCTATAGGTCTATAACTAACTCAATTATCCCTGCTGCCCTTCTTGAATAACGGTACCACATAGGAATATGAAGAATTAGAATCAGGCTGAATATCATTGGCCCATGTCATGAAATTTGTAAACTTTACAGCCCCAGTACAGTGAAATACATGATAAATATAGAGAAAAATAAGCTGAATTACAGTATATATATGTCTATTAAATAGTTATGTTAAAATAAGTAACGCAAAAAAAAAAACAGAAATAAAAAAGTAGTGAGAACGTGTTCATGGGCTCAATGACCATTCAGAAATCTGAGAGCGGGGGGAAGAAACTGTTCCTGAATCACTGAGTGTGTGCCTTCTGTACTTCCTTCCTGACTGTAACAATGAGAAGAGAGTATATCCTGGTTGAAGGGGATCCTTAATGATGGACACTACTTTCCTAAGGCATCATTCCTTGAAAATGTCTTGGATACTACGGAGGCTAGTGCCCACGATGGAGCTGATTAATCTTACAAGTTTCTGCAACTTACTTCGATCCAGTGCAGTAGCCCCACCCACCACCATCCTCCCCCATACCAGAAGGTGATGCAGCCAGTCAGAATGCTCTCTACAGTCCATTTGTAGAAGTTTTTGAAGTTTTTGAGTGTTTTAGGTGACAAACCAAATCTCCTCAAACTCCTAATGAATTACAGCTGCTGCCTTGCCTTCTTCATAGTAGCATCAATATGTTGTATCCAAGTTAGGTCCTCAGAGATATTGACACCCAGGAACTTGAAACTGCTCACTCCCTCCACTTCTGATCCTTCTTTGAGGATTGGTTTGTGTTCCTTCGTCTTACGCTTTCTGAAGTCCACAGTGCAAGGTTGTTGTTGCAACACCACTCAACTAACTGGTGTATCTGACTCCTGTACACCCTCTTGTCACCACCTGAGATTCTTCCAACAACGGTTGTATCATCAGCAAATTTATAAATGTATAAACATTCTTATTTAGTCTAACCTGAGAGCTTGAGAAGCCAGTGACAACATTATACCTTTTCAGAATCATTCATGTCGGGTTATACTAACCGGCAGTACATTTATGTTTCATCTAGCAAGATGGAAAAATGAAAGAGCAGATTATTATTTCAATGCTAAAAAAGATTGCAGCATGCTGCTGTTCAGGGGGACTTGCGAGTGCTTGTGCATGAATCACAAAAGGTTGGTTTGCAGGTGCAGCAGGCTGTCAGAAAGGCAAATGGAATGCTGGCCTTCATTGCTAGAGGGATTGAATTTAAGACAGAAAGGTTATGCTGTAACTGTACAGGGTACTGGTGAGGCTGCACCTGGAGTACTGCGTGCAGTTCTGGTCTCCTTACTTGAAGAAGGATATACTGGCTTTGGAGGTGGTGCAGAGGAGGTTCACCAGGTTGATTCCAGAGATGAGGGGCTTAGACTATGAGGAGAGATTGAGTCGCCTGGAACTGTACTCAATGGAATTCAGAAGAATGAGAGGAGATCTTATAGAAACACATAAAATTATGAAAGGGATAGATGTTAGAGGCAGGAAAGTTGTTTCCACTGGTAGGTGAGACTAGATCTAGGGGACATAGCCTCAACTTTCAGGAGAGTAGATTTAGGACAGAGATGAGGAGGAACTACTTTTCCCAGAGAGTGGTGAATCTGTGGAATTCTCTGCCCAATGAAACAGCAGAGGCTGTCTCAGTAAATATACTTAAGACAAGGTTGGATAGATTTTTGCATAATAGGGAAATTAAGAGTTATAGGGAATAGGCAGGTAGATGGAGATGAGTCCATGGCCAGATCAGCCATGATTTAATCGAATGGCAGAGCAGGCTCGAAGGGCCAGATGGCCAACTCCTGCTCCTATTTCTTATGTTCTTATGTTTTAATCTTAGGGGGTGGGAGGGAAGAAGAAAAAGTGTGAATGATGCATTTTACTGTAGAGAGACACAGCAAGGAAACAAGTTTTTCTGCCCATGAACTATCCATTTAAACTAACTATACCTTAATCCACATTCCTACACTTCTCCTCCAGATTCTAGTCCACCCTCTGGGGGGCAATTTATAATTGCCAATTAATCTATCAACCTACATGTCTTTGGAAGGTGGAAGGAAATTGGAGAAACTAAAGGCAACCCACATGGTCAGGAGAGAACATGCAAACTCCACATGGACAACATCAGGATTTAACACGGTCCCCAACACTTTGAGGCAGTAGCTCTGCTAGCTGAGCCACTGTGCTGCTTATGAACAAGTGCATGTGTGGATGTAATTTGGTTGGATTTGTAATAAAGTTTCTGATAGAGAGCAGAGCACATTTGGCAGCGCTGAAGGGGATTGAAATAGGGGAGGCTGGATGAATATGCTGTTGGTGTCACTTTGTGTGGCTGAGCATCTGAGCAATTGTTCAGTTATAAATAGTTATGACCCTGTGACTGAATAACTGACTAGACACACTATACTCAAGAAGCTTTCACAGCCTGACAAGAGGTCACCTCAAAGGCAGATTCCTGCTTTGCACAGAAGATTGTAGGGAGGAAATGGAATAAAGTTCTCCCATAGCAGGGGTTCCCAAACTGGCGTCTACAGGCCCGTTACTCAATGGCATCGGTCCATGGCATAAAAAAGGTTGGGAATCCCCTGTCCCACAGGGGCAATGGCAGAATCTGCAGGGAAATCTAAATCCTGTAGAGTTCCCAATGATCTGGTTGAAAATGGTAAAATGGTGTAAGACTGTGTAAAATATATTAAAGATTAAAGAGGAACTTTATTTGTCACATCTACAGTACATTGAAACATACAATGAAATGCATCATTTGAGTCAAATCAAATCAGTGAGGATTCTACTGGGCTGCCCACAAGTGTTGCCATGCCTCCAACGCCAACATAGCATGCCCTCAACTCACTAACCTGAACTTGTACGTCTCCAGAATGTGGGTGGAAACCAGAGCACCCAGTGGAAACCCACGGGGTCACAGGAAGAACGTACAAACTCCTGGCAGATAGCGGCCAGAACCAAACTATGATTGGTGATGACTGGCACTGGACAGCGACTGCATTAACCTCTATGTTATCGTGTCACCCACTTTCCTTCCTTTCTCTATAACTCTGTATTTCTGCTTTTCCATCCATTCCTGGCTGATTACGAATTTGACTCCCCTTGCCATAAAATATTCGAGTACTTTGCTTCCACGGTGCTTTGTGGAAAAGAAATTCCCAAAGACCCATAGGCCTTGGAGGGAAAAAAAAGCAATAGTCTCACCCATCTCTTAAATAGGTCACCCATGACCTTCAAACAGTAACCACGTTTCTAGATTCTCCCTGAAGTGGAACTATATTCTCCACAAGAACCATGCCAATGGTCCTCTGGAGATCTAAAGGGACATTAGGTCACTTTTGGGCAAGGTGTAGCACTGGATTAGCCCCCCAAGTCAGGATCACATGAAGCCATAGGAGCAGGTGGTGGATGGTTGTACGAGCAGCTGGTGCACATCATAAGTCCTGGTCATGTGACCACTGATGCCAGGCAGACAGTCCCTGAAGAGTATTGATAATTGCTGGGGTCACCCATCTTGTAAATACACTGTCCAGAAGAAAACAAACCACTTCTGAAGAAAAATTTGCCAAGAACAATCGTGGCCATGGAAAGACCACAATTGCCCATGTCATATAACATGGCACATAATGAATGAACGAACAAGAATAGACTGGCCTTTGTCACCAAACTGTTCTGAGGTTTGAACGGAGAAATGCCATTTTTATATACAAATTGACGAGTTGGATACAGATATTGATCCAATAGAAAGTTTGTGCACTTCTGAATCCTATCATTTGCATATTTATGTACCACTCATATACATATTTCATGTGTTATTAACCAATTCAAGGCCAATAATACTTGAGAATTAGTAAAATAACTGTCCAATAGCAAAAGTTGCCCTAGAATCCTTCATTTGCATCTTTGTCCTGTTTTGGTATCAGATACTGATCTTAAGGTGTTATACTTAAATGCACACAGCATAAAGAAAAAAGGACGATCTTGTCGTACAGCTACAGATTGGCAGGTATGATATTGTGGCCATCACTGAGACCTGGCTAAAGGATGCATGTCTCTGGGAGCTGAACGTCCAAGGATACACGGTGTATCAGAAGGATAGGAAGGTAGGCAGAGGGGGAGGCATGGCTTTATTGGTAAGAAATGATATCAAATCATTAGAAAGAGGCGACATAGGATCAGAAGGTGCAGAATCTTTATGGGTTGAGCTAAGAAATCGCAGGGGTAAAAGGACGCTGATGGCAGTTATATACAGGCCTCCAAACAGCTGCAGTGATGTGGACTACAAATTACAACAGGAAATAGAAAAGGCCTATCAGAAGGGCAGTGTTATGATAACTGTGTGGGATTTTAACATGTGAGTGGATTGGGAAAATCAGGTCAGCACTGGATCTCAAGAGAGAGAATTTGTAGAACGTCTGCGAGATGACTTTTTAGAACAGCTTGTTGTTCAGCCCACTAGGGGATCGGCTGTACTGGATTGGGTATTGTGTAATGAACCAGAGGTGATTATTGAGATTGAGGTGAAGGAACCCTTAGGAGACAGTGATCATAACATGATTGAGTTCACTGTGAAATTTGAAAAAGAGAAGCCAAAATCCAATGTGTGGGTATTTCAATGGAGTGAAGGAAATTATAGTGGCGTGAGAGAGGAAATGGCCAAAGTTGACTGGAAAGGGACACTGGCAGGAAGGACTGCAGAGCAGCAGTGGCTGGAGTTTATGCGAGAAGTGAAGAAGGTGCAAGACAGGTATATTCCAAAAAAGAAGAAATTCTCGAATGGAAAAAGGATGCAACCATGGCTGACAAGAGAAGTCAAAGCCAAAGTTAAAGCAAAGGAGAGGGCATACAAGGAAGCAAAAATTAGTGGGAAGACAGAGGATTGGGAAGTTTTTAAAAGCTTACAAAAGGAAACTAAGAAGGAAAAGATGAATTATGAAAGGAAGCTAGCTAATAATATCAAAGAGGATACTAAAAGCTTTTTCAAATATATAAAGATTAATAGACAGGTGAGAGTAGATATAGGACACATAGAAAATGATGCTGGAGAAATTATAATGGGAGATAAGGAGATGGCGGAGGAACTGAACAAGTATTTTGCATCAGTCTTCACTGAGGAAGACATCAGCTGTATACTGGACACTCAAGGGTGGCAGGGAAGAGAAGTGTGCACAGTCACAATTACGACAGAGAAAGTACTCAGGAAGCTGAATAGTCTAAAGGTGGATAAATCCCCCGAACCAGATGGAATGCACCCTCGTGTTCTGAAGGAAGTAGCTGTGGAGATTGCGGAAGCATTAGCGATAATCTTTCAAAAGTCCATAGATTCTGGCATGGTTCCGGAGGGCTGGAAGATTGCAAATGTCACCCTGCTATTTAAGAAGGGGGCAAGGAAGCAAAAAAGAAATTATAGACCTGTTAGCTTGACATTGGGAAGTTGTTGAAGTCGATTTGTCAAGGATGAGGTTACGGAGTACCTGGAGGCATATGACAAGATAGGCAGAAATCAGCATGGTTTCCTTAAAGGAAAATCCTGCCTGACAAACCTATGACAATTTTTTGAGGAAATTACAAGTAGGCTAGACAAGGGAGATGCAGTGGATGTTGTATATTTGGATTTTCAGAAGGCCTTTGACAAGGTGCCATACATGAGGCTACTTAACAAGATAAGAGCCCTTGGAATTACGGGAAAGTTACATACTTGGATAGGGCATTTGCTGATTGGCAGGAAACAGAGAGTGGGAATACAGGGATCCTATTCTGGTTGACTGCCGGTTACCAGTGGTGTTCCACAGGGGTCTGTGTTGGGGCCACTTCATTTTACGTTGTACATCAACGATTTGGATTATGGAATAGATGGCTTTGTGGCTAAGCTTGCTGATGATATGAAGGTAGGTGGAGGGGCCGGTAGTGCTGAGGAAACAGAGAGTCTGCAGAGAGACTTGGATAGATTGGAAGAATGGGCAAAGAAGTGGCAAATGAAATACAATGTTGGAAAGTGTATGGTTATGCACTTTGGCAGAAGAAATAAATGGGCAGACTATTATTTAAATGGGGATAGAATTCAAACTTCTGAGATTGAACGGGACTTGGGAGTCCTCGAGCAGGATACCCTTAAGGTTAACCTCCAGGTTGAGTCGGTGGTGAAGAAGGTGAATGCAATGTTGGCATTCATTTCTAGAGGAATAGAGTATAGGAGCAGGGATGTGATGTTGAGGCTCTATAAGGCACTGGTAAGACCTCACTTGGAGTATTGTGGGCAGTTTTGGGCTCCTTATTTAGGAAAGGATGTGCTGAGAGGGTACAGAGAAGGTTCACTAGAATGATTCCGGGAATGAAAAGCTTAACATATGAGGAACGTTTGTCTGCTCTTGGACTGTATTCCTTGGAGTTTAGAAGAATGAGGGGGGCCTCATAGAAACAGTTCGAATGTTGAAAGACATGGACAGAGTGGATGTGGCAAAGTTGTTTCCCATGATGGGGGAGTCTAGTATGAGAGGGCATGATTTAAGGATTGAAGGGCACCCATTCAGAATAGAGATGCAAAGAAATTTTTTTAGCCAGAGGGTGGTGAATCTATGGAATTTGTTGCCACAGGTGGCAGTGGAGGCCAAGTCATTGGGTGTATTTAAGGCAGAGATTGATAGGTATCTGAGTAGCCAGGGCATCAAAGGTTATGGTGAGAAGGCGGGGGAGTGGGACTAAATGGGAGAATGGATCAGCTCATGATAAAATGGCGGAGCAGACTCGATGGGTCAAACGGCTGACTTCTGCTCCTTTGTCTTATGGTATGCTTGGTGATTTTGTTCCCAGGCTTGAATAGAATAACTATACAAAGGAGAGTTGGGCATTTAAGGGCCATGTTCAGCCTGGGTGACTGCACTAAGTCGAGCTACGTCCACACTACACCGGATAATTTTGAAAACGAAGCTTTTTCTCTTCGTTTTGACCCGCCATCCACATTGAAATGGCATTTTCATCCCCCGAAAATGGAGCTTTTCTAGAACACTCTCCAGAGTGTGTAAATTTGAAAACGATTGTTATGCATTGTTATGTGGACGGGGTAAACAGAGATATTTAAAAACGCTGTCATGACAACACCACAGCAACAATGCTTTCTCTGCTTCTGCTTGGTACTGCACAAGCACTGCCGGCTGGCTGTTATAACGTGCAGTCGGTGTGAACGGTGTGAGAGTTAAATTGTAAAGCGAGCTTTTTTGACTAGGTCCCCGAAATTGATTTGATTGAGTCTATCTTTAAAAATATTAATGTCAGAAATACTGCGCAGGTCTGGTGGCAGAAGATTCCACTCTCTTGTTGATCTTGGGTAGAGGACAGCTTCATGCGTGTGTTGTTTACTTTATTGTCTACGTTAATAGCTTGTCTGGAGTTAAACATCTCCACTGCTTTGCTGACTTTGTAGTCATTTGTAACTCGCAGAAACAACTCGACTTCATTGTCTGTCTAAATGAAGAAGTCTGGTCTGCTTTTCCCAGCGGAGGTTTTCTTTGTATTCCTCGAAGACATTGTTGAAAACTTTCTTTCGCTGTTGTTGCTGGTACTCTAGTTTTTGATCAATAGAAATAGCACAACACCGCCGCGGAAACATAAATATTATACCGTTTCCTCGTCGCTTGTTTTCTGTAGATGTGTCTGCGCATGCCCAGTAGGAGTAGATTCGCCCAAATATCCGTTTTAATGTAGACAGAGATATTTTGAAAAACGCCTAGTGTGGACGCCTGTCGTTTTTACTCGAAACCGACGTTTTCAAAATTATCCGGTCTAGTGTGGACGTAGCCTAAAGGCTGATTTATACTTCTGCATCAAATCGACGCCATAGGTATGGCGTGGTCGCAAACTCTATGCAGAGCCTACGCAGATCCCTATGCCGCAGCCTGACGCGCACCTCTCCCAAAATGTAACTACATGTAGCAGCAACGCAGACCGCAACAACTGTGATTGGTCCACTTGGCAGCATCGCATTTCCTCCTACGCTGCAATAGCTTCCCATTGCCTGACCGAAGGGCAGGGAAGGAACTCTGGCTGCAATGCTTTCCATAAAGCTTTACAGACCTCCAAAATTATTGAGGACACATTTCGCTTTTACGAAAAAAGACACTCGCTTTAAGCAACACACATAAAAGTTGCTGGTGAACGCAGCAGGCCAGGCAGCATCTCTAGGAAGAGGTGCAGTCGACATTTCAGGCCAAGACCCTACCAAGACCATGAAGCCTTGCACTGGCAGGTGTGTGAGCATGTGCGATGTGTCCAGATTGCAGTGCAATGCAGACACACCAACACACTAGTATAAATGCTCACAACATGCGTAAGCCACTTGCGTAGGTTACGGCGTCCATTTGACGCAGAAGTATAAATCAGTCTGCAAGCTGTCTCTGCCGCCTTATCATCTTGCCTGTTGCCTTAGAGAACTTCCACATGTTGAAAAGCCTGTACAAAGTGTCTGTGCTTTGTTCCGTTAGCACATCATTTTAGCCCTTTCCACGCTGTGACCCCCGCAACCACAGGCCATTAAAATGCTAAAGCTGGCCATTAAAAGGCTTATGTAAATTTATCCTATTTCTGGAAGGTTAGAATCAAGGTATACTCCGTTATACAAAGCCTGAGTGGATCACACTGAAGTATCGTGAGCAGGTCTGATTACCATATCTTGTGAAGCATGTTTTGGGTGTAAATTGCATGCCAGAGTAATACATGGGCTTCGAGAGTTAAGTCGAGAAGAGGTTACACATAAATTGGGGCTGTAGTCTCTGAAATAGAAAATCGCAGGATTCCTTGAGCAGAGATGTAACAGTGGCCATCAGATGGGTCAGGAGAAAATGAATGAGGGAGCCAGTGACTGCAAACACAGGGAAAAGAAACAGTGTGACATTTTATATTTACAGTAGATTTAGAGATACAGCATGGTAACAGGCCCAATGTGACCAATTAACCTTTGAATTTGGAATGTGGGCGGGAACTGCAGTGCCAAGCTGAAACTCAAATGGTTCACTAGGAGAAAGTACAAACTCCTTACAGACAGCGATGGGAATTGAACCTGGTTGTCTATAACTATAATTGCGGTATGCTCACTGCTGTGCTACTAGCCACAAAGGTATGGTTTATTTTTTATGGTGGGGGGCAGTTCTGAAAGGTTAGACTGAGACAAGATGTATGGATGAGACGTGTTTGCTGGGAGTTCTGAGTTGTTTAGTTACAATGGACAACAATTTTTTTCTAAAGTATTCTATCCTCAGAATTTTCTTCTCGCTTATGACAGACTGCTTGAAGCTGAACACAAATATAATGTCAGACTACTTGTATCACATAGGAATTTGGAGAAACAAGAAATAAACTTTTATTAAATATAATACATTTGATTGAATTATGGTGCTGATGTTTTGCAATAGTTCACCTAAGCTAAAAATGTTTTGTTGATTACTTCATTTGCACTCAGGGTCTAAGGCTTCTGGCTTAAGTGTCGAAGAATAATCAGCCAGCATTGACGGATTCCAGTTGCCCTGATACCAGTTCTGCATGTCCACAAAGTCCTGGTGCAACCTTTCACTAGCTTGTCACTGACAGCACCAAGACTTGCTGGGAAGAAGTCTAAATGAAATGCGGAAAATGAATCTTTGGTGACATGGTTTTGCATGCTTGAAGCAGGTTGTCAACCAGCTGCATGTAGTTTAACGTTCTGTAGTTGAAAATAAGAAAATTTTCAACAACATCTGTGAAAGCCTTCCATGCGATTTTCTCCAGTCCCACTAGAAGTTCTTTGAATTGTCTGTCATTGACGAGCTATCTAATTTAAGGACCAATAAAGATGCCTTCCTTAACACACATAAAAGTTGCTGGTGAATGCAGCAGGCCAGGCAGCATCTCTAGGAAGAGGTGCAGTCGACGTTTCAGGCCGAGACCCTTCATCAGGACTTTTGTTGTTGTTTGCCTTCCTTAATCTTGGCATCAGTTATTCTGGGAATCATTTCTCTTAAATATCAAAATACTTCATGGCAATTTATAGCCTTTTAAAAAAATGTCCTGACATGGAGCATCTTGCCTGCTTAAGCATGCCCAGGCATTTCTGGACAAGATAGAAAACTTCTCAGCTTACATTGTGGGCAAGATTTTAATTGACTTGAATTATTAATTGAAATAGCAAATATAGATGACTTCAAAAACTGGTGCATTATAGTAAAATTTCATGGTGATTTTTATGATCAACAGCCCAAAGTCCATAAGATACACCCAAAAGTATTTAGGAAGCAAAAGCTTTGTTCAGTATTATTGCACCCTGGGGCAAATGAACATCAACGTCAGAGAGAATAGAGCCTCCAGTTGGCTAGGCATAGGAGCATTAAATAGTGTCCTTGCTTTTGATGTTGCCACTTAATTTATTCCTCACTCACCCTGGGATGCTGGGCAGCTTCTCCTCCATCCCCTTACCCACTCGTAACAAGTAGCAGAGCCGTCTTAAAGCCAACACCTTCACGAAGCACCTTCGCTCCATCCACCATGCTGGCCTGGATCACCCAGCAACCAGCCATTTTAATTCCATTGCCCATCCCCACACCAACATGCCTGCCCACGGCCTCCTCCACTGTCACGCCAAGGCTATGCACAAATTAGAGAAACAGCATTGCATTTCCACCTGGGCAGGCTCTACCCTGATGGCACGAACGTCAAATTATCAAATGTCTGGTAACTGCTCCCTTTATATTCATTAACTCTAACTCCTCTAACTCAGCTGGTTCCAATCATCCTATCTCATTCCATGCCCCAGCACCTCCCTTTATTCCATACTCTACCATTCTCCCCTTTCAGATTCCTTTTTCAGCCATTTGTCACTCTGACCTTTCAGCCCCCCATCATCTGACATCATTTCCGCTCTCCTCCCTCCCTCATCTGTTTATCATCCTCCCTGCTCACCTGAATCCACCTACTGCCTCCCAGCTCTTGCTCCACTCTTTCCCCCCACGTTCTTATACCAGCTAGCTCAACCCTATCTTTCAGTCCAGATGAAAGGTGTCGAGTTGAAACATCAACTGTCCACTTACCTCCATAGATAATGCCAGACCCATGTTATGACGTGTTGCTGGTTTCTGGTCGCCCCTTCTGTTTTGTTGCTATTTTGGACAATTTTGATTGGAGCGGCCTGCTGATAATGAACGACATAACTCTGAGATTGAACTGAACTGAGCTGAGCTGGACTCTTCTGATTTTGTGTCCCACACTCTGAATTTTTAACACTTTTTTCCTGTTTGCGCAAGTTGTTTTTTTTTCATGTGGGAGGAGGGAGGTTGATGTTTTTCTCTGAGGAGGTTCCATGGTTTTCTTTGTTTCATGGCTGTCTGTGGGGAAGACAAACCTCAGAGCTGTATACTTTGACAACAAATGCACTTTGAATCTTTGAACCCACTGAGTTCCTGCAGCTTCTAGAGCTGCTCCGGCTTAAAGCCAATCTGAATCTCAAGATGGCTGTCGGTGAATCCCTGTAAAGTATGCATGTGAATAGGTCCTAGGGGAAGAGCTTGCTGAAGATCTTTCAGAAAAAAAGCAATATTATTTCCCTAAAATTATGGAACATTCAGGCTTTGTTGACTGTGTTGTTCATTTGCATATAAAGAGGCTATATTGTCACACTGGTGAACTGTTTAAGAGGATTTTAAAAGTGGAATGGAATGCAATACAAACAAATGAAGCCATCAAAACCCCAGTGTTCATTGTTCCTGAAAGATCAAACCCATACACCTTTTAAATATCACCTGATGTTGTCAACTTGCTGATGGCAAAATGGACTTTAGAGAAAAAGACGGGTCTCTTTGAATGGATGAATACACCAGGGCTGTCTCGGACTTTATAAAAACAATTAAAAATGTGTGTCTCCCACAAAATCATTTATTCTTCCCAAACCAAAAGCCCTGGTTGAACTATGAGATCCGTCTGATCAGTGGCAGTCAGGTCAGGTGATGACGATGCAAGCAGTCATTCCGGAGAGCAATTTTCAGGAAGCTGAACCCACGAAAAGCAGCTGGCCCAGATGGGGTACCTGGCCCAGTACTAAAGACCTGTGCTAATCAACTGGCTGGAGTGTTCGCTGATATCTTTAACCTCCTGCTTCAGTAATCTGAGGTACCCACCTGCTTCAAGCAGCCTTCAGTTATACCAGTGCTTAAGAAGAATGTAGTAACCTGCCTCAATGACTATCATCCAGGAGCACTTACATCCACAGTGATGAAGTGCTTTGAGAGGTTGGTGATGAAACATTATCAACTCCCGCCTAAGAAGCCAATTTGATCTGCACCAATTTGCCTACTGAAGCAACAGGTCCACAGCAGATGCCATCTCATTGACTCTTCACTCAACCCTGCAACACCTGGACAGCAAAAGTACATACATCAGGATGCTCTTTATCAACTACAGCTCAGCATTCAATACCATCATCTCCTTAAAACTAATAAATAAGCCCCAAGACATTGGCGTCAATACCTCCTTATAAAATTGGATTCTCGATTTCCTCACTTGCAGATCACAGTCAGTTCAGATTGGTAATAACATATCCTTCACAATAACCTTCAGCACTACAAGGCTCAGTGCTTATCCTCCTGCTCTACTTGCTTCATAATTATGACTGTGTGGCTAAGCACAGCTCCAAAGCCATATTTAGGGTTGCTGAAGACACCGCCGTCATTGGCTGAATCAAAGATGATGAGGAATCAGTATATAGAAGGGAGATTGAAAATCTGGCTAAGTAATGCCACAACAGCACCTCTCACTCAATGTCAGCAAGACTAAGGAACTGATTATTGACTTCAGGAGGGGAAAACCAGAGATCGATGAGCCAGTCCTCATCAGGGAATCAGAGGTGGAGAGGGTCAGCAACTTTAAATTCCTCGGTGTTATCATTTTAGAGGATCTGTCCTGGGTCCAGCGTGTAAGTGCAATTACGAAGAAAGCATGTCAGCACATTAGAAGTTTGCAAAGATTCAGTATGACATCTAAAACTTTGACAAACTTCTATAGATGTGTGATGGAGAGTACATTGACTGTTTGCATCATGATCTGGTGTGAAAACTCCAATGCCCTTGAATGGAAAATCCTATAAAGGGTAATGGATATGGCTCAGTCAATCACAGGTAAATCCCTCGCCATCACTGAGCACATCTGCATGGAGTACTGTCACAGGAAAGCAGCATCCATTATCAGAGATTACCCCTCACCCAGGCTGTTCTCACTGCTGCCGTAAGGAAGAATCCCACAATCCTGATTGGCTAACTCACATTGCTAAATTGGACAACAAGGATCCTTATCTCAGCCACTGACAAAACACACTTCCCAGCATGGCACACTACTTTTAAAGAAAACTGCTAATATAAACTACCTCAGGGCATAGCAGTAGAAATCTTAACCGGGGCATTACACTTACAATACTTAATTTATGCACTTTGTTTATTTTATGCATAATTCATCTATAGATCTTATCCTTACTTCCATAAGTTACTGTGTGTTACGTGTACTACTGTGTGCTTTACACTGTGCTCCAGAGAATCACGGTCTCATTTGACCATATACATGTATATGGTTAAATGGCAATAAACTTGACTTGATCTAGAACTCCTCCATAAACCCTCAGGGATCAGAATTGCTAGATGGTAATCTTCACTGACTGATGCCAAATCTTCCAAACAGGTACCACATCTGTGTGATAGCCCTTGTCTACTTCATGCCCCTGATTGTGATGGGGTTTACGTACACAGTTGTGGGCAGGACGCTGTGGGCCAGTGAGATTCCGGGGGATTCCTCAGACAGATATAGGGAGCAGCTCATTTCCAAGAGGAAGGTGAGTAAGGTCTTCTGTTGACTACTTTCCTCCAGCAAATGGCATCTGCGATTGGGAGGATTGGGAGAAAGGAAACTCCCATTGAATGCAATTGCTGTAGTTTTTCAATTGAGAGTAACAATGCATAAGTAATATCAGAACATAATCTCTTCATTGCCCATTGGATAGTGTGCATTAATCTTTCTAATTAGTTTGTGGAACTCTGAAACAGAAATATTCCACAAGCTTCTATATGTATGTGTCTGTCTATAGGTCTATCTATCTATCTCTCTATTTATCTACCTATTATCTATCTATCTGTTATCACAGGTGGCAGGGTGGAGATACATCCCTACCAAAGGAGTTGTAAGGTACTCCTTGCTTCCACTAGCCTGCAGGTCACCCTTGGGCAAGGTGTAGCACCTGCTTAGCCCCCCCTCCACCTCCGATCAGGGTCACGTGAAGTCATGGGAGCAGGTGGTGGATGGTCGTACGAGCAGCTGGTGCATATCACAAGTCCTGGTTATGTGACCACTGACACCAGGCAGACAATCTCTGAAGAGTATTGATAATTGAGTAGACCACTACCCTTGTAAAGATACTGCCCAGAAAAAGGCTAGACCACTTCCTTGGAAAAATTAGCCAAGAACAATCATAGTTATGGAAAGACCATGATCACCCATGTCATACAACACAGCACATAATGAACGAACAATCTGTTTAACTGCCTCTCCAACTGCTTGTCTAGTTAGCTGTTTGTCTACCTCTCTCTCTCAGTCTTTCTATCTATCTCTCTAACTTTCTAACTGTCTATTGTCTTCCAATTCCTCAAAGCAGTTGCTGTGCTCAACATTACAGAATTCGAGACTGAACTGAGCCAGCCTGAGCTTGTGGTGTGGTTTGGAATCTGGGGCGGAACGTGAGGAATTGGCCATCTGACGGTTATCCCTTCTGCCCTTGCAGGTGGTGAAGATGATGATTGTAGTGGTGACTACCTTCGCTGTGTGCTGGCTTCCCTTTCACATCTACTTCCTGCTTGCCCTCTTCCACCCTGAGATTTACCAGGAGAAATACATCCAGCAAGTATACCTGGCCATCTTCTGGCTCGCCATGAGTTCCACAATGTACAATCCCATAATCTACTGCTGTCTCAATGAACGGTAAGTCCAAGCAGAGGGCAGGCTCCTTCTGCTAATGAAGAACCCTCCAGGGTTAGCAACTGCCAAGTTAGAACTTTCTGACACCCAATTCCTACCAACTTTGCACCTTGGTGTAAGCTTCACCAAGCAGACACAGAGCACAAACATTCACCAAGGGATTAACGTCCATGAAGGCTTGTTCATTGAATTAGTAAGACTGGTGTCAGTAGCTGTCTTCTCCTTCATCCGAGTGAGGGTTTTCCACACACACAGTGCCCCAGAGTGTGGCTACAGTCTAATCAGCTGTGGGATAATTTAAACCCTTTTCATTTTCATTTGGATGTGAAGTGCAGGCACACATACAGCACACATTCAGACAGGCACATATTCACACACATAGATACGCGTGCATGCACAGACACACACACACACACACAAACATGTATACATATGCACACCCATGCATAGACAGGTACAGAAATGGACACACAACAGCACACACGAATACCCCCACATACACATATACCTACACTTACAAACCGAGTCTCACGTTTAATGACCAGCACAAGGTTTCTACGCAGTGTCCAGAGTCAGAAGCACTTTGGGGAACAGGGTTGTGAGGGGTACCTCACCTGTGTTGCTGTACTTTAGAGGCACTTTGTGAGTGTGGGTGGGCGGATGAGTTGGGGCAGGGTGTCGAAATGCAGATGGACATGTTACCTCTATTCTTGATCATTAATTTTAAAAGTAACTTTGCTGCTGAGAATCCCATTTGGAGGCAAGGTGTTCCACTTTGCTGATATTTAGTTGGTCACCTCATGGGACGTGGGGAACCACTGCATTGGAAACCCATGTGGCCAGCTTTCTGATCCACCTTAGATGCAGAAAAATGTTAGTCTGGAGTTCCATACACACCCGTACAGAACTAACTCCTGACCCGGAAGGGATGACACATTTCCTTTTTCAAAGAACATTGATGAGTCAGACTTTTTTAAAAAATTAGTGATCATTTTAACTATCAGCTTCTTGTTCCATTTTTTTTAATCAACGAGACTTAAGTTCCACAGGTAGGATTTGAACTCACAAACCTGTCCAGGAAACTGGTTTATTGATCCAAAAACAAGGTCAAAATGCAACCAATGCCTCATAGGGTACCCACGCACAGATCCATCCATAACCTTTAGTTCTTCTTCTACTTCTTCTTAGCAAATGGTTACCCTCCTACTTCGACACCAGTAGGTTCCACTGGAGCTAGGATGTAGCTGGTGAGAAAAGGTGAGCCCTTTACACTTCAACAGCAGACTATAGAGGTATAGGGCGTGGAAATGAACTCTTTGGACCAACTCATCCAAACTAGTATTATTTGGCCACCGCAAATGATCTCCGAGAAAAACTCAGCAGGTCGGGTCGCATCAGTGGGGCCACTGATTTCCTCCAGCAGATCGGGTATTGCTCCCGATTCCAGCATCTGCCAACTCTGGTGTCCCCATCCATCAGCAGATGGCCCATATCCCTCAGAACTTCTCACGATCCCGCTAAAGCTGTCCAAGTGTCCCCTTGCTGGGACATCATTAAAATCCTGAGTCTGGTTTGCGTTGCAGGTTCCGTGTTGGCTTCCGCCGTGCTTTTCGCTGGTGTCCGTTCATCAAAGACACTGATTATGAGGGTCTGGAAATGAGGTCCACCAAGTATTTTCATACCCAGAGCAGTATGTACAAGGTCAGTCGCGTGGAGACCACCGAGGTCAACCTAAACGATGATGACACTGAGGAGAATGAGAAGGCCGTACATTTGCCTCTGGACCTCTCCACCAATGGGTCTGCACGCAACTCTTCAAAGGCTGGTTTCAACCCTGCTGGCACCTACTGAAGACCAGATCCCTACTAAGTGGTCAGCCAAGGCACACGGCCTCCAGACTGGAGTGCAAAAAGAGACCGAATGATTCCGAGCACCGTCCAATATTCAGATCTGAGGAGCTGGCCAATTTACTGCAATTGATGCAAGATTGGCTCTCCTTAGGGATCAGCAAACTTGGGGATCTAAGACAAGACAGGAACACCAATTTGGGCACCGATAGCATGCACAGTAGACTTTCAGCACATGATCATTGATGGTGTCAGCTTGAAACTAAAGCCCTTCCCCCAACCTTTTAACAACACCCAGATTCATGCTTTTAACACTTGGGACCACGCACCAGGTTACTGAAGCTGTGAGTCTGTAAATCCCCATGACTGTGCACAGGGATTGTAAACTCCTGTTGTGTTCCTTAACTGCTCAGTGCAACCAACACCAAGCTCACCATTCCCCATATCCAAACACTAGTTACCTTTAAGGTTGAAGCTCACCAGATCAGTTGACCAGTTCACATAGTGTACAACAATATACCTAGCAAAGGATTGTTCAAGTTCAGGCTACTGGGTGAACTTTAGTCCAGTTCCTTTGCTCCATCTGCTGTGACAGCCAGGATCTCCTGGTGGTCAGCCATTTTGTTCGGATACTGTCCATGGCCTCCTCTATTGTCAATGTGAGGCTGGACACAGATTACAGGAGCCATACCTCCACCAGGTTTGTAATTTCCAACCTGATGTTATCAACATCAATATCTGATAATTATTTCTCTCTGTCCCTCAACCTCTTTTTGTTTTTATGTACTCCTCTGGCCCCTTCTCTTTCCTCGTCCCCCAACTCTTGACCTGTCAATCATTCACTTCTTCCCACTTGTCCCCCACCTCATCCTGACCTGTCAATCATCCACAGCTCCCTCCCATTTGTTCCGTGTCTCCTCCTACCATTCAGTCACCCATCCGCTCCTCGCACTTGTTCCCCATCTCCTCCTGATCTGTCAATCATCTACTTCCTCTCATTTATTCCCTACCTTCTTCTGATCTATCAATCATCCACATTTTCCTCCCATTGGTTCACCTTCAACTCCTGTCCTGTCAATCATCCACAGCTCCCTCCCATTTGTTCTCTGTCTCCTCCTACCATTCAGTCACCCATCTCCTCCTGATCTGTCAATCATCTACTTCCTCCCATTGGTTCACCTTCAACTCCTGTCCTGTCAATCATTCACAACTTCCTCCCATTTGTTCCCCACCGCCTCCTTACCTGTCAATCATCCATTCCTTCCTCCCATTTGTTCCTCACCTTCTCCTCCTTCTGACCTTTCCATTACATGTACCCTCTTCCCACTTGTTGCCCACCTCCTTCCCTTTATTCCAAGATCTATTGTACTCGGCTATCAGATTCCACCTTCCCCACCCCTCTATCATCTCCCAGCCTCCCAGTTTCTCACTATCATTCCCCTTTTCTCACTTTACCCACCTTCCTACCCTCTCTTTCATTCAGATTCACTTATCACCCACCAGCTTGTGCCTCTGCTTCTCTCCACACCATTTTATTCTGGCTGCTGCCCCCTTTCATTTCAGCCCAATGAAGGGCCTTGGCCCAAAATGTCAACTGTTCAGTTACCTCCACAGATGCTGCCTGACTTGCTGTGATCCTCCAGTCAGAGTAAAACTTGTTCTCGGTTGGCTTCCACTACTGAACTGATGAGAGCACGAGACACGTCTTTGTTTGAGTATCCAATCATTTTAAACGAGTGTGTTGGAGGGAAGAGGGTATACAGGGGGAATGGTAGATGTAACATAATGAGTTCAAGGAATTCAAGACAACGGGAGGAAATTATATAGGGGTGATAACATCGGTGGAGCAGAATAAAGAATTGATATTTTGGCCCAGAGCGGGAAAGGAAGGAAGAAGAACCCGGAATAAGAAGGTGGGAGGGGGGAGAAAGGAGTACAATCTGGAAGGGTTAGATGAAGCCATGTGAGAGGGAAGGTAGGTGCATGGGGGAGGGAGGGGTGAAATGAGAAGCTGGGAAGTGATAGGTGGAAAAGATAAAGGGCTGAAGAAGAAGGAATCTGATAGGGGAGGAGAGTGGACCATGGGAGAAAGGGAAGGAGGAGCACTGCTGGGAGATGATAGGCTGTTGAAGAGAAGAGAAGGGGTGAGAGGGAAGCCAGAGTAGGGAATGGAAGAAGAGAGAAAGGGGAGTGGGGAAAATTACCAGAAGATAGAGAAATCGGTGTTAATGCGTCAGGTTGGAGGCTACCCAGATGGAATATGAGATGTTGCTCCTCAAACCTGAGACTGGCCTCATTCTGGCGGTAGAGGTGGCCATGGACCAACGTGTCAGAATAGGAATGGCTAATGGAATTTGAATGGTAGCCACCGGGAAATACCATCTTTTATGGTACAGGTTGGCTGGTGGTGTAGTGGCATCAGCGCCGGACTTCAGAGCAAAGGCTCCCGAGTTCGAATCCAGCCGGCTCCCTTGCACACTTTCCATCCGTGCTGGGTTAAACATCGAGCTAGCAACTCAGCCTCGTAAAAATAAGAAGGCCTGCTAAAAAAAAAAACGCCGTCATGAGGGTGTCCCAATGACTCCACTCGGAGTTAAGGGCTTCCTTCTTCTTCCCCATGGTGGATGGAGCAAAGGTGCTCAACAAAGTGGGCCCCCAATTTATGCCGGGTCTTACCCGGGTCTTACCCGGTGCACTGGATACAGGAGAAGGCCCCAACAGATTCAGCCACAAGTTTCTTTGTCCCCTGCTTGAAGCCAGATTAGGGATTCAAAAACAAAAGCACTGCCTTTTAGTGGGATCTGACCAAAGAGGGAGGAAGTGGGCAGCAACTGGGTCAGATAGTCATCCAGTGACTGCAGCCACCTTGGTGATTGTCCCTACAACAACTCATCCCACCAGCAGGTGGCAGCTGCGAGCATCTATGTGACGGTCTCTGCAAAACAAAGCCCAGAAGTACTTTGGAGAGAAGTGAAAGAGTGGACAGTGCTCCACTGGAGATCCCAGAGACACAAGTGACTGCAGATGCTGGAATCTGGAGCAACAATCTGCAGACAGAACTCAGCAGAGTAAGTGACATCTGGAGGAGGAAGGGAATTGCTGACGCATTGGGTCGAAATCCTGCGCTGAGTCTTAAGCCCTAAGCACTTAAGTGCATCTGTGTCCTGACAATTCCTTCCCTCCCACGAATGCCACTCAATCCAATGAGCTCCTCCTGCAGATTGTATGTTGCAGTATTAGATCTTTAGATGGCATGGGACTATCCTTAGGAATTTGAAAGTGGGACGTTTAACAGTTAAAATGTGGAAAGGGTGAGGGCTTTGGAAGAGGTTTCCAAAACTTGGGAGCCTGTTGACTCGTAGTAACATTTGTGATTCTGTCAACGTAATTAACACGACATCACGTTTTATGTACACACCCAGAATGGTACAGGCCAGAGACAATCGGATTCTGAGACAACCTTACAGACAGCCCCATGAATCTTGTAGAGTCAGACTGAATGCTGTACCTCTACCTTAATCCAGTATGATTCAGCCTGGCCTTAGTCCGCAGTTCAGTTCCTTCTGCCTGTGTTTTCTACCTGTGGAAGACATGATTAAGTTGCAATTATTGACATACTACAGCATAAAGGCTCCTGATACCTTCAAAGCTGTGGATGGGTGAGTGTGGGAGGTCCTGAGGAGCAGTGTGAGGATTCGAGAGTTGGGGACACGGGTTGTGAATCAGACTGTAAGTCCATCCCTGGTCCCTCCAGCAGTGGTAGATTGTTGATTTCTTCCTGAGTTATCCGAGATCCGTTGCTGCATCTCTCCCTCAGCACAGAATTCTCCTCCTTGTTGTGGAACCAATGAAGGGTTCTGTTCTTCAGCATCAGCACATATCACTGGCCTCAGACAATAGGAGAATTTTATTTTTCTCTCAGTCAAAGTAACTCTCGAGGTAGCAATAATTATTTTGCTAATTCTTGACGTTCAGTGTTGCAGGCAAGACCAAGGTTTATTGACCAAATTCTGGGAACGAGAGATAGGGTTGGGAATTTTCTTTAACCCACATGGAGCAGCCTCTCTGAGGTGATGGGAAGCACTTCCTAAATTTCACCCCAACAGCGACATCTGAATGAAAACTCAACGAGCTGTACCTATTGGGCCTGAGCGGGGAAAAGGGGAAAGACCACTTTAGGCTAGTATGGGCATGATGGGCCAAATAGCCTCATTCTGAGCCATAAACTGAAGGATTATGACATATTAATGTCATAGTTAGTGTTTCAGTGGACTAAACTGTGCATCATAACAAAAATTGTTCACCTTTGCACAAAGACATGATCAGGAAGATACACAGTGCACGTTGCTCCAAAACAGATTTTGAAACTGGATTTAGAAAAAGTTCAACAAAGAGATGTAAGTTTTTCACCTCACATGAATAAGCATCAGTTCTGCTAATGATATCATAAGTTATTGGTGTTTCTCTGCCCAAAACAAATTGTGTAGAATTGATTTTCAGTGCAGCTTTTAGTAATACCACATTGAAATCAGTCAGTTGAGATTTCCAGTTAGCCCTCGAAAGAAAGTCACATCCTCAGTCCTCAAATGAATGAATTAGGGAGTGAGATTTCCCTCAGGTGAATTAATGGGGGGGGGGGAGAATGATAGAAACATAGAAAATAGGTGCAGGAGTAGGCCCTTCGGCCCTTCGAGCCTGCACCGCCATTCAATATGATCATGGCTGATCATCCAACTCAGAACCCTGTACCAGCCTTCCCTCCATACCCCCTGATCCCTTTAGCCACCAGGGCCATATCTAACTCCCTCTTAAATATAGCCAATGAACTGGCCTCAACTGTTTCCTGTGGCAGAGAATTCCATAGATTCACCACTCTCTGTGTGAAGAAGTTTTTCCTAATCTCAGTCCTAAAAGGCTTCCCCTTTATCCTCAAACTGTGACCCCTTGTTCTGGACTTCCCCAACATCGGGAACAATCTTCCTGCATCTAGCCTGTCCAATCCCTTTAGGATTTTATACGTTTCGATAAGATCCCCCTCAATCTTCTAAATTCCAACGAGTATAAGCCTAGTCGATCCAGTCTTTCATCATATGAAAGTCCTGCCATCCCAGGAATCAATCTGGTGAACCTTCTTTGTACTTCCTCTCTGACAAGAATGTCTTTCCTCAGATTAGGGGACCAAAACTGCACACAATACTCCAGGTGTGGTCTCACCAAGGCCTTGTACAACTGCAGTAGTACCTCCCTGCTCCTGTACTCGAGTCTTCTTGCTATGAATGCCAACATACTATTCGCATTTTTCACTGCCTGCTGTACCTGCATGCCCACTTTCAATGACTGGTGTATAATGACACCCAGGTCTCGTTGCACGTCCCCTTTTCCTAATCGGCCACCATTCAGATAATAATCTGTTTTCCTGTTTTTGCCACCAAAGTGGATAACCTCACATTTATCCACATTAAATTGCATCTGCCATGAATTTGCCCACTCACCTAACCTATCCAAGTCACCCTGCATCCTCTTAGCATCCTCCTCACAGCTAACACTGCGGCCCAGCTTCGTGTCATCCGCAAACTTGGAGATGCTGCATTTAATTCCCTCATCTAAGTCATTAATATATATTGTAAACAACTGGGGTCCCAGCACTGAGCTTTGTGGTACCCCACTGTCACTGCCTGCCATTCTGAAAAGGTCCCATTTATTCCCACTCTTTACTTCCTGTCTGCCAACCAATTCTCTATCCACATCAATACCTTACCCCCAATACTGTGTGCTTTAAGTTTACACACTAATCTCCTGTGTGGGACCTTGTCAAAAGCCTTTTGAAAATCCAAATATACCACATCCACTGGTTCTCCCCTATCCACTCGACGAGTGACGTCCTCAAACAATTCTATGAGATTTGTCAGACATGATTTTCTTTTCATAAATCCATGCTGGCTTTGTCCGATGATTTCACTGCTTTCCAAATGTGCTGTTATCACATCTTTGACAATTGCCTCTAGCATTTTCCCCACCACTGATGTTAGGCTAACCGGTCTATCATTCCCCGGTTTCTCTCTGATGATAGTGGTTAGCACAACACTATTGCCCCCCCCCCCCGGGCATCGGAGTTCAGAGTTCAATTTTGGACTTTGTACATTCTCCCCGTGACTGTGTGAGTTTCTTCCGGGTGCTCTGGTTTCCTCCCACAGTTGACAGATGTTTACCAGTTACCAGGTTAATTGGTCATTGGAAAACAGTCCTGTGATTAGGCTAGGGTTAAATAGGTAGGTTGCTGGGTGGTGTGGCTCGTGGTTTCATGCTGTATCTCTAAACAAAATAAGCATGGTAGTGTAGTAGTTAGCACAATGCTTTACAGTACAGACGACCAGGGTTCAATTCCCAGGCCTGCCTGTAAGGAGTTTATATGTTCTCCCCATGACCGCATGGGTTTGCTCCGGGTGCTCTGGTTTCCTCCCACAGCCGAAAAACATACCGGTTTACAACTGGTCATTGCAAATTGTCCCGTGATTAGGCTTGGATTAAATTGGGGGATTGCTGGAAGGGACAGAAGGACCTATTCCGTGCCTAAGCTCAAAAAATAAATAAATAAAACTTCAAAACATTCGTTTAGTTGAATAACCTCCTCAGGTGAAGTATGATTCAATGATTTAAAATCAGCTGAGGTTCCTGGGAGTGAGGAATACATCTTAGCTTGTAAGGGATGATCTTAGTTAATACTTCTAATGGACAATTGAAATCAAATTGATACATTTGATAGCTGATTTTATTGCAAACTTACCCATCTGGGGACTCTCAAGGATTGCAATGGGACTGATAATAATTGCTCCGGTTTGCTTCAGTTTCATTAATTGCTGTACTTATTGAGCAAAAGTGTTGCCTATCTTTTAATTATATTGACGTTGTGGACTTCATTTCCTAGCCTGACCGTCACTGTGAAGCACAACTGTGGTGTTGCACTGCCCCTTTGTGGTTATATTGAAAGGCCAAACGAGGCATATATTTTACAGTAATAGGTTTGAACGTAGAACATAGAACATACAACATTAGAATACAGTACACGCACTTCAGCCGACGATGTTGTGCCGACCTTTTAACTTCCTCTAGCACAGGTGTTCCCGACCTTTTTTATGCCACGGACTAATACCATTAAGCAAGGAATCCGTGGACCCCAGGTTGGGAATCCCTGGTCTAAAATCAAAATAACCCTTCCCTCATACATAGCTCCCAATTTTTCTATTATCTACGTGCACTAGGTTCATCAATTAATATAAAATAATCTTTTTTTACTGGATTGCTCTCCTCATATAATGTACAAGAGAAATTATATTAGTGGGAGAGCGAAGTTTATTAGGTTCCATTATGTTAACAGGTTTCACCCAGCTGACAAGAGGATCTGTTTAATGCAAAACTGATTAAATATAATTCATTCCAGCTACTCTCCGCAATTAATTTGTGTAGAACGATAGTGCTGTCCGTGTCCTGAACCTCGTCCTTTTATTATGGGTGTTTAACTTGTCAATCGAGGGCGGAATTTTCCTTTGAAAGTCGTTGTTTCAAACTTCTCCTTCCCCGTTCTATTTTTATACAAGAACGTTTGTTGCCAAACTGCCTGCATTTGGAAAGGAACCCCTTTGCCAAGCCAGGGCAAATCAGGAGAGAGGACAAGGTGACCCTGTGATCCAACTGGCATCTGCGAGCTTGTTATAGCTGCTCAAGTTCGAATTCCAAATCTTTTGATGCGAATTTACTTTTTGTATACGGGACTGAATGTAGCATTGTTATATAGAATCCTCTTTTTTTATTGGTTTGCACTGGTCACATGGCGCACTGGAGTTTCATGGTTGCCAGGAAACGCTTCGATTCTAACTCACATTCCAAACGCAGGAAGGCTCCGTCTCCACAGGACTGGTAAAACTAAAGCACCCCATATGACTAATCCAAAATACCTTTCCCTCTGTTATAAATTGTACACAAGCTATTTAAATACAGCTATTTTAAAAATTCAAGTTCAGAAGCAAATTTCAAAGTCAAATGCTCCCGGAATAAATTTGGCACTCGGTGTTAAGATTGTTAGCCAGCGCTCTGTCTTTGCCCAGCCTTTTGTCTAATACAGTAACCGGTTTTATTCCAATTAGTTTGAGTCGGAGAACTTCGGGTTCTGCTCATCCACCCTGAGACTGTGGGTATTTGTTTTTCCTGTTTCCTGGGTAATTCCTCTGCTGTTCAGATTCCACTGTGCCCCTTGAAAAGGTCTTTGTTTCTTAGGCGTAATGTTGTCACCTCGTACAGAAGCAAAACTCGAAGTTCAAATGTCAGGGAGAGTGAATAAAGACGAATGAAATCGGAGTTCAGTTTTTGTCTTAAAATGCGTATTTAAATTTTTGTTACAGTCGCTTGGGCGGAAAGGCAATGAAGTTTAGCTTTGTTTGTGTCACAGTAACATTGCTCCCGAAATAAAGGATCAAAACATGTTTTACTCTTTGAAGAATTTCAGCTGTGTTCAGGAACAACTGATGATGAGATTGGAAAATAAACACCCGGTGTTGCTATGGGTGCAAATGTTGAGTTCCCATCAGCTCTCGGTCCATTCATGTTGTTTCCTCGCAACCACGAAGCCATTTATACGCCGCAATGACAAAACCAAAGGAAGAAAATGCAGGAAGTTTAAATAAGTGCTGAAGTGTTCAATGGAATATGCTTTGATATCTAACTCTGTGCACATTACATTTTATTTCCGACTCCGTGCGAAACCCGTGCTGTGCTTTGTACAATGATGTCAGTGGTAAATAGCTTTCCTCCTGTCTTGGTTTGGAGTATATGAATCAGATGAAATAAAGATTTCTGTCTTTCAAAATCTTTCTGAAGCTCTCATCCATGACAGTTTGTACCGCTGATGAAAAGGAAAGAATGAGAATCAGGTTCAATATCACTAACATATGTCGTGAAATCTGTTAACTTTACGGCAGCAGTACAGTGATAAATATAGAGGAAAAAACTGAATAAGTAAGTATATCAAAGTCTATTAAATAGCTAAGTTAAAAATAAGTAGTGCAAAAAAACGGGAGGTGGTGTTCATGGGTTCAATGTGCATTCAGAATTGGATGGCAGGGGGGGGAAGAAGCTGTTGAGTGTGCGCCTTCAGGCTTCTGTACCTCCTTCATGATGGTAACAGTGAGAAGAGGGCATGTCCTGGGTGGTGGGGGTCCTTGATGATGAGCTGCCTTCCTAAGACATCGCTCCTTGGAGATGTCTTGGGCACTACAGAGGCGAGTACCCTGGATGGAGCTGACTAATTTTACAAGTTTCTGTCACTTTGATTCCCCCATCCCTTCACACCAGACCTTGATGCAGCCAGTTGTAAGGAAAGATTGAATAGGTTAGGACCTTATTCCTTGGAATGTAGAAGATCGAGGGGACATTTGATAGAGGTATACAGAATTATGAGGGGTATAGATAGGGTAAATGCAAGCAGGCTTCTTCCACTGAGGTTGGGTGGGACTACAACCAGAGTTCATGGGTTAAGGGTGAAAGGTGAAAAGTTTAAGGTGAACATGAGGGGAAACTTTTTCACTCGGAGGGTTGTAAGTGCGTGGAGCAAGCTGTCAGAGCAAGTGGTGCATGTAAGCTTGATCTCAATGTTTAAGAGAAGTCTGGATAGGTATTTGGATGGTAGGGGTATGGTCCCAGTGTAGGTCAATGGGAGTAGGCAATTTAAATTGGCGTGGACTAGATGGGCTGAAGGGTCTGTTTCTGAGTTGTACTATTCTATGACTCTAAAACTGGGGTCAAAAAGCATTTCATACCAAGAGGACAAGAGATTCTGCAGTTGCTGAACTCCAGAGTAATACAAAAAATGTAGGTCAGGCAGTATTTATGGAGAGGACTAAACAGCTGACATTTTGAGCTGAGACCCTTCATCAGGACTGGACAGGAAGGGGGAAGAAGAAGGTGGGGGAGAAGAGGAGTATAAGCTGGCAGGTGACAGGTGAAGCCAGGTGAGGTTGAAAGTAGATGGTTGGGGGAGGGGGAATGAAAGAAGCAGCTGGGAAGTGATGGGTGGACAGGGTAAAGGGACGAAGAAGAAGGAATCTGATAGGAGTGGAGAGTGGACCATGGGAGGAAGGGAAGGAAGAAGGCAGCAGGGGGTGGTGATGGAGAGCTGAGGAGAAGAGAAGAGGTAAGAGTGGGCCAGAGTGGGAACAGAAGATGAGAGAAGGCAGAGGGGGAAAGTTTACTGCACGTTAGAGAAATCGATGTTCATGCCATCAGGTTGGGAGGCTACCCAGACAGAATATAAGGTGTTGCTCCTCTAACCTGAGAGTGGCCTCATCGTGGCAGCAGAGGAGGCCATGGACTGACATGCCAGAATGAGAATCGGACCAGAATTAAAATTGTTGACCACCAGGAAATCCTGCTTGTCGCTGAGCGAAGGCACTCAACCAATCACTTCATATCAAGGACCAAGGATCAACTTTACTCACCACGTACACTTACATGTACAAAGGATTCTGGTTAATTGGGACAATTCTTAAAGAACAAAAACTAAATCATTACAATAGTCAGGATTCTCTTCATTCACTTCGGACACGACGCCTTTTAATTGGGACAGGAGACAGTTGCTGAACAGTTTCTAATTAGTGACAGTCGCGTGCCTTTGTGCGTGGACGTTAGAGCAATCAGTTATTAAATAGCATCTGTTGTGCATGTTTGTGTTCAAAAAGTGCTGATTTTTGTCACTGGTAGATGGCAAGAAATCAGCAGTAGGTCAACTTGGATCTGCTTTGCTCACCGCAGTTTCAGGCATTCAGGCTTGGAGATGCCAGAAATGGCCAGGAGTGAAAGTGAAATGATTTCGCTGACCAGTGACTTATTGGGTGGAGATGAGGATAAATTTCTTAAGCCACAGGGTGGAGAATCTGTGAAATTCTTTGCAACAGCCAGCTGTGGAGGCCAAGTCTTTATGTATATTTAAAGCAGAGGTTGACAGATTCTTGACTGGTCAGGGTATGAAGGGATATGGGGAGATGGCAGGGGATGGGGGCTGAGAGGAAAATTGGATCAGCCATGATGAAATGGCGGAGCAGACTTGATGGGCCAAATGGCTTTAATCCTGCTCCTATATCAATGGTCTTATGAAGCCAGTGGGAGTATGCACTCAACAAACTCCCACAGCTGCACTGCTGATAACCTGATCGCCTACTTCATGAAGGATAAATTTGGCTGAGACAATGAAGATAATTTCCACTGTGTTTTGACATACTGCATTCGAAACTTTATATCCAAGAAAAGAGTTTAATATCTCATCCTAAAGACGGCATTTGCCACAGTATAGCAGGCTCTCCTGCTAGAATGAACTGTCAGCCAATATTTAATATTTAACAATGTCGGAGCAGGATATGAACCCACAACTTCAGAGACCATCCTTAATAGCAGCGTGAGGTCAGGGCAATAATCCGGAATCAGAATCAGATTATTATCACTGACAAACTTTGTTTTACGCAGCGGTACAGTGCAATACATACATTTACTTTATTTATTAATGGACATGATCCACGCCACCCGGAAATCCCTAGGTTGAATCCGAGTTTCTAGAGCTCACAGGACATGGTGAACAGAGAGTTCACAGAAAAAGAGCATCTCTGAACACACAGCACTTCGAACCTTGAAGTGGATGGCCTACAGCAGCAGAAGACCATGAACGTACACTCAGAAGCCACTTTATCATGTACAGGAGGTACTTTGTAAAGTGGCCACTCTGTGCAGTTGCAGACTTGAAGCTGAATTAAAGAAGGGGTCCACAAGTTGGACCATTAAAAGCAAAACTGCAGATGCTAGAAATCTGAAATAAAATCAGAAGATGCTGGAAAAATATCAGACAGCCAGGTGGCATCTGTGGATGGTGAAAGCATTAATGTTTCAGGTCACAAACTCTTCATCACAACTCAGCTTTCTGCATTAGTATCACCAACATACTTCATCATTTTTTTCTTCTGTGTAGCAGTTCAGTGTAATACATAAATATACTAAATTATAGTGGGTCTAAATTATATTAAGTGTAGGAAGTGTTTGGTACAGAGGTGCACTGGTTAAATTATTAGAATAAGAACCCAGAGCCATCAGTTCAAAATCAAGATTTTGCGATTTAAATTCAGTTAATTACATAATGTTGAATTTAAAATAAAAATAGCATCATCTTCGTGGCTAGAAAAATACTGAATGCTGTAGAAGGAAGCATTTGATTTATATCTAACTCCAAACATCTTCTGTCCTATTCATTCACAATAAATACCAGCAAGCCATTTACCCTCAACTACACATACTTGGGAATTCAATGGTTTGCCTGCATGGGTACACAAGGTAGTTATTGAGTTTCAACATTTTCATGTTCATGGTTTGTTAATATTTCTGTTTTGTGCTACAAAATGGATAATATACTCATCCATTTTATATTCTATCTGCCATGTTCTCACCAACTCATTTGGCACCTGGATCCTCTTGAAAACTCCTCACAATAATCCTGCTAAGGTTTGTTTTTTGTATATTTGAAATAGGTTGTGACTGGCCGGGGCCCAATTACCAATCCCTGACACAAAGCGCCAACTTGTGAAAGACTTGTTTACGTCCAATCTTGCCCCCATAGATGCTGCTTGATTGTTGGTGCAGTTATAACTACTTAAACGATTATTCTTGACCAGACCTACATTTCATTCAATCATATATTAATTAAACTTTACCACTTTGCATTTCTGGACCAAGATATGAAGGTTATCTTGCCTTTCAAATCCTAAAATACCCTGCGTTTTTCCATAGTTATGGCGTTCATTGCCCTCTGCTGGTGAAATGTGCTAACTGCAAGTAATGTGCAATGAACGATGAGGATCATTGCCTGAGGGTGGATACTGTAACTATCTAGAGGCACGGTGGTTGAACGACAACTGCTCTCTGCTACCATGAAAATCTCCAGCTAAGTAAAATGCAAAAAACAGTTCTAGGGAAAATCTAATAATCCTTTAATGGAGTCCACCTATAATCAGGTATTTCCCAGGGATAAGAATGTCACCGCAGAACTGAACATTGCATATCTACGATTAAGTGTACATATGTATTTTAGTTCAAGATAGATAATCCATATTAACATCAATATAGCCATGAAATCAAACAGGAAAAATTGAAGAATGTATCTTAAACTGCATTGCGTTTGTACTATAGGCATCCGTTAGTCTCGTGAGGCCATGGATTAGCACCTTGGAAAGTGTCCAGGGTGCAGGCCTGGGCAAGGTTGTATGGAACACCGGCAGTTACCCATGCTGCAAGTCTCTCCTCTCCACGCCACCGATGTTGTCCAAGGGAAGGGCATTAGGACCCATACAGCTTGGTACCGGTGTCGTCGCACAGCAATGTGTGGTTAAGTGCCTTGCTCAGGGACACAACACGCCGCCTCAGCCAAGGCTCGAACTAGCGACCTTCAGATAACTAGACAAACACCTTAAACATTTGGCCACGTGCCAACACAACATTTGTATTAGATGCTATGTGATTCAAAGGGTTTCTTCACATATTCCTGATGCTGGATGGTCATTTCCAAAAAGTTTGGAAATACAGTTATACAATTTATTTACTGGTATTCAAAAGTGAAGCTGTTAAAAAAAAATAAAGAACCTATATACATGCTATTAACAAACATAAAAGTCACTTTTTTCCATTTTCATGATGGCTTTGGAAAATGTACACAGTTATGTTATAATATAAATAGAAAAATAAGCTAAAATAAAACAACCTTCAAAGTTGTTAATTAAACAAAATAAAATTATGCAAATTACAGAGAAAATCCCAAGTATTGTTTTTACTATTTTAAGAAGGTTGTATAATTTATGCATTCTTTGATAATAAGTGTACTTTGAACTTTGAAGATATGTTAAACAAATGGGTGCCTATACTATAAGGAAACACACTCTGTGTGTTCTGGGTGCATTTCGACATCAATATGGCAACATGTGACATTTTTGAAGACTGGATACCCTTAGTTAATATGTGCCTGAAAGGTTTCTTTTCTCCTTGTTTCACTGTTGGACAATGGTAGACAAGTTGGATCTAATCTCTAATAGTCAGAAAGTTCTGAGTGAACTTTGTAAAGCTTCACGTTAATGAAAAACAAACTCCTTACGTTGCTTCTCAGAAAAAGGCGTACCACAAAATCACCAATGTTAATATGTTTAACTCTTGCAAAGGAAAAAAAATATGATGAGATGGCAGGAGAATGGGATTGAGAGGGATAATAAATCAGTCATGATGGAATGTTAGCGTAGACCGGATGGACTGAATGGCCTAATTCTCCTCTTATGTCTTATGATTATTTTAAACATAGCTCTTAAATTAATTCTAGAAATGGCATTTCTTCAACATCTTGATCAGATAGAATGTTTTGGACATTGAAGAAATCATTGGAGCTATAAGGCAGTTGGCAATTACTCATCTGAGTGTCTGTGTCACCATCCTCAAGCTCAGAGCGGGTCTAACCTGAGAGTTAAAATACATAATGGTCATTGAAAGCAAATGCCAATGTTAGTGAGTCAGGGGGTTTTTACAATCTCCGTGGGAGATTGTGGTGAAATGTTATATTCAATGGCTTTTGTACTTTTTGCATTTTACTAGGGGACAATCTGGTTGAGAAAACATTGACCAGATTATCCCCCTGCAAACTATACCATGTATGAGTATCGATAAAAACGGCTCACATCTAAGTCATTACTCCTACACTTAATAACTAAGATCACTCCCAAATACCGGGATGTGCAGTGGAAGCGGGGAAAGCTACAGCAGCAAATGGTCTGCAGTTGTCTTGTGCTCCATGCCTCTGGACCGTGGCCCCGATCTGTCACAGACTGGTGACTGCCTGCGTATCACCTCTCCATTTAAATAAAGTCACGTTCGGGCATTCCCTATTAAGGGCAGAACCACTTAGGAGAACATCATGCTTGACTCAAGTGATCGTACTACTACTACTAGGTCACTTAATGACTCTGCGGAAAAATGTAAAAGAACCCTAAAATCTGCCCACCCTGACTTTTGCCGGACTTTCTCTGTGGATTTTCTGATTTATGACCAGAGTCACCAGAAATTTTGCTGTAATATTCGATCACATGGAGGGATTCAGTGGAATCAGAAAGTCTTAAAGATTAGTTTTATTTGTCACATGTACATCAAAATATACAGTGAAATGTGTCATTTCCATCAATAACCAACTCAGTCCGCGGATGTGCTGAGGACAGACCGCAAGTGTTGCAATGCTTCTGGCACCAACATAGCTTATACAAAATTTACCAACCCTAACCCATATATCTTTGGAATGTTCAAGTTCAAGTTTAATTGTCTTTCAATCATACATGAACACCCATGAATACAGCCAAACAAAACAGGGCAACTCCAGGGCCATAGTGCAAAAAACAGTACAAACAAAAATGCACAGTACAAGGTACATATAGGGTAAGATAGCCAATGTTCCCTGTAAGCTGCACGGATGTGTGGCCACACAGTAACTGAAATGCTCCCACACACATAGTCTTTGTAGCCCTGTAGATGGAATTTTCTTTGATATAATGTTAATATAATATTGGAATTATGTTAATATGATTTTGAAATTATGCTAACATAATTGTGACTTAGTTAATTATGTTAATTAATATAATCCATAAATTTCCTAAATAATAAACATACCACAACCTTTACTTAGAAACCTTTTAGAGCTTCAACGTACTTACATTGTCAATGTTTCAAATTACAACACTGTTACAAATTGTAACAATAAACACAGAATGGAAGTCGATAACTCATTGTTAATGAACCATCGACCCGTTGAATGCCAGCACCATCTGGTCAAAACATTTTATTTTTGCCATTGTGTCTGTCAGTTGTTTTGACTACCTGACATAATTTACTTGTTTTGTGAGTTGTGGTTTCTGTTTGCTTGATGTAAAAAATTCTGATTCTGAATTTTGTGGTAACTAATCTTTAAAAAAACAAAAAAAAATTGTATGTATACCACAAAAAGAAAACATTTAAACTGCCATGCAGTTTTCAGGCCATGTAAAAAGTTCCAATGGTTGGTCCTTGCAGCTGTAAAAATAAAAAAAATTAGAGGGAACAGTGATATGTGGTGACCCGAAAATATATAGTCCAAGTCCCTGAGTCAATGAATCTTGCAGCAGTCTGCAGTCGAACACAATACAGCTTGTCTTCTGCTGAACAAACAGTAGGGGGCAGCATTGACATCAGCATGGACACCACACCTCACCACCTCCAGCACTCTGGCAGAGCAACCGACTCCGGCACCTCCCCCTGGGTGACTGCAAACAGGTGGCACTGCGGTTTAAGACCTAATCCTTGCTACAACTGAGGCCACTCAGCACCGCTGCCATTATTCAATAAACCAATGAATTGGACTTGCACTACTCCACACTACCAATGTTCAATAGGGTCTGGTGATCAGTAGAAAAGTAATTTGCTGTTAGGCTACACATCTCCTTCGTGCACTGCTGTCTCTCTGTCACAGGCAACATCACAATCAACACCAAGTCCACCTCCTTCAGTTTCTCAGCAATGATGTGCGTAGATCTGCAGTACATTAAGTTCTTAATGTCCAGCAGAGTCAGCACCTAGAAACCCACATGGTCACAGAGACAAGACACAAACTACAGACGGCAGCGGGAATTGAACCCTTGTCACTGGGCCTGTAAACAAATACACTAACCACTACGCTACCATACTGTTCTAAAATACTGAGTTTAGATAAAACAAAATGAGTCCAGTGTTGTAGCAAATGACTGAAGCATCCAAGATTGTATTCTCAGAAAAAAACCCAGCTTAAACAAGGTCAATCGTCGCAATTGTTAGTTTTCAAGGTTACTTAGTGAGGCTGTAAAGTGATAAAGGAGTCAATTGAAGGCTGGATAGGAAATGCAACCAGGTCACATCCCGCTCTTTACACACACCAAATGAAAGGTTACTGAAACCATCTCAGATTGACAAACACAGAAGAGAGACAGTCAGATCTACAAATAGAAAGCAGCATGGACTGATGTTTGTATTCAGTGGGAGCATTGACAAGAAGAGAGAGTACTTTCCCAGAAAATAATCAAAATTATAGTGACAACATACTGTGTTGAAAACTTGATTGCCTTACAATCAACAGGAATTCTGCAGATGCTGGAAATTCAAGCAACACACATAAAATTTGCGGGTGAACGCAGCAGGCGAGGCAGCATCTCTAGGAAGAGGTGCAGTCGACGTTTCAGGCCGAGACCCTGACGAAGGGTCTCGGCCTGAATCGTCGACTGCACCTCTTTCTAGAGATGCTGCCTGGCCTGCTGCGTTCACCAGCAACTTTTATGTGTGTTGCTTGCCTTACAATCGTTTATTTAAAGGTTAAACAAGGGATCGGGTACAAAGCACACGAAACGAAAGGAAAGAACCTAAGGAAAAGACAAAGACAAGATTGCAAGTTTTACAGAAACTGATACTTCTATATCAAACAAGGACCAATTGGAAGACACGCAAGCATAACATGTTTAACACTTAGCCAATGAAAGATGATGTAATGTAACTGTTATATTGCTTTGCCACCAGTAGGCGGAGGCTAACATCACATATTGTAAAAAATACAAGTTAAAACACAAACTATATGTTAGTAATACTATAAATTCAGTTTTGCTAAAAACTTATTAATCCAGTTAATACCTTATTAAAAGCATAAAGAGCAACCAATCCCAAAAAATCTTTGTTTTTCATACCGAATGGAAACTTCTCTGCATTGAATACTCTCAACGACTTGATCATTTGCCTCGTAGATACCAACAGGAGATTCTCTGTCCAAGACGACATGACCTGCTGAAGGAAAGGTGAGGAAATGACAATGTTTATATTTAAAAGTAAATAGTCGAATATAGTTTTGAATGGATCCCGTTTTCATTGGTGAATAGACATAACATTGGATCGTTAGGGATTAAATTCAAGGTGGAAGTACTGAGAAGGCAATACATAAATCATTAGGTTGCTACTGCTTCTGGGATACTTGGTGATCAAAGAGTTGAATTTATTATCAAAAAGATTGTTCCGGCACGGCATAAACATGATGTAGAGTATTGTGTACAGTCTCAAGTAATTGACAACAAGGCAGATGTAATAGCAAACTTAGTTGGAACGTGCAGGATAGCTGAAGAGACATTGAAATGTTCCCACAAACAATGGACTCATTTTCAAGCACTCCATCTCACATTCTCGATATTTATTGCTTATTATTATTTATTTGTTTTGTATTTGCACAGTTTGTTATCTTCTGCACTCTGGTTGAATGATCAAATTGGATAGTCTTTCATTGATTGTGTCATAGTTACTATTCTACTGAGTATGCCCACAAGAATATAAACCCCAGGTTTGTATATGATGACATATATGTACAGTACTTTGATAATAAATTTACTTTGAACAGAATATAAATTAAACAAGAGCCCGTCAAAGTCTTTTCACGACTGTCATTCACAACATTCCAATAATGCGCTCTAACTTGCGTCTTATTCATTTTCAGTATAATCTTCCTAATCCCAAATTCTATGGCTCAACCATTGTAGAAAGTATACCACATTTTCTTAAACACCGTTTCTGTCAGTTATCCTACCTTTAACGATTCACAGTACCCATTGTGTGCATATTGCCTGACCTTGTTTGCTCTAGCTAAATTCATACCCTTAACTGTTTTGCGTTTGGAAATGCCTTTACCACCAGTCGCAGTTGGATAGTGAATAAGACCAGCTGTTTATTTATCTATTAGGAGCTGCAGCGCAGAACAAATTCTTGTGGCCCAACCAGACACACCACCTAGTAACCCACTATTTAACATTAGCCGAATCGCAGGACAATTTACAATGACCAACTAACCTACTAAACGGTACACCTTTAGACTGTGGGGGGAAACCGGAGCACTCAGAGGAATCCCACATGATCATGGAGAGAATGTACGAACTCCTTACAGACTGCACTGGAATTGAACTCTGAACTCCAATGCTCCAGGCTGTAATAGTGTTCACTAACCACTACACTACCATGGTGTCCTAATATTTAATTTTAAATATCACATTTTACTGTTTGCAATGCAAAATAAGCAAGTCATACCACCAACAGATGAGTTACAATTATTTATAACCAGAACATGATATTCTATTAAAAGGAGTAAGGAGTTAATTTGGTTGGCAACATTGCCTGAGCTCACCGCTCCTTGGTGACTTTCTCACAGATGAAAACGATTCCGGGTGTTATGCAGAAGACGGCAGGAGTCGAGACTGTTTTCTCCTTCTGTCCTTAAAGTTACAGAATAACTCAATACAGACCCCAGAAAAAAAAACTGACTTAAGAATAATTCAATGTATTTATTAAATTAGTATCCAGTACTTGTATTCGATGTGTTAATCTGAATGTCCCGCAATAACTCTGAATGCACCAGAAAACACTAGCAACCGATTGAGGTTTAGATCAATGGTCTCCCTAATTTTTTTTAAAGCTGCGCAGACATTGCTCTGAGCAGGAATTTTTTTCACTGCCCAACATCTGTGCGGCACTTTAAATGCTTTTGTAATATGCATACTATGAATATTTTGAATGAAATTTGAAAAATCACATACTTTTGATTTTATGTTATGTCAAATTCCAGCCGCACTGCAACAAAGGTTATGTGCGTGGGAGCATTTCAGTTACTGTGCAGCTGCGCACCCATGCAGTTCAGAGAGAACAGTGGTTTAGATACAATAAAACGGGATTAAATAAGGTGAGTATTTTACATACAGGAGGATGTCGGGATAGATTAGATAAAAATTAATAAGGGTTAACAGAATTATTTGTAAGAGTGGTTCAGCCAGGTGAAATCTGTTCTACTTTCTGACATTTACAAAACTAAACATATAACCGATCGAAGATCAAGTTACACGTAACAAACACACAATGTCCCGATGAAGAGCCTCAGTCGGAAACGTAGATTGTTTATTCCTCTCCTTAGATGTTGCCTGACCTGCGGAGTTCCTCTGGCATTTTGTGGGTATTACTAATAACAACACATTTAATAATGATTATCCGCATCCTGGGAGATCAGTAGTTTCTGGCCCGACCTGATAAGTTATTGGAAAGTTTATTTTTCTATGTATTTATTATTGAGAAACAGCACTTAATAGGCCTTTCCTACCCTACAAGCTGGGCCGCTCAGCAATCCCCAGATTTAATCCTTGCCTAATGTATAGAGAAGAATATTGAATTTACTTATGATATCGCAAAGGATGTTGTTTAACGTTTGTTTTCGGAAGGGAGTGCAAGAATCATCCGAGCAGACTCTTGTTTTTGTTTCAACAGATGAGTGTGGAAAATTAACAGTACAAGTTAAGACTTATGAAGACATTCGATTTGTAAAATATTTTCAGAGGATTATGCACGTCATTTTTCTATCTGCGCAACAATTTCCAAAAGCGCATAGAAATGTTTCAACCTGCAAATTCAGGATTTTAATATCCAGACCATATTCTGAGAAAACTATGGAAGGTTAGATATGGCCTTTCTTTAAGAGCATCTTCATTTTCTATTGAGAGTAATCCATACTTAGAACAGAACAAAAACCGCCAACGCTGAGAAACTGAACTGAGTTACCAACTAATAAAAGGCAGTGAAAATCAAGCGACGGTGGATTCAGAAACAACACAATGTATCTCATAAACACGAGAAAGTCTGCAGATGCTGGAAATCCAAAGCAAGACACACAAAATGCTGTGGACACTTGGCAAGCCAGGCGGCACCTATGGAAATGAATAAACAGCCAACGTTTCAGGCCGAGGCCCTTCTTTAGGACTGGAAAGGAAGGGGGAAGATGCCAGAATAAAAAAGAAGGGGAGAGGGTAAGGAGGCTATCTGGAAGGTGTGGGTGGGAAAGGCAAAGGGCCGGATAGGAAAGAATTTGATAGGAGAGGAAAGTGGACCATAGGAAAAAGGAAGGAAGAGGGACACCGGGGGAGGTGATAGTCAGGTGAGAAGAGGTACGAGGCCAAAGTAGGGAATGGAAGAACAGGGTGGGGGGGCGAGGTGTTTTTTTGTTTACCGGAAGGAGAAATCAATATTCATGCCATCAGGTTGGAGGTTACCAAGACAGAATATAAACCGTAGTTCCTCCACTCTGAGGATGGCCTCATCGTGGCACAAGAGGAGGCCATGGACTGACATGTTGGAACGGGAATGGGAATCGGAATTAAAATCTTTGACCACGGAGAATTTCCGCTTTTGGCGGATGTAGCGGAGATGCTTGACAGTCTCCCAATCTATCGGTAACCAGTACATAGATTTAACGGAATATTATTGAGTAGACGGAAGGAAATTCAGAATTCTGACAAGATTGTAAAACTGAATACTAAACGATCGTTTGTACAGTATGATATAAGTCGCTTCAAAATCCCCACTCCCCTGCCTTCTCCCCATACCCTTTGATGCCCCGGCTATTCAAGAAACTATCTCTGCCTTAAATGCATCCAATGACTTTGCCTCCACAGCCGCTCATGGCAACAAATTCCACAGATTTACCACCCTCTGACTAAAGTAATTTCTCCGCATCTCTGTTCTAAATGGATGTCTTTCAATCCTGAACTCATGACCTCTTGTCCTAGACTCCCCTACCATGAGAAATAGCTTTGCCATACCTAATCTGTTCGGGCCTTTAAACATTCGGAATGTTTCTATGAGATCCCCCCTCATTCTCCTGAACTCCAGGGAATACCACCCAAGAGCTGCCAGACATTCCTCATACGGTAAGCCTTTCATTTATTGGAATCATTTTCGTGTATCTTCTCTGAACCCTCTCCAATGTCAGTCTATGCTTTCCAAAATAAAGAGCCCAAAACTGCACACAATTTTTATTCAGTTTCAATCAGCAGCACGTGCAGCTTCGCTTGATGTTTCACAGCCACTAATTTCAGACGTTCTGGGCTCCAGTATATTCTACTCTCAGAGTCTTCGAATTATTAAAGATTGTCGCAGTAAGCACAATTAAATGAGACACCCTCAATGTTTAGATGCAGTTTATAATCACAGTAAATTCAGGCACAAACCTGAACAGGGCACGTTAGCTTTAGCAATCAAATCGAAGTAATATAAGCACTCGAGCAAAACGTCGCCAAGTTCAATGAAGAATCAATTCAAGGTAATGTCCCTTTGAATGCAAAACCAATCTTGTCAAAGTATCTATTAAATGACTCTTCAGAGAGTAAAAACCCAAAACCAATATTCAATGGCTTTTGGAGAAAGCCATAAATTGAAGTTACATCGCATGCCATATCAATCATTTCTACATGGCACCATTGAAGGTCACGGAAAGAATATTTACATTTCTTGCTACTCCATTGAATTTGACCAAAGAAGATCTCCAACCACGCCCTACTCCTTCTGTGTCATCAAGATGATACGACCACAATCATATGGCCACAAACGCTGGACATGGATTGGGCACACGATGAGAAAAGAGGCTAACACCACCATCAAGACAACACTTCACTGGACACCTAAAGGGCGGAGGAAATGCGGATGACCAAAGACAACTTGGTGCCGTACCTTAGAGATAGAAATGAGGACCATGAACCACACCTGGGGCACAATAGAGAAGATGGCCAAGGGCAAGCAGAGTTGGAGGACCTTCATTGTTGTCCTAATCGTCAGCCATGTAACAGGCAGGAATTAACTACCCCACTGAATTTGGGTAATAAATACGGTATGTGAACACGCAAACTGGGTGGTGGAGTGGAGATACGTCCTTCCCTCCTATGCCCTCCTTCCCTCTGCTAGCAGGTCACCCTTGGGCAAGCTGTAGCATCTGCTTAGCAACCTCCCCCCCACCCCCCCCACCCCCACGATCAGAGTCACGTGAAGCCATGGGAGCAGGTGGTGGTTGGTCATATGGGCAGCCGGAACATATCGCAAGTCCTAGTTATGCAACCACTGACGCCAGACGGACAATCTCTGAAGAGTATTGATAATGGTTGGGTTCACCCGTCTTGTAAAGACACTGCCCAGAAGAAGGCAATGGCAAAACACTTCTGTAGAAAATTGTGCCAAGAACAATCATGGTCATAGATGGGGATGAGAGTGAGGATGGCGGGGTAGTGGGGAGATCTCCCTCACACGACTTCTTAGATTAAGGACAGAAGGAAGACCATGATCGCCCACGTCATAGGACACGACACATAATGATGATGATGATGATGATGAAACACGCAACAAGGTGATTTTTTAAAATAATAATCAGAATATTTTTTGGTCACAATACCTACAATTCTAGATCAGCAGAAGAACCTTTATCAGTAAGTAACTTCGCAGCTAGTCTGGGCAGAAGTATCTGAATATTTCTTATGGTAAATAGTTTGTTCCAAACCATTTAAACCTCTGGTAGTGTTTGAACTGATGCGCTAAAACAATTTTATTTCACTAAGTGGTCATTGTCTTCTAAGTAACCAGTAGCCATTGCTTGCGAGCTGAAACCTGGTCCAAATGCGCCAAACAGAAAGAACTTGTCCATAAATGGAGATGACGAGCTTATCATTTTGTAAGAGGTGCTTAGGCGATGCAGGGCTTGTAAGGTCAGCATTTACTGTCAGCCCCTGATAGGTTCTGAAGAAAGTAATTTTGTGGGGCCATTTTCAATGTCATTTAAGGGTCAATTACGTTGCTTTTGTTGCAAAAAAATATAGTTAATGTGGTCTCGAAATGGCTTTTAACTTATCTAGTTCACTCTTCTTCGGAGGAGGAAAACTACCATCCCTCAACCTTTCACTTCCCATGGAAGGAAAGCTGAGTTTGACAGAGTCCAGAGAAAATTGACAAAAATGTTGCCAGGACTACAGGATCTGAGTTATAGGGAAAGGTTGAATAGGTTAGGACTTTATCCTCTAGACTGCAGGGGAATGAGGAGAGATTTGATAGAGGTATACAAAATTATGAGGGGGTATAGACAGGATAAATTCAAGCAGGCTTTTTTTCCATGGGATTGGGTGAAACTAGAACTAGAGGTCGTGTGTTAAGCGAGAAAGGTGAAATGTTCAGGGGGAACATGAAGAGGATCTTCATCACTCAGACATGGAGCGAGCTGCCAGTGGTAGTGGTGGACGTGGGTTCGATTTCACCATTTAAGAGAAATTTGGATAAGCAAATGAGTAGAGAAGCATGGGGGACTATGTCCGGTTGCAGGTCCATGGACTAGACAGATTAACACAAACTAAATGAGCCAAAGCGCCTGGTTCTGTGCTGTCGTACGCTATGCTGATGCCTCTAAGGAGAACAGTGAAGGTTTGGGCTGGGACCCTTGGTCAGGACACTCTTTCCTAGAAGATCTGTTTCCTACAAAGGATGCGGGCAGTAAAAAAAAGTTATGAATGTGTTTGTGAGATTGTAGAAATTGTACAATATCCTGATTGGAGTTTTGGGGAATTGTTGCAAGTGTGAGGTGTGTCCGACCTGGTCAACTTTCCTCCCATATATTAGGTCACGGAATTGTTGCAGATAAAGGAGGATGTTTCAAACATTCAACATAGACTTGCCTCCTGTTTGTGGATATTTGGAATAGAATTCCCTGCGCCCCAACTTTTTAATTCTTTCCAGTCTTAAGAAGGGTCTAGGCGTGAAATTGTTTCTTCCTCTCCACAGACTGTGTCTGACCTGCTGAGTTCCTCTGGCATTTTGTGTGTCTTGCTTTAACATTTTCCAATGCTGGATATTATTTAAGTATGTGTAGGAGTCATGTATCTGTTCTCCATCTGCTTTGTGTTTTGTGTTGTGGGTTCACTACGTTTATTATGTAACTAATCCCATGATAAAAGCAAAGGGGAATAAGTTATGCATTCTTGCTTATTTCATTGCTGTTTGTAGCTTAGGACTGGCAGAGGTTATATCTTTGATGACCGCTGAGATAACACTCAATAATGCTTAACAGTTTGCTTACTACTTGCTAATAAAGGATTCGACTTTTGGAACAATCTCTGGAGCTGTGGGTGCGTCATGCAAGTATAACAGTCTGTATGGTCGCAGGCAAGCTGCAATTATTTTTGGTTTTGGATTAGTTTTGCCGCTGTCAAGCTAAATCTCCGTGAACATGAACATTAACAACACTGAGATACTAAAATGAAAGAATTAACTACAAAGCACAGTAAAAATAGTCACTAAAATAGAAAGATATTGTGAAATAAACAGCGATATCACATTAGCCACTCTGCAAATTATATGGAATGCGTGAAAGTGGAGTAAGAATTCACTTCCCATAATTCAATACATAATTGAATTCTTTCCCAAGTATTAGAACTTTTGGGTGGCAAGGTCTATGCCCAAGCGTATTGCTGCAGTGGGGCTCGGGTCCTGGTGCATGGCATAACCGATGTTTAGACAAGTTAAGCGCCGGCTCGGATAAACTGGAAAGGAAGGGTGTCGCGAGGGCGGGGCCAATTTCTCTACTCTGGCTCCTCTGGGCATTCGGGTCTAGGGACTCAATTTGGTTCGGAATGTTGTTCTATTATTTGCACGATTTGTGTTTTTTCTCCTTCCCTGTGCATTGGGTGTTGGTCTTATTTTTTTAATGGGTTCTTTCAGATATAGATCATAAGAGATAGGAGCATAGTTAAGGCATTCAGCCCAACGAGTCTACCCCGCCATTCCATCTGGCTTATCCCAGATCCCACTCAACCCCATTTACCTGCCTTCTCGCCATATTCTTTGATGTCCTGATCAGGAAACGATCAACTTCTGCTTTAAATATACTCACAGACTCCATTACAATCCGTAGCAGAGCATTCCACAGATTCACTACTCTCTGGCTAAAAGAAAACTTCCTTACAATTGTTCTAAAAGGTTGCTCTCAAATTTGACGCTCTGCCCTCTGGTTTTGGATACATACCGCCACCATAGGAAACATCCTCTCCACATACGCCTTATCTAGTCCTTTCAACGTTCGGTAGGTTTCAATAAGATCCCCACGCAATTCCTATGAGTGCCGGCCCAAAGCCACCAAATGCTCCTCATATGTTAATCCCTTCATTCCTGGAATTATCCTCATGAACCTCCTCTGGACTCTCTCCAAAGACAACACAGCCTTTCTGGGATATGGGACCCAAAACTATTGCCAATACTCCAAGTATGGCCTGACTAGTATCTTATAAAGGCTCAGCATTATCTCTTTGATTTTGTATTCTATTCCCCTTGAAATAAATGGCAACATTGCATTTGCCTTCTTTACCACAGACTCATCTGTAAATTAACCTTCAGGGAGTCTTACGCAAGGACTCCCAAGTCCTCTGTTCCTGTGATGTTTGAACCTTTTCTCCATTTAGATAATAATCCACACTATTGTTCCTTTTACCAAAATGCATTACCATACTTTTCCCAACACTGTATTTCCACCTGTCATTCTTTGCTTATTCTTCCAATTTGTCTAAGTCCTGCTGCAATCGCATTGCTTCCTCAGAACGAGCTACCCCTCGACCTATCTTTGTAGCATCATTGCCACAAAACTATCAATTCCATTATCCAAATATCTGACAAGCAATGCGAAAAGTAGTGGTCCCAATACTGACCCCTGCAGAACACCACCAGTTACTGGCAGTCAACCAGAAAAGTACCTTTTTATTCCCACTCGGTGTCTCCTGCCTGTCAGCTATTCCTCTATCTATGCTAATATCGTTCCTGTAACACCATAAGATTTTATCATGTTAAGCAGCGTTATGTGTGGCACCTTATCAAACGCCTTCTGAAAATCCAAGTAAATGACATCCACTACCTCTCCTTTATCTACTCTGCGTGTAACTTCCTCTAAGAACTCCAACAGATTTGTCAGGCAAAATTTCCCTTGACAGAAACTATGCTGACTTTGAATATTATTTTCACTAGTCTCCAAATACCGTGAAAACTCATCCTTAATAATTGACTCCAACACTTTCCCAACCATTGAGTTTAGGCCTATAATTTCTTTACTTTTGCCTTCCTCCCTTCCTAAAGAGTGGAGTGACATTTGCAATCTTTCATTCTTCTGGGACCATGCCAGAATCAAGATCATGACCAATGCATCCGTTATCTCTTCAGCAACCTCTCTCAGGACTCTGGTCCAGGTGACTGATCCATTGTAAGACCTTTGAGTTTGCCTAGCACGTTTTTCTTAGTAATTGCAATTGCACTCACTTCTGCTCCCTGACATGTACGGACCTCTGGCACACTGCCAGTGTTTTCCACAGCGAAGGCAGATGCAAAATACTCATTGTTAATCTACCATTTCTTTGTCCCCCATTACTACCTCACCAGCATCATTTTCCTGTAGTCTAATATCAACTTTCAACTCCCTTTTACTCAGTCAGAAAAAAAATTGGAATCCTGCTTTACATTATTGGCTAGCTTGCTTCATATTCCATCTTTTCCCTTCTTATAGCTTTTTTTAAGTTGCTTTTTGTTGGATTTTAAAAGCTTCCCGCTCATCAAACTTCTCGCTCACTTTTGCTACCTTATATGCCCTTTCTTTGGCTTTTCTGCAGTCCTTAATTTCCCTTGTGATCCACAGTTGTCTACCATTGCCATTTGATAACTTCTAAGGGACATATCTATCCTTCGTGTTGTGAACTATCCCCAAGCACTTAAGCCATCATCCCCACCAGTATCCTCCTCCAATCCATCTGGGCAAGCTCCTCCCTCATGCCTCTGTTTCTTGCTTTGTGGCTGCCTGCAAGCAGACAAATCTCAAGGTTGTATAATTTATACAATCTTTGATAATAAATGTACTTTATGCAGAACGTGGAAAGAAATTTAGGAATAGTGTTAAAATCTCATTATATTATTTATGTCTTTGCTAACCAAGCACATGTTAAAAATGTTATTGTTCCTCCCTATAATATTTGTATATTAAATATGAATTTGAATTATTAGTAATTTCTTTGCAATGAACGTGGGTCACGCAGGAATTCTGCTGATGAATGTGGAGAATGACAAACGCAAGAGATTCTGCAGATGCTGGAAATCCAGGGCGTCACACACACACACACACACACACACACACAATGTTGGAGGAACTCAGCAAGTCAGGCAGCATCGATGGAAATGAATAAATGATCCACGTTCTGGGCCGAGAACCTTAATCGGGACTGGAAAGAAAGGGAGAATAAAGAAGCCGAAGGTGTACAAACAAGTGAGACTAGGTGGTTGGGGGAGGGGAGATGAAGTGAGAAGCTGGGCAGTGGTAGGGGAAAAGGTAAAAGGCTGAAGAAGAAATCTAATAGGACAGGAGAGTGGACCATGGAAGAAAGTGGTGGGACACCAGGGGAATGTCGACAATAGTCATAGTCATACTTTATTGATCCCAAGGGAACTTGGTTTTTGTTACAGTTGCACCATAAATAATAAATAGTCATAGAACCATAAATAGTTAAATAGTAATATGTAAATTATGCCATTAAGTTATGAAATAAGTCCAGGACCAGCCTATTGGCTCAGGGTGTCTGACCCTCCAAGGGAGGAGTTGTAAAGTTTGATGGCCACAGGCAGGAATGACTTCCTATGACGCTCTGTGCTGCATCTCGGTGGAGTGAGTCTCTGGCTGAATGTACTCCTGTGCCCAACCAGTACATTATGTAGTGGATGGGAGACATTGACCAAGATGGCATGCAACTTAGACAGCATCCTCTTTTCAGACAGTGACAGAACCAGTTCCATCCCCACAACATCACTGGCCTTATGAATGAGTTTGTTGATTCTGTTGTTGTCTGCCACCCTCAGCCTGCTGCCCCAGCACACAACAGCAAACATGATAGCACTGGCCACCACAGACTCGTAGAACATCCTCAGCATCGTCCGGCAGATGTTAAAGGACCTCAGTCTCCTCAGGAAATAGAGACGGCTCTGACCCTTCTTGTAGACAGCCTCAGTGTTCTTTGACCAGTCCAGTTTATTGTCAATTCGTATCCCCAGGTATTTGCAATCCTCCACCATGTCCACACTGACCCCCTGGATGGAAACAGGGGTCACCGGTACCTTAGCTCTCCTCAGGTCTACCACCAGCTCCTTAGTCTTTTTCAAATTAAGCTGCAGATAATTCTGCTCACACCATGTGACAAAGTTTCCTACCGTAGCCCTGTACTCAGCCTCATCTCCCTTGCTGATACATCCAACTATGGCAGAGTCATCAGAAAACTTCAGAAGATGACAAGACTCTGTGCAGTAGTTGAAGTCGATTACGCTCGATTTCACACAGACAGTGATTAATAAACAAACCATTTTAGAATTACAAGTCACATGAGCCACCGGAGTTAAGAAGTCCCATAGATTAAAGCAGGCATAGCGACAACTGCGTCCGAACAGTCGCGCTCAAAGGAAATAAAGTCTATGACTGCTCGACGTTAAAACAACCACGGAGAGTGGCACAAGTTGACCTTAACATTTAAGAAAATTACAAAAAAAAAGAAAATCTCCAGATGCTAGAGGCCCTAAGAGCCAAAGCATAAAGCCCTGACTCCAGCCAGCATAGGTCTCCAGGTCATTGAGGCACGCAAGCCTCCAAACCCTACAACAAGGTTGTGTCCTCCTGGAGGATTTACAGAATGGGTAATTGAACCATCCCTGTATATAAGTAGGTGGAAACTGAAACCTTGTTTGACATAAAAGATCATTATTGATAATAAAAACAACTTACAGTGTTTTGAAAATTTCAGCTTTATTATCTTTTAAAATAATATGAAATTAATTTAAATTGACGTAATAATCAACATTAACTTGGATGATTGTGATATTGTCATATCCTCTCAAACTGAACGCGCTCTTTAAACTTATATAGTTCACTGTATCTAGAGAGTAGACGGTCGTCTTGCTGATGAATATCAGTGACAGAAACGTTTCTGTGGATTGAGCCGCTCTGGCTGATACTCCCCTCTCACTGCCTTCAGGATTTCAGATCCCGGTTCATAAGTTTCAGACCACTGTGTTTGTCTTACTCAGAACCCAGATGCCTGTTTTCCAGTAACGACTACGCTCGAGTTCACACAGACGGTAATTAGCAAACAAAGCTCTTTATTACAAATCACATGAGTCACTGCAGTTAAGAAATCGTCTCTGAGCAACTTTAAATTTAGGTGTACGTCTGGCGAAATTTCAACTGGCAAATTAACATGTGTTGTTCAAATGAAAACTATTCCAGACCTTTTACCATCGCAGATAGAAGCTTGGTTTTGAATATTAGACTATATTTAACAAGCATATTGAACAGGACGCAATTTACCAACCTATGCGTCTGTGGGATCCGGGCCGAAGGGTGAGCTGCGGACACCCGAAGAAACAACGCTCACAACGACCAGGTACACGAGCCGGCGAAGATCACTCAGCTATCCGGTTGACCGGCACCCAGCGGAAACCAGCGGCCATCGCAACAGGCACCAGTTAAGACATCGAATCGAATCAATAAAAAACGCTAGCACTCGACAAAAACAACACTCAGTTGAGCAACGGTGAGTGGTGACTGGTGACGAAACATTTGTGACCCAACCTCCAGGCTCTACAACCCTACAAATGAGAAATGAAAGATATCGATGACATTTAAAAGAAAAGGTATTTATAAACACAAGAGATTATTCAAATGCTGAAAATCCAGAATTACGCACACTAAATGCCGGAGGAACTCAGCAGGTCTGGCAGCATCTATGGAGAGGAATAAAGAGACAACTTTTCGGTACTTAATCTGTGTGTCAAGTAAGATGGGACATTTCTAAATTCATTTCGTAAACACAAAATACTCTGCAGATGCTGGGGTCAAAGCAACACTCACAACAGGCTGGAGGAACTCAACAGGTCGGGCAACATCCGGGGAAAACTTTCCGCAGGGATTGTTCCCTCCGCGACTCCGTGATCCACTCGTCCCTCCCAACGGATCTCACACCCGGCACTTATCCCTGTAAGCGTAAGTGCTACACCTGTCCCTACACCTCCTCTCTTGCCACCATTCAGGGCCGCAAACAGTCCTTCCAGGTGAGCCAACACTTCACTTGTGAGTCTGTTGGGGTCATCTATTGCATCCGGTGCTCCAGGTGCGGCCTCCTGTACATCAGTGAAACCCGACGCAGATTGGGGGACCACTTCATTGAGCACCTCCATTCCGTCCGCCACAACAGACAGGATCTCCCGGTAGCCACCCACTTCAACTCTGCTTCCCATTCCCATTCGGATATGTCCAGACATGGCCTCCTTTACCGCCATGATGAGGCTAAACTCAGGTTGGAGGAGCAACACCTCATATACCGTCGAGGTAGTCTCCAGCCCCTTGGTATGAACACAGAATTCTCCAACTTCCGGTAATTCCCTCCCCCTCCCTTCCCCTATCCCTATTTCACTCTGCCCCCTCCCCCAGCTGCCTACCACCTCCCTCATGGTTCTGCCTCCTTCTACTACCCATTGTGTTTTCCCCTATTCTTCTTCACCTTTCCTGCCTATCACCTCCCTGCTTCCCCTACCCCACCCCTTTATCTTTCCCCTTACTGGTTTTTCACCTGGAACCTAACAGCCTCCTCCTTCCCACCCTCCTCCCACCTTCTTTATAGGGCATCTGCCCCTTCCCTCTTCAGTCCTGACGAAGGGTTCCAGCCCGAAACGTTGACTGATCGTTTCCACGGATGCTGCCCGGCCTGCTGAGTTCCTGCAGCGTGTTGTGAGTGTTGCTCTAAATTCATTTGCCACAGAATAACCTACTTTACAACTTGAATCGTGTAAGGTTAATTTCCAAGTCAACATTAATTTGCACAATTTCTAAAGTTACACCTTAAATCCCAAACTGGCAGATGCAAGATCTAGAAACAGAAATCGATATCGCACGGTCTCCATATATCAATGATCTCTTCATTGTAAGTTAAAATTCAGGAAATATTTGTTTTCTGTACTTGTCAATTGTCAATAATAAAGCCATAAACTATATGAAAATGGATAATCATCTTCAATCAATAGCCGAATACAGTCCATGATTTGTAACTCATGATTCCAAAGGTTCAATAGGGTTGAAGCCTCGGAGTCAGTTACTATGACGAGATCAGAAAATTATCTCAGCACTCTTCACATTTCCTCCAAGATCTTCAGAGTCCCCCGATCACCTGAGAGTTAATTATTTGATAACTGTCAATCAGAGGAACTAACATCATCTTCCAATCCACCAGTAACTTTAAACGGAGGTAAAACATGGATTGCAATCTACACAAATACTCCAAAGCATCCTCCTAGATGACAGTGGCAGTAGCACTATACTTGTTATGATGTGCGCTGACAATGTCGGGACCCAAGTGCGGAGGAATGGCGAATGGAGTTTATTAATAAGAATTCCTACAGACCATGGGTGGCTCGGCCGAGCGACACAGCGAAATTTGACATTCTCAAAACTAGGACCCCGCGATTAATGCTAATCGGGCATCCGTTCAATTGATACAAGGAGCATGGATTCCCTGAGTCTATCAAAATAAATTGCACAATTTTAAACAGAAAGCACCTGGGCACCGAATTACAAAGAGCATGTCACTGGAGAATAAAAAACACAAGGAAGTCTAAACTTTTAATGACAGTCATTAAACAACAATTAACCAATTCAGGTACTCTGAAAACTTTGGAGCCCAACACTCTCTGGCTCCTCACACAAGTCGAAAGAGCTCATTACAATGTTATTGTATATTTAATTATATGTTGTATATGCACTTGTTGTCAACGTGAACATCTACAGAATATTTTTGTTTATTATCTGTTAATTTTATTGTTAATGGCCTAATTCTAAACCTATGCCATATTTGTCATGGTCCGGTCCGTGAAGTCTGCATTCCAGTTCACGGTCCGATCCGTGGACTCAGGACTCCGGGTCTTCCAGCTGTCCCTTGTTTGAGTTCATCATTGGCACCTGATTCTCATCTTTGGGCTTGCAATATAAGTAGCCTTGGGATTGAGTGTGGGCTGCTGGTTTGTCTTATCAGTTCCCCTTGGAGCAACCTGCTGATAGAAGGCTAGTGAAACCATTTGTGATCTCTAGGCCTGGTTGGAGGACTACTGCTACATGGAGCCTTGTTACCACTCATTGGAGTGGTCTTTGTGGTATGGATTCTGCTACTAGGTAGGGATCTGGCTGTTTCTGTAGCCAGCTGAGGTTGCTGTCTGAACTGAGACTTGGAGCTTCCCTGGAGCAGAGATGGAACTGTCTGTTGTTCTATGGTGTTTGTCTCTTCTTGTCCTTGCCTCTGTGGGGTAAGCCAGGCCATTTTGCTGTTGCCCTGCAGGGGGATCTGTCTTGTCTTGTCCTTGCCTCTGTTGGGTAACTCTGGCTGTTCTGCTGTTACCTGATGGAGGGACCTGTCCCACCTTGGTGTGGAGATGAAGTTGAGTCCTGGCTTGTTGTAGGATAAGTCCTGGCTCTATGTCTATGTTCTGTCCTGTCACATGTTTGTGTTGTGTAAAAGATGAGTCCTGGCTTGTCGAAGGATAAGTCCTGGCTCTATGTTGATGTTCAGTTCCCAGTCTGTCTCTCAGCTCCAGTCTCCAAGTTATCAGCCTCCACATTTCAAGCTCCAAGACCCCAACCTCAAGGATCCCAAGCCAAGCTCAAGCTTCAACAAGCCAAGCCCAAGCTTCAGGAACCCAAGCCTCGAGGATCCCAAGCCGAGCTCAAGACCCCAGCCTCAAGCCATGTCATGTCCTTGCCTGGTTCCGGGGTCCGAGCCCGAGACCGCGATATGGGATAACCGACCAGAGGTTTGTTCTTCCTTCCCCTCCTTTGTCGCTGAAATGAGGAAGGTCTTCGAATAACGCATTCGCGGTAAGGACGCCGCTAAACGCTTGCTGACTCTTTAACAGGGTTCGCGAAACGTAGCAAGGTATTTCATCGAGTTCCGAACCTTAGCCGCAGACTCTGGGTAGAATGACGAGGCCCTACGGGGGGTGTCGCTACGGCAATAACGCCTCCCGACTCTGCCTCCGCGCCTGTGTTCTGCACTTGAGTTCATCCACCGCTCGTGTAATAGAACAAACTGGCCATAATGAACCCAGCGGACACGGATCCCGTGCAATAGACCCTCGCCAGCCAGGGCTACCTACTGGGCGCCCACGACCAACTACTTAGGGAGAAGATAAAGTATGAACTGGCAGCGAGGGACGACACGGACTGTCTGGACTCTCTGATCTCGCTAGCCACTAAGTTAGATAATCGACTTCAAGAGCGGCTGAGAGAAAAAACCAGTCGCCCCGCTCCACCTTATCAGTCTCAGCGGCCAAAAGGGCGGGCTCACCAGTGGAAAAAGGGGGCCCTGGTGAGCCGGGCGATACTCCCCTCAGCCCCCCAGACTCGAATGCAGATCCTGGCTACCGTGAATTACCGACGACAGGGGGTGCCGAAAGCAATCAGCTGGACGAAGACATAGCCTCCCTGGCTGGAATACCTCGCAAGCCGCTAACTACCCCCCTGGAGGTCCGGGCCCTGGACGGAAAACTATTGGCTCGGGTGACCCACTGTACACAGTCCCTAACCTTGATCCTATCCGGCAACCAGCGGGAGGAGGTACGATTCAGTCTCATTCATTCACCTCAAGCCCCGGTAATTCTAGGGCTGGGGTCGTCAACCTTTTTGCCTCTGTAGGCCGGATCGCGTATTAATGAGCGGATGGTGGGCCAGATAAATGCCATAAAAACTTGAAATATGGGAATTATCCATTTAAATACATCTAGTTATGTTTTGCCTCAAATTAATGAATAACCCATGCTAGGAAATCATTTGTGCTTAACCAAGGATGCCAATTAGTAATCAAAGAACTCAGTTTAGTTTTTTTCTGTCCCACCATTTCTGGTGCCCCATCAGGTGTGATGCCAATTAGCTTTGCCACATTAAGTTTCATTTCTGACATCATTTTCAGCAAAGCTTCAAAAATGTCTGCTCTAGTAACCGTGTCCTTCATGGGAATTAGTTGAATAAATTCTTCAAAAATCTGAAAGGGTGAGGTTACTCCTCGCACAAACACTGCAAGTTGAGCAGTGTGTCTCAAGTCTGTACTCTCATCAAGCGCAACTGGGGAGGGGGGGGAAAAAAAAAGCAATTCGTTGCAGGCATCCCTTAAACAACTTTTAACATCTGCTGACATTTCTTCAACTCGCCATGTGATCTTCTTGCTGACAGGCTGATAGATGCAAATAAAGATTTCTTTTCAGGACAAATAATATCCACCACTGCCAGTAGACATTCTTTGACAGACTTTCCATTTGTAAAAGGCTTCATCTTTTCTGCAATACGTTTTGAGACTTCGTAGCTGGCAAGCGTATTTCCTTCAATTTCACTGCTTTTTCGGCACTCAGTGTCTACCTTCCTGCGTTTCGCATTCATTGCCATTGGAATTTTTTCCCTTGGCTTTTATCTTGAAACGCGATTTATTCAACAAGTATCGTAGCACATGTAAATATCTGGATATTTAGCGTGGATTTCTTGTTAAAACACAGTGACGATGTTTCTATTTACAAATGTGAACGATCCCATCGGAAAACCTGTGTGTGCACGGAGTATCTAATACATATTAATAAGGTAGTCTGCCTTCCCGTCATTCGTATATAGCAGTGTTTGGTTTGGAACAAAACAGAATCTGGGGCCAGTATAACAAAACGCCAGGCATATCCATCAGTGTGGTCGCGTGAAACACTCAGAATATAGAAAAATCGCTGGCGGGCCGGCTAAGCATAGTATCTCAATACTGTATTTGCTTGCGGGCCGGTCAAAATACCTTCGCGGGCCGGATCTAGCCTGCCCCTGTTCTAGGGTATCTATGGCTGACCCAACACAATCCCCACATCGACTGGTCTAGCGAGAGGATAGCCAAAGGGAGCCAGTCTTGCCACGCCAACTGTCTGCCGTCAGCCCCATCTCCCAGGGAAGCTACCGTAGCCTACTACCCCCTTCTGTTGGGACTCCGCAGCTGACTCGACGTTTACCGACCTGAAGAGGCGTTTCATCAACGCTCCCATCCTGGTTCATCCGGACCCAGCCCGTCAATTCATTGTCGAGGTGGACGCCTCTGACCCATGGATAGGAGCAGTTCTGTCCCAGCGATCAAATTCGGACGACAAGCTTCACCCCTGCACCTTCTATTCTCGCCGACCGGAATTACGACGTGGGGAATCGGGAACTCCTGGCGGTCAAACCAGCGTTGGAAGAATGGAGGCACTGGCTGGAGGGGGCAGAACAACCGTTTGTGGTGGGGACCGATCATAAAAACCTGGGGTATATTCAGACCGCCAAACGTTTGAACTCCCGCCAGGCCCGTTGGGCATTATTTTTTGGACGGTTCAAGTTTTCCCTCACATACCGTCCAGGGTCCAAGCACGGGAAGCCGGACGCGCTCTCCCCCCAATACGACTCCAAGGAGGACACCTCCAGCCCAGGGACTATCCTCCCACCATCCTGCGAGGTTGCCGCCCTCATTTGGGAGATCGAGTCCAATGAATAGAAGCCCAACGGGATGACCTCAACCCCGGTAATGGACCCGGCGATCGTCTGTACGTGCCCGTTTCAATCAGGTCTCGGGTTCTCCAATGGGAGCACACATCTCGGTTCGCCTGCCACCCCGGAGTGATCGGACCCTAGAGCTCCTGAAAAACCTTTGGTGGCCGTCCATGGAGGCGGATACCCGTTCCTATGTCGCGGCATGTTCCATCTGTGCCCGGGGAAAAGCCCCTCATCGGCCACCTGTGGGTTTACTTCGTCCTCTACCTGCCCCTGGTTGCACATCGCCCTAGACTTCGTCACCAGTCTACCCCCTACACATGGAAACACCACCGTACTCACCCCGGTAGATCGGTTCTCCAAGGCGGTGCACTTCGTAGCCCTCCCTAAATTCCCTTCCTCTCAAGAAACCGCAGATCTTCTCGTCCGCCACGTCTTCCGCTTCCACAGAATCCCCGCGGACATCGTCTCCGATCATGGTCCCCAGTTCGTCTCGCAGGTATGGAAGGCCATCTGTCAAGCCTTAGGTGCATCGGTCAGCCTGTCATCCGGCTTTCACCCCCAGACGAACAGGCAGACGGAACGTGTCAACCAGGACCTGGAGCCGACGCTACGTTGTGTCACGGCAAACAACCCGTCGACCTGGAGCGACCACCTCCCATGGGTTGAGTACGCCCACAACTCTCTAGTGACCTCTGCCATTGGAAAGTCTCCATTCGAGTACTCCCTGGGGTATCAACCCCCGCTGTTCCCCGCGCAAGAAGAGGAGATTGTGGTACCGTCGGTTCAGGACCATATCGATCGGTGCCTTAAGGTTTGGGAGGAGATACGCACGGCCCTACTCAGATCAGCAAATCGCAATAAGACGACGGCCGACCTACACCGGACTCCGGCGCCTGAGTACCGACCAAGGTAGATGGTGTAACTTTCATCAAAGGACATCCCGCTCAAGAACGAGCATAGGAAACTCGCCCTCGCTTCCTGGGACCATTCAAGGTCGAAAGTGTTATCAATCCCGCAGTGGTCCGTCTAAAACTGCCGAGATCTATGCGCATCCACCCGACTTTTCATGTTTTCCAGTTAAAGCCAGTTTCCGTCAGCCTCTTGTCCCCCGGCTGAGACTCCCCCACCTGCCCGTATCATCGGCAACCATCCGGCATATACCGTCCGACGACTACTGGACGTGCGCCGTCGGGGCCGGGGTTTCCAACACCTGATAGACTGGGAAGGGTACGGTCCAGAAGAGCGTTCCTGAGTCCCCCGCTCTTTCATCCTAGACCCTTTCCCCATCCAGGACTTTCATCGGGACCATCCAGACAGGCCTGGATGATTGCCTGGAGGCTCCCGTTGTGGGAGGGATCCTGTCATGGTCCCTTCTGGCAATCCCCCACCTTGCTAGTTACCTCAGGAATTGGGCCTCAATCTCCTCGTTTAAATTCCAATCATTTCCAGGTTCCACTTACTACACACACCTGCCTTCCATCAGAAAATGCAGGATAAAGTCTCCGTGATCGCAACAAGGAGCTGCCAGTTCGTTGGTCGGCTCCGGTGTGAGTAACCTCGTTTCATGGTTCGTAGGACTGTCAGTTCTAAGTCTAGTATCGCTCCTGGATTCTCTCCAAACCGGAGACACCGGGTAAAGACTCTTCTGGATACCGATTCCATGCTCGCTACGGCAATAACGCCTTCCGACTCTGCCTCCGCGCTCGTGTTTTGCATTTGGGTTCGTCCACCGCCACGTCCGTGCAACAGAAATAGGATAACAACTTCCACTTTCGCCCGAGGACGACCGCTTGATATATATAGCTCTCACCCCAATTAGGATTCACGTATTCACTCTCCTCCTTAGTTTCAATTGACGAACAAAAATTCTGCTGCAAGTCTGCATTTACGAAAACATATTCAGATTAATGCTGAAATCACGATGGGCACTGGATTCGCGACGGGCACAGGAAATTTTAAGTCGTAGGGTAAGTTGTTCGGGGACAATAATCAAAATGAAAGCTCGCCTAATTTGTAATTATTACTTTAAACGTAGTTTCGAAGTAATTCTCTCCCAGGAAGGAGAGGTGATTCCAAAAGAGAGCGCGGGCAACATTAACAAACGACATATTAATTGTTTAGTGCAACACACAGAAAATGCTGGAGGAACTCAGCAGGCCAGGTAGCATCTACGGAAAAGAGTACCGTTGACGTTTCCGACCGAGACTCTTGAGAATTGTTTAGTGCATTCGGCAACTCGATATTATCTTAAAGTATCCTTTATGCCTGAGCACTGCAATTTATTTCAGAATGAATTGAAAGCGTTATTATTTTCCATTAATTTCTAGACCTGATATGTAATCATTGTATCGTTCTACAAGTTTACAACGTTTAATCTAAGACATGGATTGCAATATCTTTTAATAAATGTATCGTCGGATCTTTCGGATTCGCCGTCATGTGCCTGAGTGGATTGTCCAAATTCTGGAATCAGATTTTGATTTATATCACAATATTCATGGGGAGGTTTGCAGCACTTTACGGCAAACATCCACAGAACTACTTAAGCGATTTGATTAGAATTTTAGATATGAACAGTCTTATAGTGGAGGCTTAGCAGAATGAGACCAGGATGGCAGTACTCAATCTCTCTATAGTCGTAACTCGTTGCTTTTTAGTTTTATTTAGAGCGGGGGATCCTAACCTTTTTTATGCCCTAAACCAATACCATTAAGCAAGGGGTCCACAGACCCCAGGTTAGGAACCCCTGATTTAGAGATACAGTGTGGTGCAGTCTCTATTTAACCCTACCCTAATCACAGGACAATTTACAATGGCCAATTAACCTACCAATCGGTACGTCTTAGTAATCATAAACACGAGAAAATCTCGTGCAGATGCTGTCAGTCTTGATGAAGGTTCTCGGCCCGAAACGTCGACTGTTTACTCTTTTCTATAGATGCTGCCTGACCTGCTGAGTTCCCCCAGCATTTTGTGTGTGTGTGGCTACGTTTTTGTAATGATTTTTGAGCCTATTTTTTTAAAGCTTGTAATCCAGAGCACTGAATCAACCTGTTACAGTACCTTTCTTTCCGTTGACTTAATAGATTCTGAAGGTGGTACAGTAGTGTAACACTTTACGGCGCTAACGATCAAGGGTTCAAATCCCGCTGCTGTTCTTAAGGACTTTTGTACGTTCTTCCGTAACCGCGTGGGTTTCCTCCAGGTGCTCCCACAATCCGAACAAGTACAGGTTAAAGTTCGTGTGCTGTAGGAATGCTCTGTTGGAGTCGGGAATATAATGACACTAGGGGACTGCCTGCAGCACGTCCTGGGACTGTGTTGGTCCTTGAGGCAAACAACTCTTTTTACTGTGTTTCGATGCTTCCATGTATGTGTGGCAAATAAAGCTAATTTTATCATTTAAAGTTTTAATACAGTGATACAACAGGTGTCGATTCTCCCTTTTGTCCTTTGCTAGATCGTTTCGTTCCATTCCCAAGGGAAATCAGTCCGAAACGTCAAGTGTACTTTTTTTACATAGATGATACTGCCTAGCCTGTTGAGTTCCTCCAGCATTTTGTGTGTTGTTTCTAAAAACATTTAATATTTTAACAGCTGTGTTGTGAATTAGAACAGAGAACAGTACAGCACAGTAACAGGCCCTTCCGTCTGTGATGTCTGTACTGCCCATGGTGCCAATTCAAATTCATCCTATCTGCATATGGAGTATATCCCCATCACCTCCCCTTTCCCCGTGTGTTATGTTCATTGTCCTGTCGAAATGCTTGTTCACTGTTACCATCGCATACTTCTGCTGGCCATGCAGTCTAAGTACCTACCACTTGTTCTGTAGAATACTTGCCTCGTAAATATTCTTAATCTTTTCCTCCTTGAACTTAAATCTAAGCCCTTAATATTTGATATTTACAGCCTGGGGAAAAAAGATTTTGACTATCTACCCTTTCTCTATCTCTCCTAATTCCAGATAATTATATCAGGTCACCCCTCAGGCTCCGGCTTTCCAGAGAAAACAATCTGCGTTATAGTGTAAAACAGCACAGCAACAGGCTCTGCTGCCGAACTCATCTATGCCAACCAAGTTCACCACATTTGGCCCAAGTCCTCTAAACTTTTCTTATCCTTGTACCTGTCTGAATGCCCTTTAAACGCTGTAATTTCACGGGCCTAGTCCACATAGCGACCACCCTGAATGGAAAAATTTGCCGCTCAGAATCCTTCTAAATGTTCCCTCCTCACCTTCAGCTTGTAGAAGTTGAGTACCCGTTATCCGAAATGCTTGGTGCCGGAAAAGTTTCGGATTTCTGAATCTATAATGAGAAAGCTTGGGATCGTCATAATTTCCGACCGTGAATTCATATACTACCTGTCAAGTCGGATTTCTTTTCGTTCCTTGAACATGTGCAGCTTCCCCACTTGAAAGAGATTGAATGCGTCTACGCGAGGGATTTTTAACTAGATTCCACTCAATGACCAAACAAATTTTCCATTTTCCTCCTTTTATTTTTCGCAAGTGCGGCAGTTTGATAGTTCCATCAACCATTAGCCATTAGTCACTAGTCTTTAGTCATGTCACTAGTCGCTTAGACACTAGTTATTAGACAAGTTATTAGTCATAAGACAAGTCATTAGGTGAAAAACTGGTTACCTCTGCGGCCTTTGTAGACGGGTTCCGACCAGCCCCTCTCCGCTCCCTAATGGACGGTTATGTTTTCAAACCGGGCGACCCTTCCCGAAGGTTCCCGAGCTCTTCTCAAACCTCGCGCCATTTCCCAAAAGCGCCGGCGCGCGAGGATCCCCGTGACGCGAAGCTCGCGCTGACCCAAACCTCAGTGACGTCAGTGCGCTTCTCTATGAAACAGTCTCTAAAGTTATTTAAAGTGCAGCATCTTATCGCAAATTCCAACGCCGCTGTGATGCTGCCGGGTCCTCCCGATGTTCCGGGCAGAAGCAGCGCTCAGGCAGTGGGTTCCATCCGGCCTGTCAGTGGATTCTTGCTATTCCTTTAAATTTTATTTCCTTTTGCCTCTAGGTCCCAATACTTTATAGAAAATCTCGTTTGACTTGACACTACCGGTAAATAGTCTTTGTTCATCAGACACACACAGCCGTTCAGCGTGTTAGATTTTCATCAGCGACGACCTTGGCAAAATCATTGATGGATTTCTCTGTTGCTTCGTGATCAGCCGATGCTTTATCACCATAAAACTTTAAAAATATATATTTTATCCCCAAACTCTCTTATTACTGTTAATAGTCACCTTTCCACTCGGAATTCGGGCCGTGACACGGGACTTTCCCTGACATCAGCGACTATTTGGTTGGACGGAACCTAAAGGAGCCGTGGTAAAGCTCCATCTGATGGTGACAAGTGGAGAATATTTCAACACTTGATGTCATTCCTGCCATAAAAGAGGGCGGAAATGTTTTTGATTATTGGAGGGCAATGGGGAGAGCGCTCCAAGTCAACATCCTGGACATACTAACTTCCAGCTGCTTTATCAGTAACTTGCTCTTCCTTATACGGACAGAGCAAAATGTTGATGGGGGATTTCAAAGCCGAATTTCATTCGCCACGCTTGAGGTGATAAATGACAGGTAACATCTATACGAAGTGCGATCTCTATAAAATCATCGCCAAAAGGAGTGAGTCTAATGTCCTTGACGGTCGTCGGTCGTCAGCATTCTGCAGGTAACGATTGACAAGAGGTGCGAGTCCATCAGCCATCTAACTGCGGTGACTGTGCAGGTTAGAATTTGGACATTCTACGTTGAATGACCCACTTCACTACATCCGAAAGCTTCTACACGTTCACGTGGCCAAAATCAGGGACGTTGTGCTATTTTTCCATTATCCGGGATGTTTACTATTCCGACAGCACTCAGGAAATTAGGCATTGTCTTAGAGCAAAGATTTTTTCCCGCACAACTCGGACGCCCCTCCCCAACACACACACACACACACACACACACACACACACCCTCCCCGCCCCCCGTGCTTAATGGAAATGTCTTCAACATAAGCACTGAAGCGCGTCAAAAGGAACTCATCACTAATTTCTCAAAGAAAATTACAGAATAAAAAATTTGATTGTAAACACCATTATTTATTTATTGAGATACAACTCTTTGAAGACCCTTCCGCCCCTTCAATCCGAGTCGCCCAGCAATCCCCCAATTTAATCTTAGTCTAATCACAAGAAAATTTACAATGACCAATTAACCTACCAACAGGTGGTCATTGGGAGAACGTACAAATTCCTTACAGGCAGCGGCAGGAATTGAACCCAAGTCGCCTGTACTGTAAAACGGTGCGCTAACCGCTACAGTACAGTGCCATCCATTTGTATGTCTCAAGGATTTATTTTGTAATTCTATCACTCTCCATCATTCCCCCTGGCAGCCAATGCCTGACACTCGCTGCCCTCCGTGTAAAGAAGTTGCCTTTCGGGTTTCTTGTAAATCTCTCTCTACTCATCTCGTATTTGTGCCCGCTTGCTTTGGACTCCCTGCACAAGGGGAAAAGACAGTGACTGTTCTTCTTATCCATACCCCCTCATGATTTATGAATTTCTCCGAGATCTCCTCTCATACTCCTATGCTCCAAAGAATAAAGATCCAGCGTGTCCAACCACTTGCAAGGAAGTGAAAGTAGCCTCGTCAATCTCTTCTGCACCATCTTCAACTTAATGATTGATGCCTTTCCTGAAACAGAGTGACAAAAACTATGCACAATACTCCAAGTGCAGTCTCACCAACGACTGATATAACTGATGTAACGTCCCTACTCCAAAACTCGATGTCCTGTCTGATGAAAACCAGCATTGAGAACACCATCTTCATTTCCCTGTATACTTGTGTGGTCTCTGGTCTCTGGTAGCGAACTGTGCACCTGTACCCCACACCCCGTCCCTCTGTTCCAAACAGTTATTCGTGCCGTGTCATTTATTATATAGGTCCTACCCAGGTTTGAATTCCATAAATTGGATAAGTACGTGATAAGGAGATTTTTTGTAGCAGAGTGCAGGGAATGGGGCAAATTGAATTATACTCGTACTGAGCTGCCATCGGCGTTCCAGCTGCAGTGATGAACTGGCTTCATGGCTGTGGACTCTCTTTCATGGACTTCAGTTCTGAATGTTATTTACTTATTTTATATTGTTTGCACTATTTGTTTTTTTTCCCTGAACATTGGGTATTTAATGATTTTTTAATGGGTTCTATTCTTTGTTTTGTGGTTGCTTGTAAAGAGACGAATCTCAAGGTTATATATAGTACACATTCTTTGATAATAAATGTACTTTAAACATTGAAATATCCAAATGAAAACTCCTGCAGGAGGCTTCCTTTCTCTACTTGGTGGCACTGTTCTGCTATATGCAGTTGGAATTTCATGCATTGGTAAGGTGATCGGCTGTTCCGCAGTAGGCACAAAACTTGTTTTTTGACTGATGCTCATGCTCGAGGGGTTAAAGAAGCTCTCCTTAGTGGCCTGGGTTCTGGAGGCATTGATGATGGGGATCTGCAGCCTGAAGTCGTTCTGCAAACAGAACTGGGGATCCGGCAGAAGGTCTGGAGGGTCGTTCCATAAGACAATTGTTAATACATCTCACAGGTAGACAGCTCATCTTCCCAGTAGCCCGAGAGGTTATGATGGTAATGGACCAGCAGTGCTCCACATTCCAATCTCACTCTGCTGAGAGGGTCATTAATTCCACGGTGTGGTGCAGCACCAAGTGTGAACCCTGTAGGAGGCAAAGTATCCGATTCGCTGCTTCACATTCACCTCCAAGATGGTCAAAAGCCTGGTACCTCTGAGCAGTGAAATCTTCACATTTGTTGCAAATGGGGGGTTTATTGTCCCAGCTAGCTATGACACAGTTCAAAACTCACACAAGAGAGAGATGAGGGAGGCGATCTTGGCGTGGTCCACAGAATACCATGATGGTTGGAGCTCAGAGTGTAAGAGACACTGGGACAGGAAGCTGCGATCCATTGAAACGTTCAGTCATGGGAATCTGGGGCTCCGCTGAAGGAGGTCGACTGGTGCAAAGTTGCTGTGCTGAGACGGAGAGTTGAAACAGAGTGCAAGCAGGTGGTTAAAAGTTTCCTGCTGCTTCTGAAACATGCACTCGTGTCGGCAGGCAACTCCCTTTCGGTGAGCATACTCTGCTGGATCAATCAAAGCTTCACTCATCCTTTCAGGATATGTGGTGAAAGCTTGACCCAAAAACAAAGCAGCAGAGATGATGTAGCAGTAAATTATAACTTTAGTAGTAGACTACAAAATAACAACACACAAAGGGCCACAAAACAAGAGGGAGCAGAAGCTAAACACAACAGGCAGCAGAAGCTAAACACAACAGGCAACAAGGTAAACTTTAGCAGGGAGAATGAAACTAGAAGCAAACAGTTGAAGCCACCTGGTTTGATGAGAGGACAAGGACTGTAGTTGAGAACTGAGGAGAGGCAGATGAATCCTATTAGTTGGGTGGAGACTGGGAAGCGTCTGCATGTGCAGGCCTGACAGGAACCATGGTGAATTGGCCGTTTGGACTTAGAACTAGCTTGCCCTTGAAAGACAGATGGCAGTGGTCAGAATTCTGTGATCAGTGATGTTCCACAGGGATCTGTACAAGGACCTCTGTTGCCTGTGATGTATATAAATGACCTAGATGAAAATATAGATGGGTGGATAGCGTAGAAGACTGGCAAAGAATACAGTGGGGCATAGCCAAATGCAAAGTGTTGCACCTTGCGAGAATATTGTATATCTGATGGTATACAGACTGGCAACAGGGAAGTTCAGGATGTGCTCAAGATTTGCTGAGGTGACTCAGAAAAGAAGTCCACACTAAACAAAATATTGAAGGAGATATGGTGATAAAGGAGTTTGCAAGCATGGATCGCTCATTTCTTTTACTCAACAGCACTACAAGTATTACAAAAAAAAGTGTGAAATAGGTGGCAGGCTTAGAATAGGAAGGTCTGTGATTGAATGATAAAGGCTGAAAGCAGAATGTGAGGGGTAACAGGATTATACCATAAGACATAGGAGCAGAATTAGGCCATTCAGCCCATTGAGTCTTCTCTGCTGGTAAGTATCAGTAAAGTAACGTAGAAAATCTACAGCAAAGTACAGGCCCTTCAGCCCACAAAGCTGTGCCAAACATGTCCTTACCTTATAACTACCTAGGCTTTACCCATAGCTGTCTATTTTTCTGAGCTCCATGTAGCCATCCAGGAGTCTCTTAAAAGACCCTATTGTTTCCGCCTCCACCACCACCATCACCGGCAGCCCATTCCACGCACTCACCATTCTCTGCGTAAAAAAACTTACCCCTGGCATCTCCTCTGTACCTGCTTCCAAGCACCTTAAAATTATGCCCTCTCGTGCTAGCCATTTCAGCCCTTGGGAAAAGTCTCTGACAATCCACATGATCAATGCCTCTCATTATCTTGTACCTCTCTATCAAGTCACCTCTCATCCTCTGTCACTCCAAGAAGAAAAGGCCGAGTCCACTCAACCTATTCTCATAAGGCATGCTCCCCAATCCAGGTAACATCCTTGTAAATCTCCTCTGCACCCTCTCTATGGTTTCCATGTGCTTCCTGTAGTGAGGCGACCAGAAATAAGCACAGTACTCCAAGTGGGGTCTGACCAGGGTCCCATATAGCCACAACATTACCTCTCGGCTCTTAAGCTCAATCCGATTGATGAAGGCCAATTCACCGTATGCCTTCTTAACCACACAGTCAACCTGCATAGCAGCTTTGAGTGTCCTGTGGACTCGGACCCCAAGATCCCTCTGATCCACACTGCCAAGAGTCCTATCATTAATGCTATACTCTGCCACCATATTTGACCTACCAAAATGAACCACCTCACACTTATCTGGGTTGAACTCCATCTGCCACTTCTCAGCCCAGTTTTGCATCCTATCAATGTCCCGTTGTAACCTCTGACAGCCCTCCACACTATCGCCAACCTTTGTATCATCAGAAAACTTACTAACCCATCCCTCCACTTCCTTATCCAGATCATTTATAAAAATCACAAAGAGAAGGGGTCCCAGAACAGATCTCTGAGGCACACCACTGGTCATCAGCCTCCATGCAGAATATGACCCCTCTACAACCACTCTTTGCCCTCTGTGGGCAAGCCAGTTCTGGATCTGCAAAGCAATGTACCCTTGGATCCCATGCCTCCTTACTTTCTCAATAAGCCTTGCATGGGGTACCTTATCAAATGGCTTGCTGAAATCCATATATACTACATCATCAATGTGTTTAGTCGCATCCTCAAAATATTCAATCAGGCTCATAAGGCACAACCTGCTTTTGAGAAAGCCATGCTGACTATTCTGGATCATATTATGCCTCTCAGGATCTTCCCCATCAACTTACCAACCACTGAAGTAAGACTCACTGGCATATAATTTCCTGGGCTATCTTGAATAAGTATCTTTCTTGAATAAGGAAACAACATCCACAAACCTCCAATCCTCCGGAACCTCTCCTGTCCTCATTGATGCTGCAAAGATCATCGCCAGAGGCTCAGCAATCTCCTCCCTCACTTCCCACAGTAGCCTGGGGCATATCCCGTCTGGTCCCAGTGATTTATCCAACCGTTTCGCTGAACACCTACGCTCTGTCTGCCAGAGAAAGCAACATCCACAAGATCTCCCAGTAGCCACACATTTTAATTCCACGTCCCATTCCCATTCTGATATGTCTATCCATGGCCTCCTCTACTGTCAAGATGAAACCACACTCAGGTTGGAGGAACAACACCTTATATTCCGTCTGGGTAGCCTCCAACCTGATGGCATGAATACTGACTTCTCTAACTTCTGTTAATGCCCCTCCTCCCCTTCACACCTTATCCCTTATTTATTTAATATATATATTTTCCTTCTTTTCTTCTCTATCCCTTTGTTCTCCCTCTGTCCCTCTCACTATAATTCCTTGCCTGCTCTCCACCCTCTGGGCTCCCCTCCCCGCTTCTCTTTCTACTCAGGCTTCCCGTCCCATGATCCTCTCCCTTCTCCAGCTCTTAGATTCACCCCTCCCCTCCCGTCTTCTTCTATCATTTCAGATCTACCTCTCCCCCTCTCAAATCACTTACTATCTCTTCTTTCATTTAGTCCTGACGAAGTGTCCCGGCCCGAAACGTCGACTGTACTTCTTCCTATAGATGCTGCCTGGCCTGCTGCGTTCCACCAGCATTTTTTGTGTGTGTTGCTTGATTTATCCAACTTGATGCTTTCCAAATTCTCCAGCACATCCTCTTCCTTAATATCTACATGTTCAAGCTTTTCAGCCCACAGCAAGTCATCGCTACAATCACCAAGATCCTCTTCTGCAGTGAATATCGAAGCAAAGTATTCATTAAGTACCTCCGCTATTTTCTCTGGTTCCATACACACTTTTCCACTGTCACACTTGATTGGTCCTATTCTCTCACGTCTTATCCTCTTGCTCTTCACATACTTGTAGAATGCCTTGGGGTTTTCCTTAATACTGTCCACCAGGGCCTTCTCATGGCCCCTTCTGACTCTCCTAATTTCATTCTTAAGCTCCTTCCTGCTAGCCTGATAATCTTCTCGTAAAGGAATAAAAATGGTTCATTGAAGGTGTACGATACAACATTATGTTCATTGTCACCTCAAGGAAAAGGGGTGAGGTGAAAATGTAAATTTCTCCTCTTGGCATTCAGTGATTTGAGAGAAAGGTTGTAAAAATCACAATGAACTGTAAATAGTGAACTTGACCTGATCAGTGAAGTAATGGTGAGCTCAGAATTGGATTTATTAACACCGACATAAATGATATGAAATTTGCTGTTTTGCAGGAGACTGCAATGCAAGCACATAAAAGTACTATCAATTGCAAAACTAAATAACCAATACTGAAAGGAATAAGAAATCTGACAGAAGTGGGGAAGAAAGTCACGGTGAGTCCTGGCAACAACTGAACCCAGATGCTAAGGAATTGCAGACTCCCAGGTAGAGATGAAACAAGAGGTTATACACAGGAATTCCAACAGAGCATCTGTGTCATGACCAAGCAACACCACAAAACAAATTATTCTCAACACAAGGACCCTGCAATGAGTGCTAATCAGGAGTCCCTATTAAATAGTTATAGAATGCAGAAAACCTGTGCCAGTTACAAATAACTTGACAAGGTTAAATGGAAAGTATGCAGGCTCAATGGCTCAAGTTTAGACAACAATTAGTAAATATAGATGCTTGAGAAACCCAGAAGCCCAGCCCTCTACAGCTCACTGCAGAGGCCTGCAGGACTCACGACAAAAAAAGTTATTTCTGAATAACTGACTGTGTGTCTTCAGGCTGCTGTGCCTCCTTCCTGAAGTAGTAAAGAGACGAAGACAAGGGTGTAATTCTGAGGCTCTATAAAACACTGGAGACAGCTCACTTGGAGTATTGTGAGTGTTTTTTTTTACAGATTATGAAGATACGCAGTCCTCTTTTATTGTCATTTAGTAATGCATGCATTAAGAAATGATACAGTATTTCCTCTGGTGTGAAAGCACAAAACACAGGACAGCCCAAGACTGAAAAAACTAACAAAACCACATAATTATAACATATAGTTACAACAGTGCAACAATACCATAACTTGAAGAACAGTCCATGAGCACAGTAAAAAGTTCAAAGTCTCTCAAATGTCCCACATCTCACGCAGACGGGAGAAGGAAGAAAACTCTCCCTGCCATACCCGACTACAGTCCGACTCTGAGTCGTCCGAAAACTCGAGCCTCTGATCAGCCCTCCAACACCGAGTACTGAGCGCCATCTCTATCCGAATGATTCGAGCTCAATCTCGATCGCCAGCAGCAGGCAAAGTCCGGAATTTTGAAGCTTTCCCTCCAGAAGGTTCCCGATCGTGCAGTAACAACAGCAGCGAACTGGCGTTTCAGAAATTTCTCCAGATGTTTCTCTGTGCTTTCAAGTCTGTCTCCATCAAATCAGAATTGTCCACGGCCCCTGTTTAACGGATATGATATCATTTTCACCGGAGGGCTGCGCGCGCATGGCGCGCTGCTCTCCCGTCCTCCCGCCTTATTTAGGAAAGAATGTGCTGACACTGGAGAGGGTTCAGTGGACGTTCATGAGAATGATTCTTGGAATGAAAGGGTTATTGTATGAGGAGTGATTGATGGTTCTGGGCCTTTACTGACTGGAATTTAGAAGAGTGAGGGGGGATTTTATTGAAACCTATCAAATGTTGCAAAGCCTAGAGAGAGTGAATGTGGAGAGGATGTTTCCTATGGAGGGGAGTCTAGGCTAGGACCAGAGGGCACAGCCTCAGAGTAGAGGGATGTCCATTTAGAACAGAGATGAGGGCGAATTTCTTTAGCCAGAGGATAGTGAATCTATGAAACTTGTTGCCATAGGAGGCTGTGGAGACCAGTTCATTGGGAGTATTTAAGGCGAAAGTTGATAAGTTCTTGATTAGTTGGGGCATGGAAGGTTATGGGGAGAAGGCAGGAGAATGGGGGTAGGAGGGAAATACATCAGCCATGATGAAATGGTGGAGCAGACTCGATGGGCTGAATGGCCTAATTCTGCTCCTATGTCTTGTGGTCTTATGATTTTATGTCCCATTTCGTAAAAGTCCTTAGAGATAGATGGTGCCTTGTGGAGGCACAGCCTCTTGCTGATGTCCTCAGTGTGGGGAAAGTTGTGATTGTGATGGAGTTGACTGAGTTCACAGCCTTCTGCAGCTTCTTGCAATCCTGTGAATGGAATCTTCATACCAGGCTGCAATCATTCAGAATGTTCTTCTCCACAAATCTCTGTCATAACTAATCTCTTCAAGCTCCCAATGAAGTAGAGCATCTCCTGTGTCCTCTCGGTAATTGTGTCAACGTGCTGGATGCATAATAGGTCCTCCAAGATGTTGACACCTAGAAATTTGACACTGCTCATAGTGGTTGGTGATGATACTTTCTGTCTGATTAGACCAGTGATCTGCCATTGAAACTTGCAATAGTCATGTAACAAACAGATCAATTGGTAGAATTCTGATCAAATTGTCAACGTTCATCGAACAGCTGACCAACATTCTTCAGGGTGTTTTCTTCAAATTTATTGCAACGAATAAGCTTAGAGCCTGTATGCTCATTCTACAATATCAGATTCTGGTTTGTCTTTGGAAAGGTTAGCCTGCTGCTTCAGATAACTGGCAGCTCTGTAAAGATGATTGCTGAGGAGGAGGGTCTACAAATCAATGTGAAAATTACCAGGCCTCTTAGGGAGGTGGTCTTTCGGGAATTTTATTGGAAATTTCTGTTTCAGAAGAAAATGTGGAGCAAGTTAAAAATAGTCTGTAAATCAGATACATTTGTTGGTTGACTAACTCTGTTTTTTTTTAATTGAACATAACAAACAATGTGTGCTCCAGGTGAGAGTCCCAGCAGACTATTCCTTTGCCTATAAGAAAGGTCTTGTGTAACTACACTGACAACCTTCACACTGTACCTGATGGGCAACTCTCCTTGACACATAACATGGGCTATCCTGTTATCTTTGTATTTGAAAGCATCTACTACCCCGTCCTTGCAGGAGTTGGCATTACAGGTAAGGGAAAGGAACCAGTCAATGTGAACTTATTTGTCAATGTTGTCTAAATGTTTCTCCTCTAACACTGCGCCGTGTGGGTATTCATTTCTGTATGAATGATATGTGGTATGTATGTCATATGTGTACTCGGACAGAGGTTGAGAGATATGGTGGACCTCCATCACTTGTTAAAAGATGCACCTTTCCTTACTTTCTGAATTCATTCCTTTCCTGACTCTCTGTTTCAGCTGTGTGTCCAATCAATTTCTCATACAACTGCAGACCCCAATCACCTGTGTTCTACTTCTACCATCCAAAGGCTCAAGAACTACTTTTGGCTGACAAAGAGAGGAATAGAAAAGGATCACGAGTATATTTTTAAATTAGTATAGACTAGGAGTTCCCAACCATTTTTATGCCATGGACCATTGCTTTTAAGCAAAAGGTCCATGGACCCCCGCCAGTTTGGGAATTCCTGCTGTAGAGTTTCCAAGTTTCCACTGGTCACAGTTCAGAATATAGAACAATATATATTCGTGTCTGTGCTGAGCATAATGCCTGTGGAAACTAATCCCATCTGCCTGCACACACTCCATTCCTTGAGTGCTCCTTGCACCTGCCTAAATTGTCCCTTAAACCTCCGACTTGGTCAGCTTTATCAATGCAAGGTTGTACATCTCTGTTGCAGTACCCCTTCGTACAATCCACAAGTGTGACCCTGGACTTCCATTTGCAATCTCAAACCTGATGATAACGTTGTTACTTTCTGTTGCAGTTAACCTGGTGGCAATCGTGATCCTGTGCCGGGGAAATTGCGGACTCTCCAAATGTATTACTCGCTATTTGGTTGCCATGGCAATGGCGGATCTAATGGTGGTGATCATTGAGGTCATACTGAAGCGAATTAACAACATTTTTTTGCCGATAAACGTTTTGTTCATCACTCCGGTCTGCGCCATGAAACTTGTCACAAAGATTGCAGCCCTCGATTGCTCTGTTTGGTTCACGGTTGCTTTTACCTTTGATCGCTTTGTGGCCATTTCTTGTCAAAATCTCAAACCAAGGTACTGTACCGAGAGGACAGCAAGTATGGTTGTAGCCACTGTGTGTACACTAGCCTGTTTGAGGAGCATCCCGTTTTACTTTATGTACGAACCAAAATTTATAATTAACACCATTCCATATTTCTGCATCGAAACTATAGCCTATTATACCTCACCCTTGTGGGCGGCTTATGAGTGGTTTGACAGCATCTTAACACCTTTGATACCAATCTTTCTAATCCTTTTGTTCAATGCCCTTACTGTCAAACATATCATAAAGTCTAATAAAATCCGTAGGGTGCTCGTGAGTAACAGCGATAATTGCAATGATCCTGAGAGTGAGAACCGTAAGAAGTCTATGGTTTTGCTTTTTACTCTATCTGGCAACTTCATCCTCCTCTGGACAACGTATGTTGTTCACTCCTTAAACTGGCGAGTGAGAAACTATAATTACCAAGACAAGTATTACAGCAACCCCATATACATCAACCAGCAAACAGGGTACATGTTGCAACTACTCAGTTCCTGCACCAACACTTGCATCTATGGACTGACGCAGAGCAAGTTCAGACAGGAGCTGAAAAATGGGGTGAAGTATCTGGTCACAGTGAATGGGAAACTCTGTCAATAGGAAACTCCTGACACAATGCTGGAGGAATACCATGTATGGGACTCTTCTATGACTGGGGAGGCTCTGTGAGATAATGACGTGTAGCAGAGGAGAGACGTTAAATAAGTAGACAGATAGGACCAAAAATGATTTGGATTGCCTCTGTTCCTATCCCTAGCATAAGTAATAAAAGAAAGGCAAAATGACATAATTGCAAAACCAAAAACAGAAAATAAATAACTTGGATGACTATGTATTAAATGGGAAGTACATGCATTGATTACACTGGACAGCAAAGATTTTACTTCCTGAATACATTTGGGTTTATCTTATGGATTTTGGGCTGCTGATCATGAAGATCACCATGAAATCTCCCCATCATGCATCATTTTCTTGAAACCACCTATATTTTTATTTCAATTCACAATACAAGTAAGAATAATTGATGCCAAGATTAAGGACAATTTTTTCATTTGTCCACAAATCAAACAAGTCATCAGTGACAGGCTGGAGAAAATCACTTGGACGGCATTCAAAGATGTTGTTGAAAAACTTTTTAAGCAACTTCAGAGCACCAAGCTACAAGTGTACATGCAGCTGGTTGGCAACATGCTTCAAGCATCCAAAACCATGAAGTGCAACATGTCACTGAAGATTCATTTCCTGCATTCCCATTTAGACTTCAACCCTGCAAATCTTGGCGCTGTTAGTGACAAACATCGCGAAAGGCTTCACCAGGACATTACGATCATGGAGAAACAGTATCAGGGCAACTGGAATCCATCAATGCTGGCTGTTTATGTGGACACTTAGGCAAGAAGCCTCAGAAACTGAGTACAAATAAAAAGCAGAACATTTTTAGTTTAGTTGAACTATTGCAAAGCTTCAGCACAATTATGCAATTAAACACATCATATTCAATACAAGTTAATTTCTTGTTACTCAAAACTCCTATGAGATACAAGTAGGCTGAAATTATTTGTGTTCAACTTCATGCAACCTATCCCGAACAAAAAAATATTTCTGAGGAAGCAACACTTTCGAAAACATTTGTTGTCCAGTGTAAACTGAATATTTCTAACAATGAATAATAACACAATGGGCAAAAGTTCAAAATTAAAATTAACCCAGTTTTACTGGGGTGAAATCCGATTGAGGAAAAATGGAGAGGAAATAGTCAATTGAATGTGAAGCAGTGAGAGGGTTTAAGATGGAGAGAGGGCAAGTTTAATCTTAAATCTTTATAAACACGGAGGAATATACAGGGTAGGATTAAACAACAAAAAATTTAAGAGCGATAAGAACTCAGAACACTTTTTTTGCTGAAGGTCAGATATATTTGGTCCTTAGCTTAAGCTGAAGAGGCACAAAAGCTGCAGAGATGAAATTGAACATGAACATTGTAATAAAAAATACTTGTAGGTGAAATCGAGCAAGACTCTCAAATCAGAAACTGTTGGGAATAAGGGGACTTGATAGAGGTACAAAATAATAAGAGGCAGAGATCGAGTGGATTGTCAGAAACATTTTCCCCAGGGCAGAAATGACTGAAATGAGGTGTTTGGAGGAAAGTATGAGGGGGAAGGGAATGTCAGAGTTATTTCTTTCACACAGAGGGTGTTGGGTGCATGAAGTGCCCTGCCAAGTGTGGTTGTAGAGGCAAATCTATTCGGGACATAACTGAGATTTTTTGACAGGCATATGAATGAAAGAAAAATGGAGTTATGTGGGAGGGAAGCTTAGTAGCTTAAAAGGTCAGTGCAATATTGTGGGCTGAAGGGCCTGTACTGTGCTGTAATATTCTGTGGTCTACATTGGATGTTCACAGCAGGCCAGGCAACATTTATGGACAAAGAAACAAAGTTAATGCTTCAGGTCAAAGACCTTTCATTGGAATGGGGAATGAAAGAAACATAGCATTGTGTTTCAGAGTGGATAGGGAAAAGTTCAAATGAATAACACAGGCAGGATGAGGTTCAGTTGCCATGGGGGTACTGTAGACGAAGGTAGCTGGTCAATGGTTGGAGTTCGAGAAGGAGAAGGTGGACAAAACCAGTGGAACTGTAGCATTTAGAGAGAGAAACATAAAGCAGGGGTTCCCAAAATTTTGTAAGCCACGGACCTCTGCCATTAACTGATGGCTCAGTGCAGAACCTTGACAGAACATGTTTCAGAATTGTAGGAATGTCAAAGTGTGTTAATGCAAAGTGTAAAACTGAAGATCTGCTACAGAGAGAGAATCCTTGAAGTTGTAGAATTCAATACTGAACCTGGAAGGTGGTATCCTGTTCTTCTTTGGGTCTTGTTATGATAGTGTAGATCACAGACAGAGAGGTCAGAGCAGGAGTGGGCTGGAAGAGTAAAGTGACAGGCAACAGAGAGCTCAGAGGGGTATCTGTGAATGGACAGAGTTTCCCCCTGACACTGTCACCCTAACTCCAATTAGTTTCTCCAGTGGAGATGTGAACACCACGTACAGTAAACTAGCTTGGAAGAAGTAGAAATGAATCACTGCTTCATTGCAAAGACCATTTGTGTTCCTGGATAGTGAGGAGGAAAAAGATATGAGGACAGGTGTTGAGTGTGGAACAAGCTGCCAGCTGAAGTGGTGGATGTGGGTTCAATTTCAATACCTAAGAGAAGTTTGGATAAGTAGACAAATGGGAGGGGTCCAGGTGTAGTACAATGGGACTATTTTGGCATGAACTAGATGGGCCGATGAGCCTGTTTCTGTGCTGTACTGCTCTATGACTCCAAGACCCTCAGGCAGTGTCATGGGGAAGTGCCACGGGACAAGACACTGATCGGATGAAACAGAGGAACAGTTCACTGAGTCATGAATGGAATGGTCTCTTCAAAACACTGAAATGTGTCAGAAGGGAAGATGCATCTAGTGCTAGAATCTTGTTATGGGAAATGCAGAAATTGCAAGCATTGATCTATCGGATGTAGAGACTGGTAGGGTGGAAGGAGAAACTGCCTGCTTACGCTGTCCAGTATGACAGGAGTAATATTGGATGTGCATGAAATTGAGATGCTGTCAAGGGCTCTGCTAAATTTAGGGACTGGGGAGCCGTGATTTAACGATTAAAAAATCTGAGGGACGCTATGTGAAAACCTCTTGTCATTGGTACAAATGCAGTCAGGTACATGGTTGATGAGTATTTTCATTTTTATCAAATGTAACAGCAAGGGTATGTTCACTCACCTCAACTCTGAACAGTTTCCATAACCTATGGATTCACTTTCAAGGACTCTACATCATATTTTCTTATTATCTATCTTTCTATCTATCCTTCTATCTATGTTTTCCATCTATCTATCCATTTAGTCATCTATTTAATCTCTTTATCTATCCATCCATCTATCTATCTATCTATGCACCTATGTATCCACAGATTCACTAGTCTCTGGCTAAAATAAATTCCTCCTCACCTGTTCTAAAAGGTTGCCCCTCAAATTTGAGGCCGCAGCCTCTAATTCTGGATACCCCCACTAGAGGAAACATTCTCTCCACATCCACTTTATCTAATCTTTTCAACATTTGGTAGGTATCAATGAGATCTCCCCGCATTCTTCTAAATTCCAGTGAGTACAGGCCCAAAGCTGCAAACGGACCTCATGTGTTAATCCTTTCATTCCTGCAATCATCCTTGTGAATCTCCTCAGGACTCTCTCCAATGACAGCACATCCTTTCTGAGATATGGGGCCCAAAACCATTGCAATGCTCTAAGTGTGGCCTGACTAGTGTCTTATAAACCCTCAGCATTATCTCCTTGCTTTTATATTCTATTCCCCTTGAAATAAATGCCAACATTGTATTTGCCTTCTTTACCACAGACTCAACCTGTCAATTAACCTTCTGGGAGTCTTGCATAAGGACTCATAAGTCCCTAAGCACTTCTGATGTTTGAACCTTCTCCACATTTAGATAATAGTCCACACTATTGTTCCTTTCACCAAAATGCATTATCATACATTTCCCAACAGTGTATTCCATCTGCCATGTTTTTGCCCATTCTTCCAATTTGTCTGTCTTGCTGCAATCGCGCTGCTTGCTCAGCACTACTTACCCCTCCATATTTCTTTGTATCATCCACAGACTTTGCCACAAAGCCATCAATTCCATTATCCAAATCATTGGCAAACAACGTGAAAAGTAGCAGTCCCAATACTGATCCCTGAGGAACACCACTAGTCACTGGAAGGCAACCAGAAAAGCCTCCTTTATTCTCAATCTCTGCATCCTGCCTGTCAGCTATTCCTCAAACCATGCCAGTATCTTTCCTGTAACACCAAAGAATTTTATCTTGTTAAACAGCCTCATGTGAGGCACCTTTTTCAAATGCCTTCTGAAACTGACATCCACTGCCTCTCCTTTGTCCACCCTGCTTGTTACTTCCTCGAAGAATTCTAGCAGATTTGTCAGGCAGGATTTCCCTTTACAGAAACCATGCTGACTTATTTTATCATTAGTCTCCAAGTACCACAAAACCTCAACCATAATAATAGACTCCAACACTTTCTCAGCCACTGAGGTTAAGCTAACTGGCCTATAATATCAAGCAACAGACACAAAATAAAAATGCTGGTGAACGCAGCAGGCTAGGCAGCATCTCTAGGAAGAAGTACAGTCGACGTTTCGGGCCGAGACCCTTTGTCAGGACTAACTGAAAGAAGAGATAGTAAGAGATTAGAAAGTGAGAGGGGGAGGGGGAGATCCAATAATATCCTTTCATTTGCTTTCCTCCCTTTTTAAAGAGTGGAATGACATTTGCAATCTTCCAGACCTTTGGGACCATGCCAGAATCAAGTGATTCTTGAAAGATCATGACCAAAGCATCTGTTATCTCATCAGCAACCTCCCTCAGGACTCTGGGATGTAGTCCATCTGGTCCAGGTGACTTATACACTTTAAGACCTTACAGTTTGCCTTGCAGTTTTTCATTTGTAATAAAAATGACACTCCTGCTCCCTGACACTGACAGTCCTCTGGCACACTGCTATTGTCTTCTGCAGTGAAGAAAGATGTTAAGTACCCATTAAATTCCTCTGCCATTTTTTTTTGTCCCCCATTATTAAGAATTTTTAAAGCTCTTCACTAGACCTGCGTGGGAACACTTCTGTTGTATCTGCGCGGTACTCAATTCAACAAGCATGATGTACTTCCACCACCTGCAGTAAAATGCCATTGCCAGATGGACCTTTCCTTCCATTCACCATCTGGAAGTACTATTCCTCCAGACTCCGCCTCCCGCCTGTGGACATGTAAGACATAGTGTCTTTCTGTCTGCCTTTAATTTCTCCCTTTCCCGACTCAAACTTTGAAATTTTAACTTTATTCAGTCAGATCTTGCAAAGTGATAATTATAGTTATGGCTACCTTGAGAAGCACTAAAAGGAATCCCGATACAGGTAATGGTAAATCTAAAAAAAACTGACAAAGCTGCAGAGGAGCCAGCCTGGGTTAATAGATTAGAGACTCAAATGAGCTCTATCGTCGCTGAACAAACTCAACTAAAAGAAAGTCATCTCCCTTTGGAGAAAAAAATTGATTCTTTGAGCTTGAATCTTAAAGAAGTAACTCACAATGCGGCTGATATTTCCTCTCGTCTGGAAAAGGCTCAACAATGTATTGTTGATTTGGAAGCTCGTTCCCATCGGAACAATATTCAAATTGTTGGATTGAAAGAGAAATCAGAATCAGCCGACACACTGGACTATTTTGCTAAAGTGTTTCAATGTCTATTTCCCGGGGCTTTTCCACAATCGCCTGACATTGAAATAGCTCATAGGGTTGGAACTTCGAGACCAGGCAAAAATAGACATGTTATTATGCGTTTTCTCCGTATTCGAGACAAAGACTATTATTAAACCGGCACGAAAACAAAGACTGTTTAAATTTCAAGGCTCTGAGATTCATTTCTTTTAAGATTTTCCGCGTGAAATTGTTCAGAAACGTTCTGAATTTGCAACCATAATACATATAGCTTTCCAAAAACAGATGCATCCTTTTCTTAAATATCCAGCTAAATTAAGGCTTTTCGCTAAAGACTCTGGGGTTTGTATTTTTGAGGATCCAGCCAATGCATTGCGTTTTATTAATTCTCTCCCTGATGAGTCTGAAGCCTGATGTTTAGAGGACTTACAATTGTTTGATCATTTCGTGATATAAAAAATGATGAGATCAGAAGAATTGAGGACTATAGAAAATCTTGGTGTTAAAATGTACCTTTATCTTTGAAATAGACTGGTTTGGACAGTTTTAATTTTAGGATATCGTATGGGATCTGTTGGAAGACTGTAGAAACTTTAAATCATTTAGAATTTCTTTCTCTTTGCTACATTTACGAACTGTTTTTTTGCTTTGTATGTTTTTGTTAAGAATTTTTAACTTACTATTCAGGTTCTTTTTCACTTTTTATAGATAGACGTAATAAGTTAAAGATGGCTACTGTTTTCTCTTCTGAGCAAATATTTTAAGAATTTGTTTTGGACTTATCTAATGTTATGAAGGTTACTTTCTAAACTGAAGGTCGTTTCTGTTAACTGTTTTTTCTAATTTAATTGTAATGGGTTGTATGTCGACTGTAATGAGTTGTATACTTGGGAGAGGGAGACAGAATACCTTTTTTCATCTGTACCTTTTACTTAGGCAGGTGGAGTTCTGAATTGCTTCTTATGCATTCCTTGGGGCTTGTGTCGATAGATATTGACTTATTTCTGGGCTTTGTAGGTTGGGTGGGTTTTTTCTTTTTTCTATTTCATATTTTTATTCCCATTATGGAATTCCGGAACGTACACAAATTGCTATTATTGTTGCTTATCACCGCCATTCACGACTACCTTATCCTGACATGTGTCTAATTGTTTTCTTTAGATATAAAGTTTCATGATGTTACTTAAACAGTTAAATGTTTTAAGTTGGAATGTTCATGGTTGGAATCATCCTATTAAGTGTAAGAAAACATTTAAAATTATTAATCGATTCCAACCTGATATAAGTTTTGCATAAGAGACGCATGTCAGGTTATGTGATAAAAATCGATTTTTTAAATTTTGGAAGGAACCTCAGATTCATGCAAACTCTCAAAGTAAAATTAGGGGTGTTTCGATTTTTATTGATTCCAATATTCCCTTTAATCAGGAGGATATTATATCTGATATTAATGGTAGATTTTTGATTGTTAAGGGAACAATTTACAATAAGAAAATGGTTTTGGTTAATATATATGGACCAAATGCTGATGATCCTTCATTTTTTAAAGATATTTTCACTCTATTATCTGATTTAAATGAATATATGTTATTAATGGGTGGAGATTTTAATACTTGCTTAAATCCTTTATTAAGTAAATCATCATCTAGACATCAACTCCCTAATCGCTCTGCATCACTTATTAATTCCTTTTTAATTGATTATGGTTTAATTGAAGTCTGGAGACATATGCATCCTAGCGATAGAGAATACAGTATTCCTTTTTTTCACATGTTCATAATAAGTATTTCAGAATCGACTATTTTATAGCCGACCCTCAACTTTTACTTAATGTTCAGAAATGTGAATATGATGCAATTGTTATCTCTGATCATGCTCCCTTAAATTTAATATTTGATTTGAAAGATGTTGTTTCTACAAGACCACCTTGGCGCTTTCCAGAACATTTGTTACAAAGTTCAGATTTTGTTGAGTTTATTGAAACTCAGATAAAAGAGTTTTTTCTCTTTAATAACACAGGAAACGTCTCAAAGTTAGTCATTTGGGATACGTTAAAAGTTTATTTACGTGGTCAGATTATTTCTTATTTAGCTAAATTGAAGAAACAGACAAGAATGGAATTAGATAAAATTGCTAAACAAATTAAAGATTTAGATAATATCAATGCAATCTTTCCAAATGTTGATTTGTTTAACAGAAGAGTGGAATTACAATCACAATATAATTTATTATTAACTTATCCTATTGAAGGATATTTGCTTAAATTAAAAAGTCAGTTTTATAATTTTTGGGGATAAAAATAATAGGTTTTTAGCTTCCCAATTAAGGGCTTCTAGAGCTAAAAGACAAATTTTAAAGATTCGTAAAGATAATGGAGATATAGTAAGTAATTATGAAGATATTAATAATATTTTTCAGGATTCTTATTCCTATCTTTATAAATCTCAGTTTCCTGCAGATCCCCCCAAAATGAATGTTTTTTTTATATAAGATTAAATTTCCTCAAATTACTGCTGAAGATCAACAGACCCTTGATGCTCCAATTGTTGAGTATGAAATTCAGAAAGCTATATGGTCAATGAAATCAGGTAAAGCTCCTGGGCTCAATGGTTATTCAGTAGGATTTTACAAAAAAATTGAGAAGTTACTTTCTCCATACCTTTTGGAAATATTTCACGAATCTTTTGAGAAAGGTAATTTACCTTCTTTTTATGAAGCCTCTGTTTCTTTAATCCTTAAGAAAGATAAAGGTCCTACTGAATGCTCATCTTTATAGACCTATTTTGTTATTAAATGTGGATGCTAAAATTCTTTCTAAGATAATGGCTAACCGTTTGGAAAACATTTTATCTAAAATTATCTCTATGGATCAAACAGGCTTTATCAGAGACCGTTATTCTTTTTCTACTGTTCGGAGATTGATGAGCATTATATACTCACCATTATCCAAAACACCCCAATGTGTTATTTCTCTGGATGCAGAAAAGGCATTTGATAGAGTTGAGTGGACTTATCTGTTTAACGTATTAGAGAAATTTAGCTTTGGTAATAATTTTAATAAGTGGATTCAAATTATCTATAATAACCCTATCGCTACCGTTATTACTAATAATCTTAGGTTTCCCTTTTTTTTACTTTCACGAGGTACTCGACAAGGGTGTCCATTAAGTCCTTTATTATTTAATCTTGTACTGGAGCCTTTGGCTATAACAATTCGTGAAGCTGGAAACTTTCATTGTATTTCTATAAATGGGACCATACATAAGATCTCTCTTTATGCAGATGATCTTTTGGTTTATATTTCAAATCCTGAAGAATCTATTCCTAATCTTTTGGAATTATTAAATGATTTTGGAAAATTTTCAGGATATAAACTTAATTTAAACAAAAGTGAATTGTTCCCTTTAAACGTTCCTGTTTTTATATATATAATGATATTCCATTTAGAATTGTGAATTCTTTTAAATATTTGGGTATTACCATTACAAAAAAATATAAAGATCTTTATAAAGCTAATGTAGTTTCTTTATTGGACTCTATGAAACAATTATTTTCTAGATGGAATCCTCTTACACTTTCTTTAATAGGTCATGTTCATGTTGTGAAAGTGATGATTTTACCTAGATTTTTATATAATTTCAAAATATACCTATTTTTCTAACTAAAAATTTTTTTGATCAAATTGATTCTACTACTTCGTCCTTTATTTGGAATAATAAAAAAACAAGAGTTAATAAGTTTCATTTACAAAACTCAAAAAAAAAATGGTGGACTTGTGCTACCTAATTTAAGATTGTATTATTGGGCTGCTAATATTTGACAACTATATTTTTGGGTATATTGACTCGATAAGAGCCAAAAACCAGTTTGGATTGATTTGGAATTAAAAGCTATTAAACAATTTCATTTAACTTCATTATTAGGAGCTCCATTACCTTTACAACTTGCTAAAATTCCCAATTTATATCTCTATCCTGTTATTAAACAGTCCTTACGGATTTGGTTTCAGTTTCGCAACTCTTTTAATTTTAAGCAATTTAAATTGTCTAGCCCTGTATTTCAAAATTTGCTATTTAAACCTGCAATTACTGACCCCATTTTTCTTTTATTGAGAAATAAGGGGATCTGTTCTTTTGCAGATTTATTTAGTGATGGTCGATTGATGACTTTTGAAGAGTTAATTAGCAAATATTCTCTCTCTCATACACATTTCTTGCAATATTTTCAAGTTAGACATCTTTTACAAAAATATGTTTCTACGTTTCCATATATGCAAGAACCTGATTTGTTGGATACTATTTTGAATATGAATTGTTTAGTGAGAGGTTCCATTGGTAGAATTTATCATTTATTTTTACTACAAAAAGTTAACCTCTCACTGAAGATTAAACAAGATTGGGAGAGAGAACTTAATACGACTTTTGTTGACGAAGATTGGTTGCGAGTTCTGAAAATGGTTAATTCTCCTTTGATATGTGCCAATTATTGTTTAATTTAATTTAAAATTGTTCACTGTTATTATTTAACAAAGGACAGGTTATCCAAAATATTTCCTAATATAGACAATTATTGTGATAGGTGTAAAAATTAAGTAGCCACTCTGTCACATATGTTCTGGTCATGTCCCTCACTGAAATCTTTTTGGAAATATTTATTTTCTACAATTTCTAAAGCTTTGAAAATTAATTTACAACCTAATACATTGACTGTTCTATTTGGAATAGTTCCGCATCATATTCAGGGTATTTCATTTTCAAACCAACATTTTACCTTGTTGGCAAGAAGGGATATTTTATTGAAGTGGAAAGATACCTCTGCCCCTACACTAATTCAATGGTTTTCCCAAGTAATGTTATGTCATAGTTTGGAAAAAATTAGAAGTAGAACTTTTGATCCCCGATTCGATTTTGAGAGAAGGTGGGGCTCTTTTGCCAAATATTATCATTTAATTTTAATTAATTTATATGGTTTCCTTCCAATTTTATGTTATATAAATGTGATTTGGCAGTTGTTTTTTAAAAATCTTTTTTATATATATAGATGATTGTAAGATGTATTGCTCCAGGTGTTGGTTCCTAATGGTTTTTTTTTGTAGTTAGTGGGATTTTTTTAGTTAGTTAGTTGGGGTTCTCTCTTTTCCTTCTTTTTCTTATATAAATTTTTTTTCATTAGCTTTTTTTCATTAGTTTTTTTTCATTATAAGTTCTTTTTCTTCAGCTTTATTAATTATATATACAGTATACTAATTTGTTGAATTTTTGTATTTTATAGCTGTAGAAGATCATATGTCAATAAAAAAGATTTTAAAAATGTAATGTACTATTCCTCTGACTCCCTGGTTCACTCATCCATCTCTACCAACAATCACTGCCTTGCTCAGCACTATTTTATGCAACACACCTTCCCTTTGCCTCTTCCATTACCATCATTCAGGTGCCCAAGCACTTCTTTCTGAATGAGGCAATAACATCCTTGTATTCTTTCAAAATTGGCCAACTGTTTTCAGTGTTCATAGCTTGGAAACATCTACACTAAACTAACCAAATGTAAATTACATTCACCGTTATGTTACAGTGGTGCAGTTAGACGAGCTGCTGTCTCACAGCTTTAGTTACCTGGGTTCAACTCTGACTTCTAATGCTAATTGTTAAATGGTTAAACGTTGTCCTGTTTCCAAGAGCTCCTGTTCCCTCTGACACTGAAGGGGGCTTGGATTGGTATGTTAAATAGTCACAGAATTACACTTCCTGTGAGAAAACAGGTAGAACCTTTGGTGAGTTATGTGGGAAATGGAGAGAATAAAATGAGATTAGTGTGAAAAAGTCAGCACAGACTTGACTATGTGCTATACATGTGATTTTATGGCAGTACTTTGCAAACCACCTCCATGAGGATAGTCGTCAGCATCCATCTGACTATCCGACTGCTACTCCAACACGGAACTCTCTCTCTCTCTCTGTCACACAAACACACATACACACACAATTCCCTTTATTCCACTGTGATACTGATACATGTGACTTATGCTTCTCCCTCTCAAATTGCAGTATGAATTCAATCATATTATGATCACTACCTTCTAAGGGTTTCTTTACATTAAGCTCCCTAATAAGATCAGGGTTTTTACACAACACCCAAGAAAGCCTTTCCCCAATTTGGCTCAAGCACAAACCACTCTAAAAAGCCATCTCATAGGCATTCAACAAACTCCCTGTCATGTGATCTAACACCAACCCAATTTTCCTAATCCTCTTGGATATTGAAATCCCCTATTACAATTATGTCATTACCCTTATTAAGTGCCTTTTCCAGATCCCTTTGCAATTTCAACCCCACATCTTGGCTACTATTTAGAGGCCTATGTATGATTCCCATAATGATTTTTTTTACCCTTGCAGTTTCTTAATTCCACCCACAAAGATACAACATTGTCTGGCCCTATGTCACCTCTTTCTAAGGATGTAATTCCAACTTTACCAACAGAGCCACACCACCACCTATGCCTTCCAGCCTGTCTTTTCAATACAAAGTATATCCTTTGATGTTAAGATCCCTACTGTGGTCTTCTTTTAGCCTCGGCTCAGTGATGCCCACATCATGCCAACCAATCTCTAACTGTGCCAGGAGTTCATCCACCTTATTCCAAATGTTACATGCATTTAAGTATAGCACCTTCAGTCCTGCAGTCTTTGCCGTTTTTAATTTTGCATCTATATAATTTAACTTTTTGCTCTGTCTACATTTGTATTCAATCATTGGCTTGTCTTTCCTTACATTCATGTTACACCCATCATCTACTTGTAAATCTGTTGGCTCATGCTCAGCTCTATCATCCTGGTTCCCAGCCCCCTGCCATATTAGTTCAAACTACTCCCAACAGCTCCAGTAAGTCTGCCCACAAAGATATTGGTCCTCCTCGGATTCCCAGAGCAATCCTTCCCTTTTCTACCAGTCACACCTGACCCAGTAGAGGTCTGAGGTCCCAGTGATCCAGAAATCTGAATCACTGCCCACTGCTCCAATTCTTCAGTCACGCATTTATCTGTCACCTCACTTTATTCCTATACTTACCGTCACATGGCACAGGCAGTAATCCTGAGATTACTACCCTTGAGGTCTTGCTTCTCAGCTTCCTTCCTAACTCCCCGTATTCTGTTTTCAGGACCTCCTCCTTTTTTCTACATATGTCGTATGTACCACAGCTTCTGGCTGCTCATCCTCCCTTTTCAGGATATTGTGGATGTGTTCAGAAATATCACGGACCCTGGCACCTGGGAAGGAAACCACCATCTGTGTTTCCTTTTTGCACAGAATAGCCAACTGCCCCCCTGACTATAGAATTCCCTATTACTCTGCAGTTCCCTACCCTTCTGAGCCACAGGGCCAGGCTCAGTGCAGGAGGCATGGCCGCTGTTGCTTCTTCCAAATAGGTCATCCCTCCAACAGTACTCAAATGGAATACTTATTGTTGAGAGGGACGGCCACAGAGGTGCTCATCACTAACTGATGTTCTCCCTTCCCTCTCCTGACAGTCATTTATCTGTCTCCTGGAGCCTTAGGGTGACTACCTCCCTGTAGTTCCTGTCTATCAGTACTTCACTTTCCCTAACAAATTGAAGGTTATCGAACTGAAGCCCCAGTTCCCTACCATGGTCTCTAAGGAGTTGCATCTCGATGCACCTGGTGCAGATGTGGCCACTGGGAAGGCTGTAAGACACCCAGAACAAAACACTGGCTCTGCATACATACCCTCTATTCCCTCAGGAGTTAATTCAGAAAAAAAAATAAGGAATGAACTTATCTACTTACCTTCCCTCTGCCTGCTTTCACCAAAGCCCTGTTGAGCCAAAGCCTTACTACTCTGACTACTCCGATAACTATCGCTCCACTAGGCAGTATCCTCTTTTTTATAGAGATTGGATTTTCAAAGCTCTTCACTGAACCTGAGTGGGAATGCTTCTGTTGCATCTGCACAGTACTCAATTCAACAAGCACGATGTACTTCCACCAGCTGCAGTAAGATGCCACCATCAGATGCACCTTTCCTTCCTTTCACCATCTGGAAGTACCGTTCCTCCTCTGACTCCCTGGTTCACTCATCCATCTCCACCAACAACAACTGCCTTGCTCAGCACTGTTTTATACAATCACATCACCTTCCCTTTGCCTCTTCTATTCCCAACATTCAGGTGTACAGGCACTTCTTCTAAATGAGGCAATAACATCCTTCTATCCTTCAAAATTGGTGAACTATTTTCAGTGTTCATGGCTTGGAAACATCTACACTAAACCAATGTCCATAACATAACAATCATTGTTATGTTACAGTGGTGCAGTTAGACGAGCTGCTGTCTCACTGCTTTATTTACCCAAGTTCAACTCTGACTTCTAATGCTAATTGTTAAAAGGTTAAATGTTCTCTAGGATTTTTCCCAAGAGCTCCTGTTCCCTCTCACACTGAAGAGGGCTTGGATTGGTATGTTAATTGGTCACAGAATTCTGACTATCTGACTGCTGTTCCAATGTGGAAATCTCTCTCTCTCCCTCACACACACACACACACACACACACACACACACAAAAAACCTCAGTCACTCACTCTTTAACTTCTTACACTGTTCCAATTAATTTCAGTGTAAACTGAAGGAAATGTATCATCTGGAAGACATGTGGCAGTCTGTAGGACTCAATATTAAATTCAATATTCAATAATTTCATATAACCAGCCAATCCAGCTTTCTGTCGGTTCTGATATAAGGTCAGTAACATCTAAAATTTACCACAGTGGATGTTCTTTGACCAGTAGATTAATTTCTGCATTGTGGGTTCTTTTGGGGGGGGGGGGTGGATTCCCAGGAAATTCAATGTTTTCCTTCTCACAGTTCCATTTATCTTTTAATGCAGTGTTTTCATTCATCTCCCATCCCTCCAACAGATCAGCTATTAGTAATAATCCTTTGCTGGCCTTTCTCAGACAACACCAACAACATTCCCCTTATGTAGAATCTTCTGTTCTTTGGCTTACTACAAAGGTTTTTAAATTTGGAATTTCTTTTTACCCTGGCATTGGCTTATTTGCAGAGTCTGGTGATAACTTTCTTTTCTTTCTGTTGCAGTTAACCTGGTGGCGATCGTGATCCTGTGCCGAGGAAATTGTGGACTCTCCAGATGTATTATTGACATGCGGTAAACAACATTGATTTGCTGATAAACGTTTTGTTCATCACTCTCTCTGGTCTGCGCCATGAAACTTTCACAAAGGCGGCAGTCCCTGATTGCTCTGTTTGGTTCACGGTCGCTTTTACCTTTGATCGCTTTGTGGCCATTTCCTGTCAAAAACTCAAACTAAGGTATTGTAGAAAGAAGACAGCAAGTGTGATTGCAGCCGTGTGTGCACAATGGCCCGTTTGAGGAGCATCCCATTTTACTTTATGTTTGAGCCCGGATTTCTGATTAACAGCATTCCATATCTCTGCGTTGAAACTGATGTCTACTATACCTCACCCCTGTGGGCGGTTTATGACTCATTCATCAGTGTAGAAACTCCTTTGATATTAATCTTTCGCATCCTTTCGTTTAGTGCCCTTCCTGTCAAACGTGTGTAACGCTCAGGTCTATCGGCTCGTGGTTATCTCGGGGAAACCCCGTCCGCCCGCCCAACTGTGTCGCACAGTTGCGTCGTTGCTGTGTAATGCCACCTGGTACAAACTCACATCAAATATCAGACAGCACATAATGTACGATTTATAGATTACACTTTATAAATCTTACTGAAACTATGTAATTAGTAGAGATACAATATAAAAGGGAAAGAAAAAGGTGCCAGATTTATCAGAGTTCAACCTCTTTGTGCACAGAAGTTGGAGCTCAAATAACGGGGTCTTCCCTCCACCATGCGACCCCTCCGACCCCCTCGACTCGCCGGTCGGGACCAACCACGGTGGTCGACCAGAGCGCTTCCAGCACGTCCTTTTTCTCCGGGTCTTCTCCCGAAAAGCCCGCCAAACCACACGGTTCCCAGCCATATGAGACAGAGTATCACCCACAAAAAGAATAACATGGACACCCATTGGTTCATTCTCTCCCTTATCAATAATATAACCCAAACAAGCAGAGAGAGAACATCCTTACATCGCAGTATTTATTACAGACAAGCCATGTTTAATTCTAACATAACAAAGAAGCCATTTTAAGAGCCTTCACAGTAACATAAAAGAAGAAACCCCTTACACTCTCCCCCCACCAAAAAAAAATCATGTCCTCGTGACATTAAAGGAGTTTACCAATGCTCCGTGCAAAACACAAAACCCAACCCGGGTGCATAAAGCAGTGACATAACTTCCCAGGGCGGTAGAGATCACACCCTGTTCTCCCGGCGCTACACATAATATAAGGTCCAATAAAATCCGTAGGGTACGCGTGAGTAACAGGGATAATCACAATGATCATGAGAGCAAGAACCATAAGAAGCCTATGATTTTGCTTTTTGCTCCTGCACCAACACTTGCATCTATGGACTGACACGGAGGAAGTTCAGACAGGAGCTGAAAAATGAGGTGAAATTATCTAGTCACACTGAATGGGAAACTCTGCAATTAGAAAATAACTGACATAAAGCTGTACTAAATATCGCAGGTATTTTCTCCCTCTTGCAGGTTGGTTGAGGATGGAATGGTAGCCTGGTGGTTATCACAACAGTCAGCGGAAAGGGGTTCAATTTCCACGCTGTCTGTAAGGAGTTCGTATGCTCTCCCTGTTGGTTACCTCTGGATGCTGTTGTTTCCTCCCACATTCCAAGATGTACAGTTAAGGTTAGTGACCATGCTGTGCTTAGGCCAAAATTATGGAGACACTTACGGGCTGCCCCCAGCACCCCTAGGAATGGGTTGGTTGTTGATGCAAAACAACACATGTCACTGTAGGTTTTGATGGACGTGACCAAACCGCAACTCAAAGCCAATCAAGTGTAAACACCTCACTAATGTCTGAGCGGCAACACCACCTAAATCACCTGACATGACCCTTCTGTTCACATTACACATTAAAATTCCTCTTGCCTTGAATATCAAAATTAAATATGGAAATAAAATCAAAATGTGCTGCCTGTGGGCCTGGCCCGGATGGACTCAAGTCCTATTTGGTCACAAAAGTGTAAATGGTGAAACAATTGGAGTAAGGCTGAAGAGAAGAAATTAAAGAAGGTATGAAGATGGAAAAGACTGCAAACCAGGATGTGAGAGTCATTTTATATCCCAGGAGGAAACAAAGAAACAAAACAAAGGAAATACAAGAGATGTCTGGTTGAGATTAGGAAGGACAGTGCTTGACTTGGTTCAGATGTGAAATCATGACAAAAGATGAAAACAGAATGGGGGAGATAATGGAACAAATAACAAAACAAATGACGTGGAAGATAAAATGTAAAATGCAAGAAATAAAAACTAATGCTCAAAATAAGTTTATCAAAATACATGTATGTCAGCATACACTGCCCTGAGATTCATTTTCTTGTGGACATCCACAGTAGCAAAACAATAGCTTCACAGTCATTGAAAGAGACCAGCTCCCTCTGCCAGACAACACTCAGTTCTGTGAGAATAACTAATGAAGGGATAGGTCACTTGTGCAATAACCACACACAAGCCTGATATATTGAGACAGTACACATGCTTTCTGGAGATCCATTGTTTTCCAAAGAAAAAAAAAACAAAGAAATTTAAAAATAGCTTCTAGAATTGGATTTGGCTTTGGTTGATTAAGTCTAGTTGTTTAATTGAATGTAACAAACAGAGCTCACTCCAGGTGAGAATCCCAGCAGACCATTCCTTTGCATATAAAAAAGGGCTCATGTAACTGGAATGGCATCCTTGACACATAACATGGGCTATCCAGTTATCTTTGTGTTTGAAAGCATTAACTACCCCGTCCTTGCAGCAGTTAGCATCACAGGTAAGGGAAAGGAACGGACGGATGTGCATAATTTTCTGAATGTCCCATAAATGTTTATTTATCTGCAACATGCAAATATTCCTTTTTACAGAAGGGAGGCTGAGAGTATTTGTGTCAGGCAGTTGGAGAGAGGCAAGCAGAGATTTATAACTAGCACGATGTACTTCCACCAGCTGCAGTAAGATGCCTCCACCGGATGCACCTTTCCTTCCTTTCACCATCTGGAAGTACCGTTCCTCCTCTGACTCCCTGGTTCACTCATCCATCTCCACCAACAACCACTGCCTTGCTCAGCACTGTTTTATACAACCACATCACCTTCCCTTTGCCTCTTCCATTCCCACCATTCAGGTGCCCAAGCACTTCTTCTGAATAAGGAAATAACATCCCTGTATTCCTTCAAAATTGGTGAACTATTTCCAGTGTTTATGGCTCGGAATCATCTACACTTAACCAATCAAATGTAAATTACAACACTGTGGTGTCACAGTGGCACAGTTAGTAGAGCTGCTGTCTCACAGCTTTAGTTACCCGGGTTCAACTCTGACTTCTAATGCTCATTGTTAATAGTCTGATTGTGCTCCTTTTGATTTTTTTCTCCAAGAGCTCCAGTTTCCTCTCACATGTGAAGATGGCTTTGATTGGTATGTTAATTGGTCACAGAATTACACTTCCTGCTTGGTGATTGGTAGAATTTCGGATGAGTTAATGGGAATACAGCGAGAATAAAATGAGATTAGTGTAGGCAGCACAGACTTGTCTATGTGCCCCGCTTGATTGTATGACAGTATTTTGTTGAATACCTCCAGGAGGATAGTCGTATCCATCCGACTGCTGCTCCAACACGGAAGTTTGTCTCTCTTTCTTTGGCTATCTCTCTCTCTCACACACACACACACACACACACTCTTCAGCTTCTCAAACAGCCCCAATTAATGCCAATATAAGCTGAAGGAAATATATCTTCTGGAAGCTATGTGACAACCAGTTAAACTCAATATTGAATTCAAGAATTCCAGATAACCAGCCGTCCCAGTTTTCTGCCCGTTCTGATGTAAGGTTAGTAAGAACTAAAGTTTACCCCAATAGATGTTCTTTCTTTTCTTTCCATTGCAGTTAACCTGGTGGCGATCGTAATCCTGTGCCGGGGAAATTGTGGACTCTCCAAACGTATTGCTCGCTATTTGGTTGCCATGGCAGTGGCGGATCTAATGGTGGTGATCTTCGAGGTCATACTGAAGCGCATTAACAGCATGTATTTGCCGATAAGCGTTTTGTTCATCACTCCGGTCTGTGCCATGATACTTGTCACGAAGATTGCATCCCTCGATTGCTCTGTTTGGTTCACGGTTGCTTTTATGATTGATCGCTTTGTGGCTATTTGCTGTCAAAAGCTGAGACCAAGATACTGTACCGAGAGGACAGCAAATGTCATTATAGCCACTGTGTGCACGGTGGCCTTTTTGAGGAGCATTCTGTTTTACTTTATGTATGAGCCCAAATATCTAATTAAGAACATTCCATATTTCTGCATTGAAACTGATGCCTACTATACCTCACCCCTGTGGGCGCTTTACGAGTCGTTCATCAGTATAGGAACTCCTTTCATACCAATCTTTCTCGTCCTTTTGTTCAATGCCCTTACTGTCAGACATATTATAAAGTCCAATAAAATCCGGAGGGCACTCGTGAGTAACGGCGATAATCACAAAGATCCCAAGGTTGAGAACCGTAAGAAGTCTATGATTTTGCTCTTCACTCTAGCTGGCAACTTCATCCTCCTCTGGACTTCATATTTTGTACATTCCTTAAAATGGCAAATGAGAAACTACAATTACCAGGACAAGTATTACACTAATCCCATATACATCCACCATCAAGCGGGATTCATGATGCAACTACTCAGTTCCTGCACCAACACTTGCATCTATGGACTGACGCAGAGGAAGTTCAGACAGGAGCTGAAAAATGGGGTGAAGTATTTGGTCACATTGAATGGGAAACTCTGTAAATAGAAAACAACTGACATAAAGCTGTACCAAATATTGTGGGTTTTTTTCTCTCTCTTGCGGCTTATTTCAGGTTGGCACTGTGGCCCAGTGGTTAGCACAATGCCAGTGTCAATTCCTGCCACCGTCTGAAAGGAACTTGAATGCTCACTCCATGAATATGTGGGTTTCCTCTGGGTGCTCTGGTTTCCTCCCACATTCCAAGATGTACAGTAAGGTTAATGACCATGATATGCTGGGGCCGGAATCATGGTGACTCTAACAGACTGTCCCCAGCACCATCCTCAGAAGTTGTTAGTTGTTGATGAAAAATGCCATATTTCACAACAGGTTTTGATGAACATGTGACAAATTAAGGTTTTTTTTCCTTCTTTTTTATTTCATCATACTGGGAGATAATCAGGGAGAGTTGAGAGCCAGTTAACCATATAATCCTTAGGTTCAGTCTGCTGTGTATGTCTAGGGAAGACAATCTCTGGCCCCACCAAACATGTGAGATTGAGGTACCAAATCTGATTGAAACATATAAGATTACTAAGGGATTGGACACGCTAGAGGCAAGAAACATGTTCCCAATGTTGGGGGAGTCCAGAACCAGAGGCCCGACAGTTTTTGAATAAGGGGTAGACAATTTAGAACGGAGCTGAGGAAAAACATTTTCACACAGAGGGTTGTGGTTCTGTGGAATGCTCTGCCTCAGAAGGCAGTGGAGGCCAATTCTCTGGATTCTTTCAAGAAAGAGTTAGATAGAGCTCTTAAAGATAGCAGAGTGAGGGGATACGGGGAGAAGGCAGGAAAAGGGTACTGATTGTGGATGATCAGCCATGATCACAGTGAATGGTGGTGCTGGCTCGAAAGGCTGAATGGCCTACTCCTGCACCTATTGTCTATTGTCAAACTTCCTGTTTGTGTGGATGCTGTGTGATGTGTTACCCTGTTACAAATCAGTACCACAAAATAACAGACAGGAGACCATATGCAACTAAACGATTTAGCTTTATAATTCTGATTTGACGAAAGTGTTAGTGAGGTAAAGCAAAGAGAAAAGGGCCCGTTTTAATAAAACAGTCTAATGTGCACAAGTTGGAGCTCACGGTTTCCCTTTCTCCGATCCTCCATCAATTTCCCCAGGCTTTATCAACTCCTGGCCCCATTCCAAGTCCACTCCTTTCTGGTGTCTATGATCTCTCCTTTCTGGCATCTTCTCTCTCCATCTTCCACTGAACCAAAGACCCAGATCACCTCGGTGTCAGGCACACAACAAGAAAAAACACTCCCTTCATTGGACGGCTCATATTAAACCCGTTATCTCTAAACGTAACCCAAACACTACTTCTACAGAAAGACCATTACATTAGCAGTGAAACCTTCCTCAGAGTGTTACAACCATACAGATTGGTTGGGGAATCCAAATAATTGGTTCAGTCCATCTAATTAGCACAGAACAAGAAAATACACACCAACTACTTTATAAGACTACAAAACAGGAGCATAATTAGACTATTCGGCCCATTGAGTAGACTCTGCCATTTCATCATAGAGTCATGGAAAAATACAACACTGAAACAAGCACTTCAGCCCATCCAGTCCATGCCAAAACATTTAAACTGCCCACTCCGGTCGACTTACATCTGAATCATATAGCCCTCCATATCTCACCATCCATGTACCTATCCAAATTCCTCTCAAGTATTGAAATCAAGCTCGCATGCACCACTTGTGCTGGCTACTCATTCCACACTCTCACAACCCTCTGAGTGAAGATGTTTTCCCACATGTTCCCCTTAACTTTTCACCTTTCACCCTTAAGCCATGACCTCCAGTCGTAGTCCCAGCCACCCTCAGTGGAAAAAGCTTGCCTGCATTTACCCAATCTAACCCTCATTCTTTTGTCTACCTCTATGAAATCTCCATTCAATCATTTAGATTCCAAGGAATAAAGTCCTGATCTATTCTATTGATCCTCATAACTCAGGTCCTCCAGACCCAGCAACATCCTTGCCTATTTTCTTTGTACTCTTTCAGCCTTATTTACATCTTTCAAGTAGGTAGGTGACAAAAACTGTACTCAATATTCCAAATTAGGTGGCACCAACATCTCATACAACTTCAACATAACTTCCCACCTCCTGCACCCACGTACTTGGATTTATGAAGGCCAAAGTGGCAAATACTTTCTTTAAAACACTATCTACGTATTCCACCACTGTCAATGAATTATGGATCTGTATTCTCAGATCCCTTTGTTCTACAGCACTCCTCAATGCCCTACCGATCAATGTGTAAGACCTATCCTGGTTGATCCTACTGAAGTGCAACACCTCACACCTGTGTGCATTAAAATCCATCTCCCATTCCTTTGCCCATTTTTCCAGTAAATCCAGTTCCCACTGCAAGCCCTGTTCGTCTTCCTCACTGTCTTCTAGATCTCCAACCTTGGTGTCAAAAGCAGATACGCTGATCCAGTTAACCACAATATCATCCAGATCATTGATTTAGATTTCAAGCAACAATGGACCCAGCACCAATACCGGCAACATACCACTAGTCACAAGCCTCCAGTCAGATAGGCAACTATCTACGACCATTCTCTGTCTTCTCTCACAAAGGCAACGTCTTATCTGATTTACTGCCTCCTCTTGAATGCCGAGCAACTGAACATTCTTTACCAATCTCCCATGTGGGACTTTGTCAAAATGCCTAACTAAAGTCCATGTAGACAACATCCACTGCATTGCTTTCATCAACGTTTCTAGTAACTTCCTCAAAAAACTCTATAAGATAGGTTTGACATGACTTATCATGCACAAAGTCATGCTGACTATCCCTAATCAGCCCTTGTCCATCCAAATACTCATACATCTGGTCGGCTAGAATAACTTCCAATAACTTTCCCACCATTTATATCAAGCTCACCAGCCTATAATATCCTGTTTTATTTCTAGAGCCTTTCTAAAACGTTGAAACAACATTGGCTATCCTCCAATCCTCCGGTACCTCACCTGTCACTAAGGATGAGTTCAATATCTCTGCTCAGGCCCCTGCAATTTCTGCACTGTCCCCCCATGGGATCCGACGGTTTATTTTATTTTATTTTATTTTGTCAGGCCCGGGGGTTTATCCACCCTAATTTATCTCAAGGTAGCAAGTACCTCCAGCTTTGTAATCTGTATAGAGTCCATGACCTCACAGCTGCTTTGCCTCACTTCTGTAGACTGTGTCCATCTCCTGAGTAAATACAGATGCAAACATCCATTCAAGATCTTCCCCATCTCTTTTGGCTCCATGCATAGATTACCACTCTGATCTTCCAGAGAACCAATTTTGTCCCTTGTAATACTTTTGCTCTTGACATATCCTTAGAATCCCTTAGGATTTTCCTTCACCTTGTCTGCTGGAGCAACTACATGCCTTCTTTTAGGTCTGATTTCATTCTTAACAGTGCTATTGTATGTCATTTGTTCCTACCTGCCTATAACTGCTATGCACTTTGTTTTCTTAACCAGGGCCTCAATATCTCTTGAAATACAAGGTAGCCTATACCTGTCTTCTTTACCTTTTATTCTGACAGGCCATACAAGCTTTGTAACTCTGAAAATTTCACTTTTAAAGGTCTCTCGCGTACCAAGTACAACTTTGCCAGTAAAAAGACTATCCTAATCCACACTTGCCAGATCCTTTCTGATACCATCAAAATGACCATTCTCCAATTTAGAATTTCAACCCATGGAGCAGACATACCTTTTTCCATATTTACTTTGAAACTAATGGCATTATGATCACCAGCTACAAAGTATACCATTCCACAAACTTCTGTCACCTGCCCTGTCTCATTCCCTAATAATAGATCACTATCACACACTCTCTCGTTCCGGAACACATTTAATAAAGCCTATCCAGTTTAGTCCTTTTATAGTATGGGAGTGCTACCCATTCTATGTTGTAAGTAAAAATCTCCTACTATCGCAACCTTATGTTTGTTGCAACAATCTGAGATCTCTCTACAAACTTACTCCTCTAAATCCCACAGACTGTTGGCTGGTCTATAATATAGCCCCACTGACATGGCCATTCCTTTCTTATTCCTCAATTACACCCATAAAGCATCACTAGATGAGTTCTCCAGTCTGTCCTGACAGAGCACTGCAGTAACATTTTCACTGACTGGTAATTTCACCCCTCTCGTTTTAATCCCTCCCACTCTGCCGCAACTAAAACAGTGGAACCCTGCCCCTCTGACAAACAAGTCTCACTGATAACTATCATATCATAATTACATTTTTGATCCATTCCCTGAGCTCATCTGCCTTTCTTGAATTACTTCTTGCATTGAAATATATGCAGTTCAGGAAATTTGTTGCACCATGCACAACATTTTGATTCCTGAGGCAATGTCTCCACTATCTGTTCTGGCACCCTGGTTACCACCTTCCTGCAACTTAGTTTCACCACACATCCCGAGCAACACTGGAATTTGCTTTTCAGACTGGAGAGAAGAAGACAATGTAGTTCCCCATGTGTCAGTACCAGGGCCACTTCTTTTCCTACTCTGATTTAGATATGTATGTTCAGGACAGTGAATCAAAATCTGCAGATTTGGGGATGGGTTGAACTATAAAGAGAACAACAGACATGCAGAACGTAAAAACAAGCTGGGAGAATTGGTGATCGAAATTCAATGCTGAAAGATCTGAATTTTACATTTGAGTCGAAGGAGTGAGGAGGGAGCTGCAGAGCAGATCTGTAGGCCTGACCTGCATGAACACATGCCTTCATTGATCACAGAAGTGTAAATGGTCAAACAAGGCTGAAGAATTGGAGTAATGACTTAGAGAAGAAATTAAGGAAGGTATGACGAGGGAAGAGACTGTAAACCAGGATGTGAGAGTCGTTTTTATAGCCCAGGAGGGAGCAAAAGAAATAAAATAAATGTGTGGTTTAGATTTTGAAGGACAGTGGTGGACTAGGTGCAGATGTGTTGTCATGATAAAAGACGATAGAATAGGGGAGTAAATAACAAAACAAAGGATGGGGCCAGTTAAAGTGTAAAATGCAAGAAATAAAAGACTAAAGTTCAATGTAAATTTATTGTCAGAATACATACGTGTCACATATGTGTATTCAGTGGACAGTCACAGTAGCTGCACATGTAGCTTCACAGTCGCTGACAAAGGCCAACTCCCTCTGCCAGACAATGCACAGTTCTGTGAGGATAATTAATGAAAGGATAGGTTACATGTGCAAAAACTACACACAAGCCTGTGATTGAGACAATACACATGATTTCTGGAGAACCATTGTTTTCCAAAGAAAAAACAAAGTAACTTAAAAATAGCTTCTAAAATACATGTTGACTTTGGTTGATTAAGTCTGGTTGTTTAATTGAGTGTAACAAACGAAGTTCACTCCAGGTGAGAATCCCAGCAGACCACTCCTTTGCATATAAGAAAAGTCTCCTATAACTAGACTGACGACCTTCAGTAAGTATCTGATGGGCAACTCTCCTTTACACATGGGCTATCCAGTCATCTTTGTGTTTGAAAGCATCTACTACCCCATTCTTGCAGCAGTTGGCATTACAGGTAAGGGAAAGGAACTAGTTAATGTGCATAATTTTCTAAATGTCCTGTAAATGTTTATTTTCTCCCCTTGCATTGAAAAATGTAAATATTCCTTTTTATGGAAGAGAGGCTGAGAGTATATGTGTCATGCAGGTGGAGAGAGGCAAGCAGAGATGTATAACAAGCACGATGTACTTCCACCAGCTGCAGTGAGATGCCTCCACCGGATGCACCTTTCCTTCCTTTCACCATCTGGAGGTACCGTTCCTCCTCTGACTCCCTGGTTCACTCATCCATCTCCACCCACAACCACTGCCCTGCTCAGCACTGTTTTATACAACCACATCACCTTCCCTTTGCCTCTTCCATTCCCACCATTCAGGTGACCAAGCACTTCTTCTGAATGAGGAAATAACATCCCTGTATTCCTTCAAATTGGTGAACTATTTTCAGTGTTTATGGGTTGGAATCCTCTATACTTAACCAATCAAATGTAAATTACGTCACCGTTGTGTCACAGTGGCAGAGTTTGTAGAGATGCTGTCTCACAGCTTTAGCCACCCAGGTTCAACTCTGGCTTCTGATGCTAATTGCTAAGAGTTTGAATATTCTCCTTTGGGTTGGGGTCCAGTTTCCTTGGCTATGTTATTCATATATGATTGTATGAGAGTACTTTTGCAGAACACCTTGACGAGGATAACCTTAAGCATCCATCTGACTGCTGCTCCCACCCAGAATTTTTATCTTTTCTCACACACAAACACACACACACACACACTCACTCTTTCACATCTTACACTGCCACAATTAAAGCCAATGTAAGCTGAAGGAAAAACATCTTCTGGAAGACGTGTGGCAGCCCATAGGACTCAACATTGAATTCAAGAAGTTCAGATGTAAGGTCAGTAACATCTAAGGTTTTCTACAACAGATGTTCTCTTGACCTTCATATTAATTTCAGATGTGGGTTTTTTGGATGGGGGATTTTCAGGAAATGCAACATTTTCCTTCTCACAGTTCTAATATCATTTAATGCAGTGTTTTTAATTCATCTCCCACCCCTCAGGCTGCTGATAATAATCCTTTGCTACCCTTTCTCAGACAGTACCAACAGCATTCACCTTATGTCAAATCTTCTGTTCTTCATCTTATTACAAAACTTTTTTACTTTGTAATCTCTTTTTACCCTGGTAGTGGCTTATTTGCAGAGTCTGGTGACAACTTTGTTTTCTTTCTGTTGCAGTTAACCTGGTGGCGATTGCAATCCTGTGCCGGGGAAATTGTGGGCTCTCGAAATGTATTACTCGTTATTTGGTTGCCATGGCAATGGCAGATCTAATAGTGGTGATTATCGAAGTCATACTGAAACGAATTAACAGCATTTATTTGCCAATAAATGTTTTGTTCATCACTCCAGTCTGCGCCATGAAACTTGTGTCAAAGGTTGCCGCCCTCGATTGCTCTGTTTGGTTCACGGTCGCTTTTACCTTTGATCGCTTTGTGGCCATTTCTTGTCAGAAACTCAGAGCAAGGTACTGTACCAAAAGGACAGCAACTGTAGTCGTAGCTATCGTGTGCACACTGGCCTGTTTGAGGAGCATCCCTCTTTACTTTTTGTATGAGCCCAGGTATGTGATTAACAACATCCCATATTTCTGCATTATAACTGCCGCCTACTACACCTCACCCCTGTGGGCGGCTTACGAGTCTTTCGATAGTATAGTAACTCCTTTGATACCAATCATTCTCATCCTTTTGTTCAATGCATTTACAGTCAAGTATATTATAAAGTCCAATAAAATCCGGAGGGCGCTTGTGAGTAACAGCGATAATCGCAATGATCCCGAGAGTGAGAACCGTAAGAAGTCAATGGTTTTGCTCTTTACTCTATCTGGCAACTTCATCCTCCTCTGGACACCATATTTTGTACATTCCTTAAAATGGCGAATGAGAAACTACAATTACCAGGACAAGTATTACAGCAACCCCAGATACATCAACCAGCAAACGGGATTCATGTTGCAACTACTCAGTTCCTGCACCAACACTTGCATCTATGGACTGACACAGAGGAAGTTCAGACAGGAGCTGAAAAATGGGGTGAAGTATCTGGTCACACTGAATGGGAAACTCTGTCAATAAAAAACAACGCGTAAAGCTGTATCAAATATTGTACACTTTTTTTCTCTCCCTTGCAGATTATTTGAGGGCAGTATTGTAGCATAGTGGTTAGCATAACTGCCGGTGATGGGTTCAATTCTCGGCACTATCTGAAAGGAATCGGTATGCTCACCCCAGGAGAAAGTGGGTTTCTTCTGGGTGCTCTGGTTTCCTCCCATATTTGAAGTTCTATGGTTAAGGTTATTGACAATGCTATGCTGGGGCCAACTCTTGGAGACAGCACCAGCACCATCCTCGGAATGTGTTGGTTATTGACATATGCTGGGAGATAATCAGAAGGGCTTGAGAGCTGGTTAACAATACAGACTGGTAAAAGAATCCAATCAATGGGTTCAGTCCATCTGATTAGTTTTGAAATTATATGAACATGGAACAAAAAGATACACACCATCTACTTAATAAAACCATAAGATATAGGAGCAGAACTAACCTATTTGGCCCATCAAGTCTGATATGCCATTTCATCATGGCGGATCCATTTCCAGTTCAACCCCATTCACCTGCCTTCTCCCCATAACCATTCACGCCATGACTAACCAAGTACCTGTCAAACTCTGTCTTAAATACAGCCAATGTCCTGGACCCCAAAGGTGCATGTGGGCAACAACTTCCACAGATTCACCACCCTCTGGCTAAAGAACTTCCTCATCTCTGTTCAAAATGGACATCCTTCAACTTTGAGGCTGTGCTGTCCGGTCCTAGACTTTCCCACCATTGGAAACATCCTCTCCACATCCACTCTATCTAGGCCTTTCAACATTTGATAGGTTTCATTGTGATTCCCCCTCATTCTTCGAAATTCCAGCAACCATGCAGTTGTCAACATTCTATTCTCTTCGCCACTTCTTTGCCCATTGTCTTAATCTGTCTAACTCCTTCTGCATCCTATCTGCATCTTCAACAGCTATCTTCATATTGTTGTCCCCAAACTTGGCCACAAAGAATCAACTCCATCATCCAAATCACTGACATACAACATTAAAAAAAAGTCCTAACACAAACCACTGCAGAACACCACTAGTCATTGGCGGCCAACCGGAAAAGGCTCTCTTATATACCCATTCTTTGCCACCTGCCTATCAGCCAATCCTCTATCAATGCTAGTATCTTTCCTTTAATACCATAGGCTCTTATCTTGTTAAGCAGCCTCATGTGCAGGAACATGTCAAAAGCCTTCTGAAAATCCAAGTACACAACATCCACTGATTCTCCTTTCACTGTCCTGCTTTTGATTTCCTCAAAGAATTCCAACAGATTTGTCAGGCAAAATTGTCTCTTAAGGAAACCATGCTAACTTTGGCCTTTAGAATACTTCTTCTTCTTTGGGATATATCTTTCCTGCACCTAGAAATTCCAGACATTGCTGTTCTACCATCATCCCTGCTAGTGTTCCTCTCCAATCAATTTTGTTTAGCTGCTCTCTCATGCCTTTGCAATTCCCACTGTAATACTGATACATCTGACTTTAGCTGCTCCTCCTCAAGTTCCAGGGTGAATTCTGTCATATTATGATCACAGGCCTCGAAGTGTTCCTTGTACTTAACCTCTGTAATTAATTCCGGTTCATGGCACAACACCCAATACAGAATAGCTGATCACCTCGTAGTCTCAATCACAAGCTGCTCTAAAAAACCATCTACAAATTATAAGAATTCCCACTCTTAGGATCCAACACTAACCTGATTTTCCCAATCTACATGCATATTGAAATCCCCCATGACTATCGGAATATTGCCTTTTTGGCATGCATTTTCTATCTGTGGTCTAAGATTTGTGGACCACATCTTTACTACAGTATGGAGATCTGTACATCCATCAAGGACTTTTTATCCTTGCAGTTTCATACCTCTACCCAAAATTATTCTAACATTCTCATCCTATGTCACCTGCAACTCTTGCTTCGGCTAGTGGGTTAACATAGGGGATGATAGCACTCTCCCTTCCTGGCCCGGCCAAACTTACGAAACTTCATTTGGGTGGATCTGCGTGATGCGTCCCCTGTTACAAATCAGTACCACGAAATAACAAACAGTACACAATATGCGATTAAACAATTGGACTTTATAATTCTTAATTTGACTATATGGTTAGTAAAGAAAACAAAAAAGAAGGGGCCCATTCTCATGAAATAGTCTACTGTGCAATGTTGGAGCTCACTGATAAGGCCATTTGTCCACCATCGACCTCCGATCGTTGCTGACCTTTGGATACTCGCTCCAAGTCCACTCCATCCGAGTTCTACCAATTCTCTCCATTCGCGTCTTCTCTCCTCATCTCTCCCCGACAAAAGACCGCAAGTTCCCAGCTCCCAGACACACAAGACAGAACAACATACCGCTCATTGGCTAGCATGCCCCATTATCTCTAGTCAGAACCCAAACATTGCTGCTGCAGAGAAACCATTAGCTCAGCAGTAGAACATTAGAGAGAAGACATTACATTAGCAGTGAAACCTTACAGCATGTTACACACCTCTTTCTGATGATTTGATTTCATTTTTCACTAAAAGAGCCACCCAACTCCCTTGGCCTACCTGCCTGTCTTTTTGATTCCATGTGTATTCTTGGACATTAATCTCCTAACAATAATCTTCTTTCAACTATGATTCAGTGATACCCACAATATCATATATGCCAATTTGTGACTGTGCTACAAGTTCATCTACCTTATTCCAGATATTGTGTGCATTTAAATATTACACGTTCAGTGTGTATTCATCGCCCTTTTCAATATTGTCCCCTTTTACATTGCAGCTCAACCCACTGACTGCAATTTTGCCAAATAATCAGCATCTCCTTGCCAGCAGTCTCACTACACACTATATCCAGAGGCTTTTTATGCTCAGCTTGATAGGCTACAGATTATGTTAAAGCCAATTAAAACTGATAATTCAAAGTATACTTTTCCTGTTAACATTAAATACACTCAGTGGCCACTTTATTAGGTACACCTGTACACCAGCTCGTTAATGCAAATATCTAATCAGCCAATCATGTGGCAACAACTCAAGGCATAAAATCATACAGACGTGGTCAAGAGGTTCAGTTGTTGTTCAGACCAAAGATCAGAATGGAAAGAAATGTGATCAAAGTTTTTTTGACCATGGCGTTATTTTTGGAGCCATACGGGGTGGTTTGGGTATCTCAGAAGTTGCTGATCTTCTGGGATTTACATGCACAATCGTTTCTCAAGTTCATAGAGAATGGTGCAAAACACAAAGAAAAATCCAGTGAGTGGTAGTTCTGTGGTCAAAAACAACCGGCTAATGAGAGATATCAGAGGAGAATGGCCAGACTGGTTCAAGCTGACAGTAACTGAAATAATCCTGTGTTACAACAGAGGTTTGCAGATTATCTTGAAATGCACAACGTGTTGAACCCTGAAGTGAATGGGCTACAGCAGCAGAAGACCACTCTGAGTTCCACTCACTGGGCACTTTGTTACTACACCCCTGTACATGATAAAGTGACTATTGAGTGTATACTATAATATCAAAACTAAAGTATATTTGCATGATTCCCGAACAAAAGATTTAAAACCCAAATGATATTCATCGAGGTAACAACTATGTTTCGTAGAATTTAATCAACAGGATGGGAAAGTGAAATAATTTACACAAAATAAAATAATTCAGTAACAGTTCCTTTAGGAAGACCAATAAAGTGAGATACTTAACTATATCTCATGAAAATCATTGGCAATTATTTGAGACTTGATGTATTCTGAAGCAAAGATATAGCTAAGGAAATATATTTTTCTTATTTTTAGAGTCTTATTCTTAGAGATACAGCACGGTAACAGGCCCTTCCGGCCCAATGAGCCACCACTGCCCAGTTGCACCCACATGACCAATTAATCTCCTACAGTGTATGTCTTTGGAAACTGGGAGGAAACCAGAGCACTAGGCGGAAACCCACATAGTCATGTGAAGAACGTACAAACTCCTTGCAGATAGCGGTGAAATTGAACCAGGATCGTTGGCACGGTAAAGCCTTACGCTAACCAAAACGCTACTGTGCAGCCCCGCAGTTGCTCGTAAACATTTAAATCAGGAGACTGGCTTCACTCACACCATTTAGTCTGGAATTTATGGACCAATGGACTAAACTGCAATGCAAAGACAGTCAACTGTAAACACCTTACTACTGTCTGAGTGAGCAACACCACCTCAATCATTTGACATGACCCTTCTGTTCACTTTACCCATAAAAATTCCCCTAGTCATTAACTATCAAAATTAAATATGGGAATAAAATCAAGAGGAACCAAGGAAAAGCATAATCTATGAAGGTCAATATGCCATATGAAACATTCAGAATCCATTGCTGCAAAGTAAATTACAGCTAAAGTATTATCATCAAATCTGTCACACTAATCCATGGGCTGATTCATAAATCTAGAAATGTTATTTAAAATTAATCAGCATTCCCTGGAGAAACCCAATGACCCAGGAACAAAATGTTTTGTATGCACCAGAAACAAAATCAGAGAATAAATAAATTGATAAACTTTTAGTACACAAGTAGTATTTCATATCAATCGTATGCAAGGAACACTGCAGAATAGTTGGATGCTTTGAAGTAATTAGTTATGTACACTGAACCATATCATAGCGTAATGTAAAAGTATTAAGTTGACCCAATGCCAATGTTACTAGGAGGACATTTGGATATGCAAGCGTGGACTGAGAGTAGTCAATTGAATGTAATGCAACATGAGGTGTTTAAAAAGGTGATAGAAAGGGTGGGGAACTGCCTACAACTGGACGTTCCTAAGTGTGGAAAAATGAGGAGAGCAGAGAGACAGGACATTACTTCAGGTACTGAGAATTAACGCAAGAAAAGCTGGGAGAAGTATCAAACAGGCAAAACATCAAAGTTCAAAAAAAATATATTGTCAAAGTATGTTAATGTCATCGGCTGGTGGTAGAATAACATCAGCACCGGACATCAAGGCGAATGGTCCGAGTTTGAATCCAGCCGGATCGTTGCGTACTGGGCTGAACATTGAGCCAGCAACTCAGCCTCGTAGAAAACAGTCTATGCTATGGAAATTGCAAAAAGTGCCGCTTGATGTGCCACAAGGCACAAGAAGGAACAACAATGTATATGTGAACATATACTACCTTGGGATTTATCTCCTTGCAAGCATTCAGAGTAGAACAAAGAACTGAAGAAGGGCCAATGGAAAACTTCACAGAAAGACTGACAAACAACCAATCTGCAAAAAGGACAAACTCTACAAATATAAATAATAATAATAATAATGAACAACAATATGAGAAAGTCTGCAGATGCAGGAAATCCGGAGCAACATAAACAAAATACTGGAGGAACTCAACAGGTCAGGTACCATCTGTGGAAATGAATAAACAGTTGACATTTTGGGCTGAGACCCTTCAGAGGACTGGAAAGGAAGAGGGAAGACACCAAAATAAAAGGAATGGTGGAGGGGAAGGAGGATCACTAGAAGCTGACAGGTGAAGCCAGGTGAGTGGGAAAGGTAAAGGGCTGGAAGGAAGAATCTGATAGGAGAGTAGAGTGGACCATTGGAGAAAGAGATAGAGAGGGGACCCAAGGGAGGTGACAGGCAGGTGAGAAAAGGTAACAGGCCAGAGGGGGGAATAGAAAAAGAGGAGAGGGAGGAGGAATTTGTTTTACCAGAAGGAAAATTCGTTATTAATGCCATTTGGTTGGAGGACCCGCAGACAGAATATAAGGTGTTACTAACCCATCCTGAGGGTGTCCTTATCCTTCTGCTAAAAACATGTTTCCCTCAGATTATTACTTGAAGATCCTGCTCTTTAATCTATGAGATAGCTTTCCAACTTCATGTTGCAGGACCACACTTCTCCTTTCACTAATGATTACCAGTGTGGACTATGATTTCTGGTTGCTTGTCCTTGCCATTTAGAATGCTCAACAATATTCTGTGGCATCAGTGACACTGGCACCAGGGAGACAACACATGATACCTTGATTATATGCATTGCTGTCTATTCAAGTCATCATCAATGGACTCTTGGTCATCCCCTTATGCTGCCGAGCCACCCACGGTGCCGTGATCTTGGCTCAGCATGGATATGTTCACCGCCAGCATTTTCCAACACAGAGAAAGGGTCTGGGGGCCAGATGCCCTCTGTCATTTCCCTGACTGCCTCTGCTTGATGCTCACCCATTACTTTTTGATTCACCTTTCCTTAGGCTGCAGCAGGACCATCTCTAAACAGATCGTCTTCACACAATTTCCATAGTCGATGATGCACCGCAGTACCTTCAGTTGGTGTTCAAATGTCAAGTCCTGGCAAAAACTGAAAGCATCCCCCGCAAATGATGTCACCCAGAGCTCAAGAAATGACTTGGAATTCCCATCCGTTGGAACACCTGGAATGAACACTCTTGCTGCACTTTCTTTTGAGAAAGATCACCCACCCCCATAAACACACTGAAAATAATCCCACCAGTTCCTACCCTTATATAATCTAGAGAATATGTCAAATTGCACACTAATCACCCACGAGCCTTGTACCAATGACAGACTGTCCCACCACAGGTCCGTGTTGAGAAGACGATAAGGTACTCATCGAAGAAATCGAAAATGAAAGACTGATTGGTAATTGGTTTGTTACTTTCACATATCCAAAGATGCAATGAAAAACTTTTGTTTGCGTGCCACTCAGACAGGTCATTCTCTGGTGAATTCTCTCCATCACATTGGGAAGGAGTTAAGGGTGCATTAGTTCCCACACCACCAGGTTCAAGCACAGTCAATACCCATCAACCATCAGGCTCCTGAACCAGCATGGATAATGTCACTCACCTCAACGCTCAACTGATTCCAAAGGACTCTACATCTGAAGTTCTGAATATTATTGAAATAAGTTTTTTTTTTACTTGCACAGTTTGTCGTTTCTATGTTGGTTATTTGACAGTCTCTGTTTGTGTGGGGGGTATTTGGAGTGTCCAGGAAGGGTAGCACCTCTGGCAAATGGGCACGTTGTGTCCATTCCAGGGCAACTCATCCACACTTGGTCCCCACCGGAAACTGAGCTCTCACCTTTGGCCCTAAGTAGCAAGTAGCTCTTGGCACCCTGGTACACCTCTTCAACAGGCAGGCTAAACCAGGTGAGGGCAGCCAGCAGCTTCACAACCTGGTGAGCTAGGAAGATGCCTGTCCAAGCGTGCGATTCAGCTCCAGTAGAATGGGCGGATGAGATCTACAGTGAGATCCAAAGGCCAGGAAGGTGGTACTGCAACACTCCATGGAGAGCAAAGGACAACACTCAACACTGCAACACCCAGTGGACAGCATGACAAGGCACAGAAGACACCAGGGTCACCCACTGCAATGAAGGAAGATCCCAGTTTGTGATGCCTGTTCATACCTTGGACAGGGACTTCAGACGATGAGAGATTGGAACTGCCTCAGTGCAAAGGCTTTTTTAACTAAAAATTGTCCCACACAGGTTTCCTGTCCTCATCAGACATGGTGGACAACCACCAGGTTTGTGTGTAGTGTCTTATCAGTTCCTCTGTAATTCTGTGTTCTACTGGGAATGCCTGCAAGAAAATGAATCTCAGTCTATTATAAGGTGACATATCCGTACCATCAGAATAAATTTACTTTAAATTTTGAGATGAGAAGTATTTAAAAAGGGTAACTTTACCTAAGTTAGATCAATCACCCAGTTGAGATGGAATGCATCCCAGACTGCTGAGGGAAGTAAAGTAGGTAAGAAGGCACCTGTCCATAATTGGTAGATTAGCGATTACAATGTTTTAAATATTACGCGCTTATTCAAAAGACGACATGGAAATAAACCCAGAAACTCTACAGACAGGATGATTGAACTTCTGTGATGGAAATTGTTCAAAGCAATTATTGAGGACAGAATAAGCAATCATTTGGACAGATGTAAATTGATGAGAAAAGGCCAATGTGGGGTTATCAAAGGCGTATGGTGCCCAGCTAACTTGGTAGAGTTTTTTACCCCCGGAAAATCAGGAGGTAATTAATGAAAGAAATATAATTGATATGTGTTTTGAAAAGTTTTCTCATCAGGTGCCAAATGACAGGATTATCATCAAGACTGATGATATACAAGAATATTAGCAAGGATAGAAAATTGGCAAAGTAACAGGAAACAGGGAGCGACGGTGGAATGCTGCTTTTCAGACTGGAGAGAGGAAGACAATGCAGTTCCCCATGGGTCAGTACCAGGGTCACTTCTTTTCCTACTCTGATTTAGATATGTATGTTCAGGAAAGTGAATCCAAATCTGCAGATGAGACATACTATATAGAGAACTACAAGGAGACCAACAGACATCAAGAAGATACAAACAAGCTGTGAGAATGGGTGATTGAAATTCAATGCTGAAAGATCTGAAGCATTACATTTGAGTAGAAAGCGTGAGAAGGAGCTGCAGAGCAAATCTGTGGGCCTGTCTTGGATGAACATTTCATCATTGATCACAATATGGTGAAAGAAGGCTGAAGAATTGGAGGATGACATAGAGAAGAAATTAAAGAAGGTATGAAGATGAACAGACTGTAAACCTGGATGTGAGAGTCATTTTTATATCCCAGGAGGGAACAAAGGAAATAGAATAGATGTCAAATTTATATTAGGAAGGACAGTGTAGGACTAGGTACAGATGTGATGTCATGACAAAAGATGACAGTTTTTTTCCCGGTGGGGGGAAGGGGGATCATGCTTATTGTGGCAGGGGGGAGCTGGGGGGTGGGGGGGGGGAGTCTTTGGGATTCTAACATTTAACTGTCGTTCATACTACCCTGGGATTCATTTTCTTGTGGACATTCACAGTAGCTTCACAGTCACTAACAGTGGCCAGCTCCCTCTGCCAGACAACACACAGTTCTGTGAGGATAACTAATGAAGGGATAGGTCACTTGCGCAATCACTACACACAAGCCTGTCATTGAGAAAATACACGTGCTTTCTGGAGATCTATTGTTTTCCAAAGAAAAAAAATAAATTAGCTTCTAAAATAGGTTTAGTCTTTGGTTGATTAAGTCTGGTTGTTTATTTGAATGTAACAGAGTTCACTCCAGGTGAGGATCCCAGCAGACCATTCCATTGCATATAAGAAAGGACTCCTGTAACTAGACTGACAACATTCAGACAGTGCCTGATGGGCAACTCTCCTTGACACATAACATGGGCTATCCAGTTATCTTTGTGTTTGAAAGCATCTACTACCCCATTCTTGCAGCAGTTGGCATTACAGGTAAGGGAAAGGAACTAGTTAATGTGCATAATTTTCTGAATGTCCTGTAAATGTTTATTTATTCTTCTCTTGCATTGCAACGTGCAAATATTCCTTTTTATAGAAGGGAGGCTGAGAGTAAATGTATCAGACAGGTGGAGGGAGGCAAGCAGAGATGTATAACAAGCACGATGTACTTCCACCAGCTGCAGTAAGATGCCTCCACCGGATGCACCTTTCCTTCCTTTCACCATCTGGAGGTACCGTTCCTCCTCTAACTCCCTGGTTCACTCATCCATCTCCACCAACATCCACTGCCCTGCTCAGCACTGTTTTATACAACCACATCACCTTCCCTTTGCCTCTTCCATTCCCACCATTCAGGTGACCAAGCACTTCTTCTGAATGAGGCAATAACATCCTTGTGATCCTTCAAAATTGGTGAAGTATCTTCAGTGCTCATGGTTTGGTGTCCTCAATACTGAACCAGCCTAATGCAACCAACCGTTGTGTCACACTGGCACAGTTAGTAGTTCTGCTGTCTCACAGCTTTAGTTACCCGGGTTCAGCTCTGATTTCTAATGCTCACTCGTTAGGGTTTGATCATTCTCCTTTTGGATTTTTATCCAAGAGCTCCAGTTTCCTCCAGAACCTGAAGGAGGCTTGGATTGAATAATTAAACATCCTGCTCGGTGACTGGAGGATCTAGTGTGAGTTCAGGGAAGTCTGGGGAGAAAAAAATGAGATTAGCATAAAAATGTCAGTACAGACTTGGCTATGTACTACGTATGTGAACGTATGACAGCATTTTGTTGAATATTGCCACGAGGTTAGTTGTCAGCAGACATCTGATTGTTGCTCCAACTCCGAACTTCCTCTCTTTCATTCTATCTCTATCTCTCACTCACACACACACTCCCTTCTTACACTGCCCCTGTTAACACCAATGTAAGCAGAAGGAAATATATCTCCTGGATGTCATGTTGGACTCAATAGTGAATTCAAGGATTTCAGATGCCCAGCCATTCCAGTTTTCTGTCAGTTCTGATGTTAGATCAGTAACATGTAAAGTTTAACATAATAGACGTTCTCTGATCTGTGGATTAATTTCAGCATTGTGGGGTTTTTTTTGGGAGGGGTGGATTTTCGGGAAAGCAATGTTTTTTTTTGCTTCTCACAGTTACAATATCTTTTAATGCAGTGTTTTCATCTATTTACCACCTTTCTGCCAGATCAGCTGTTAGTAATAATCCTTTGCTGGCCTTTTTCAGACAATACTAACATCATTCACCATATGTAGAATACTCTGTTCTTCATATTGTAACCAAGTTTTTTCAATTTGTAATTCCTTTTCACCCTGGCATTGACTTATTTGCAGAGTCTGGTGACAACTTCCTTTTCTTTCTTTTGCAGTTAATCTGGTGGCGATTGTAATCCTGTGCCGGGGAAATTGTGGACTCTCCAAATGTATTACTCACTATTTGGTTGCCATGGCAATGGCGGATCTAATGGTGGTGATCTTCGAAGTCATACTGAAGCGAATTAACAACATTTATTTGCCGATAAACTTTTTGTTCATCACTCCGGTCTGTGCCACAATACTTGTCGTAAAGATTACCGCCCTCGATTGCTCTGTTTGGTTCACGGTTGCTTTTACCTTTGATCGCTTTGTGGCCATTTCTTGTCAGAAACTCAGACCAAGGTACTGTACCAAGAGGACAGCAGGTGTGGTTATTGCCACTTTGTGTATGCTGGCCTGTTTGAAGAGCATCCCGTTTTACTTTTCAAATGAACACAATTATGTGATTAACAACATTCCATATCTCTGCATGGGAACTGCTGCCTATTATACCTCACCCCTGTGGGCGGCTTACGAGTTGTTTGACAGTATAGTAACTCCTTTGACACCAGTCTTTCTCATCCTTTCATTCAATGCCCTTACCGTTAAACATATCATAAAGTCCAATAAAATCCGTAGGGCGCTTGTGAGTAACAGCGATAATCGCAATGATCCCGAGAGTGAGAACCGTAAGAAGTCAATGGTTTTGCTCTTCACTCTATCTGGCAACTTCATCCTCCTCTGGACACCCTATTTTGTACATTCCTTAAAATGGCAAGTGAAAAACTACAATTACGAGGATAAGTATTACACTAATCCCATATACATCAACCAGCAAACGGGATTCATTTTGCAACTACTCAGTTCCTGCACCAACACTTGCATCTATGGACTGACACAGAGGAAGTTCAGACAGGAGCTGAAAAATGGGGTGAAGTATCTGGTCACACTGAACGGGAAACTCTGTCAATAGAAATCAACTGACATAAAGCTGTACCAAATATTGTGGGTTTTCTCTCTCTCTTGCAGTTTATTTCAGGTTGAAACTGAACATGTGACAAATTAAGGTTTTTTTTCTTTTTTACTTCATCATACTGGGAGATAATCAGGGAGAGTTGAGAGCCAGTTAATCATATAACCCTCAGGTTCTGTCAGCTGCGTGAGTCTAAGGAAGGCCATCTCTGTCCCCACCAAACGTGTAAGATTGAGGTGCAAAACCTCCTGTTTGCGTGGATGCTGCGTGATGTGTTACCCTGTTACAAATCAGTACCACGAAATAACAGACAGGAGACCATATGAAATTAAACGATTTAGCTTTATAATTCTGATTTGACTGAAGGGTTAGTGAAGTAAAGTAAAGAGAAAAGGGTCCATGTTAATGAAACAGTCTAATGTGCACAAGTTGGAGCTCACGGTTTCCCTTTCTCCGATCCTCCATCGATTTCCCCGGGTTTTATTGATTCTCGGCCCCACTCCAAGTCCACTCCCTTCTGGTGTCTATGATCTCTCCTTTCTGGCTTCTTCTCTCTCCATCTTCCACCGAACCAAACACCCAGGTCACCTCGGTCTCAGGTACACAACAAGAAAAAACACTCCCCTTATTGGACGGCTCACATTCCAAAGCACCCGTTATCTCCAACCATAAACCAAACACTGCTTCTACAGAACAACCATTACATTAGCAGTGAAACCTTTCCCAGAGTGTTACAACCATACAGAATGATTGCGGATTCCAAAGAATTGGTTCAGTCCATCTAATTAGTTTTGATATTATGTCAACACAGAACAATAAAATACACACGATCTACTTTACAAGACCACAAAACATACTGTAGGAGCATAATTAGGCCATGCAGCCCATTCAGTTGACTCTGCCATTTTATCATAGAGTCTTGGACAAATACAGCACTGAAACAAGCCCTTCAGCCTATCTAGTCCATGTCAAAATCTTTAAACTTCCTACTCCCGTCAACTTACATCCGAATCATAGCCCTCCATACCCCCACCATCCGTCTACCTATCCACATTTCTCTTAAATATTGAAACTGAGCTCACAAGCACCACTTGTGCTAGCTGCTCATTCTGCACTCTCACAGCCCTCTCAGTGAAGAAGTTTTCCCTCATCTTCCCCTTAACGTTTTACCTTTCACCCTTAATCCATGAGCACCAGTTGTAGTCCCAGCCAACCTCAGTGGAAAAAGCCTGCTTGCACTTACCCTATCTAACGCTTCATACTTTTGTCTCCCTCTATGAATTCTCCCCTCAATCATCTAGGTTCCAAAGAATAAAGTCCTAATCTAATCCATTGGTCCTCATAACTCAGGTCCTCCAGACCCAGCAACATCCTTATCTATTTTGTTTGTATTCTTTCAACCTTATTTATATCTTTCCTGTAGGGAGGTGACAAAAACTGTACTCAATATACCAAATTAGCCCGCACCAACATCTCATACAACTTCAACATAACATCCCACTTCCTGTACCCAGGTACTTGGATTTATGAAGGTCAAAGTGGCAGATGTTTTCTTTAAGACACTATCTACCTATTCTGCCACTGTCAATGAATTATAGATCAGTATTCTCAGATCGCTTTCTTCTACAGCACTCCTCGATGTCCTACTGATCACTGTGTAAGACCTATCCTGGTTGATCCTACTGTACTGCAAAACCTCACACCTGTGTGCATTAAATTCCACATCCCATTTTACAGCCCTTTTTTCCAGTGGATCCAGTTCCTGTTGCAAGCCCTGTTCTCCTTCCTCGCTGTCTACTAGACCTCCAGTCTTGGTGTCAAAAGCAGATATGCTGATCCTGTTAACCACAATATCATCCAGATCTTTGATTTAGATGACAGGCAACAATATACCCAGCACCAATCCCTGCGGCACTCCACCCATCATAAATCTCCAGTCAGAGAGGCAACCATCTACTACCACCCTCTGGCTTCTCCCACAAAGCTAATGTCTTATCCAATTTACTGCATCCTCTTGATGCCAAGAGACTAAACATTCTTTACCAACCTCCCATGTGATACCTTGTCAAATGCCTTACTGAAGTCCTTGTAGACAACATCCACTACCTTGCCTTCATCATTGTTCCCGGTAATATTCTGGAAAATCTCTTTAAGATTGGTTCTACATGACTTACCATACACAACCTTCCCTAAACAGTGAATGTCTATGCAAATACATATGTATCTAGTCCCTTAGAATACCTTCAAATAACTTTCCCATCATTGATATCAGGCTCAGTAGCTTATAATATCCTGGTTTATTTTTAGATCCTTTCTAAAACATCAGCACAACATCAGCTAAACCCCAATCCTCCAGGACCACTCCTGTTGCCAAGGATGATTTCAATATCTCTGCTCAGGTCCCTGCAATTTCTGCACTTGCCTCCCATGGGAACACCCTGGTGACTTATCCACTCTAAGTTAGCTCAAGGTAGCAACTAAGTTAGCTCAAGGTAATCTGAATAGGGTCCGTGACCTCACTGCTGCTTTGTCTCACTTCTATAGACTCTGCATCCATCTCCTGTGTAATTACAGATGCTTAGAATTAGAGGGTGCCCAGTTAAAACAGAGATGAGGAGAAATTTTTTTAGCCAGAGGGTCGTGCATTTGTGGAATTCGTTGCCACATACAGCTGTGGAGGCCCGATCATTGAGGGTGTTTAAGGAAGAGATTGACAGGTATCTAATTAGTCAGGGTATCAAGGGATATGGGGGAAAAGCCGGAAATTGGAACTAGATGGGTGAATAGTTTAGTTCATGGGGGAGCTGCGGAGCAGACTCGATGGGCCGAATGGCCTACTTCTGCTCCTTTGTCTTGTCTTGTGATCCATTTAAGATCTTCCCCAACTCTTTTAGCTCCATACATAGATTACCATTCTGATCTTCCAGACGACCAATTTTGTCCCTTGCAATACTTTCACTCTTAACATATCTGTAGAATTACTTGGGATTTTCCTTCACCTTGTCTGCTGGGGCAACTTCATGCCTTCTTTTAGCTCTGATTTCATTCTTAAGTGTGCTTTGCTACCTCATTTGTTCTTACCTGCCTATACCTGGCATACACCTTTTTTTCTTAAGGGGCCCCAACATCTCTTGAAATCCAAGGTACTCTATACCTGTCTTCTTTACCTTTTATTCTGACAGGCACATACAAGCTTTGTACTCTCAAAATTTCACTTTTAAAGGCCTCCCACATACCAGGTACACCTTTGCCAGTAAGCAGCCTGTCCCAATGGACACTTGTTTGATCCTTTCTGATACCATCAAAATTGGACTTCCTCCAATTTAGAATCTCAACACGCGGAGCAGACCCACCTTTCTATACTTTGAAACTAATTGCATTGTGATCACTAGGTACAAAGTGTACCACGACCCACACTTCTGTCAACTGCCCTGTCTCATTCCATAGTTACAGGTCAAGTATGACAGTCTCTCATTGAGATCTCAATGTATTTATTAAGGAAACTTTCCTGAACACATTTGACAAACTCTATCCAATTTAGTTCTTTTACAGTATGGGAATGCCAGTTAATATGTAGAAAGTTAAAATCCATTACAGCATTCTTATGTTTGTTGCAACAGTCTGGGATCTCTCTACAAATTTACTCCTCTAAATCCTGCAGACTGTTGGGTGGTCTATAATATAGCCCCATTAACATGTCCCTTCCTTTCTTATTCCTCAATTACACCCATAAAGCCTCACTAGATGAGCTCTCCAGTTTGTCCTGACAAAGCACTGCAGTAACATTTTCACTGACCTGTAATTTCACCCCTCCCACTTTAATCCCTCCCACTCTGCTGCATCTAAAACAGTGGAACCCTGCCCCCTCCGGCTACCAAGTCCCGCTGATGGTATCAGATCATAATTCCATTTGTTGATCCATGCCCTGAGCTCATCTGCCTTTCCTGCATTACCTTCTTGCATTGAAATATATGCAGTTCAGGAAATTTGTTGCACGATGCACAGCATTTTGATTCCTGATGCAACGTCTCCACTATCTGTTTGGGTACTCTGGTTACTATTTCCCTGCAACTTAGTTTAACCACACACCCTGAGCAACACTGGCAAACTAACCCACTAGGATATTAGTACCCCAGCAGTTCAGGTGCAAACTGCTCACAACACTCCAACAGTGGTCTAACCAATGCCTTATACAGCCTCAGCATTACATCCTTGCTCTTATATTCTTCCACCTCATAAAATCATCCCACCATAAGCAGCCAAAAAAAGGGGAATGCTCACTCGATTGTGGACACTGTGAAAATCAAGCTGATCACAGTAAATTCAGAGTGGCACAGAGGGAGCATGAGAAAGAGCCAACATCAAACACAAATAGAAATCAGAAATATTCTCTACCCATATGAATGGGAAAATTGGGAAGGGATTGATTGAAGACCAAAAGGAAATTTAATTGTGGAGGCAGAAATCTTAAATGAGAACTTTTGAATATCAAAGAAGATGCTTTTGGAGTCAGAAGGAGGATATGATCGAGATCATATCGGGAAGGGGTTAAGGGTGACTTAGGGCCCACACCACCATGTTCCGGCGCAGTCATTACCCTTCAACCATCAGGCTCCTGAACCAGCGTGTATAACGTCACACACCTCAACGTTCAACTGATTCCACAACCTATGGTCTCGCTAATGTGCCGCTCCGCAGTCGCTCATAAACATTTAAATCGATAACGTCAATAACGTCACTCACCTCAACACTAAACTGATTCCACAACTTTTAAGGACTCTACACCTGATGTTCTGAATATTATTGAAACAAGTTTTTTTTTACTTGCACAGTTTGTCGTTTCTATGTTGGTTATTTGACAGTCTCTGTTTGTGTGGGGGGTATTTGGAGTGTCCAGGAAGGGTAGCACCTCTGGCAAATGGGCACGTTGTGTCCATTCCAGGGCAACTCATCCACACTTGGTCCCCACCGGAAACTGAGCTCTCACCTTTGGCCCTAAGTAGCAAGTAGCTCTTGGCACCCTGGTACACCTCTTCAACAGGCAGGCTAAACCAGGTGAGGGCAGCCAGCAGCTTCACAACCTGGTGAGCTAGGAAGATGCCTGTCCAAGCGTGCGATTCAGCTCCAGTAGACTGGGCGGATGAGATCTACAGTGAGATCCAAAGGCCAGGAAGGTGGTACTGCAACACTCCATGGAGAGCAAAGGACAACACTCAACACTGCAACACCCAGTGGACAGCATGACAAGGCACAGAAGACACCAGGGTCACCCACTGCAATGAAGGAAGATCCCAGTTTGTGATGCCTGTTCGTACCTTGGACAGGGACTTCAGACGATGAGAGATTGGAACTGCCTCAGTGCAAAGGCTTTTTTAACTAAAAATTGTCCCACACAGGTTTCCTGTCCTCATCAGACATGGTGGACAACCACCAGGTTTGTGTGTAGTGTCATATCAGTTCCTCTGTAATTCTGTGTTCTACTGGGAACGCCTGCAAGAAAATGAATCTCAGTCCAAGCGTGCCGTATAAGGTGACATATACGTACCATCAGAATAAATTTACTTTAAATTTTGAGATGAGAAGTATTTAAAAAGGGTAACTTTACCTAAATTAGATCAATCACCCAGTTGAGATGGAATGCATCCCAGGCTGCTGAGGGAAGTAAAGTAGGTAAGTAGGCACCTGTCCATAATTGGTAGATTAGCGATTACAATGTTTTAAATATTACGCGCTTATTCAAAAGACGACATGGAAATAAACCCAGAAACTCTACAGACAGGATGATTGAACTTCTGTGATGGAAATTGTTCAAAGCAATTATTGAGGACAGAATAAGCAATCATTTGGACAGATGTAAATTGATGAGAAAAGGCCAATGTGGAGTTATCAAAGGCGTATGGTGCCCAGCTAACTTGGTAGAGTTTTTTACCCCCGGAAAATCAGGAGGTAATCAATGAAAGAAATATAATTGATATGTGTTTTGAAAAGTTTTCTCATCAGGTGCCAAATGACAGGATTATCATCAAGACTGATGATATACAAGAATATTAGCAAGGATAGAAAATTGGCAAAGTAACAGGAAACAGGGAGCGACGGTGGAATGCTGCTTTTCAGACTGGAGAGAGGAAGACAATGCAGTTCCCCATGGGTCAGTACCAGGGTCACTTCTTTTCCTACTCTGATTTAGATATGTATGTTCAGGAAAGTGAATCCAAATCTGCAGATGAGACATACTATATAGAGAACTACAAGGAGACCAACAGACATCAAGAAGATACAAACAAGCTGTGAGAATGGGTGATTGAAATTCAATGCTGAAAGATCTGAAGCATTACATTTGAGTAGAAAGCGTGAGAAGGAGCTGCAGAGCAAATCTGTGGGCCTGTCTTGGATGAACATTTCATCATTGATCACAATATGGTGAAAGAAGGCTGAAGAATTGGAGGATGACATAGAGAAGAAATTAAAGAAGGTATGAAGATGAACAGACTGTAAACCTGGATGTGAGAGTCATTTTTATATCCCAGGAGGGAACAAAGGAAATAGAATAGATGTCAAATTTATATTAGGAAGGACAGTGTAGGACTAGGTACAGATGTGATGTCATGACAAAAGATGACAGTTTTTTTCCCGGTGGGGGGAAGGGAGATCATGCTTATTGTTGCTCATGTGTGGCAGGGGGGAGCTGGGGGGGGGGTGGGGGGAGTCTTTGGGATTCTAACATTTAACTGTCGTTCATACTACCCTGGGATTCATTTTCTTGTGGACATTCACAGTAGCTTCACAGTCACCAACAGTGGCCAGCTCCCTCTGCCAGACAACACACAGTTCTGTGAAGATAACTAATGAAGGGATAGGTCACTTGTGCAATCACTACACACAAGCCTGTCACTGAGAAAATACACGTGCTTTCTGGAGATCTATTGTTTTCCAAAGAAAAAAAAATAAATTAGCTTCTAAAATAGGTTTAGTCTTTGGTTGATTAAGTCTGGTTGTTTATTTGAATGTAACAAACAGAGTTCACTCCAGGTGAGAATCCCAGCAGACCATTCCATTGCATATAAGAAAGGACTCCTGTAACTAGACTGACAACATTCAGACAGTGCCTGATGGGCAACTCTCCTTGACACATAACATGGGCTATCCAGTTATCTTTGTGTTTGAAAGTATCTACTACCCCATTCTTGCAGCAGTTGGTATTACAGGTAAGGGAAAGGAACTAATTAATGTGCATAAGTTTCTAGATGTTCAATGAATGTTTATTTTTCTTCTCTTGCATTGCAACATGCAAGTATTCATTTTTACAGAAGGGAGGCTGACAATATATGTGTCAGACAGGTGGAGAGAGGCAAGCAGAGATGTATAACAAGCACGATGTACTTCCACCAGCTGCAGTAAGATGCCTCCACCGGATACACCTTTCCTTCCTTTCACCATCTGGAAGTACCGTTCCTCCTCTGACTCCCTGGTTCACTCATCCATCTCCACCCACAACCACTGCCTTGCTCAGCACTGTTTTATACAACCACATCACCTTCCCTTTGCCTCTTTCATTCCCACCATTCAGGTGACCAAGCACTTCTTCTGAATGAAGCAATAGCATCCTTGTAATCCTTCAAAATTGGTGAAGTATTTTCAGCTTTCATGGTTTGGAATCCTCTCTACTGAACCAGCCAAATGTAACCAACCGTTGTGCCACACTGGTACAGTTAGTAGTTCTGCTGTCTCACAGCTTTAGTTACCCGGGTTCAGCTCTGACTTCTAATGCTCACTCTTTAGAGTTTGATCATTCTCCTTTTGGATTTTTATCCAAGAGCTCCAGTTTCCTCCAGCACCTGAAGGAGGCTTGGATTGAATTACAGAATTAAACATCCTGCTTGGTGACTGGAGAATCTCGGGTAAGATAAGGGAAATATGGGGAGAATAAAATGAGATTAGCATAAAAATGTCAGTACAGACTTGGCTATGTACCACGTATGTGAACGTATGACAACATTTTGTTGAATACTGCCACGAGGTTAGTCGTCAGCCGACATCTGATTGTTGCTCCAACTCCGAACTTCCTCTCTTTCTCTCTCTCTCTATCTCCCACTCTCACACACACATTAACTTGTTACACTGTCCCTGTTAACGCCAATGAAAGCAAAAGGAAATGTACTTCTGGAAGTCATGTTGGACTCAATAGTGAATTCAAGGATTTCAGATGCCCAGCCACTCCAGTTTTCTGTCAGTTCTGATGTCAGGTCAGTAACATGTAAAGTTTAACTTAATAGACGTTCTCTGACCTGTGGATTAATTTCAGCATTGTTTTCAGCATTTTTTTTGGAGGGGTGGATTTTCAGGAAATGCAATGTTTTTTTTTGCTTCCCACAGTTACAATATCTTTTCATGTAGCGATTTCATCCATTTCCCACCTTTCTGCCAGAGCAGCTGTTAGTAATAATCCTTTGCTGGCCTTTCTCAGATAACACTAACATCATTCACCATATGTAGAATATTCTGTTCTTCATATTGTTACCAGGTTTTTTCAATTTGTAATTTCTTTTCACCCTGGCATTGACTTATTTGCAGAGCCCGGTGACAACTTTCTCTTCTTTCTTTTGCAGTTAACCTGGTGGCGATTGTAATCCTGTGCCAGGGAAATTGCGGACTCTCCAAATGTATTACTCGCTATTTGGTTGCCATGGCAATGGCGGATCTAATGGTGGTGATCATCGAAGTCATACTGAAGCGAATTAACAACATTTATTTGCCGATAAACTTTTTGTTCATCACTCCGGTCTGTGCCATGATACTTGTCGTAAAGATGGCAGCCCTCGATTGCTCTGTTTGGTTCACGGTCGCTTTTACCTTCGATCGCCTTGTAGCCATTTCTTGTCAGAAACTCAGACCAAGGTACTGTACCGAGAGGACAGCAGGTGTGGTTATTGCCACTTTGTGTACGCTGGCCTGTTTGAGGAGCATCCCATTTTACTTTTCAAATGAACCCAATTATGTGATTAACAACATTCCATATCTCTGCATTGGAACTGCTGCCTACGACACCTCACCCCTGTGGGTGGCTTACGAGTTGTTTCACAGTATAGTAACTCCTTTGACACCAGTCTTTCTCATCCTTTCATTCAATGCCCTTACCGTTAAACATATCATAAAGTCCAATAAAATCCGTAGGGTGCTCCTGAGTAACAGCGATAATCGCAATGATCCCGAGAGTGAGAACCGTAAGAAGTCTATGGTTTTGCTCTTTACTCTATCTGGCAACTTCATCCTCCTCTGGATGCCATATTTTGTACATTCCCTAAAATGGCAATTAAAAAACTACAATTACGAGGATAAGTATTACACTAACCCCATATACATTAACCAGCAAACGGGATTCATGTTGCAACTACTCAGTTCCTGCACCAACACTTGCATCTATGGATTGACGCAGAGGAAGTTCAGACAGGAGCTGAAAAATGGGGTGAAGTATCTGGTCACACTGAACGGGAAACTCTGTCAATAGAAATCAACTGACATAAAGCTGTACCAAATATTGTGGGTATTTTCTCTCTCTTGCAGCTTATTTCAGGTTGTAACTGAACATGTGACAAATTAAGGTTTTTTTTCTTTTTTATTTCATCATTCTGAGAGATGTTCAGGGAGGGTTGAGAGCTAGTTAACCATATAACCCTCAGGTTCTGTCAGCTGTGTGAGTCTAAGGAAGGCCATCTCTGTCCCCACCAAACGTGTGAGATTGAGGTGTAAAACCTCCTGTTTGCGTGGATGCTGTGTGATGTGTTACCCTGTTACAAATCAGTACCACGAAATAACAGACAGGAGACCATATGTAATTAAACGATTTAGCTTTATAATTCTTGATTTGACTAAAGGGTTAGTAGAGTAAAACAAAAAGAAAAGGGTCCATTTTAATAAAACAGTCTAATGTGCACAAGTTGGAGCTCACGGTTTCCCTTTCTCCGATCCTCCATCGATTTCCCCGAGCTTCATTGACTCCCAGCCCCACTCCAAGTCCACTCCTTTCTGGTGTCCATGATCTCTCCTTTCCAGCATCTTCTCTCTCCATCTTCCACTGAACCAAAAACCTAGCTCACCTCGGTCTTAGGTACACAACAAGAAAACACATTCCCCTCATTGGACGGCTCACATTCCAAAGCACCCGTTATCTCCAACCATAAACCAAACACTGCTTCTCCAGAAAGACAATTACATTAGTAGTGAAACCTTTCCCAGAGCGTTACAACCATACAGAATGGTTGGGGATTCCAAATAATTGGTTCAATCCATCTAAATAGTTTAGATATTATGTCAACACAGAACAAGAAAATACACACCATCTACTTTACCTTCAGCCCATTAAGTTGACTATGCCATTTTATCATAGAGTCTTGGACAAATACAGCACTGAAACAAGCCCTTCAGCCCAACTAGTCCATGCCAAAATCTTTAAACTTCCTACTCCCGTCGAGTTACATCCGAATCATAGCCCTCCGTACCCCCACCATCCGTGTACCTATCCAAATTTCTCTTAAATGTTGAAACTGAGCTCACAAGCACCACTTGTGCTAGCTGCTCATTCTGCACTCTCACAGCTCTCTCAGTGAAGAAGTTTTCCCCTCATGTTCACTTTAGCACCAGTTGTAGTCCCAGCCACCTCAGTGGAAAAAGCCTGCTTGCATTTACCCTATCTAACGCTTCATACTTTTGTCTACCTCTATGAATTCTCCCCTCAATCATCTAGGTTCCAAAGAATAAAGTCCTGACCTATTCCATTGGTCCTCATAACTCAGGTCCTCAGAGACCCAGCAACATCCTTGTCTATTTTGTTTGTACTCTTTCAGCCTTATTTACATCTTTCCTGTAGGTAGGTGACAAAAACTGTACTCAATATTTCAAATTAGGCCGCACCAACATCTCATACAACTTCAACATAACATCCCACCTCCTGTACCCAGGTACTTGGATTTATGAAGGTCAAAGTGGCAGATGTTTTCTTTAAGACACTATCTACCTATTCTGCCACTGTTGATGAACTATAGATCAGTATTCCCAGATCGCTTTCTTCTACAGCACTCCTCAATGCCCTACTGATCACTGTGTAAGACCTATCCTGGATGATCCTACTGTAGTGCAAAACCTCACACCTGTGTGTATTGAATTCCACCTCCCATTTTACAGCCCTTTTTTCCAGTGGATCCAGTTCCTGTTGCAAGCCCTGTTCGCCTTCCTCACTGTCTACTAGACCTCCAGTCTTGGTGTCAAAAGCAGATATGCTGATCCAGTTAACCACAATATCATCCAGATCTTTGATTTAGATGACAAGCAACAATATACCCAGTACCAATTCCTGCGGCACTCCACCCGTCATAAATCTCTAGTCAGAGAGGCAACCATCTACTACCACCCTCTGGCTTCTCCCACAAAGCTAATGTCTTATCCAATTTACTGCCTCCTCTTGATGCCAAGTGACTGAACGTTCTTTACCAACCTCCCATGCGACACCTTGTCAAACGCCTTACTGAAGTCCTTGTAGACAACATCCACTACCTTGCCTTCATCATTGTTCCCGGTAATATTCTGGAAAATCTCTTTAAGATTGGTTCTACATGACTTAGCATGCACAACTTTCCCTAAACAGTGAATGTCTATGCAAATACATATGTATCTGGTCCCTTAGAATACTTTCCAATAACTTTCCCATCATTGATATCAGGCTCACTAGCTTATAATATCCTGGTTTATTTTTAGAGCTTTTCTAAAACATCAGCACAACATTAGCTAAACCCCAATCCTCTGGTACATCTCCTATTGCCAAGGATAATTTCAATATCTCTGCTCAGGCCCCTGCAATTTCTGCACTTGCCTCCCATGGGGTACGAGGGAACACCTGGTCAGGCCCTGGTGATTTATCCACTCTAAATTAGCTCAAGGTAGCAACCAACCCCTGCTTTGTAATCTGAATAGGGTCCGTGATCTTGCTGCTGCTTTGCCTCACTTCAATAGACTCTGTGTCCATCTCCTGTGTAATTACAGATGCAAAGGTCCACTTAAGATCTTCCCCAACTCTTTTGGCTCCATACATAGATTACCATTCTGATCTTCCAGACGACCAATTTTGTCCCTTGCAATACCTTCACTCTTAACATATCTGTAGAATTCCCTGGGATTTTCCTTCACCTTGTCTGCTGGGGCAACTTCATGTCTTCTTTTAGCTCTGATTTCATTCTTAAGTGTACTTTGCTACCTCATTTGTTCCTACTTGCCTATACCTGCCATACACCTTTTTTTCTTAAGGAGCCTCAATATCTCTTGAAATCCAAGGTACTCTATACCTGTCTTCTTTACCTTTTATTCTGACAGACATATACAAGCTTTGTACTCTCAAAATTTCACTTTTAAAGGCCTCCCACGTACCAGGTACACCCTTGCCAGTAAACAGCCTGTCCCAATCGACACTTGTTTGATCCTTTCTGATACCATCAAAATTGGACTTTCTCCAATTTAGTATCTCAACACACGGAGCAGACCCACCTTTTTCTATACTTGCTTTGAAACTAATGGCGTTGTGATCACTAAGTACAAAGTGTACCATGACCCAAACTTCTGTCAACTGCCCTGTCTCATTCCCTAATTGCAGGTCAAGTATGACAGTCTCTCATTGAGATCTCAATGTATTTATTAAGAAAACTTTCCTGAACACATTTGATAAACTCTATCCAATTTAGTCCTTTTACAGTATGGGAGTGCCAGTCAATATGTAGAAAGTTAAAATCCATTACAGCAACCTTATGTTTGTTGCAACAGTCTGGGATCTCTCTACAAATTTACTCCTCTAAGTCCTGCAGACTGTTGGGTGGTCTATAATATAGCCCCATTAACATGTCCATTCCTTTCTTATTCCTCAATTACACCCATAAAGCCTCACTAGATGAGTTCTCCAGTCTGTCCTGACAAAGCACTGCAGTAACATTTTCACTGACCTGTAATTTCACCGATCTGTAATTTCACCCCTCCCACTTTAATCCCTCCCACTCTGCTGCATCTAAAACAGTGGAACCCTGCCCCCTCCAGCTACCAAGTCCCGCTGATGGTATCAGATCATAATTCCATTTGTTGATCCATGCCCTGAGCTCATCTGCCTTTCCTGCATTACCTTCTTGCATTGAAATATATGCAGTTCAGGAAATTTGTTGCATGATGCACAGCATTTTGATTCCTGATGCAACGTCTCCACTATCTGTTCGGGTACTCTGGTTACTATTTCCCTGCAACTTAGTTTAACCACACACCCTGAGCAACACTGGCAAACTAACCCACTAGGATATTAGTACCCCAGCAGTTCAGGTGCAAACTGCTCACAACACTCCAACAGTGGTCTGACCAATGCCTTATACAGCCTCAGCATTACATCCTTGCTCTTATATTCTCCTACCTCATAAAATCATCCCACCATAAGCAGCCAAAAAAAGGGAATGCTCACTCGGTTGTGAACATGGTGAAAATCAAGCTGATCACAGTAAATTCAGAGTGGCACAGAGGGAGCATGAGAAAGAGCCAACATCAAACACAAATAGAAATCAGAAATATTCTCTACCCATATGAATGAGAAAATTGGGAAGGGATTGATTGAAGACCAAAAGGAAATTTACTTGTGGAGGCAGAAATCTTAAATGAGCACTTTTGAATATCAAAGAAGATGCTTTTGGAGTCAGAAGGAGGATATGATCGAGATCATATCGGGAAGGAGTTAAGGGTGCCTTAGAACCCACACCACCATGTTCCGGCGCAGTCATTACCCTTCAACCATCAGGCTCCTGGACCAGCGTCGATAACATCACTCACGTCAGCGCTCAACTGATTCCACAACCTATGGTCTCACTTTCAAGGACTCTACGCCTGACATTCTGAATATTATTGAAATAAGTTTTTTTTTACTTGACCAGTTTGTCTTTTGTACATTGGTTATTCGGCAGTCTCAGTTTGTGTGTGGGGTATTTGGAGTGTCCAGGAAGGGTAGCAGCTCTGATGAATGGGCTTGTTGTGTCTATTACAGGGCAGCTCATTCACATTTGGTCCCCACCAGAAACTGAGTTCTCACCTTTGGCTCTAAGTAGCAAGTAGTCGTGTGTGGCTATCCCTCGAGGTCGAGGATAATGGTCTTCACTCTGTTGATCTACTTATGGGCTCTCAAGTGGCTTATGAGTCCAATCTTAGCTTTGAAAATTCTTCCGGATTCAGGACAGGTAGTTCCAGATGGCAGATCGGGCTTTGGTTGTTGCTGCCTCTCTTTCCATTTTCTTCTCTTATCTTCTAATTTTGCACATCTGTTGGCTTCAAAAGTTGCTGTTCCTTCTCGGATGATGGCTTGCCAGAGTTTCCTGTCCTTGGCATTTGTTTCCCAATTGTTGATGTCGATGTTACATTTCTTCATGTTGGCTTTTAAGACGTCTTTGAATCTCTTCTGTTGTCCACCTCTTTTACGTTTGCCTTTTTAGGCTGGGAGTAGAAGAATTGTTTCGGCAGACGTTCATCTTTCATCCGAACAACATGACCACTCCATCTTACTTGGTTCTTCATGACGTAGGTTTCAATGCTTGTTGTTTTTACTTCATTTAGCACGCTGACATTGGTTCTTCTATCCTCCCAGTTGATATTTAAGATGTTTCGAAGACAGCGTTGATGGAACTTTTCAAGTGCCTTCAGATGTCGTCGGTATGTTGTCCAGGTTTCTGATGCATACAGGAGCGTTGGGATTACCACTGCTTTGTACACTAACATTTTGGTGCCTGTTCGGATGTCACGATCATGAAAGACTCTTGTTCGGAGAGGTCCAAAAGCTGTTCCAGCGCATTTAAGACCATGTTGGATCTCGTCATTAAGGTCGACATTGGAGGAGAGGTGACTTCCAAGATATGGAAAGTGATCTACGTTTTCCGGGGTTGTTTCGCCAAGTTGAAATTATAGTTCTATCCGATTTGTCTCAATTAGTGACGGTTGATAGATGATCTGAGTCTTCTTGGTATAGGTTCTGACTGCCTTCAACCATGCATACATGAAACTTGGAGCAAATAGTTGTTCACATGCGACAGTGGCCACACCCTGGCACACTGCTTTGACAGGCAGGCTAAACCAGGTGAGGGTAGCCAGCAGCCTCACAACCTGGTGAGATAGGAAGATGCCTGTCCAAGCGTGCGATTCAGCTCCAGTAGACTGGGCGGATGAGATCTACAGTGAGATCCAAAGGCCAGGAAGGTGGTACTGCAACACTCCATGGAGAGCAAAGGACAACACTCAACACTGCAACACTCCATGGAGAGCATGACAAGGCACAGAAGACACCAGGGTCACCCACTGCAATGAAGGAAGACCCCTGTTTGTGATGCCTGTTCGACAGAAACAGCAATCACTTGGACAGATATAGATTGATCAGAAAAGGCCAGCATGGAGTTATGAAGGGGTGTGGTGTCCAGCTAACTTGATAGAGTTTTTTACCCCCTGGAATAACAGGAGGTAATCAATGAAAGAAATACAATTGATATGTGTTTTGAAAAGTTTTCTCATCAGGTGGCCAATGACAGGCTTATCAAGACAGATGATAGACAAGACTATTAGCCTGGGTAGAAAATTGGTAAAGTAACAGGAAACAGAGAGTGGTGGTGGAATGTTGCTCTTCCGACCGGAGAGAAGAAGACAATGCAGTTCCCTATGAGTCAGCACCAGGGCCACTTCCTTTCCTACTCTGATTTAGATATGTATGTTCAAGACAGTGAATCCAAATCTGTAGATGAGACATACTATAAGGAGAACAACAGATATCAAGAAGATAAAAACAAGCTGTGAGAATAGGTGACTGAAATTCAATGTTGAAAGATCTTAAGTAATACATTTGATTAGAAAGAGTGAGGAGAGAGCTGCAGAGCAAAGCAGTGGGCCTGTCCCAGATGGATTCGTCTTCATTGGTCACAAAAGTGTAAATTGTGAAACAAGTCTGAGGAATTGGAGCAATGACTAAGAGAAGAAATTAAAGAAGGTATGAAGACAGAAGAGATTGTAAACCAGGATGCGATAGTCATTTTTATATCCCAGGAGGGGGACAAAGAAAAAATCCAAATGAAATAAAATAGATGCCTGGTTTAGATTAGGAACAACAGTGCAGGACTAGCCGAGGATGTGATGTGATGATGAAAGATGATAGCAGAATGGGGAGGTTGTTGGACAAATAACAAAACAAAGGATGGGGCCAGATAATGTGTAATACACATGAAATAAAGATCAAAGTTCAAAATTAAAACTGCACGTGTTTACTGGACAACCATTGCTTTCCAAAGAAAAAATAAACAAAATAATTTTAAAATATCTTCTAAAATAGGTTTTGACTCAGGTTGGTCTGGTTGATTAATTCTGTTGGAACAAAGCTCACTGCAGGTGAGGATCGCAGCAGACTATTCCTTTGCATATAAGAAAGGTCTTGTCTAACCAGACTGATAACCTTCAGACAGCGCCTCATGGGCAACTCTCCTTGACATAACATATGAGTCATCTTTATGTTTGAAAGTATCTACTACACCATTCTTGCAGCAGTTGGCATGACGAATAAGGGAAAGGAACTAGTTGATGTGCCATTGCCTGCCTTTATTGTTGAAAATTTTGATTGTTAATAAGTCTTAACACTTGACCAAGAGTTGAGAGTAAACGCATGATTTACTGTAAACATCTTTCATTTGTAAATGAACAGAGTGAACGCAAAATTTTATTGTTAATAACTGTATTGAATAAGGACTCACAGTCAACGAATGGTTTTCTTTTTCTGTATGTAATTATTTTTATTGTGTAATATTTCTGAATAAAGTATTTTTGGAAAAAAAAATATTCCTTTTCATAGAAGGAAGGCTGAGAGTACATGTGTCATGTAGGTGGAGAGAGGCAAGCAGAGATGTATAACAAGCACGATGTACTTCCACCAGCTGCAGTAAGATGCCTCCACCGGATGCACCTTTCCTTCCTTTCACCATCTGGAAGTACCGTTCCTCCTCTGACTCCCTGGTTCACTCATCCATCTCCACCAACATCCACTGCCTTGCTCAACACTGTTTTATACAACCACATCACCTTCCCTTTGCCTCTTCCATTCCCACCATTCAGGTGACCAAGCACTTCTTCTGAATGAGATAATAACATCACTGTATTTCTTCAAAATTGGTGAACTATTTTCAGTGTTCATGGCTTGGATTCATCCATACTTAACCAGCAAAATGTAAGTCACAGCACTGTTGTGTCACAGTGGCACAGTCAGTAGGGCTGCTGTCTCACAGCTTGAGTTACGTGTTCAACTCTGACTTCTGATGCTAATTTTTAAGATGTTTTTTTCCAAGAGTTCTGGTTTCCTCTAATACCCGAAGGAGGCTTGGATTGGGATGTTAATTGGTCACAGAATTACACTTCCTGCTGGGTGACTGGAATAATCTCGGGTGAGTTCATGGGAATACAGGGAGAATAAAATGAGATTTCTTAGCTTTTGTGTTCCCTATGTGATTGTATGGCAGTATTTTACAGAATAACTCCACAAGGATAATCTTAATCATCCATCTGTATACCTTTAATGCACTCAGCAAAATTGACACCTACTTCTACCTGTCTGTTTGAATTGTTTCAAAATTCGGTTCCATTAGCTCAGAATACGTGAGATAATTAGCCAATGTAGCAGCCAATTCTGCTTTTTTTTAATGATTTTTATCACCTGGTACTCACACTTTATGAGTCCTGCATTCTTCCGTATACTGCCTCTTTTAAAAACTTGACGACTCTACACGTGCTGGGCCATTTCGTTTCAATCTGAATAACTCTCACGGCCTTATTTTTGGTTCGAACATTTTACTGCACTTCAACAGGCCGAGCACCATCTCAGGCTCATTTTAAAAATACCTCGTCTCCAATGTCTTGAAGTTACAATGTACTTTCAAAACATTAAACAAATTCAAAGTAAAACACAGGGAGTCTGAAATACAGATGTAACGATGACATTTCTTTTAGCGGGGTGCGTACGTATCACGTGGTAGCATGATGATGTACACAATTAATGTAGTTTTACATATAACCCATAATTTATTATTGCAATAAAAAAGAATGCTTAATCATGCAATATATACACAGATTACTCAAATATTATTGAAATATTAAACACACAACAGTGTCCCCTGCAGACCTAGTCTTGCAGAGCACAAGAAATGACTTGGAAACAGGTTTAACATCAAGACTATAATAGACAAGAATTTTAGCATGGGTAAAAAATTGGCACAGTATCAGGAAACAGAGAGTGATGGTGGAATGTTGCTTTCAGACTGGAGAGAAGAAGACAATGCAGTTCCTGATGCATCAGTACCAGGGCCACTTTTTTTCCTACTCTGATTCAGATAGGTATGTTCAGGACAATCTTTACAAATTTGCAGATGAGACAAAATTTAGCAGCAGAGTAAACTCTAAACAGGATAAGAGACATCAAGAATATAAAAGCAAGCTGTGAGAATGGGTGATTGAAATACTATATTGATAGATCTGAAATATTACATTTGAGTAGAAAGAGTGAGGAGAGAGCTGCAGAGCAAATCTGTGGGCTTGTCCTGGATGGAGTCAAATCTTCATTTGTCACAAAAATGTAAATTAGAAACATAGAAAACCTACAGCACAATACAGGCCCTTTGGCCCACAAAGCTGTGCTGACCATGTCTTTACTTAGAATTTACCTAGGGTTACCCAGAGCCCTCTCTTACTCTAAGCTCCATGTACCTGCCCAGGAGTCTCTTGAAAGACCCTATCGTATCCACCTCCACCACCATCAGCCCATTCCACACACTCACCACTCTCTGTGTAAAAAAATTACCCCGACATCTCCTCTGTACCTGAGGCACACCACTGGTCACCAACCCCAATGCAGAATATGACCCATCCACAACCACTCTTTGCCTTCTGTGGGCAAGCCAATTCTGAATCCACAAAGTAATGTCCCCTTGGATCCCATGCATCCTTACTTTCTCTGTAAGTCTTGCATGGGGTACCTTATCAAATGCTTTGCTGAAATCTATATACACTACATCTACTGCTCAACCTTCATCAATGCGTTTAGTCACATCCTCAAAATATTCAGTCAGGCTCGTAATGCACGACCTGCCTTTGACAAAGCCATGCTGACTATTCCTAATCATATTATGCCTTTCTAAATGTTCATAAATCTTACCTCTCAAGAACTTTTCCATCAACTTACCAACCACTGAAGTAAGACTCACTGGTCTATAATTTCCTGGGCTATCTCTACTCCCTTTCTTGAATAAGGGAACAATATCTGTAACGCTCCAGTCCTCCGGAATGTCTCCCGATCTATTGATGATGCAAAGATCATCGCCAGAGGCTCAGCAATCTCCTCCCTCACCTCCCACAGTAGCCTGGGTACATCTCATCCAGTCCTAGTGACTTATCCAACTTGATGCTTTCCAAAATCTCCAGCACATCCTCTTTCTTAAAATCTATATGCTCAAGTTTTTCAGTCCACTGTAAGTCATCCCTACAGTTGCAAAGATCTTTTTCTGTAGTGAATACTGAAGCAAAGTATTCATTAAGTACCTCTGCTATCTCCTCCAGTTCCATACACACTTTTCCATTGTCACACTTGATTGGTCCTATTCTTTCATGTCTTACCCTCTTGCTCTTGTAGAATGCCTTGGGGTTTTCCTTAATCCTGTCCGCCAAGGTCTTATCATGGCCCCTTCTGGCTCTCCTAATTACATTTTTAAGCTCCTTCCTGCTAGCCTTATAATCCTAGTTTTTTCAACTTTTGATAAGCTTTTCTTTTCTTCTTGACTAGATTCAGAACAGCCTTTGTACTCCACAGTTCCTGGACCCTACCATCCTTTCTCTTTCTCATTGGAACGTACCTATGCAGAACTTCAAGCAAATATCCCCTGAACATTTGCCACATTTCTGCCATACACTTCCTTGAGAACATCTGTTCCAAATTTATGCTTCCAAGTTCCTGCCTGATAGGCTCATACTTCCCCTTACTCAATAAAACACTTTCCTAACTTGTCTGTTCCTATCCCCCTCCAATGCTACGGTAAAGGAGATAGAATTGTGATCACCATCTCAAAAATGCTCCCCACTGAGAGATCTGACACCAGACCGGGTTCATTTACCAATATCAGATCAAGTATAGCCTCTCCTCTTGTAGGCTTATCTACATATTGTGACAAGAAAACTTCATGAACACACCTAACAAACTCAACGCCATCTAAACCCCTGGCTATAGGGAGATGCCAATCAATATTTGGGAAATTAAAATCTCCCACCAGTCATTGCGAAACAAAGCTGAAAAATTGGAGTAATGACTTAGAAAAGAAATCAAAGAAGGTATGAAGATGGAAAAGACCGTAAATAGAATGAGGGAGTCATTTTTGCATCCCAGCAGGAAACAGAAACAAAACAAAAGAAATACAATAGATGTCTGGTTTAGATTAGGACAGACAGTGATGGACTTGGTACAGATGTGATGTCATGACAAAAGATGATCGCAGAATAGGGGAGATAATGGGACAAATAACAAAACAAAGGATGGGTCCAGATAAGATGTAAAATGCAAGAATTGAAGAACAATGTTCAAATTAAATTTATTAGCAAACTACATATATGATACTATATAATATGCTGAGATTCATTTTCTTGTGGACATTCACAGTAGCAAAACAATGGCTTCACAGTCGCTGAAAATACGTAACATGTGCAATAACTTCACAAAAGCCTGTCACTGAGTTATTACACATGCTTTCTGGAGAACCATTGTTTTCCAAAGAAAAAAACAAAACAATTTCAAAATAGCTTTTAAAATTGAATTTGGCTTTGGTTAATAAGTTTAGCTGTTTAATTGAATGTAACAAACATAATTCACTCCAGGTGAGAATCCCAGCAGACCATTCTCTTGCATATAAGAAAAGTCTAGTGTAACTAGACTGACAAACTTCAGACAGTTCCTGTTGGACAAGACACATAACATAGGCTATCCTGTTATCTTTGTGTTTGAAAGCGTCTACTACCCCATTCTTGCAGCAGTTGGCATTACAGGTAAGGGAAAGAAACTAGCTGATGTGCATAATTTTCTAGCTGTGCTGTAAATGTTTATTTTCTCTTCTTGCATTGAAAAATGTAAATATTCATTTTTACAGAAGGGAGGCTGAGAGTATATGTGTCAGACAGGTGGAGAGAGGCAAGCAGAGATTTATAACTAGCACGATGTACTTCCACCAGCTGCAGTAAGATGCCACCACCAGATGCACCTTTCCTTCCTTTCACCATCTGGAAGTACCGTTCCTCCTCTGACTCCCTGGTTCACTCATCCATCTCCAACAACAACCACTGCCTTGCTCAACACTGTTTTATACAATCACGTCACCTTCCCTTTGCCTCTTCCATTCCCAACATTCAGGTGACCAAGCACTTCTTTTGAATGAGGAAATAACGTCCTTGTAATCCTTTAAAATAAGGGAACTATTTTTAGTGTTTATGGCTTGGAATCATCTGCACTTAACCAACCAAATGTAATTTACATCACCATTGTATCACATTGCACAGTTAGTAGTGCTGCTGTCTCACAGCTTTAGTTACCCGTGTTCAACTCCGATTTCTAATGCTAATTGTTCAAGGTGGAATGTTCTCCTTTGGATTTTTTCCCAAGAGCTCTAGTTTTATCTCACACTGGAAATTGGCTTTGATTGGTAAATTATTGGTTACAGGATTACAATCCCTGCTTGCTGACTGACAGAATCTCGGGTGAGGTGATGGGAATATGGGGAGAATAAAATGAGATTCGTCTGAAGAGTCACTACAGACTTGGCAATCTGCTATGTATGTGATTGTATGACAGTCTTTTGCTGAATACCTTCATGAGGAATGTCATCACCATCCATTCGACTGCTGCTCCAATTCGGAACTTTCTCTCTCTTTCTTTTTCTATCTATCTTTCTCTCTCACACACACGCTTACTCTTTCATTTCTTAATCTGCCCCAATTATTGCCAACGTAAGCTGAAGGAAATGTATCTTCTGGAAGATATCTGGCAGGCTGTAGGGCTCAATATTGAATTCAAGAATTTCAGATAACCAGCCGTGCCAGTTTTCTGTCAGTTCAGATGTAAAGTCAGTAAGGTCTAAAATTACCACATGTTCTTTCTGTTGCAGTTAACCTGGTGGCGATCATAGTTCTGCTCTGGGGAAATTGTGGACTCTCTAAATGCATTACTTGCTATTTGGTTGCCATGGCAGTGGCGGATCTAATGGTGGTGACCTTCGAAGTCATACTGAAGCGCATTAACAGCATGTATTTGCCGATAAGCTTTTTGTTCATCACTCCAGTCTGTGCCATGATACTTGTCACAAAGATTGCGTCTGTCGATTGCTCTGTTTGGTTCACGGTTGCTTTTACCATTGATCGCTTCGTGGCTATTTGCTGTCAAAAACTCAGACCAAGGTACTGTACCGAGAGGATAGCAAGTGTCATTATAGCCATTGTGTCCATGCTGGCCTTTTTGAAGAGCATTCTGTATTACTTTACAAACGAGCCCAAATATGTGATTAACAACATTCCATATCTCTGCATTGTAACTGCCGCCTACATTACCTCACCCCTGTGGGCGGCTTACGAGTCGTTCATCACTATAGTAACTCCCTTCATACCAATCTTTCTCATCCTTTCATTCAACACCCTTACTGTCAAACATATTATAACGACCAATAAAATTCGGAGGGCACTCGTGAGTAACAGCAATAATCACAAAGATCCCAAAGTCGAGAACCGTAGGAAGTCTATGATTTTGCTCTTTACTCTATCTGGCAACTTCATCCTCCTCTGGATGCCATATTTTGTGTACTCCTTAAAATGGCAAGTGACAAACTCCAATTACCAGGACAAGTACTACAGAACCCCATATGCATCAACCAGCAAACGGGATTCATGTCGCAACTACTCAGTTCCTGCACCAACACTTGCATCTATGGACTGACGCAGAGGAAGTTCAGACAGGAGCTGAAAAATGGGGTGAAGTATCTGGTCACACTGAACGGGAAACTCTGTAAATAGAAAACAACTGACATAAAGCTGTACTACATATTGTAGACTTTTTCTCTCTCTTGCAGGTTATTTGAGGGTGGCACTGTAGCATAGTGGTTAACACAACTGCCAATGCTAAGGGTTAAATTCCTGCTGCTGACTGAAAGGAATTTGTATGCTCACCCCATGAGCATGTGGGTTTCCTCCCACATTCCAAGATGTACAGTTAAGGTTCGTGGCTATGATATACTGGGGCCAGAATCATGGTGACTCTAACAGGCTCCCCCGGCACCATCCTCAGAAGTTGTTGGTTGTTGATGAAAAATACCACATTTCACAGTAGGTTTTGATGGACGTGTGACAATTTTTTTTTTCCTTTTTTATTTCATCATACTGGGAGATAATCAGGTAGAGTTGAGAGCCAGTTATCCATACAGATTGGTTGGAAAATCCATAGAATTAGTTCAGTCTATCGATTTAGTTTTGATATTATATTAACAAGGAACAAGAAAATACATGCCACCTACTTAATAAGATGATAAAACATAGGAGCATAATTAGACCATTCGGGCCATTGAGTTGGTTCAGCAATTTCATCATAGAGTCATGTTAAAATACAGCACTGAAACAAGCCATTCAGCCCATCTAGTCCATTTCAAAACATTTAAATTGCTTACTCCTGTCAACTTACATCCGAATCATTGCCCTCCATACCCCCACCATCCATGTACCTATTCAGATTTCTCTTAAGTGTTGAAATCGAGCTCGCATGCACCACTTATGCTGGCTGCACATTTTACACTCTCACAACCCTCAGAGTGAAGAAGTTTACCTTTCACTCTTAATCCATGACTTCCGGTTGTAGTCCCAGCCAACCTCAGTGGAAAAAGCTTGCTTGTATTTACTCTATCTAACCCCCCATACTTTTGTCTACCTCAATGAAATGTTCCCTCAATCATTTAGGTTCCAAGTAATAAATTTCTAATCTCTTCCATTGGTCCTCATAACTCAGGTAATCCAGACCTGGCAACATTATTTTCAATTTTCTCTGTAATCTTTCAACCTTATTTACAACTTTCCTGTTGACAGGTAACAAAATCTGCACATAATATTCCAAATTTGGCCACACCGTCTCATACAACTTCAACATAACATCCCACCTCCTGTACGCAGGTACTTGGATTTTTGAAGGCCAAAGTGGCAAATACTTTCTTTAAAACACTATCTATGTATTCCACCACTGTCAATGAATTCTGGATCTATATTCTCAGATCCCTTGGTTCTACAGCACTCCTCAATGCCCTACCGATCACTGTCTAAGACCTAGCCTGGTTGATCCTACTGAAGTGCGACACCTTACACCCGTGTGCATTAAAATCCATCTCCCATTCCTCTGCCCATTTTTCCAGTAAGTCCAGTTCCCACTGCAAGCCCTGTTCATCTTCCTCACTGTCTACTAATCTCCAGTCTTGGTGTCAAAAGCAGATATGCTGATCCAGTTAACTACAATATCATCCAGATCATTGATTTAGATTTCAAGCAACAATGGACCCAGCACTAATCCCGGCAACGTACCACTAGTCACAAACCTCCAGTCAGATAGGCAACCACCTACGACCACTCTCTGTCTTCTCCCACAAAGGCAATGTCTTATCCAATTTACTGCCTCCTCTTGAATGCCGATTAACTGAACATTCTTTACCAATCTCCCATGTGGGACCTTGTCAAAATGTCTTACTAAAGTCCATGTAGATAACACCCACTGCACTGCTTTCATCAACTTTCCTAGTAATTTCCTCAAAAAACTCTATAAGACAGGTTTGACCTGACTTATCATGCACAAAGTCATGCTGACTATCCCTAATCAGTCCTTGTCGATCCAAATACTCATACATCTGGTCTGATAGAATACCTTCCAATAACTTTCCAACCATTTATATCAGGCTCACCACCCTATATCATGTTTTATTTTTAGAGCCTTTCTAAAACATTGAAACATCATTGGCTATCCGCCAATCCTCTGGTACCTCACCTGTCGCTAAGGATGAGTTCAATATCTCTGCTCAGGCCCCTGCAATTTCTGCATTTGCCCCCCATGGGGTCTGAGGGAATACCTTGTCAGGCCCGGGGGTTTATCCACTCTAACTTATCTCAAGGCAGCAAGTACCTCCAGCTTTGTAATCTGTATAGAGTCCATGACTTCACTGCTGCTTTGCCTCACTTCTGTAGACTGTGACCGTCTCCTGAGTAAATCATCATCATCATCATCAGGTGCCATGCCCAGTTTGAGCTTTGACTGCCATGGCCCAGACACTCCTGTTTCAGGTCAAGTGGATCAGTTCATTGGTATTCATTTCCAGTTCTCTAGCTGCTGTCTCCATCATCATTTGTCTTTGTCTTCCTCTTGCTTTCTTCCATTCAATCTTTCCCATAATTACCGTGCACTCTAACACCTCTTTCCTAATCACATGTCCAATGAAGTTACGTTGACTTTTCATGATCTCATATATTATTTCTCTTTTTGTGTTTGCTCTGTTCATGACATCCTCATTAGATATTCGTTTCGTCCATGATATTCTTTGCATCCTCCTCAAAAGCCACATCTCTGCTGCTTCAATTCATTTCCTCATGTTACTAGATACTGTCCAACATTCTGAGCCATATAGCATAACTAGATAAACATAACATTTCAGTACTCTGAGGCGGGTTGTCATGCCTAGTTCAGTATTGGTCAGTATACTCTTCATTCTCGTAAAGGTGTCTTTTGCCATCCCTATTCTCCTTTTGATGTCCAAGTTGCACCTGCCATCTGATGTCACCCAGCTTCTTAAGTAGCAAAGGCTCTTTACTTGTTTTATGTCTTCCCCATTTATTCTCAGCCCGCAGATAGGATTCTCCTTCTTTTTGGATATCACCATACATTCTGTCTTTTTGCAATTGATAGATAGACCCATTTTTGCACTTTCTTCAACAATTATATCAATTAAATTTTGTAGTTCTTCCTCCGTACTTGCAATTAACAGTGTCATCTGTATATCTGAAATTATTGATGTTTTCACTGCCAACTTTGATTCCCAAGATGTCTCTTATTTTTTGTAATATTGTTTCACGGTACACATTAAATAAATCAGGGGAGAAAACACATCCTTGTCTAACGCCTCTCTTGATTTTCATAAACTGACTCACTTCCCCATCTATTCTTACAGTGGCAGTTTGTTCTCAGTACAGATTTCTGATTAGGCGGAGGTCTTTTGAATCTACATCTAGAGTTTTCTGTAATATTTCAAATAACCTATAGTGCTTCACTTTATCAAATGCTTTTGTATAGTCAATAAAACAAACAAATCTTTTTGCACTTGAATAGCCCGTTCTGATAGTATCCTTAACATCAATATTGCATTTCTTGTACCTTTCTCTTTCACAAAACCACATTGTTCTTTGCTTACTTCAGCTTTTATCTTACTTTGAGCTCTTGTCATCAAAATTCTTAGAAGTATCTTGGTGATATGACTCATTAAACTTATGGTCCTACGTAATTCACATTCTATTGATCCAGGTTTCTTAGGAAGAGTGATAAATACTGATTTCTTCATCTCTTCCGGTATTATTCCAGTCTCATAAATGTCATTGATTAAATCAGTAAGTTTTTCAATTCCATAATCTTTAAGGGTGATAATTTGTTCTATTACTAATTCATCAAGACCTGCTGCCTTTCCTTTCTTTATCTTATTTATTGCATTACGAACTTCAGATTTAAAAATACTTAGACCTTCAATGTTTTTCTTAAATTTCTGGTTTTTCGTCTTGATGGTCTTCAAACAATTCCTGAATATACTCAGTCCATCTGTTCATAATCTCACCTTTTTCCATGAATGGTACCGTCCTTTGCTTTCAAACATCCACCTAAAGAACAGAAGAGCTTTTTACCAGTGATATTCTTGACTTGTTGATGAAACCTTTTTGGATCAGTAACAGGGATTCTTTCCATTTGCTCACATTCCTGGTTTAACCATTCATCTTTGGCTTTTTGACATAAACTTTTAACTTTTTTTTAATCTAAGGAATTATATTCTCTAGGATTTGCTTTCTTCCGTCTCCTTTCTTCCATTAGATTTTTGATTTCATCTGTTATCACTTACTCTTTGAGTAAATACAGATGCAAAAATCCATTCAAGATCTTCCCCATCTCTTTTGGCTCCATGCATAGATTACCATTCTGATCTTCCAGAGAACCAATTTTGTCCCTTGCAATACTTTTGCTCTTGACATATCCTTAGAAGCCCTTAGGATTTTCCTTCACCTTGTCTGGTGGAGCAACTTCATGCCTTCTTTTAGCTCTGATTTCATTCTTAAGTGTGCTTTTGTATGTCATTTGTTCCTACCTGCCTATACTTGCTATGCATCTTTTTTTTTTCTTAACCAGGGCCTCAACATCTCTTGAAATCCAAGGTACTCAATACCTGTCTTCTTTACCTTTTATTCTGACAGACACATACAAGCTTTGTACTCTCAAAATTTCACTTTTAAAGGCCTCCCACGTAACAAGTACAACTTTTCCAGTAAACAGACTGTCCCAGTCCACATTTGCCAGATCCTTTCTGATACCATCAAAACAACCGTTCTCCAATTTAGAATTTCAACCCATGGAGCAGACAGACCTTTTTCCATATTTACTTTGAAACTAATGGCATTATGATCATTAGCTACAAAGTGTACCATTCCACAAACTTCTGTCACCTGCCCTGTCTCATTCCCTAATAACAGATCACTATCACACACTCTCTCGTTCCGGAACACATTTGACAAACCAGATCCAGTTTAGTCCTTTTACAGTATGGGAGTGCCACCCATTATATGTTGTAAGTAAAAATCTCCTACTATAGCAACCTTATGTTTGTTGCAACAGTCTGAGATCTCTCTACAAATTTACTCCTCTAAATCCCACAGACTGTTGGCTGGTCTATAATATAGCCCCATTAACATGGCCATTTCTTTCTTATTCCTCAATTACACCCATAAAGCATCACTAGATGAACGCTTAGAACTAGATGCATCCTTTACGGAAGATGATATTAAGAAAGCAATTTTTGCATTGAATACTGAAAAAGCACCAGGTTTGGATGGATTTACAGTTGAATTTTAAAAATCTTTTTCAAATTTACTTTCACTGTGGCTATGTAAAATTTTTTAAGGATATCTTACTTGTAGGTAAATTACCACAATCCTTTTATGAAGTATTCATTTCTTTAATTCCTAAAAAAGATAAAGACCTTACTGATCCTGCATCATATAGACCTATATCTTTATTGAATGTAGATTCCAAAATTTTTTCTAAAATAATAGCAAATAGATTGGAAAAGATACTGCCACTAATTATTTCTGATGATCAGACAGGATTTATTAAAAATTGCTTTTCGTATTTCAATGTTAGGATATTAATGAACATTGTATTTACTCCATCTAAAGTTTCAGAATGTGTTATTTCGCTTGATGTTGAGAAGGCATTTGACAGAGTTGAATGGAAATATTTATTTAATGTGCTTGAGAGATTCAACTTTAGCCCAAAATTTATTTCTTGGATTGAATTGATATATCATTCACCTTTGGCTTCTGTAGTTACCAATAACCAGAGATCCCTCCTTTTTTAGGCTTTTCAGAGGTACTAGACAGGGTTGTCCGTTAAGTCCTTTGTTACTTGATATAGCTTTGGAACCCTTGGCAATTGCCTTTCGTGATTCACCCAATATATTTGGAATTACTCGTGGGAAGGACACGCATAAGATATCACTGTATGCAGATGACTTGTTACTATATATCTCTAGCCCAGAAAAATCCATCCTGGCAGTTTTATCACTACTAGTTCAGTTTAGTAGTTTTTCTGGTTATAAACTAAATCTTAATAAGAGTGAGCTTTTTCCATTAAATATGCAAGTTCCAATTTATAGACAATTACCATTTGAATTAATTGCTGATTATTTCACTTATTTGGGTGTCAATATTACTAAACAATATAAAGATCTATTTAAAGTTAACTTTCTGCCCTTAATTGACCAGGTTAAACAATTGTTTACTAAATGGTCCCCACTGTCCTTATCATTTGATTGGTTGAATTAGTGTTATTAAAATGACTGTTTTATCTAAATTTCTGTATTTATTTCAAATGGTACCAATTTTTATCTCTAAATCCTTTTTTGATATTATTGATTCTAAAATTTCTTCATATATATGGCAGAATAAAAATCATAGATAATCAATAAAAAGGATGGTGGTTTAGCATTGCCGAATTTTAGATTTTGTTATTGAGCAATTAATATCCGATATTTAATGTTTTGGACGCAAGATTGGGATGAAATTCATTGTCCACGATGGGTGAGCCTGGAGGGTGAGTCTGTTGCAGGGGTTCTCATTAGTTTCTATTTTAGGAGCTTTGCTCCCCTTTGCATTAACCAAACTGAATAAACAAATAATTAATTCGATAATTAAACATACAATACCAATATGGTTTCAATTTCACAAATTTTTTGGATTGAACAAATTTATTTTATCTAGTCCTATTATATTTAATTTTTTCTTTCAACCTTCTAGAATTGATCAAGCTTTTTCCTTATGGAAAACGAGGGGAATAGCATGCTTTTGTGATTTATCCATGGATAATTGTTTCATGTCGTTTGAACAATTATCTAATAAATATAAGTTGCCAAGTTCACATTTTTCAGGTATCTGCAGATTAGAAGTTTTTTGGATGGTATTTTACCTAACTTTCCAATATTTCATCCAACTAATATCACAGAAAAAATTTTAGATTTAAATCCCTATCAGACGTGCTTAATAGCAGTTACGTATGATTTAATTACAAAAATACATCTAGGTACATCTGATAAAATAAAAAATGAATGGGAAAGAGAACTTTAGGTACCTTTACCTACAGAGAAATGGGAGAAAATTCTTCAACTAGTTAATACTTCCTCAATGTGTGCCAGACATACACTGATACAATTTAAAATAGTCCTCATATGTCTAAGGATAAATTAGCTCATTTTTACTGACATATAAATCCTGCGTGTGACAGATGTAACTCTGAGGTGGCCTCTCTGACACGTATGTTTTGGTCTTGCCCTCTTGTAGATAAATATTGGAAAGATATGTTTGATATTATTTCAACAGTTTTGCATATTAATTTAAAACCTCACCCTATTACTGCAATTTTTGGATTACCAGTGACAGATGTTGGTCATTTATCCTTTTCAGCTTGCTGTTTGATTGCATTTGTTACACTAATAGCTAAAAGATCCATCTTACTTAAATGGAAAGATTCTGATCCTCCTACTACTTTTCAATGGGTTTCTCAAACTATATTATCTTTAAACCTGGAAAAAATTAGGTGTGGTACGGTTGACTCTTCAGTTAAATTTGAAGAAACCTGGAGACTATTTACTCAACATTTTCAATATGATGTAAGTTGACCCTTTCAGAACCCTTTTTTTATATTATCTTTTGTTTATCTATGGAGGAGCGGAGTTAATGACAAATAATGTTCTTATCCGAAGGAATAGGACATCCCAGTTTTGTTTTGGTTTTTTTTTTCGTTTAGGGGGTTCTTTATAAAATTCTTTCTTCATGTTCAATTACTCAGAGATTGGGAGGCTAGAATTATATATTTTACTCAAATTATTTTTGTATATGTTAACCATTATCAATCTTACACCGGTCTCTTTGTATCATTAATATTGTTATGTATATTAATCTGAAACATCAAAAAGATTGAAAAAGAAAGAAAGACCGCTGGCTGGTCTATAATATAGCCCCATTAACATGGCCATTCTTTTCTTATTCCTCAATTACACCCATAAAGCCTCACTAGATGAGTTCTCCAGTCTGTCCTGACAAGTCTGTCCTGTTGGGTGGTCTATAATATAGCCCCATTAACATGGCCATTCCTTTCTTATTCCTCAATTACACCCATAAAGCCTCACTAGATGAGTTCTCCAGTCTGTCCTGATAGAGCACTGCAGTAACATTTTCACTGACTTGTAATTTCAGCCCTCCTGCTTTAATCCCTCCCACTCTGCCGCAACTAAAACAGTGGAACCCTGCCCCTCTGACAAACAAGTCTCACTGATAACTATCATATCATAATTACATTTTTGATCCATTCCCTGAGCTCATCTGCCTTTCCTGCATTACTTCTTGCATTGAAATAAATGCAGTTCAGGAAATTTGTTGCACCATGCACAACATTTTGATTCCTGATGCAATGTCTCCACTATCTATTCTGGCATTCTGGTTACCATCTTCCTGCAACTTAGTTTCACCACACACCCCGAGCAACACTGGAATTTGCTTTTCAGACTGGAGAGAAGAAGACAATGCAGTTCCCCATGAGTCAGTACCAGGGCCACTTCTTTTCCTACTCTGATTTAGATATGAATGTTCAGGACAGTGAATCCAAATCTGCAGATTTGGGGATGGGTTGAACTATAAAGAGAACAACAGACATCCAAAACGTAGAAACAAGCTGGGAGAATTGGTGATTGAAATTCAATGTTGAAAGATCTGAAGTTTTACATTTGAGTCGAAAGAGTGAGGAGGGAGCTGCAGAGCAAATCTGTAGGCCTGACCCCAGGGCCGGATTAACCTAGTAGCAAAAGTAGCATATACTCCGCTCGCACTAAATGCTTGCAAGCTGCAGTCTGATGAAATCGGCATCTCACATTCTCATTGTATTCTCACAACTGTTAAGAGTGAGTTTTGGGTAGACGATTCATTTACACTTAAATAAATGACGTCAGCCATCAGTCTTCTGTTCTTTGACAAAGTACTGTGGATTGAGTTCATAGCAATGTCATGGTCCAGATCGGGTTCCCTTTAAATTTCCTTTGTTTGTGTTAAGATCTGGACCGTTGACTCCTTGTTTCCCTTTAATTCTCCGTTTTCCCATGTCCCTCGAGCTTGGTGATTAAAGGCAATTTACTCTCGACTGAATCAAGAGTTTAAAAGTCTCCAGCTTTCAGCCGTTTGGTGCGAGAGCGTTAATGAAATCACTGAAGCAAGTGCCAGCAAGCCGCCTTCCCTTGCCAGAGCGGGACCGTCAAAGTTAACCCATCAGGGTGAGTCAAGAGCTCACCGCTGCTTGGAGCAAACTTGTGTCCAGATAAAGAACTGTCTATCGTTGTGTGGTCTCCGTCTCTATGTCCTGTGTTGTAAAGGGGTCTCGGCCCTGACCCCTAGAAGGGTCCTGACCCTGAGTCAAAAAGAGTCCCAACTCCGTCCTGTGTCCAAGGAGGAGCCCTGACTCAGTGATTCTTGACCTTGCCTCTGCAGGATAGGTCCGGCCGTTTACCGTTACCCTGAGTTGGAAACTGTCTCTTCGTGTCCAAGTCCAAGTCCAGGTTTCTTTCTTTTTTTTTGGTGTGTTCATGTGCATCTGTGCATGCGTGTCTGCGTGTGTGCATCTGTGTGTGCATGTGTGATGTCTTTTTCATGCCTTTACAGGGTGCGGAGCTAGAAAGAGAGACTGTGTGGTGCGCCACTCCTCACACAGACATTTCGTAGCATTTTTCCCTTTTATTTTACAAGGTCGAGTTGCGATCTCGACACTCAACCCGGCACGGATGGAAAACATACTCGGGAGCGGATCCGGCGCTGATGTCATTGCGCCACCAGCCGGTCCCCCCCCCCTGCCCCCCACCAGACCAAGTTTCATGGTTCAAGTCAAAGCTCCAAGGTTCAATTATCGAGCCCAAGCTCCAAGGTTCAAGTATCGCGTACAAGCTCCAAGGTACGTGTTCTGAGTCCAGGCTCCAAGGTCTGTGTTCCGAGTCCAGGCTCTGAGGTCCTAGTACCTAGTCCAAGTCCAGGTTCCCAAGTTCCAAGTACTAGCCCAGACCCTGAGTCCCAGCCTAAGTCCAGGGCCTGAGTCCTAGTCCATTACGCTTATTCCCGCTTCCACTTTGCTCTCTCCTTGATTTCTCTCTGTTCTATCCTTGCGTCATGGCTTTCCTTGTAACTAATAATAAACTCTATTTAGTTAATCCTACAAACGTGTTTTGTGTCCTGCATTTGGGTCCACCTTTGCTCTGTACTTGTGACAAACAATGCATTTCCTAAAAACTGTGAACCCAGTTTCATTTGTAACACTGCATCTCTGGCGCCTCTGAGACAAGAATGCTAAGTTTACAGATACAGTAGTGGCAAAGACACCATATCTACGCTTTTTGAATATGAATTGTCCTCTATGTTAGCACGTAACATACCAAATAATGTATTATGGATTTTAACTTGCATTCCTAAAGGCCATGAATGCCAGCTTAGGCATACTGGCGCCGGTAGAATGCATTTAAACAAAAGATGTGAAAACTTCAAAGAATTGTCTATACTTGCAACTATGTGTTTAGCAAATAAATATCGAGCCTCAATCACAAGGCAGTTAGACCTGTTCTGCCAGGGGTCACTGCCTGCTATACTGTTTTGTCGAATAAAGAAACTGCCTTGTACCTACCGGTAACGCAACGCTCTGTGATTTCATCCACGCCACAACGACGACGATCTGGCAACGCTGTTGTTTTCATGTCGGGGGAGCTGCATGCTACGTATGTGTGTTCAGGCGTGTGTTGGCTCCTTGCTGTGTCGTGGTCCTAATGCTTTCTCATATTGGTGCCAAACAAGACCTTATAGAGTTGCAGTTGTACCCTTTGATAACTGACAATTCTTTGGAGTGATGTTTTCCAAATGTAGAAAATGCCTTGCACATCTACTTGTCACTCGTGGTTACCAACTGCAGTGGAGAACGCTCATTTTCAAAACTGAAAAGGATTAAGGATGAACTAAGGAGCACCATTTGTCAAAACAGATCGAACGATCTCATTCTAATGAGCATTGAACATGAACTTCTGCGTGAAACAGACATTTCCGGTATCATCAACAGATTTGCTCATGCTAAATCTAGAAAATCTAACTTTTAAATTGTAGTTTTGTTACTTCTGACAATTGAAGTTGATACCTACATGTAAGTAATACTATTACTGAAGTGTCAGACATTTATCGTATTACAACAGGAATTCTGCAGATGCTGGAAATTCAAGCAACTCACATCAAAGTTGCTGGTGAACGCAGCAGGCCAGGCAGCATCTCTAGGAAGAGGTACAGTCGACGTTTCAGGCAGAGACCCTTCGTCAGGACTAAATGAAGGAAGAGTTAGTAAGACATTTGAAAGTGGGAGGGGGAGGGGGAGATACAAAATGATAGGAGAAGACAGGAGGGGGAGGGATGGAGCCAAGAGCTGGACAGGTGATTGGCAAAGGGGATATGAGAGGATCATGGGACAGGAGGTCCGGGGAGAAAGACAAGGGCGGGGGGGGGAACCCAGAGGATGGGCAAGGGGTATAGTTAGAGGGACAGAAGGAGAAAAAGGAGAGTGAGAGAAAGAATCTGTGTATAAAAATAAATAACAGATGGGGTACGAGGGGGAGGTGGGGCATTAGCGGAAGTTAGAGAAGTCAATGTTCATGCCATCAGGTTGGAGGCTACCCAGACGGAATATAAGGTGTTGTTCCTCCAACCTGAGTGTGGCTTCATCTTTACAGTAGAGGAGGCCATGGATAGACATGTCAGAATGGGAATGGGATGTATTATCTGGCTATATAACAAATGAAAAAAAATTTAATTACTTTACTATGCAAGTAAATAATTTATGTTTTAATACTTATGTGCATTTTTAAAATTTACAGCCTCTTTATAACATACGCTACAGGCCCCGCACTAGCTTAATCCAGCCCTGCCTGATCCACACAAGCCTGTGATTGAGACAATACACATGATTTCTGGAGAACCATTGTTTTCCAAAGAAAAACACAAAGTAACTTAAAAATAGCTTCTAATATACATGTTGACTTTGGTTGATTAAGTCTGGTTGTTTAATTGAGTGTAACAAACAGAGTTCACTCCAGGTGAGAATCCCAGCAGACCACTCCTTTGCATATAAGAAAGGTTTCCTATAACTAGACTGACAACCTTCAGAAAGTATCTGATGGGCAACTCTCCTTGACAGATAACACGGGCTATCCTGTTATCGTTGTGTTTGAAAGCATCTACCACCCCATTCCTGCAGCAGTTGGCATTACAGTTAAGGGGACTAGTTGGTGTGCATAATTTTCTAAATGTCCTGTAAATGTTTATTTTCTCTTCTTGCTTTGAAAAATGTAAATATTCCTTTTTACAGAAGGGGGGCTGAGAGTAAATGTGTCAGGCAGGTGGAGAAGGGCAAGCAGAGATGTATAACAAGCACGATGTACTTCCACCAGCTGCAGTAAGATGCCTCCACCGGATGCACCTTTCCTTCCTTTCACCATCTGGAAGTACCGTTCCTCCTCTGACTCCCTGGTTCACTCATCCATCTCCACCCACAACCACTGCCTTGCTCAGCACTGTTTAATGCAACCATTGCAACCACATCACATTCCCTCCATTCAGGTGCTCAAGCACTTCTTCTGAATGAGGAAATAATATCCCTGTATTCCTTCAAATTGGTGAACTATTTTCAGTGTTTATGGATTGGAATCCTCTATACTTCACCAGCCAAATCTAAATTACGTCACCGTTGTGTCACAGTGGCAGGGTTTGTAGAGATGCTGTCTCACAGCTTTAGCCACCCAGGTTCAACTCTGACTTTCTGATGCTAATTGCAAAAAGTTTGAATATTCTCCTTTGGGTTGAGCTCCAATTTCCTCACACCTGAAAGGGGCTTGGATTAGGATGTTAATTGGTCACAGAATTACACTTCCTGCTGGTGACTGCTAGAATCTCTGTTGAGTTAAGGAGAATATGAAGAGAATAAAGTGAAGAGTGTAAAGAGGTCAGCAGAGACTTGGCTATGTGATTCATAAGTGATTGTATGAGAGTATTTTTGCAGAACACCTCCACGAGGATAACCTAAGCATCCATCTGACTGCAGCTCCTACCCAGAATTTTTATCTTTTCTCTCTCTCACTCTCTCATACACACACACACACACACACACACACACACACACACACACACACACACACAGCCACTCACTCACTCTTTAGCATCTTACACTGCCACAATTAAAGCCAATATAAACTAAAGGAAAAGCATCTTCTGGAAGATGTGTGGCAGCCTGTAGGACTCAACATTGAATTCAAGAAGTTCAGATGTAAGGTCAGTAATATCTAAAGTTTTCAACAATAGATGTTCTTGACCTTCAGATTAATTTCAGATGTGGGTTTTTTGGATGGGGGATTTTCAGGAAATGAAACATTTTCCTTCTCACAGTTCTAATATCATTTAATGCAGTGTTTTTAATTTATCTCCCACCCCTCAGGCAGATCAGCTGCTGATAATAATCCTACGCTACCCTTTCTCAGACAATAACAACAGCATTCACCTTATGTCAAATCTTCTGTTCTTCATCTTATTACAAACATTTTTACTTTGTAATGTTTTTTTAACCTGCTAGTGGCTTATTTGCAGAGTCTGGTGACAACTTGCTTTTCTTTCTGTTGCAGTTAACCTAGTGGCGATCGTAATCCTGTGCCGGGGAAATTGTGGACTCTCCAAATGTATTACTCGATATTTGGTTGCCATGGCTACGGCAGATCTAATGGTGATGATTGTTGAAGTCATACTGAAACGAATTAACAACATTTATTTGCCGTTAAACGTTTTGTTCATCACTCCGGTCTGTGCCATGAAACTTATCACAAAGATGGCAGCCCTCGATTGCTCTGTTTGGTTCATGGTCGCTTTTACCTTTGATCGCTTTGTGACTATTTGTTGTCAGAAACTCAGACCAAGGTACTGTACCGAGAAGACAGCAAGTGTGGTTGTAGCTATTATTTGCACACTGGCCTGTTTGAGGAGCATCCCCCTTTACTTTTTGTATGAGCCCAGATATGTGATTAACAACATCCCATATTTCTGCATTATAACTGCTGCCTACTACACTCACCCCTGTGGGCGGCTTACGAGTCTTTCGATAGTATAGTAACTCCTTTGATACCAATCGTTCTCATCTTTTTCTTCAATGCTTTTACAGTCAAGCATATTATAAAGTCGACTAAAATTCGTCGGGTGCTTGTGAGTAATGGGGATAATCTCAATGATCCAAGAGTGAGAACTGTAAGAAGTCTATGATTTTGCTCTTCACTCTATCTGGCAACTTCATCCTCCTCTGGACACCATATTTTGTACATTCCTTAAAATGGCGAATGAGAAACTACAATTACCAGGACAAGTATTACAGCAACCCCATATACATCAACCAGCAAACGGGATTCATGTTGCAACTACTCAGTTCCTGCACCAACACTTGCACCTATGGACTGACGCAGAGCAAGTTCAGACAGGAGCTGAAAAATGGGGTGAAGTATCTGGTCACACTGAATGGGAAACTCTGTCAATAAAAAACAACTTACGTAAAGCTGTACCAAATATTGTAAACAACAGGAATTCTGCAGGTGCTGGAAATTTTATGTGTGTTGACCAAATATTGTAGATTTTTTTCTCTCCTTTGCAGATTATTTGAGGGCAGCATTGTAGCATAGTGGTAAGCACAACTGCCAGTATTAAGGGCTCAATTCTCGGCACTATCTGAAAGGAATCGGTATGCTCACCCCAGGAGAATGTGGATTTCTTCTGGGTGCTCTGGTTTCCTCCCACATTTGAAGTCGTATGATTCAAGTTATTGACCATGCTATGCCAGGGCCAAATTTTGGAGACAGCACCAGCACCATCCTCCGAATGTGTTGGTTATTGACACATGGTGGAAGATAATCAGAAGGGCTTGACAGCTGGTTAACAATACAGATTGGTAAAAGAATCCATTGAATGGGTTCAGTCCATCTGATTAGTTTTGAAATTATATGAACATGGAACAAAAATATACACACCATGTACTTAATAAAACCATAAAATACAGGAGCAGAATTAAGCCATTTGGCCCATCATGTCTGATTTGCCATTGCATCTTGGCTTCTCCGCATAACCATTCACGCTGTGACTAACCAAGTACCGGTCAAACTCTGTCTTAAATACAGCCAATGTCCTGGACCCTACAGGTGCATATGGGTAACAAATTCTGGCTAAAGAACTTCCTCATTTCTGTTCTAAATGGACATCCCTTGACTCTGAGGCTGTGCTGTCTGGTCCTAGACTTTCCCACCATCGGAAACATCCTCTTCACACCCACTCTATCTAAGCCTTTCAACATTTGATAGGTTTAATTTTGATTCCCCCTCGTTCTTCGAAATTCCAGCAACCATACAGTTGTCAACATTCCATTCTATTTGCAACCTCTTTGCACATTGTCTTAATCTGTCTAACTCCTTTTGCATCCTATCTGCTTCTTCAACAATTATCTTCATATTGCTGTCCCCAGACTTGGCCACAAAGCATCAACTCCCTCATCCAAATCATTGACATACAACATTTAAAAAGTCCCAACACAAACCACTGCAGAACACCATTAGTCACTGGCAGCCAATCAGTAAAGGCTCCCTTTTATACCCACTCTTTGCCACCTGCCTACCAACCAATCCTCTATCAATGCTAGTATCTTTCCTTTAATACCATGGGCTCTTATCTTGTTCAGCAGCCTCATGTGCAGGAACATATCAAAAGCCTTCTGAAAATCCAAGTACACAACATCCACTGATTCTCCATTCTTGGTCCTGCTTGTGATTTCCTCAAAGAATTCAAACAGATTTGTCAGGCAAAATTTTCCCTTAAGGAAACCATGCTAACTTTGGCCTTTAGAATACTTCGTCTATTTTGGGATATATCTATCCTGCACCTTCCAAATTGCACCTAGAAATTCCAGCCATTCCTGCTCTACCATCATCCCTGCTAGTGTTCCTCTCCAATCAATTTTGTTCAGCTGCTCTCTCATGCCTTTGTAATACCCACTGTAATACTGATACATCTGACTTCAGCTTCTCCTCCTTAAGTTCCAGGGTGAATTCTGTCATATTATGATCACAGGCCTCGAAGTGTTCCTTGTACTTAACCTCTCTAATTAATTCTGGTTCATGGCACAACACCCAATATAGAATAGCTGATCACCTTGTAGTCTCAATCACAAGCTGCTCTAAAAGCCATCAACAAATTATAAGACGTAAACACGAGGAATTCTGCAGATGCTGGAAATTCAAGCAACATACATCAAATTATCTGGTAAATGCAGCAGGCCAGGCAGCATCTCTAGAAAGGGGTACAGTCGACATTTCGGGCCGAGACCTTTCGTCAGGACTAACTGAAGGAAGAGCTAGTAAGAGATTTGAAAGTGGGCGGGGGAGATTCAAAATGATAGGAGCAGACAGGAGGGGGAGGGATGGAGCCAAGAGCTGTCAGGTGATTGGGGCCCCAGACAGTCCTTCCAGGTGAGGCAACATTTCACCTGTAAGTCGGCTGGGGTGATATACTGCGTCCGGTGCTCCCGATGTGGCATTCTATATATTGGCGAGACCCGACGCAGACTGGGAGACCGCTTTGCTGAACACCTACACTCTGTCCGCCAGAGAAAGCAGGATCTCCCAGTGGCCACACATTTTAATTCCACGTCCCATTCCCATTCTGAGATGTCTATCCACGACCTCCTCTACTGTAAAGACGAAGCCACACTCAGGTTGGAGGAACAACACCTTATATTCCGTCTGGGTAGCCTCCAACCTGATGGCATGAACATTGACTTCTCTAACTTCCGCTAATGCCCCACCTCCCCCTCGTACCCCATCTGTTATTTATTTTTATACACAGATTCTTTCTCTCACTCTCCTTTTTCTCCTTCTGTCCCTCTAACTATACCCCTTGCCCATCCTCTGGGTTCCCCCCCGCCTTTGTCTTTCTCCCCGGACCTCCTGTCCCATGATCCTCTCATATCCCCTTTGCCAATCACCTGTCCAGCTCTTGGCTCCATCCCTCCCCCTCCTGTCTTCTCCTATCATTTTGTATCTCCCCCTCCCCCTCCCACTTTCAAATGTCTTACTAACTCTTCCTTCAGTTAGTCCTGACGAAGGGTCTCTGCCTGAAACGTCGACTGTACCTCTTCCTAGAGATGCTGCCTGGCCTGCTGCGTTCACCAGCAACTTTGATGTGAGTTGCTTGAATTTCCAGCATCTGCAGAATTCCTGTTGTAATACGATAAATGTCTGACACTTCAGTAATAGTATTACTTACATGTAGGTATCAACTTCAATTGTCAGAAGTAACAAAACTACAATTTAAAAGTTAGATTTTCTAGATTTAGCATGAGCAAATCTGTTGATGATACCGGAAATGTCTGTTTCACGCAGAAGTTCATGTTCAATGCTCATTAGAATGAGATCGTTCGATCTGTTTTGACAAATGGTGCTCCTTAGTTCATCCTTAATCCTTTTCAGTTTTCGCTAATGCCCCACCTCCCCCTCGTACCCCATCCGTTATTTATTTATATCCACATATTCTTTCTCCCTCTCTCCTCTTTCCTCCTTCTATCCCTCTGACTATACCCCTTGCCCGTCCTCTGGGTTCCCCCCCTCCTTTTTCTTTCTCCCTGGGCCTCCTGTCCCATGATCCTCTCATATCCCTCTTGCCAATCACCTGTCCAGCTCTTGGCTTCATCCCTCCCCCTCCTGTCTTCTCCTATCATTTTGGATCTCCCCCTCCCCCTCTCAAATCTCTTACTAGCTCTTCTTTCAGTTAGTCCTGACGAAGAGTCTCGGCCCGAAATGTCGACTATACCTCTTCCTATAGATGCTGCCTGGCCTGCTGCGTTCACCAGCAACTTTGATGATGGACAACCACCAGGTTTGTGTGTAGTGTCTAAACGGCTCCTCTGTAATTCCGTGTTCTACTGGGAATGCCTGCAAGAAAATGAATCTCAGTGAATTATAAGGTGACATATATGTACCGTCAGAATAAATTTACTTTGAGTTTTGAGATGAGAAAAAGTATTTAAAAAGGTTAACTTCACCTAAATTAGATCAATTACCCAGCTGAGATGGAATGCATCCAGCCTGCTGAGGGAAGTAAAGTAGGTAAAGTTAGGAGCACCTGTCCATAATTGGTAGATTAGCGATTAGAATGTTTTAAATATTACACACTTATTCAAGAGACGACATGAAAATAAACCCAGAAACTCTACAGACAGTATGACTGAACTTCTCTGATGGAGTTTCTTCAAAGCAATTATTGGGGACAGAATAAACAATCATTTGGACAGATGTAGATTGATGAGAAAAGGCCAATGTGGAGTTATCAAAGGGGTATTGTGTCCAGCTAACTTGGTAGATTTTTTACTCCCTAGAATAACAAGAGGTAATCAATGAAAGAAATATAATTGATATGTGTTTTGAAAAGTTTTCTCACCAGGTGTCTAATGACAGGCTTATCATCAAGACTGATGATATACAAGAATATTAGCAAGGATGGAAAATTGGCAAAGTAACAGGAAACAGGGAGCGACGGTGGAATGTTGCTTTTCAGACTGGAGAGAAGAAGACAATGCAGTTCCCCATGGGCCAGTAGCAGGGTCACTTCTTTTCCTACTCTGATTTAGATATGTATGTTCAGGAAAGTGAATCCAAATCTGCAGATCAGGCAAAATTTGGTGTTGGGTGAACTATAAGGACAACAACAGACATCAAGAAGGTAAAAAAGCAGTGAGAATGGGTGATTGAAATTCAACGCTGAAAGATCTGAAGCATTACATTTGAGTAGAAAGAGTGAGAAGACAGCTGCAGAGCCAATCTGTGGGCCTGTCCTGAATGAACATTTCATCATTGATCACAATAGTGTAAATGGTGAAGAAGGCTGAAGAATTGGAGGATGACATAGAGAAGAAATTAAAGAAGGTATGAAGGTGAACAGAGTGTAAACCGGATGTGAGAGTCATTTTTATATCCCAGGAGGGAACAAAGGAAATAGAATAGATGTCAAATTGAGATTAGGAAGGACAGTGCCGGACTAGGAACAGATGTGATATAATGACAAAAGATGACAGGTTTTTTGCTGGTAGGGGGAAGGGATATCGTGCTTGCTGTTGCTCATGTGTGGGAGGGGGAAGCTGGTGGGGGTGGGTCTTTGGGGTTCTGGCATTTAACTGTCCTTCATTCTTTGGGGCACTCCTCTGTTTTCGTGGATGGTTGCGAAGAAAAAGCATTTCAAGATGTATGTTGTATACATTTGAAACCTTTTGAATGGGGAGAGATCTTGGGACAAATAACAAAGGATGGCCGCAGATGACGTGTAAAATGCAAAAATTGAAGATCAAAATTCAAAGTAAATATATTGTCAAAATATATCATATACTACCCTGGGATTCTAACATTGGGGTTCTAACATTTATCAGTCATTCTTACTACCCTGGGATTCATTTTCTTCTGGACATTCACAGTCACTGACAGTGGCCAGCTCCCTCTGCCAGACAACACTCAGTTCTGTGAGGATAACTCATGAAGGGATAGGTCACTTGTGCAATAACTACACATAAGCCTGTGATTGAGAAAGTACACATGCTTTCTGGAGATTTACTGTTTTCCAAAGAAAAAAAACACAAAATAGCTTCTAAAATAGGTTTAGTCTTTGGTTGATTAAGTCTGGTTGTTTAATTGAATATAACAAACAGAGCTCACTGCAGGTGAGAATCCCAGCAGACCATTCCATTGTATATAAGAAAGGTCTTGTGTAACTAGACTGACAACCTTCACACAGTGCCTTCAACTCACCTTGACACATAACATGGGCTATCCAGTTATCTTTGTGTTTGAAAGCATCTACTACCCCATTCTTGCAGCAGTTGGCATTACAGGTAAGGGAAAGGAACTAATTAATCTGCATAAGTTTCTAGACGTTCAGTGAATGTTTATTTTTCTTCTCTTGCATTGCAACATGCAAGTATTCATTTTTACAGAAGGGAGGCTGAGAGTATATGTGTCACGCAGGTGGAGAGAGGCAAGCAGAGATGTATAACAAGCACGATGTACTTCCACCATCTGCAGTGAGGTGTCACAATCGGATGCACCTTTCCTTCCTTTCACCATCTGGAAGTACCGTTCCTCCTCTGAATCCCTGGTTCACTCATCCATCTCCACCAACATCCACTGCCTTGCCTTTTATACAACCAAATCACCTTCCCTTTGCCTCTTTCATTCCACCATTCAGGTGACCAAGCACTTCTTCTGAATGAGGCAATAGCATCCTTGTAATCCTTCAAAATTGGTGAAGTATTTTCAATGTTCATGGTTTGGAATCCTCAATACTGAACCAGCCAAATATAACCAACCATTGTGTCACACTGGCACAGTTAGTAGTTCTGCTGTCTCACAGCTTTAGTTACCCGGGTTCAGCTCTGATTTCTACTGCTCACTCTTTAGAGTTTGATCATTCTCCTTTTGTATTTTTATCCAAGAGCTCCAGTTTCCTCCAGAATCTGAAGGAGGCTTGGATTGAATTACAGAATTAAACATCCTGCTTGGTGACTGGAGAATCTCAGGTAAGTTAAGGGAAATATGGGGAAAATAAAATGAGATTAGCATAAAAATGTCAGTACAGACTTGGCTATGTACTACGTATGTAAACGTAAACAGCATTTTGTTGAATACCGCCACCAGGTTAGTCGTCAGCAGACATCTGATTGTTGCTCCAACTCCGAACTTCCTCCCCTTCTCTCTCTCTCTATCTCTCACTCTCTCTCTCACTCTCTCACACACACACACACTAACTTGTTACACTGTCCCTGTTAACGCCAATGAAAGCAAAATGAAATGTACTTCTGGAAGTCATGTTGTACTCAATAGTGAATTCAAGGATTTCAGATGCCCGGCCACTCCAGTTTTCTGTCAGTTCTGATGTCAGGTCAGTAACATGTAAAGTTTAACATAATAGACGTCCTTTAACCTGTGGATTAATTTCAGCATTGTGTTTTTTTTTTGGAGGGGCGGATTTTCAGGAAATATTTTTTTTTGCTTCTCACAGTCACAATATCTTTTAATGCAGTGTTTTCATTCATTTCCCACCTTTCTGCCAGATCAGCTGTCAGTAATACAGGTGTCCACCTCTTTTCGAATGTTCGCTTTACGAAACCTCACTGCTACGAAAGACCTACATTAGTACCCTTTTTTCGCTTTCAGAAGGTGTTTTCACTGTTACAAAAAAAAAAGCAGCGCGCGATAAAAGGCAGAGCGCACCCCAAGCAGCCGCTCTCCCCCAGATTGGAAACGGCATTCTCGCTGGCATTGCTTAAACACATGCCTGTGAGCAGTCATTTGCAAGATGAAATATATGATATCGGAAAAGCCTAAAAGAGCTCGCAAGGGTGTTACACTTAGCGTAAAGCTAGACATAATTAAGTGTTTTGATCGTGGTGAACGAAGTAAGGACAATGTGAGTTTGGCTTGTGGAAGCTGACGAACATGATGTTGAGGAGGTTTTGGCATTCCATCACCAAGAACTGACAGATGAAGAGCTGATGCAATTGGAAGAAAAAAGGATAACAATCGAAACCGAATGAGTAATGGTAAAGTACGACTTTAATTTTGAAAGGGTACGTCGGTTTAGGAGATATTTGCAGGATGGTTTGAGTCCTTTTTAAAGAACTGTGTGATAGAAAAATTCACGAGGCTCAGCAGTCAAGCAAGCCTTCCACATCAGCCACAGCAGAGGGACAAACCTTGATCTTCCGACACTGAGGCTGGCAGTCATAGGAGAAGATGAGCTGCCTGCCCTGATCGACGATGAGATGACACCCCAGTGTCCCACCACCCGGACCCCCAGGCCATGGACAGATACCGATTCGCGGAAAATGCAACGGTAGCCAGGACGCACACAGCATATCTTTAAGAAAAAAGCCGAAATAAACATGCTAATTAATTAGGTGCCACCTAACATGTAATTGTCGGCCCAGATCAGTGCCGATGCAATCGGCAATCGCCTCTGATCTGCACCGACATTTACGTGCCGGGCAGCACCTAATTAATTAGCATGTTTATTTTGGCTTCTTTCTTAAAGATGTGCTGTGTGCCTCTTAGCTACCCCTGCGTGCTTCGTGGCAATGTATCAGTCGGCGGCCCAGAGGGTGGGGGCCGCTGCACCACCCAGCCTGCGATGACTCAGTCTAACACATCATCATTAGTGTGCTCGATGTCTTCCCAATTCCGGTAAGTGATACTACACTGTACATACATTATTTCTACTTTATATAGGCTGTGTATTTTTATGTGTTATTTGGTAGATTTGGCAGCTTCATAGTTTAAAGGTTACTGGAGAACGCGTTTATGCCAACAGCACTTGCGTGAGATTTTCTGCCGAGAGCGCTTGCCTGAGATTTTCGCTATGGAGATCTGTGCAGGCAATCATTGTAGAGAAGTATTTCTACTTTATATAGGCTGTGTATTTATCATATCATTCCTGCTTTTACTATATGTTACTGTTATTTTAGGTTTTATGTGTTATTTGGCATGATTTGGTAGGTTATTTTTGGGTCTGCGAACGCTCACAAAATTTTCCCATATAAATAAATGGTAATTGCTTCTTCGCTTTACAACATTTCGGCTTACAAACCATTTCATAGGAACACTCTACCTTTGGATGGCGGGGGAAACCTGTAATCCTTTGCTTGCCTTTCTCAGACAGCATCAACAGTATTAACCTTATGTTGAATGTTCTGTTCTTCATATTGTTACCAAGTTTTTTTAATTTGTAATTTCTTTTCACTCTGGTATTGACTTATTTGCAGAGTCTGGTGATAACTTCCTTTTCTTTCTGTTACAGTTAACCTGGTGGCGATTGTAATCCTGTGCCGGGGAAAATGCAGACTCTCTAAATGCATTACTCGCTATTTGGTTGCCATGGCAATGGCAGATCTAATGGTAGTGATTGTTGAAGTCATACTGAAGCGAATTAACAACATTTATTTTCCGATAAACTTTTTGTTCATCACTCCGGTCTGTGCCACAATACTTGTCATAAAGATTACCGCCCTCGATTGCTCTGTTTGGTTCACGGTTGCTTTTACCTTTGATCGCTTTGTGGCCATTTCTTGTCAAAAACTCAGACCAAGGTACTGTACCGAGAGGAGAGCAAGTGTGGTTATAGCCACAGTGTGTATGCTGGCCTGTTTGAGGAGCATCCCGTTTTACTTTACGAATGAACCCAGTTACGTGATTAACAACATTCCATATCTCTGCATTGGAACTGCTGTCTATTATACCTCACCCCTGTGGATGGCTTACGAGTCGTTCGACAGTATAGTAACTCCTTTGACACCAATCCTTTTCATCCTTTCATTTAATGCCCTTACCGTTAAACATATTATAAAGTCCAATAAAATCCGGAGGGCACTTGTGAGTAGCAGCGATAATCACAATGATCCCGAGAGTGAGAACCGTAAGAAGACAATGGTTTTGCTCTTTACTCTATCTGGCAACTTCATCCTCCTCTGGACACCATATTTTGTACATTCCTTAAAATGGCGAATGAGAAACTACAATTACCAGGACAAGTATTACAGCAACCCCATATACATCAACCAGCAAACGGGATTCATGTTGCAACTACTCAGTTCCTGCACCAACACTTGCACCTATGGACTGACGCAGAGCAAGTTCAGACAGGAGCTGAAAAATGGGGTGAAGTATCTGGTCACACTGAATGGGAAACTCTGTAAATAGAAAACAACTGACATTAAGCTGTACCACATATTGTTGAGATTTTTGTCTCTCTCTTGCAGATTATTTGAAGGCAGCACTGTAGTGTAGTGGTTAGCACAATTAAGGGTTCAATTCCTGCCGCTGTCTGAAAGGAATTTGTCTGCTCACTCCATGAGTATGGGGGTTCCGTCCGGGTGCTCTGGTTTCCTCCCATGTTCAAAGATGTATGGTTAAGATTGGTGGGCATGCTATGTTGGGGCCAGAAGCATGGCAACACTTACGGGTTTCCTCCAGCATCATCCTTGGAATGTTTTGTTTGTTGAAGCAAAATGACACATTTCACTTGACACCTCACGCTTGTCTGCATTAAATTCCATACAGCCTCCCGAGCACCATCCTCTGCCGAGCGCCTTTGACCTAGCCCCGGCCGCTGAAACACGCAAAGCCGAGGATTTCAGGGCCTTCTGCTCCGGAGATTTCGGTTACCATACAGCAGCAGCGGCAGCGAAGCGGGCACTTCAGATGTTTTCCAGATGTTCCTCCACACTCTCACATCTGTCTCCATCAAATCAGAATTGTGCACAGTCCCCTACTTTACAGATATCATTCACCGGAGAGGCTGGTGTGCATTTTTCTAGCTGCAAGCTTTGATAGTCTTCCTTGTTATCTACTTCTCCCACAATATTGGTGGCATCCGCAAATTTATTGATCCACTTAACCACAATATCATCCAGATCATTGATATAGTTGACAAACGACAATGGACCCAGCACCGATCCCTGCAGCACTCCACTAGTCACAGGCCTCCAGTCACAGAGGCAACCATCTACTACCATTCTCCCACAAAGCCAATGTCTAATCCATTTCTATAGACACTATGTCCGTCTAGTAAATATAAATGCAAAAAAAAATCCATTTAAGATCCCTCTCCCATCTCTTTTGACTCCATGCATAAATTACTGTTCTGATCTTCCAGAGCACCAATTGTATCCCTTGCAATCCTTTTGCTCTTAACATATCTGTAGAATCCCTTAGGATACTCCTTCACCTTGTCTACTATCAGGCCACCTCATGCCTCCTTTTAGCCCTGATTTATTTCTTGAGTGTGCTCTTGTACTTGATTTGTTTGTCCCTTCTGATACGTACTATGCACCTCCTTTTTTTTTCTTAACCAGGGCCTCAACAAACCATAGTTCTCTACACCTGCTATCTTTACCTTTTAATCAGATCGGCACATACATACTTTGTACTCTCAAAATTTCTCTTTTGATGGCCTCCCACGTACCAAGTACACCTTTGCCAAAAAACAGCCTGTCTCAATCCACACTTGCCAGATCCTTTCTGATACCATCAAAATTGGCCTTTCTCCAATTTAGAATCTCAACTTGTGCACCAGACTTACCTTTTTCCACATTTACTTTGAAACTAATGACATTATTATCACTAGATGCAATGTGTTCCCCTACACAAACTTCTGTCACCTGGCCTGTCTTGTTCCCGAATATCAGATCAAGTATCTCTCATTGGGACTTCTATATACTGATTAAGGAAACTTTCCTGAATACATTTGACAAACTCTAACCCATCTACTCCTTTTAAGGTATGGGAGTGCCAGTCAATATGTAGAAAGTTAAAATCTCCTATTATAACACCCTTCAAGGACATTTTCAACCTCTCACCGCTACAGAAGAAAGTTTCCACTTGCTTCAAAAAGGCAACAATTATACCAGTGCCCAAGACAAATAAGGTGAACTGTCTTAATGACTATCACCCAGTAGCACTCACATCTACAATGATGAAATGCTTTGAGAGGTTGGTCATGACTAGACTAAACTCCTGCCTCAGCAAGGACCTGGGCCCATTACAATTTGCCTATCGCCACTATAGGTCAACGGCAGATAAAATCTCAATGGCTCTTCACGTGGCCTTAGACCATCTACACAACACAAATACCTATGTCAGGATGCCGTTCATTGACTACAGCTTAGCATTTAATACCATCATTCCCACAGTCCTGATTGAGAAGTTACAGAACCTGGGCCTCTGTGCCTCCCTCTGAAATTGGATCCTTGACTTCCTAACCAGAAGACCACAATCTGTGCGGATTGGTGATAATATCTCCTCCTTGCTGACAATCAGCACTGGTACACCTCAGGGGTGTGTGCTTAGCCTACTGCTCTACTCTCTCTATATTCATGACTGTGTGGCTAGGTATAGCTCAAATACCATCTATAAATTTGCTGACAATCCAACCATTGTTGGTAGAATCTCAGATGGAGATAGGAGGGCACACAGTAGCAAGATATGCCAACTAGTGGAGTGGTGTCGCAGCAAAAACCTTGCGCTCAATGTCAGTAAGACGAAAGAGCTGATTGTGGACTTCAGGAAGGATAAGATGAAGGAACACATACCAATCCTCATAGAGGGATCAGAAATAGAGAGAGTGAGCAGTTTCAAGTTCCTGGGTGTCAAGATCTCTGAGGACCTAACCTGGTCCCAACATATAATTGCAGTTATAAAGAGGGTAAGACAACAACTATACTTCATTAGGAGTTTGAATAGATTTAGTATGTCAACAAATACACTCAAAAACTTCTATGGATGTACTATGGAGAACATTCTGACAGGCTGCATCACTGTCTGGTATAGGGGGAGGGTACTGTACAGAACCAAGAGAAGCTGCAGAGGGTTGTAAATTTAGTTAGCTCCATCTTGGGTCATCGTCGTCATGGCTATCCCTCGAGGTTGAGGATAATGGTCTTCATTCTGTTGATCTGCTTATGGGCTCTCAAGTGGCTTATGAGTCCAATCTTGGCTTTGAAAGTTCTTCTGCATTCAGGACAAGTAGTTCCAGATGGCAGATCGGGCTTTGGTTGTTGCTGCCTCTCTTTCCAGTTTCTTCTCTTTTCTTCTAATTCTACACATCTGTTGGCTTCAAAAGTTGCTGTTCCTTCTTGGATGATGGCTTGCCAGAGTTTCCTGTCCTTGGCGTTGGTTTCCCAATTGTTGAGGCCCACAGAGCGAAGACGCCTGTGCATGTATTTGTTTAACGTGTACTTGATGTTGCACTCCAAGAAGCACACGATACTTCACAAATCAACCAACTGATTCCAATGGCATGGAAACCACGATGACTGGAGCTGATGGATTTGTTGCAGCCTTCATCCGCCCTCACAGCCGTTGAGTTGGAAGTAACTTCGTCTGCCTGTTCCACCGTTGAGGTCTTAGTTGGATTTTCTCTGTCAGGGACCTCACCCTCGACCTTACCGCCACGGGTGACCCTACCAGGACCATAGCTCCAGACGGCATCGCTCTTGGAATCTCAGGACCACACAAGCTTCTCCATCACGACAAAGTGACAATCCACGGAGAAGATCTTGGGTACGAGCCTACGAAGTACCCAGGACATCTTCAAGGAGCGGTGTCTCAGAAAGACAGCACCCATTCTTCTATATTATGTATTTCATTGAACTGCTGCTGCTAAGTTAACAAATTTCACGGCACATGCTGGTGATAATAAACCTGATTCTGATTCTGACTATGTTTTTGCAAGAATATAGAATCTCTCTACAAAATTGTGCTTCTTAATCCTGCAGACTGTTGGGTGGTCTATAATATAGCCCTATTAACATGGCCATACCCTTCTTATTCCTCAATTCCACCCATAAAGATGGAATGATGATGGGGCTATCGGGACTTTGAGACTTTTTTTTACCGTGCCCATGGTCTGCTCTTTATCAAATTACGGTATTGCAGTGCACTGTTGTAATTATATGTTATAATGATGTGGTTTTGTCAGTTTTAGTCTTGGTTTGTCCCGTGTTTCTTGTGATATCATTCTGGAGGAAAATTGTATCATTTTTTAATCCATGCATTTCTAAATGACAATATACGAGGACTGAGTGTCCTCATAGTCTAATCTAATCTAAAGGCTCAATAGATGAGTTCTCCAGTCTGTCCTGACAGAGCACTGCAGTGACATTTTCCTTAACTGGTAATACCAACATTTCACCTTTAATCCCACCCACTCTATCTTGTCTATAACAGTGGAACCACAGAATATTGAGTCCCTGCAACCAAGTCTCACTAATGGCTATAATCACGGAATTAAACGTGCTGATCCATTCCTTGAGCTCATTGTCTTTCCTACAATACTTCTTGCATTGAAATATATGCAACTCAGGACATTTGTCGCACCATGATCAACCTTTCCACTCCTGATTTGGTCTGAGGTTTTAAAAACATCTGTCTCCACAACCTCGCTGCTACCTGTACTGTCACTGTGGTTCCCATCCCCCTGCAATTCTAGTTTAAAAACCCCCAACCCTATCCAGCAGTGGCAATCCTTCCCACTAGGATATTAACCTCCTCATAATACTCCAAATGCGATCTGACCAAAGCCTTATAAATCCTCAGCATTATATCCTTGCTTTTACATTCCAGTTCTTTTGAAATAAATGCTGACATTGCATTTGCCTTCTTCACCACCGACTCAAATTAACCTGTTGGAAATCCCGCACAAGTAGTTTCTTTGCACTTTGGATTTTTGAATTTTCTCCCTTTTCAGAAAATAGTCTATGCTTTTATTCCTGCTACCAAAGTACATGACCATACACTTCACAACATTGTATTCCATCTGTCACTTCTTTGCCCATTCTCCGAATCTGTCTAAATCCTTCTTCAGCCTCCCTGCTTCCTCAAATCTAACTCCCTCTCCTGCTATCTTCATATCATGCACAAACTTGGCCCCAGAGCCATCAATCCCATCATCCAAATCACTGACATACAAAGCAAAGAGAAGCTGTCCCAACACAGATATCTGTGGAACAGCACTAGTCACCAGCAGCCAATCAGACAAGGCTCCTTTTATTCCTATTCTGCCTCCTGCCAATCATCCAGTGCTCTGTTCATGCTAGTATCTTTCTTGTAATACCATGGCTCCAATTTTGTTAAGCAGCCTCATCTGTGGCACCTTGTCAAAGACCTTTAGAAAATCCAAGTAAACAACATCTACCAATTCTCCTTTGTCTATCCTGCTGGCAATTTCCTCAAAGCTAAAATACGGTTGCATGATTCCTGAACTAGAGATTTAAAAGCCCAGATAATATCCATTATGGTAAGAATTATGTTTTGCAGAATGTAATCCACAAGATCGAAGAGTAAAAAGTTTTACAGAAAATAAAATAATTTAGTTACACATCTTTTTAGGTTTGACAAAAAAGAAAAATTGTAAATTATGTCATGTAAAAATTATTGGCAATTATTTGACTCTTGATGTGTTGGGCATGTGGCCAAGTGGTTAAGGCGTTCGTCTAGTGATCTGAAGGTCGCTAGTTCGAGCCTCAGCTGTGGCAGTGAGCGTGTGTTCTTGAGCAAGGCACTCAACCACACATTGCTCTAGTGTCTGTGCGAGGAGTGACGCCCCACACAGACTTCCAATCTGCGCCTTGTATGGCATGAAAATGCCTGACGCAGGACTCTCATGGTCTGAGTCGACATTCCCTCCCCCTCCTCGATGTACTCTGAAGCAAATATATAGCTAAGAAAATATATTTTTTTTATTTTTAGAGATTCTTTTTCTTACAGATTGTTAGGGACTCAAGTCTTCATTGGTCACTAAAGTGTAAATGGTGAAACAAGGCTACAAAATTGGAGTAATGAGTGAGAGAAGAAATTAAAGAAGGTATGAAGACAGAAGAGGCTGTAAACCTGGATGTAAGAGTCATTTTTATATCCCAAGATGGATCAAAGGAAATACAATAGAGATGCCTCGTTTAGATTAGGAAGGACAGTGATGAACTAGGTGCTGATGTGATGTTATTACAAAAGATGATAGCAGAATGGGCGAGATCATGGGGCAAACATCAAAACAAAGGATGGGACCAGATAAAGTCTAAAATGTAAGAAATAAAAAACAATGTTTAAAGTAAACTTATTATCAAAATAAATGTATGTCACCATATATTACCCTGACATTCAGTTATTTGAGGACATTCACAGTAGCTACACAGTAGCTTCACAGTCATTGACAGAGACCAGCTCCCTCTGACAGACAACACACAGTTCTGTGAGGATAACTAATGAAGAGATAGGTCACATGTGCAATAACTACACACAAGCCTCTCATTGAGACAGGACACATGCTCTTTGGAGAACCATTGTTTTCCAAAGAAAAAACAAAATTAATTTAAAAATAGCTTCGAAGATAGATTTGGTCTTTGGTCGATTAAGTCTGGTTGTTTAATTCAATGTAGCACACAGAGTTCACTCCAGGAGAGAATCCCAGCCGACCATTCCTTTGTATATAAGAAAGGTCTTGTGTAACTAGACTGACAATCTTCAGACAGTGCCTGATGGGCAACTCTCCTTGACACATAACATGGGCTATCCAGTGATCTTTGTGTTTGAAAGGATCTATTACCCCATTCTTGCAGCTGTTGGCATCACAGGTAAGGGAAAGGAACTAGTTGATGTGCATAATTTTCTGAATGTCCTGTAAATGTTTATTTTTCTCTTAAGTAACATCATGCAAATATTTATTTTCTGGAAGGGAGGCTGACAATATATGTGTCAGACAGGTGGAGAGAGGCAAGCAGAGATGTATAACAAGCACGATGTACTTCCACCAGCTGCAGTAAAATGCCTCCACCGGATGCACCTTTCCTTCCTTTCACCATCTGGAAGTACCGTTCCTCCTCTGACTCCCTGGTTCACTCATCCATCTCCACCAACATCCACTGCCTTGCTCAGCACTATTTTATACAACCACATCACCTTCTCTTTGCCTCTTCCATTCCCACAATTCAGGTGCTCAAACACTTCTGGAGAATGAGGCAATAACATCCTTGAATTCCTTTAAAATTGGTGAACTATTTCAGTGTCATGGCTTGGAATCCTCCGCACTTAACCAACCAAATGTAAATTACCACAGTGGCACAGTTAGTAGTTCTGCTGTCTCACAGCTTTAGTTACCCGGGTTCAACTCTGTCTTCTGATGTTAATTGTTAAAAGTTTTAAAGGTGTCCTTTGGATATTTTTCCAAGAGCTCCAGTTTCCACACACCTGAAAGAGGCTTGGATTGGGATATTAATTGGTCACACAATTACATTTCCTGTGAGGTGACTGGTGGAACCTCAGGTGAACTCGGGAGAATATGGGTGAAGTACAATAAGATTTGTGTAAAAAGGTCAGCGTAGGCTTGGCTATGTGCTACATTTGAGATTGTATGACAGTATTTTGCAGAATACCTGCATAAGGTTTGTTGCAAGCGTCCACCTGACATTTGCCCACACTTGGAACTTCCTTTCTCCATTTCTCTCTTACACACACAATCATTCACTCTTTAATTTCTTACACTGTCCCAATTACTGCCAATGTAAACTGAAGGAAACGTATCTTCTGGAAGACATGTGGCAGCCTGTAGAATGAATATTGAATTCAAGAATTTCAGATTACCTGCCATTCCAGTTTTCTGTCAGCTCTAACGTAAGGTCAGTAACATCAAAAGTTGCCACAACACATTTTCTTTGACCTGCAGATTAATTTCAGCATTGTGGGTTTTTCTCTGGGAAAGGGCAGATTTTCAGGAAATCCAACGTTTTCTTTCTCACAATTCCAATATCTTTTAATGAAGTGTTTTTATTCATCCCCACCCCTCTGGCAGATCAGCTGTTAGTAATAATCCTTTGCTACCCTTTCTCAGACAGCACTAACAGCATTCACTTTATATAGAATCTTCTATTCTTCATTTTATTACAAAGCTATTTAATTTGTAATTTCTTTTTACCCTGCCACTGGGTTATTTGCAGAGTTTGGTGATAACTTTCTTTTCTTTCTGTTGCAGTTAACCTGGTGGCGATCATAAACCTGTGCCGGGGAAATTGCGGACTTTCCAAATGTATTACTTGCTATTTAGTTGCCATGGCAATGGCAGATCTAATGGTGGTGATTATTGAAGTCATACTGAAGCGAATTAACAACATTTATTTGCCAATAAACTTTTTGTTCATCACTCCGGTCTGCGCCATGATACTTGTCACAAAGACGGCAGCCCTCGATTGCTCTGTTTGGTTCACGGTCGCTTTTACCTTTGATCGCTTTGTGGCCATTTCTTGTCAGAAACTCAGACCAAGGTACTGTACTGGGAGGACAGCAGGTATCGTTATAGTCATGGTAAGCATACTGGCCTGTTTGAGGAGCATCCTCCTTTACTTTTCATATGAACCTGAATATGTGATTAAGAACATTCCATATCTCTGCATTGAAACTACTGTCTACTATACCTCGAACCTCTGGGCAGCTTACGAGCTGTTCGACAGTATACTAACTCCTTTGGTACCAATCTTTCTCATCCTTTCATTCAACACCCTTACTGTCAAACATATTATAAAGTCTAACAAAATCCGTAGGGCGCTCATGAGTAAAGGGGATAATTGCAATGATCCCATGAGCGAGAACCGTAAAACGTCTATGGTTTTGCTTTTTACTCTGTCTGGCAACTTCATCCTCCTCTGGACAACTTATGTTGTATATTCCTTAAATTGGCCAGCGAGAAATTACAATTACCAGGACAAGTATTACAGTAACCCCAAATACATCAACCAGCAAACAGGGTACATGTTGCAACTACTCAGTTCCTGCACCAACACTTGCATCTATGGACTGACGCAAAGGAAGTTCAAACAGGAGCTGAAAAATGGGGGGGGGGAAGTATCTGGTCACAGTGAATGGGAGACTCTGTAAATAGGAAACTCCTGACACAAAGCTGGAGGAATACAATGTATTGGACTCTTCTATGACTGGGGAGGCTCTGTGAGATACTGGCATGTAACAGAGGAGAGGCATTAAATAGACAGATAGGACCAAAAATGATTTGGACTGCCTTGGTTCCTACCCTTAGATTAAATAATAAAAGAAAAACAAAATAATATATTTGCAAAACCCAAATTCATTAAACCAAAAGCAGAAAATGAATAAATGAGTATGTAGTAAATGGGGAGGATTTTAAAATTACATGCATTGATTACACTGGATAATAAGAATTTTGCTTCCTGTATACTTTCGGCTGAACCTTATGGATTTCGGGCTGCTGATCATGAAAATCACATTGAATTTTCCCTATCACACATCTTCTTTTTATAATTACTTATATTTGCTATTTCAATTCATAATTCAAGTCAGAATAATTGATGCCCAGACTGAGGAAGGCATTTTAGTTGGTCCATAAATCATACAGGTCATCAAGGACAGGCAATTCAAAGAACCTCGAGTGAGACCAGTGAAAATTGTATTGAAGTCATTCAAGGATGTTGCTTAAAAATGTTTTTGGCCGCTGTAGAGCACCAAATTACATTCCGTTTGAAATACTTCAGGCATACAAAACCACGACATGCAACATGGTATCAAAACTTATTTTTCTGCATTCTTATTTTGACTTTAACCAAGCAGATCTTGACGCTGTCAGTGACAAGCATGGTGAAAGGTTTCACCATGACATTGCAGTCATGGACAAATGGAATCTAAGCAACTGGAATTGATCAGTGATGGACAGTTAGGTGAGAAGCCTCAGACCCTGAGTACAGACAAAAATCATCAACAAAATATTTTTAGCTTCGTTGAACTATTACATAGTGTCAGCACCATTATGCAATTAAACACATCATATTCAATAAAAGTGTTTCTTGTTTCTCCAAATTCCTACGAGATACAAGTAGGCTGCAATTATATTTGTGTTCAGCTTCAAGAGGTCTATTATAAACAAAAAAATATTTCTGAGGAAGCAATATTTTAAAATAATTTGTTGTCCAGTGTTATTTGAACATTTTGGAACATCTAACAATGAATAATGATACAATGGCAGAAGTTAAAAATTAAAATCAGCCAATTTTACCGTGCTGAAACCTGATTAAGGAAAAATGGAGAGGAAATAATTAATTGAATGTGAAGCAATGACAGGGTTTAAGACAGAGTGAGGACAAGTTTAAAACTAAATCTTTATAAACCTGGAGGGATATGCAGGGCAGGATTAAACAACAACAAGAAGTTTAAGAGCGATCAGAACACAGAAGCACAAAAGCTGCAGAGGTGAAACTGAAGGTGAAAACTGGGGGGAAAAAAAGTACTTGTACGTGAAATCAAACAAGATTCCAAAACACGCACATCAAAAACTGCTGGGAATAAAGGTGACTTGATAGGGGTGTACAAGATAATGAGAGGCTGAGATCGAGTGGATAGTCAGAAACTTTTCCCCAGGGCAGAATTGGCTTAAATGAGGGAGCATAACTTTAAGGTGTTTGGGGTAAAAATATGGTGTGGGGGGGGGATACATGATGTCAGATTTTTTTTACACAGAGGGAACTGGGTGTGTGGAAAACCTGCCAAATGTGGTTGTAGAGGCGGATCCATTAGGAACATTACTGAGATTCTTTGACAGGCACATGGATGAAAGAAAAATGGAGAGTTATGTGGGAGGGAAGCGTTAGATTGATCGTATAGTAGGTTAAAAGGTCAGTCCAATATCGTGGGCCTAAGGGCCTGTACTGTGCTTTAATATTCTGTGGTCAAGGTTTGATGTTCACAGCAGGTCAGGCAGCATTCATGGAAAAAAAAAAGTTAACGCTTCAGGTCAAAGACCTTTCATCTGAGTGGAGAATGAGAGAAAGTTAGCATTATGTTTCAGAGGATAGGGCAAAGTTCAAATACAGCTAAGAGTATCTCAGACAGGATGAGGTTTGGTTGCCATGGGGATACTGTAGATGTGGGCACCTGTTCAACGGGTGGGGTCCAAGAAGGAGGATGCAGACAAAACCAGCGGACCTGCAGCATTTAGCGAGAGACAGCATAAAGTAGGGGTTCCCAAAATTTTTATGCCACTGACCTCTGCCATTAATGGAGGGCTCAGTGGACCACAGGTTAGGAACCCCTGAAGGAACATAAACATTTCAGAATTGTAGGAATGTCAAAGTGTGTTAATGCAAAGTGTAAAACTGAAGATCTGCTACAGAGAGAGAATCCCTGAAGTTGTAGAATTTAGTAATTAGTCTGGAAAGTGATATCCTGTTCTACTTTGGGTCTCGTTATGATAGTGTAGATCATAGACAGACAGGTCAGACCAAGAGTGGGCTGGAGAAGTAATGTGAGAGGCAACAAAGACCTCAGAGGGGTACCTGTGAATGAACAGATTTTCCCCATGACAATGTCACGCTAACTCCAATTAGTTTCTCCAATGGAGATATGAACACCACGTACAGTAAACTAGCTTGGAAGAAGTAGAAATGAATCACTGCTTCATTGCAAAGACTATTTGTGTTCCTGGATAGTGAGGAGGAAAAAGATATGAGGACAGGTGTCGAATGTGGAACGAGCTGCCAGCTGAATGGGTGAATATGGGTTCAATTTCAATATTTTAGAGAAGTTTCGATAAGTAGATGGATGGGAGGGGTATAATATACAGTAAAAGGTATATGTTCATATATATATATTTTCAAAGTTCAGTTAAGTAAATGGATAGGAGGGGAATGGAAGGCTACGGTCCAGGTGCAGGTCAATGGGTCCAGGCAAAAAAACCGTTTGGCAAGTACTAGATGAGCCAATGGGCCTGCTTCTCTGTTGTAGTGCTCTATGACTCTAAGGCTGTCTGGCAGTGGCATTGCCAAGTGCTCTGGGACAAGGGACTGAATGGATGAAATAGAGGAACATATCACTGAATCATGAAGGGAACGGTCCTTTTGAAACACTGAGAAGTGTCAGAAAGTAAGATATGTCTAGTGCTAGAATCTTATTGTTGAAAATGCAGAAATTGCGAGCATTGATCCATTGGACTGATGGAGTTGAAGAAGAAAGAGCCTGCTTATGCTGTCCAGCAGGAGAGGAGTGAAAGTGGAGGGGCAATAAATTGAGATGCAGTCAAGGACTCTGCCAAATTTAAGAACTGGGGAGCTGTGATTTAACAATTAGAAAATCTGAGGCACACTATGTGGAATCCTTTTATCAGCTGTACAAATGCAGTCAGGTATGTGGTTGGTGAGTATTTTCATTTTTATTAAACATAGCAACAAGAATAACTTCACTCATCTCAATACTGAACTGTTTCCAAAACATATGGACTCACTTTCAATGACTCTACCTCATGTATCATATAACCTATTTATCTATCTAGCCATCTATCAACTTATCTATCCATCAATCTACCTAATCTACCTATGTATCCATCTTTATACTTTATAATCGCCAATTGATACTAGAACGTTCAATCATCACAGCGATATTTGATTCTGTGCTTCCTGCAGATCAATCCATTTTTCCATCTATCAATCTATTTATCTATCTGACTAATCTATCTAATATCTAACCAGCTATCAATCCATCTATTCATCCATCCTTCAATAGCATCTATCTATCCATCCTCTTCATCTTCATCATCCTTATGTGGCATTTCATAAGACATTGGTGATTATGGTCTTGAACCATGATGGTTTTTGCCAAATTTTTCTACAGAAATGTTTTATCATCTTACCCTTTCTGAAGTCCACAATCAATTGTTTGAAGACTAAAGGGAACTTTACTTGTAGAAACAGAGATCTTAAATGAACACTTTTGAAAATCAAAGACGATGCTTTTGAAGTCAGAGCAAAGATATGATTCAAATCATATCCTGAAAGAGGTACAGGAGCCTTAGACCCCAAACCACCAGGTTCAGGAACATTTGTTACCCTTCAGTCACCAGGACCCTGAATCAGCGCGGATAACTTCACTCAGCTCAACATTGAACTGATTCCACAACCTACAGACTCATTTCAGGGACTCTACAACTCACATTCTCAGTATTATTCATTTACTTTTTTTTGTACTTACACAGTTTGTCTTTTGCACATTGGTTGTTTTGCAGTCTCTGTTTCTCTGTGTGTAGTTTTTCATTGATTCTTTCATACTTCGTTCTACTGTGAATGCCTGGAGGAAAATAAGTCTCAGGGTAGTATAATTAAGGGGAGCAGAATTAAGCCATTTAGCCCATCGAGTCAGCTCCAACATTTTATCACAGTTGATCTATTTTTCCTCTCAGCCCAATTCTCCTGCCTTCATACAGACTCATCAAGAATCTATCAACTTTTGCCTTAAATATACATGAAGACTTGGCCTTCACAGATTACTGTAACAATGAATTTTACAGATTCGCCACTCATTAGCTAAAGAAATTTCTCCTCATGTCCATTCTAAAAGGGCGCCCCTCTATTCTGAGGCCTTGTCCTCTGGTACTAGACTTCCCCACCAAAGAAAAAATCCTCTCCGCATCCACTCTATTGAGGCATTTCAACATTCAATAGGTTTCAATTAGTTCACCCTCATTCTTCTGAATTCCAGTGAATGCAGGCCCACAGCCATCAAACACTCTTCATATGACAAACTGTTCAATCCTGGAATCATTTTTGTAAATATCGTTTGAACCCTCTGCAGTATCAGCACAACCTTTCTAAGATAAGAAACACAATACTCCAAGTGAGGCCTCACATATGCTTTATAAAGCCTCGACATTATATCCTTGCTTTTATATTCCAGGCCTCTTGAAATGAATGTTAATGTTGCATTTGCATTCCTCCTCACTGTCTTAACCTGCAAATTAAGCTTTAGGGAATCCTGCACAAGGACTCCCAAGTCCTGTTGCATCTCAGATTTTTGAATTTTCTCTCATTTAGAAAATAATCTACCCTTTTATTTCTTCCACCAAAGTACATGACCATACACTTCATGACTCTGTATTCCATCTGCATTTCTTTGCCCATTCTCCCAATCTGTCTAAGTCCTTCTGTAGCATCTCTACTTCCTCAAAACTACCTGCCCCTCCATCTACCTTGGTATCGTCTGCAAACTTGGCTTCACAGCTATCAATTCCTTCATCCACGTCACTGACATATAATGTAGAATGAAGCATCCCAATGCAGACCCCTGTGGAACTGCCCTGGTCAGCAGCTGCCAAACAGCAAAAGTTCCCGTTATCCCCAAACTTTGCCTCCTGTCAATCAGCCACTACTTTATCCATGCTACAAACTCTCCTGTAATACCACAGGCTCTTAACTTGTGAAGCAGCCTCGAATGTGGCACCTTTTCAAAGGCCTTCTGAAAATCCAAGTACAGAAACTTACTGGAGTTCTTTGAGGATATAACAAGTGCAGTGGATAGAGGGGAACAGAGGGAAATTATTTACTTGGATTTCCAGAAGGCGTTCGATTAGGTGCCACATAAAATACTTATCCATAAGATAAGGATGCATAGAATTGGGGGTGATGTATTAGCATGGATAGAAACATAGAAACATAGAAAAATAGGTGCAGGAGTAGGCCATTCAGCCCTTCGAGCCTGCACCGCCATTCAGTATGATCACGGCTGATCATCCAACTCAGAATCCTGCACCAGCCTTCCCTCCATACCCCCTGATCCCTTTAGCCACAAGGGCCATATCTAACTCCCTCTTAAATATAGCCAATGAACTGGCCTCAACTGTTTCCTGTGGCAGAGAATTCCACAGATTCACCACTCTCTGTGTGAAGAAGTTTTTCCTAATCTCGGTCCTAAAAGGCTTCCCCTTTATCCTCAAACTGTGACCCCTCGTTCTGGAGGATTGGTTAACTAATAGAAAGCCGAGAGTTGGGATACCTGGGTGTTACTCTGGTTGGCAATCAGTGGTGAGCAGTGTGCCACAGGGGTCAGCGTTGGACCTGCAACCGTTTACAATCCACATTAACAGTCTGGAAGAGGGGACCGAGTGCAGTGTATCTAAGTTTGCTGATGATACTAAATTGAGTGGAAAAGCAAATTGTGCATAAGATACAAAGAGTCTGCAGAGAGATATAGATAGATAGGTTAACTGAGTGGGCAAGGGTCTGGAAGATGGAGTACAATGCTGATAAATGAGAGGTCATCCTCTGGAAGGAAAAATGGAAACGTAGGCTATTATTTAAATGGTGAAAAATTGCAGCATGCTGCTGTGCAGAGGGACTTAGGAGTTCTTGTGTATAAATCACAAAAAGTCGGTTTGCAGGTGCAGCAGGCTATCAGGAAGGCAAATGGGATGTTGGTCTTCATTGCCAAAGGGACTAAATTTAAGAGCAGGGAGGTTATGCTGCAACTGTACAGGGTACTGGTGAGGCCACACCTAAAGTACTGCCTGCAGTTCCGGTCTCCTTACTTAAGGAGGGATATACTGGCTTTGGAGGCGGTGCAGAGGAGGTTCACCAGGTTGATTCCAGAGATGAGGGGCTTAGACTGTGATGAGAGATTGAGTTGCCTGGGAATGTACTCACTGGAATTCAGAAGAATGAAAGGACATCTTACAGAAACATATAAAATTATGAAAGGGGTAGATAAGATAGAGGCAAGAAAGTTGTTTCCACTGATAGGTGAGACCAGAACAAGGGGACATAGCCTCAAGATTTAGGGGAGTAGATTTAGGACAGAGATGAGGAGGAACTGCTTTTCCCAGAGGGTGGTGAATCTGTGGAATTCTCTGCCCAATGAAGCCGTGGAGGCTACCTCAGTAAATATATTTAAGACAAGGTTCAGGTAGGTGGAGATAAGTCCATGGTCAGATCAGCCATGATCTTATTGAATGGCAGAGCAGGCTCGCTGGGCCAGATGACCTACTCTTGCTCCTATTTCTTATGTTCTTATGAACATCCACTGATTCCCCTTTGTCTATCCTGCTTTTTATTTCTTAAAAATTCCAATACATTTGTTAGGCAACATTTTCCCTTGGGGAAACCTTGCCTATTTTCTCATGTGCCTCTAAGTACCCTGCAATTTCATCCTTAATAATCGATTCCAACATCTTCCCAACCACTGAAATCAGATTAACTGTCCTATAGTTTCGTTTCTTCTGCCTCTCTCCCTTCTTGAAGAGAGGAGTGACATTTGCAATTTTCCAGTCTTTTGGACCCATTTCGGAATCTAGTGATTCTTGAAAGATCTTTACTAATGCCTTCACCATCTCTTCAGCCACCTCTGTCAGAAGCCTAGGCTGTACACCACCTGGTCCAGTTGATGTCAGACCTTTCAGTTTCCCAAGAATCTTCTCTCCAGTTGTGGTAACTTCACACACTTCATGACCTTCACACCTGGAACTTGCACCATACGGCTAGCATCTTCCACAGTGGACTGATAGAAAATACTGGCTCAGTTCATCTGCCATTTCTTTGTCCCGCATTACTACCTCTCCAGCATCATTTTCCTGCAGTCCAACATCCACTCTCGCCTCCCTTTTATACTTTATGTACCTGAAGAAACTTTTGGTATCCTCTTTAATATTATTGGCTAGCTTACATTTGTATTCCATCTTTACCTTCTTAATGACTTTTTTAGTTGTCTTCAGTTGGCTTTTAAAAGCTTCCCAATCCTCAAACTTCCCACTAATTTTTGCTCTATTATGTGCCATCTCTTTGTTTTTTATGTTGGCTTTTATTTCTCTTGTTAGCCATGTTTGTGTCATGTATCCTTTGGAATACTTCATCCTCTTCAGGATGGATATATCCTGTGCCTTCTGAATTGCTTTCAGGAATTCCAGCCATTGCTGCTCTGCTGTCATCCCTGCCAGTGTTCTTTTCCAATCAATACTGGCCATCTCCTCTCTCATGCATCTGTAATTCCCTTTACTCTACTGTAATACTGGTACATCTGACTTTAGCTTCTCCTTCTCAAATTTCAGGGTGAGTTCAATAATATTATGTTCACTTCTCCAAAGGGTTATTTTACCTTAAGCTCTCTAATCAATTCTGGTTCATTGCACAACACTCAATCCAGAATAGCTAATCCCCTAATGGATTGAACCACAAGTTACTCTAAAAAGCCATCTCATAGACATTCTAGAAATTCCCCTTCCTGGAATCCAGCACCAACCTAATTTTCGCAATCTACTGCACATTGAAGTCCCCCATGACTATTGTAACATTGCCCTTTTGGCATGGATTTTCTATCTCCTGTTGTGATTTAGAGACCATGTCCTTACTACTACTTGGGGGGTCTGTATACAACTCTCATCAGGGTCTTTTTACCCTTGCAGTTCCTTAGATCTATCTACGAGTCAACACCTTCCAACACTATGTCACCTCTTTTAGTGATTTGATTTCATTTTTTGCCAACAGGGAAACGCTCCCCACAAGGCCTTTGTGCTTATCCTTTCGATACAATATGTATCCTTGGACATTAAGCACCCAGCTATAATCTTCTTGCAGCCATGATTCAGCAATTCCTACATCATACCTGCCAATCTGCAAATGTGTTGCAAGTTCATCTACTCTGTGCATTCAGATATAACATATTTTGTCCTGTATTCACTCTTTGATTTTGTCTGCCTTTACATTGCAAGTCATTCTGTTAGCTGCAATTGTGCCATATCAACAATCTCACCCCATAACACATTGCCTCTGTATGCAAACCACATACCTCTTGTTCAGCACAAATATCCCCCTTTGCTACGATGTTTCTCGCATTGAAATATAGGAGCTCAAGGCACCAGGTGCAGCATGCTCAGCCATTTGATTCTGAACTTTGTCTGAGTTCTTACCAACATCTGCCTCCACAACCTTTCCACAAACAGCTCTGGCTCTCTATTTCCCAAACCTTGCAACACTAGTTTAAACCACCACTAGCATATTAGTCCTCCTTCAGTTTGGGTGCAAACTGTTCCTTCTGTACAGGTTCCACCATTCCTGGAAGAGAGCCCAATGATCCAAAAATCTTATGCACTCCCTCCTACACCAACCCCTTAGTGTGACGGGATCCTGAAGTACCCCTATGAACTGTGCTTTTGAAAAGAGAGAGAGAGAGAGAGAGAGCGAGAGCGAGAGCGAGAGCGAGAGCGAGAGCGAGAGCGAGAGCGAGAGCGAGAGAGAGAGAGAGAGAGGGGGAGAGGGAGGGGGAGGGGGAGGGGGAGGGGGAGGGGGAGGGGGAGGGGGAGGGGGAGGGGGAGGGGGAGGGGGAGGGGGAGGGGGAGGGGGAGGGGGAGGAGGAGGAGGAGGAGGAGGAGGAGGAGGAGGAGGACGACGACGGGGACGGTTGGACTGTCACTTTAAGGAAGTAGAAAGAACTGGTTAACTCTTGGATTTCTGCTGAAGTGGAGATAGCACTGAGCACTCGTAAGTTGCTATGGTGACCGAGGGCGTTATTAAATGGACAATTGATGTTACAATTTTCAGCGGGTTGTTGATACTTCTTTAAGGACGTTTGCCTGCTTGCATTTCTTACACAGACAAAGGAAGGAGGAGTTATTTGAATGACAGTTGATGCTCAGCACGGGAAGATAAAATAGGAGGTCAGATGATAGACCTCAGAAACATGTATGGACACTCAATGAGCATTGTTGTGCCCGCAGAAAAAGTGGGTTCTGGAGGATCGATCAGGCAGATCAATCCATCACTCTTGCAGTGGAAAAAGGAAAAGAATTGACTGGTGGGGAGTTGTCCATGTGTCCACCCTCGTCTGGGGGATAGCTCCACCACAGAAAAACGGTCCCCTTTCTTAAAGTCACAGTCGGTGACCTTTAAAGGATTTTGAAGGACAACGAGAAGGTCGACGGCGTCAGCTCACCTGAAGACTCAAATCTCTCCCCCTCTCAATCACTACTCAATTAAACTGAACTTTACTCATCTTTGTAAGACTGTATCTTTTTACCCCTAGACTTAAAGAAGCTTGGCTTTTCATACATATATTTCCACACTTATTGATATACTTACTCATATATACAGTATAATCATTGCTAACCTGTTTGACTTATCTATTTATATTACTGTATTGTGTAGTTACTAATAAATATTATTAGTTTATAGCAATACTGGACTCCAAAGTGTTTTCTATTTCTGCTGGTTCTTTATTCCCGTCATGGGGTTCGTGACACTTAGCCACATGTTAAACTGTATAATCTTCCTTTATGGCCTCACTAGCATGTGATAGAGGTAGCAACCCTGAGATACAATTGATATGAGTTTTAAAAAGTTTTCTCATCAGGTGCCAAATGACAGGCTTATCATCAAGACTGATGATATACAAGAATATTAGCAAGGATAGAAAATTGGTAAAGTAACAGGAAACAGAAGGTGGTGCTGGAATGTTGCTTTTCAGACTGGAGAGAAGAAGACAATGCAGTTCCCCATGAGTCAGTACCAGGGTCACTTCTTTTCCTACTCTGATTTGGATACATACATTCAGGGCAGTGCAGATGAGACAAAATTTGGGTGTGGAGTGAACTATAAGGGGAATAACAAACATCAAGAAGATTAAAAAAAAGCTGTGAGAATGGGAGATTGAATTTCAGTGTTGATAGATCTGAAGTACTACATTTGAGTAGAAAGAGTGAGAAGAGAGCTGCAGGGCAAATCTGTGGGCCTGTCCTGGATGAACATGTCTTCAGGACACAGCTCCCAGCTCTGGAGGTTCTCTGAACCGATCAATCAAGCATCATCCATAAATTTGTTATATTGCTACTTTAATACTGGTTTTATGGCTGTCATGCATCTGAGTTGTGCTTTTGTACTGCTGGACATTGCGTGTACTGGCTGGTTACTGGATTATTTATTGTTTATTTATTTTATTTGTTGTTTTATAGCATTGAGTATGAGAGTTGCAAACTCATTTTTGCTGTATTGGTCCATGACAAATTGTACTATGCAATGACAATAAAGGTATTTCATCCTTTCATTGATCACAATAGCGTAAATGGTCAAACAAGGCTGAAGAATTGGAGTAAGGACTTGCAGAAGAAATTAAAGAAGGTATGAAGACAGAAGAAACTATAAACCAGGATGTGAGAGTCACTTTTATATCCCAGGAGGGCGCAAAGAAACAAAACAAAGGAAACAGAAACAATGTCACGTTTCCATTAGGAAAGACAGTGCTGGACTAGGTACAGAAGTGATGTTATGACAAAAGATGATAGCAGAATGGGAGTGACAGTGGGACAAATAACAAAACAAACGATGGGGTAGATAAAAGTGAATTATGCAAGAAATAAAGACCGAAGTTCAAAGTAAATTTATTAGTAAAGTACATATATGTCACTATATACTGCCCTGAGATTCACTTTCTTGTGGGCATTCACAGTAGCTTCACAGTCACTGACACTGGCCAGCTCCCTCTGCCAGACAACACACAGTTCTGTGCGGATAACTAGTGAAGGGATAGGTCACTTGTGCAATAACTACACACAAGCCTGTATCTGAGACAGTGCACATGCTTTCCAGAGAACGACTGCTTTCCAAAAGAATTTTAAAAAATTTAAAAATAGCTTCAAAAATCAGTTTAGTCTTTGGTTGATTAAGTCTGGTTAATTAATTGAATGCAACAAACAGAGTTCACTGCAGGTGAGAATCCCAGCAGGCCACTCCTTTGTATATAAGAAAGGTCTTATGTAACTAGACTGGCAACCTTCTCATGGAGCCTGATGGGCAACTCTCCTTGACACATAACATGGGCTATCCAGTTATCTTTGTGTTTGAAAGTATCTACTACCCCATTCTTGCAGCAGTTGGCATTACAGGTAAGGGAAAGGAACTAATTAATGTGCACAAGTTTCTAGATGTTCAGTGAATGTTTATTTATTCTTCTCTTGCATTGCAACATGCAAGTATTCATTTTTATAGAAGGGTGGCTGAGAGTATATGTGTCAGACAGGTGGAGAGAGGCAAGCAGAGATGTATGTATAACAAGCACGATGTACTTCCACCAGCTGCAGTAAGATGCCACCATCGGATGCACCTTTCCTTCCTTTCACCATCAGGAAGTACCGTTCCTCCTCTGACTCCCTGGTTCTCTCATCCATCTCCAACAACAACCACTGCTTTGCTCAGCACTGTTTTATACAACCACGTCACCTTCCCTTTGCCTCTTCCATTCCCACCATTCAGGTGCCCAAGCACTTCTGATGAATGAGGGAATAACATCCCTGTATTCCTTCAAAATTGGTGAATTATTTTCAGTGTTCATTTCTTAGAATCTTCTACACTTAAACAACTAAATGTAAATTACATCACCGTTCTGTCACATTGACACTGTCATAGAGCTGCTGTCTCACGGCTTTAGTTACCCGAGTTCAACTCTATCTTCCAGTGCTCATTGTTAATATCTTGAATGTTCTCAAATGGATTTTTGTCCAAGAGATCTGGTTTCCCCTAACATTTGAAGGAGGATTGGATGGTAATGTCTATTAAACACCGAATTACATGCTTGGTGACTGGTAGAATCACAGGTGGTCTGAAGGGAATATGGGGAGAATAAAATGAGGTCAGTGTAAAGGGACTTGGCTATCTGCGCGATTGTGTGAACATGGAATACCTCTGCCATGAGATCATCTTAAACACCTGTCTGACAGTTGCACCCACTGAGAATTTCCTTTCTTTCTCTTCCCTCTCCCTCTCTCTAACATGCATGCACACACACTCACCCACTCTTTAACTCTTGCACTGTCCCAATTAATGTCAGTATAAGCTGAATTAAATGCATCTTCTGGAAGACACGTGGCAGTGTATAGGACTCCATAATGAATTTTTGAGTTTCAGATAACCAGCCATTCCAGTTTTCTGTCAGTTTTGATGTAAGGTCAGTAACATCTAAAGTTTACTGCAATAGATATCCTTAACCAGCTAATTAATTTCAGCATTGTGGGTTCTTTATTTTGAGGTGATGGAATTCCAGGAAATACAATATTTTCCTTCTCACATTTCCAATATCTTTTAATGCAATGTTTTCATTCACCACCCACCCCTCCAGCAGTAATAATCCTTTGCTACCTTTTCTCAGACACCAACAGCATTCACCTTATGTAGAATCTTCTGTTCTTCATCTTACTACAAACTTTTGAAACTTGTAGTTTCTTTTCACCTGGCACTGGCTTACTTGCAGAGTCTGTAGACAACTTTCTGTTCTTTCTGTTGCAGTTAACCTGGTGGCAATCATAATCCTGTGCCGTGGAAATTGCGGACTCACCAAATGTATTACTAGCTATTTGGTTGCCATGGCAATGGCGGATCTAATGGTGGTGATCATCGAAGTCATACTGAAGCGAATTAATAACATTTATTTTCTGATAAAATTTTTGTTCATCACTCCGGTGTGCGCCATAATAATTGTCACAAAGATTGCAGCTCTCGATTGCTCTGTTTGGTTCACGGTTGCTTTTACTTTCGATCGCTTTGTGGCCATTTCTTGTCAGAAACTCAAACCAAGGTACTGTACCGAGAGGACAGCAAGTGTGGTTATAGCCATGGTGAGCACACTGGCCTGTTTGAAGAACATCCCATTTTACTTTGCGTTCGAACCCAAAATTATAATTAACAACTTACCATATTTCTGCATGGAAACTACTGCATATTATACCTCGCCCCTGTGGGCGGGTTACGAATCGTTCGACAGTATAGTAACTCCTTTGATACCAATCGTTCTCATCCTTTTGTTCAATGCCCTTACAGTCAAACATATTATAAAGTCCAATAAAATCCGAAGGGCGCTCATGAGTAACATCGATAGTCACAATGATCCTGAGAGTGAGAACCGTAAGAAGTCTATGGTTTTGCTTTTTACTCTATCTGGCAACTTCATCCTCCTCTGGACACCATATTTTGTACATTCCTTAAAATGGCGAATGAGAAACTACAATTACCAGGACAAGTATTACAGCAACCCCATATACATCAACCAGCAAACGGGATTCATGTTGCAACTACTCAGTTCCTGCACCAACACTTGCATCTATGGACTGACGCAGAGGAAGTTCAGACAGGAGCTGAAAAATGGGGTGAAATATCTCGTCACACTGAACGGGAAACTCTGTAAGTAGATAGCTAGATGGATACTTTATTGATCCCAAAGAAAATTAAAAGTGCATCGATATACAAATATTAGAAGAAAATTAAGAAAGAATAAAAAATAAGTTACCTTAAAAATAAGATGTACAAGATTTACAAGTCAAAGATTACAAGATTACTACCTTGGCTATAGCGTGACTCATTATAGAGCCTGATGGCCAAGAGTAAGAATGACTTCATATAATGCTTATTAGAGCAGCGCAATTGTCTTAGTCTATTACTGAAAGTGCTCTTCTGTTCAACCAACATGGCATGCAGAGGGTGAGAAACATTGTCCAGAATTGCTAGGATTTTCTGCAGGGTCCTTTGTTCTGCCACAGCCTCCAATATGCCTAGTTTGCCTCCTATAACAGAGCTAGCCTTTCTAATCAGTTTATTGAGCCTGTTGGCATCACCTGTGTTGATGCCATTGCCCCTGCACACCACTGCATAAGTAGGAAACAACTGATATAAAATGGTACCAAATATTGTAGGTTTTTTTTTCTCTTTCGCAGATTATTTGAGGGTGGTTACGGTAGCGTAGTGGTAGGCACAATAGTCAGTGATAAGGGTTCAAATATACGTATTTACATGGTCGTATTTTACTGATACGTGCTCGCTATCTTGTAAGTGCGAGGGCTAGGCCTCAAGCCGCGGTGTCTCCTGCATACTGGTGCCAGGAGAGAGGTGTCGGAGCACTGCAGGGGGCGGTGCGGCACCCAGGCTGGAGACAGTTGCTGCCCTCTCCACCAGCATTTGCTCGCCAGAAGAGAAGCTGTATTGTGGTTGTCTGTATATTTCGGCGCGTTGGATGGCTCAGGGTTGGACTCGTCTATCGTGTGGCTGTATCTTACTATATTATATGTGATATGTGTGCTTTGTGCTGTGTGTGACTGTTGGTACTGTGGATTGCATCTTGGCTCTGGAGTCATGCTGTCTCATTTTGCTGCATTCACAAATCTTCATATATGGTGGAATCACAATTAAAATAGAATTGAATTCCCATTGCTGTCTGTGAGGAGACTGGCTGCTCTTCCCTTGATCATGTGGGTTTCCTCTGGGTGATCAGGTTTCCTCCCACATTTCAAGGTGTACAGTTAAGTTTTGTGACAGAATCATGGTGACACTTACAAGCTACCTCCAAAACCATCCTCGAAACGTGTTGATTGTTGTAAAACGATACATTTCACTGTAGGTTTTGATGGACGTGTGACCAGACCGCAATGCAAAGTCAATCACCTCACTAATGCTTGAGTGAGCAACGCCACTAAAATTATCTGACACCACCTTTCTTTTCACTTTACCTATAAAAACTCCCCTAGTCATTAAATATCAAAATTAATTATGGGAATAAGATCAGCATGTGCTGCTGAGAGGAATCAAGGCAAAGCATGTTTTATGAATGGCAATATATCGTATGAATCTGTTATTGCAATATTTATTATGGCTGAACCTTTTTATAACTGAACCTATCATGCTAATCCATGGGTTGATTTTGTAAATCTAGAAAAGTTATTTAAAATTAATCAGGATTGAATGGAGAAACCCAATGAATCAGGAACATAACACTTTGTATGCACCACAAACAAAAAGAGAGAATGAATAAATTGGTAAACTTTTAGTACATCAGTAGCATTTCATATCAATTGTATGCAAGGAACAATGCAGAATAGCAGGATGATTTGGAGTAATTAGTTAGGAACATTGAACCATATACTGAAAGAAAACAATTGTAAAAGTTCTAAGTTGGAGGGATGTCAATGTTACTAGGTGGATATTTGATTATGCAAGTGGGGACTGAGAGTAGTCAATTGAATGTAATGCAACAAGTTGTTCAAAAAGGCGATGTGAATGTTCATTGATATTAAAGGTGAAATGGTGGGGAAATGCCACAACACAAGCTCCACAGATGTGGAGGAATGACGAGAGCAAAGAGATGGAACGTTAATTCAGGTACCGAGAAATTAATTCAGGAACAGGTGAAGAATGGATCAGATATGCAAAATTTCAAAGGTCAAAGAAAATTCATTATCAAAGTGTGGACTTGTCAATATATATGATCTTGAGATTAATTTTCTTACAGGCATTCAGAACAAAGAAATACAATAGAATCAATTAAAAACTAGACCCAAAGACTAACTAACAACCAATGTGCAAAAGAAGACTAATAATAATAATAAACATGAGAAAGTCTGGCAATCCAAAGGAACACAAACAAAATGCTGGAGGAACTCAGCATCAATGGAAATGAATAAACAGTTGACGTTTTGGAATGAGACCCTTCTTTAGGACTGGAAAGTAAGGGAGAAGACACCGGAGTAAGAAGGTTGGGGGAGAGGAAGGATGATCGCTAGAAGCTGATAGGTGAAGCCAGGTGGATAAGGAAGGGGAAGGGCAGGAGAGGTAGGATTCAGACAGAAGAGGAGCATAGACCATAAGACAAAAGGAAAGAGGAGGGGACCCAGGGGAGATGATAGGCAGGTGAGAAGATGTAAGAGGCCTGAGTGGGGCATATAAGAAGAGATTTTTTTTTACCGGAAGCAGAATTCAATATTCGTGCTGTTAGGTTGAAGTCTCCCCAGATGGGTCTTCGCCCCCACCCCCAAGGGTGTCCCTCTCCTTTCAGAAAAAAACATTTTTCCCTCAGATTATAAGCTGAAGGTCCAGCTCTTTAATCTATGAGCTAGCTTTCTAACTTTACGTTGCAGGACCACATTTCTCTTTTCACCAACGTGTTTCAACATTGACGGTGCAACACAATGCATCTGGTTGGTGTTCCAAGTGCCAAATCCTGATGTAAACTGAAAGTACCACCTGCAAATGTAGTTTATCCAGAGCTCAAGAAGTGACTCAGAATTCCCTCATGTTGCAGCACCCAGAGTGAGTACTCTTGCCACACTTGGAATTTAGAAAGATCGCCCCCACCCTTACACACACTTAAAATAATCCCACCTGTTCCTACACAGATAATCTATAAGCAATGTTAAACTGCTCACTAACCACCCAGCAGTCTCGTACAATGTCACACTGTCCCACCACAGGTCCATGCTGAGAACACAATGAGATCCTCCTTATCGACAAAACCAAAAACCTAAGTGTGATTGGTCATTGGTTTATTATTTTCACATGTACGAAGATACAATGAAAAACTTCTGCTTGCCTGCCACTCAGGCAGGTCATTCTCAGCATAAGTAGCAGTAAAAGGAGTGTTCACCAGGTTGTGAACACTGTGAAAATCAAGCTGAACACAGTAAATTCAGAGTGGCACAGAGGGAGCATGAGAAAGAGCCAATACCAAACACAAATAGAAATCAGAAATACTCTATAGCCATATGAATGGGAAAATTGGTAAGGGATTGATTGAAGACCAAAAGGGAATTTGTGGAGGCAAAGAGCTTAAATGAGCACTTTTGATTATCATAGAAGATGCTTCTGGAGTCAGAGCAAGGATATGATCAAGATCATATCGGGAAGGAGTTACAGAAGCCTTAGGTCCAACACTACCAGGTTCAGGAACAGTTATTATCCTATGCAGTTCCCTCACCAAGTTCATAAGCAAACTTAACTTGTTGGCAGGATCTGCTAACATCCACATGACTCAGCGGTGAGAAGATCGCCTTTCATAAACAATAGATATCGACAGTCAGTATGATTTGGGATTCAAACAAACAGGAATGTCATGGTACTCTGATTAAAGAAACCTCATTTGGAATGAACGCTGTGTAAATATTGCCAATACACAATATTGGTCCGCAAGAAATACACATCATACTCCGCATGAAATTACAAAGAAAGCATGTTTACTAATTGCAGCTTTATCAAACAGTTACTAAGAGAAAGGAAACGAAAAGAAATAGAAGGGCCCATTACAGTTAAACCAGTCTCAGTGTGCACACAGTGTTGGAGCTCATATCTTCCAAAACTGGGTATTCGGGGAGTATCTACTGTCCATTCACCCGCCACCTTTTCGAACTCCCCTCAAAAACCATCTTGAGTCAGCGGGCTCTCTCAGGGGTACTGCCCTTCCTCCTCGGAGTCATTCATCTGCACAAAGCACTTCTTGCAACAGGGACCCTCCTTTTCGTGGCATCTGAGGCACCTTCCCTCCAGCCCTCTTCACAGCTCCAGCCAAAAAGACCCTGAACTCGATTACTGTCTACCACAAGTCTCTCTCTGGAACTTTCTCCCAATCCCTCCATTCTGATTGGCTGACTCAACATTGCTGAGCTGAACCACAGGGCTTCTTATCTTTAGCCAAAACCAAAACATTCTACCAGCAGGACACACTGGTTTTGCAGAAACTGCTAAAATGAAATACCTACAGCATAGCAGTAGAAATCTTAACCGGGGCATTACACTCTTTCCCTCCCCACCAAAAATAATGATGTCCTCATGACTGTGGAACTTATTAAACCATTATTAATAATACTGTATTCAAATGAACTTGGTGATTTCAGGACCCCCAATCCATTTGTAAATGGAAGTAGCATATCTCACCATGGGAATGGACATTCTCTGCCAGCCGAGCTAGGGGATTCCTGGCTCTGAGACCTTTTTATCTCATCTTCAGTTTGTCCAGCTTCAACCACTCCTTGTGACCCTGCCTGTCTATCACTCGTACCTTCCAGCAGCTCAGATCCCCCTGCTGCATGACTAAACTTAGCTTTCTTCAGTTTAAGCAGGTGCTGCTGAACCTCTTCAAACTCCACTGGTACTAACCAACGAGACCTCTCTTGAAAAGGGGAGTCCTTTTTTGGAAAGATATTTTTAATATCATTTCAAAGGTATTGAATATAGATATTTCTCCCCATCCTATTACTGCTATCTTTGGATTACCTAAGATTTTCAGTAATCTTTCCCCTTCAGCCCGTAGATTGATTGCATTTCTTACTTTAATGGTGAAAAGATGTATTTTACAACATTGGAAGGAGATTAATGCTCCAACTACATTCTTTTGGTTTTCCCAGACGATACTATGTTTAAATCTGGAGAAAATTAGAAGTAATCTTTATGATTCTTCAGTTAAATTTGAACAGACTTGGAGATCTTTTATTCAACATTTTCATTTAATGTAACTTTTTTTTTTCTTTCTCTGGCCATATTTACATTCCCTTCTTGCTTTTTAACTGTTTTTAATGGAGGTCGGATTTGAGGACGTGATTGTTTTAAGTTGTTTAACTCTACTTGATACCTAGTTAGCCCATTGCTTTGCTTTGCTTTTTCGTTTAGTTGCACGGTGGGTTTTTTTTGGGGGGGGTTTTTTGGGGTTTTTTTTCCTTATTGACATGTTTGAAAATTAGTATACTATTATATTACCTGGTCATTTTATATCTAAATTGCACTGTTTGTACTAACTTTTTTTTGTGTATTAATATCTCTTGTAAAGTTATATTGCAACTGTGTATCAGTGCCTATATGGTTTACCTTTTGTGTGCTAATCCAATAAAAAGAATTAAAAAGAAAAGGGGAGTCCTCGGTCACTCTAATAGTGTGGCAATTACTTTTGCAGCAACCATCTTCAAACTCGTCAGTATAAAGGCATCTGCACAATCCAATATCTTCTCAGTTAGTTTCCTTTTCCATTCCTCGGGCATCAGTGAGTCATAAAAATTGCATGACTTCAGTGTCAACTTCCTCGATTCAAGAGACAGTTTCTCTTCTGTTTCCCTGGAAAACTAGACACCACCATCACAGGAAGAAGAGGGGCGATCAGCACCCTATGTTAGAGGATAATATCTCTTCCTGAGATGTTCCTGATAATCACTGTCATCCTGGTTGTGCAGACAACCAAAGATTTCTGCAGTTCAGGTCTCATCAGCACTCCTACAGGTAAACATGACTCTTCTTCTTGATCATCAGGAGCATCTACCTGGATAACTGAGGGTTTGGGCATTCCGGCAAATTTGGGGGTTCCTGTCACTCTAGCTACTCCTCCAGGACATAACATGAGAGGTTTAGACTGGGTGTAGCGCACAATTCCTTGTTTCTGCTCATAATCCTGCTTCTTCTTGCACCTTCTCAAAAGCAGCTCTGAACACAGGGTGAATGGACAAGGTTTTCAAAACGTTCTCTCCATTTCTCTCCTTGCATGCTCCCATGAGCCTTCTCACAATGAAAGTAATTGTTCCCACAAGAATGACCATTCCACTCTTTTCAACCAGATCCAGGCAGACCAACACTAGTGTGTCAATAGTCAGAGTTATTCCAACATCTGCTTCTGAAAACTCTAGTTTCAACTCTAATAACTCTAGTAAACATCGCACAGGAACTCATCAGTACTAAGCTGCAAATCTCAAGGAAACTGAGTGGCATCAATGGTAAATGCATCAAATACTGGTTGTAAAAGGATCTATAAAGCAAAGTAACTTGAGAACCTGTGTCAAGTATGGCTCCAGTACAAACACCTTCAATCCATATGGATACAGCAAAGCTTGGTCCCACTAAACCTTCAGGAATAGTTATTTGTACTTTAGTATCTCCCTTGATACACTGATTGGAACGTACCTTCTCCGAAATGTCAGCCCGCTCCTTCACAGGGTCCCTCCATAGTTTGGCCCCTTTTCTTCTCTGTTTGATCAACTACTGACTCACTCTTCAATGATTTTCCTGTACCTCACTGTCTGGCTTGAAATGTCCATCTTCCCCACAGTTGTAACAGAAAATACCAGTCACCTCTTTAGTCAAGAGACCCTTTTCAGCAACGTTCCTCTGCGGCCTAAGTCCTACAGGTGGGTCGGCTTCCCCAAGGGACTTATCATGTTCACTTGAACCATTAGCGGACATCCATTGAATCAGCTCAGCTCAAAGGTTTTCCACCTCATTCCTCAAAAGTTCTCTCTCTGTGGCATCAGGAGCCACTTCAGCAGCAGAGGCTACCACTGAATGTTCTGTTTCTCAATCATGCTTTCCTCCTCTCAAGCTTCTCTCAAGAACTCGATAAAAGATGGAGGAGGGTGCATCTTGTGGGTCACTCAAGTACATGGAGCAATCATGCCATGTGACAGCGTGCTCCTCACAACTTGCTTCATCCTTAAGTAATTTCTCACGGACACTTAAATGCCCCCTTTTGAGGCACAAACAATGTAGCAGTATCTCCAACCTGAAAAGGAAGCCAGATAACTTCTCTCCTTTCTCCTGGAACATGTGCTTACACTTTATCATCAGATCAGCTGCACTTTCAGCAGTGCCAAAAGCATTTTCCAGAGCTTGCAGGTAATTAGCTGACATGGCTAATGAGTTTTCTGCCTTTAGGAACTGCATTATCTCAGTCACCGGATGCTTTATGCTCTCTACCAGTCTCTGTTTCTTCATATTACATGAGCACTGACGTTCATCCAGTAACTGAGATGTCTGCTCAGCCCAAGCCTCGGGTGTGTGCTTGGCTCCAGAGAACACTCCCCGCTTATGATAACTTCGGCTCTCCACAGATACATTGCATTTAGCAACCAATGCTGTAATAGCCAAAACCAGCTCGGATTTAAATCATCTTCTGAAGACCCATTAGACCAATCACATCAAACAACTCTTTTCCCTCACTTTGCAGAAACAAAAACAACTTGTCATTAAAGTCTTCACCCTCAGCTACACACCCCTTTCTCTAAAAATATGCACTGCCCATGCTCCCGCCTCTCCAGGTGCTCTGATCGATTTTCCCCCTGGAAAAACAGGAGATAATCAGTGAAAGAAAGACAACTGATTATGTGCTTTGGAAAGTTTTCTCATCAAGTACCAAAATGACTGGTTTACAGTCAAGATTGATGAGATACAAGAATATTAGCAGGAATACAGAAAATTGGCAAAGTAACAGGAAACAGAGAGCGGTGGTGGAATGTTGCTTTACAGACTGGAGAGAAGAAGACAATGCAGTTCCCCATGAGTCAGTAGCAGGGTCACTTCTTTTCCTACTCTGATTTAGAAATGTACATTCAGGGCAGTGTTTCCAGATCTGCAGATGAGACAAAATTTGCAGGTGGAGTGAACTCTGAGCAGAATAACAGACATGAAGATGTAAAATTTGCTCCAGAAAGGGTGATTGAAATTCGATGTTGAAAGATCTGAAGTATTACATTTGAGTAGAAAAAGTGAGAAGAGAACTGTAGAGCAAATCTGTGAACCTGTCCTGGACGGACTCAAGTCTTCATTGGTCACAAAAGTGTAAATGGTGAAACAAGGCTGAAGAACTGGACTGAGAGAAGAAATAAAAGAAGCTATGAAGACAGAAGTGACTGTAAACTGAAATGTGAGAGCCATTTTTATATTCCAGGAGGGAACAAAGAAACAAAGCAAAGGAAATACAGTAGATGTCAGGTTTAGATTAGGAAGGACAGTGGTGGACTAGGTACAGATGCGATGTCATGATGAAAGATGATAGCAGAATGGGGGAGGTAATGGGACAAATAACGAAACAAAGGATGGGGCCAGATAAAGAGTAAAGTGCAAGAAATAAAGACCAAAGTTCAAAGTAAATTTACTATCAAAATACATATATGTCACCATATACTACCCTGAGATTCAATTATTTGAGGACATTCATAGTAGCTACACAGTAGCTTCACAATCACTGACAGTGGCCAACTCCCTCTGCCAGACAACACACAGTTCTGAGAGGATAACCAGTGAAGGGATAGGTCTCATGTGCAATAACTACACACAAGCCTGTCATTAAGGCAGTAAACATGCTTTCTGCAGAACCATTGTTTTTCAAAGAAAAAGAAAAAAAGTTAATTTAAAAATAGTTCTAAAAATAGGTTTTGTCTTTGGTTGATTAAGTCTGGTTGTTTAATTGAATTTAACAAACAGAGTCCACTCCAGGTGAGAATCCCAGCAGACCATTCTCTTGTATATAAGAAAGGTCTTGTGCAACTAGATTTACAACCTTCAGACAGTGCCTGCAGGGCAACTCTCCTTGACACATAACATGGGCTATCCAGTTATCTTTGTGTTTGAAAGCATCTACTACCCCATTCTTGCAACAGTCGGCATTACAGGTAAGGGAAAGGAAACAGTTGATGTGCATAATTTTCTGAATGTCATATAAGTGTTTATTTTTCTTCTGTTGCATTGCACCATGCAAATATTCCTTTTTATGGAAGAGAGGCTGAGAGTAAATGTGTCAGGCAAGTGGAGGGAGGCAAGCAGAGATGTATAACAAGCACGATGTACTTCCACCATCTTCAGTAAGATGCCTCCACCGGATGCACCTTTCCTTCCTTTCACCATCTGGAAGTACCGTTCCTCCTCTAACTCCCTGGTTCACTCATCCATCTCCACCAACATCCACTGCCTTGCTCAGCACTGTTTTATACAACCACATCACCTTCCCTTTGCCTCTTCCATTCCCACCATCCAGGTGCCCAAGCACTTCTTCTGAATGAGACAGTGACATCCTTGTATTCCTTCAAAATTGGTGAACTATTTTCAGTGCTCATGGATTGGAAACATCTACACTTACATCACCGTTGTGTCACAGTGGCAGAATTAGTAGAGCTGCTGTCTCACAGCTTTAGTTACCCAGGTTCAACTCTGACTTCTGATGCTAATTGTTAAAAGTTTGAACGTTCTCAATTGAATATTTTTCCATGAGCTCATTTCCTCCAGCACCTGAAGGTGGCTTGAATTGGTATCTCAACTGGTCACAGAATTACACTTTCTGCAAGGTGACTGGTAGCATCTCGGGTGAGTTAAAGGGAATACAGGGAGAATAAAATGAGATTAGTGTAAAGAGGTCAGCACAGACTTGGGTATGTGCCACTTCTGTGATTATATTCAGAGTATTTTGCTTAATACCTCAAGGAGATTCGTAAGCATCCATCTGACCGCTGCCATTACTTACAACTTACTTTCTTTCTTTCACACACTCACACTTCTTACACTGTCCCAACTAATTCCAACACTAGTTGAAGGAAACGTAACTTCTGGAAGACATGTGGCAGCCCGTAGGACTCAATATTAAGTTCAGGAGTTTCAGGTAACCAGTCATGCCAGTTTTGTGTCAGTTCTGATGTAAGGTCAGTAACATCTAAAATTTACCACAATAGATGATCTTTGACCGATGAAGTAATTTCAACAGTGTGGGATTCTAATTGGGAAGGATCAGATTTTCAGGAAATGCAATATTTTCCTTCTCACAGTTCTAATATCTTTTAATGCACCGTTTTCGTTCACCTCCCACCTCTCTGGCAGATCGGCTGTTAGGAAAAATTTTTTGCTACCTTTTCTCAGACAACCCCAACAGCATTCACGAAATGTAGAATCTTCTGTTCTTCATGTTATTCCAAAGTGTTTTAACTTTTAGTTTCTTTTCACCCTGGCATTGGCTTATTTACAGAGTCTGGTGATAACTTTCTTTTCTTTCTGTTGCAGTTAATCTCGTGGCGATCATAATTCTGTGCCGGGGAAATTGCGGACTCTCCAGATGTATTACTCGCTATTTGGTTGCCATGGCTACGGCGGATCTAATGGTGGTGATTGTCGAAGTCATACTGAAGCGAATTAACAACATTTATTTGCCGATAAACGTTTTGTTCATCACTCCGGTCTGCGCCATGATACTTGTAGCAAAGATTGCAGCCCTCGATTGCTCTGTTTGGTTCACGGTCGCTTTTACTTTTGATCGATTTGTGGCCATTTCTTGTCAGAAACTCAGACCAAGGTACTGTACCGAGAGGACAGCAGGTGTGGTTATAGCCACTGTGTGTACGCTGGCCTGTTTAAGGAGCATCCCATTTTACTTTATGTACGAACCGAAATTTATAATTAACAACATTCCATATTTCTGCATCGAAACTATTGCCTACTATACCTCACCCCTGTGGGCAGCTTACGAGTCATTCGACAGTGTAGTAACTCCTTTAACACCAATCTTTCTCATCATTTTGTTCAATGCCCTTACCGTCAAACATATTATAAAGTCCAATAAAATCCGTAGGACGCTCGTGAGTAACAGCGATAATCACAATGATCCCGAGAGTGAGAACCGTAAGAAGTCAATGGTTTTGCTCTTTACTCTATCTGGCAACTTCATCCTCCTCTGGACACCATATTTTGTACATTCCTTAAAATGGCGAATGAAAAACTACAATTACCAGGACAAGTATTACAGCAACCCCATATACATCAACCAGCAAACGGGATTCATGTTACAACTACTCAGTTCCTGCACCAACACTTGCATCTATGGACTGACGCAGAGGAAGTTCAGACAGGAGCTGAAAAATGGGGTAAGTATCTTGTCACACTGAATGGGAAACTCTGTCAATAGAAAACACCTGACATAAAGCTGTACCAAATGTTGTAGATTTTTGATTCTCTTGCAGATTATTTGAGGGTGACAGTGCAGCATAGTGTTTAGCACAAATGCCAGCACAATCATCAATGGTAAGTGTTCAATACCTGCTGTAATCTGAAAGGAATTTGTATGCTCGCCGCAGGAACTTGTGGGTTTCCTCCAGGTGCTCTGGTTTCCTCCCACGTCCCAAGATGTACGGTTTAGGTTAGTGACCATGCTATGTTGGGACCAGAATTATGGTGACAATTGCAGGCTTCCCCAACACCATCATCGGAATGTGTTCGTCGCTGATGCCAAACAACACACTTCACTTGAGGTTTCGATGGACATGGGACAAATCAAGCTATTTTTTTTCTTCTTTTTTATTTCAGCATACTGGAAGGTAATCAGAAAGGGTTGAGAGCCAGTTAAGCATACAGATTGGGAGGAGAATTGAATGAATCAGATCAGTCTAATTAGTTTTGACATTATATTAACATGGAACTAGAAAATACACGTCATCAACTTAATAAGACATCAGAGAAGAATTAGGACGTTCGGCCTATTGCATCTGCTCTGCCATTTCATCATAGAGTCAGAAAAATACAACACAGAAAAGAGCCCTTCAGCCCATCTATTCCATGATGAACCATTTGACCTGTCCACTCCCATCAACCTGCACCATAGTCCTCCATTCCCCTGCCATCCATGTACCTATACAAACTTCTCTTAAGCCATTGAAATCAAGCCTGCATGCACCACTTGCACTGGCAGCTCATTCTACACTCTCATGACGCTCTGGGCGAAGAGGTTTCCCCTCATGTTCCCATTAAACTTTCATCCTTTATCCATGATTTTTAGTTGTAGTCCCACCCAACCTCAGTGGAAATAGACCGACTTCATTTACCCTATTTATACCCCTCATACTTTTGAATACCCCTATCAAATCTCCCCTCAATCTTCTACGTTCCAGGGGATAAAGTCCTAACCTATTCAATGTCTCCATACACCTCAGGTCCTCTAGTTCCAGCCACATCCTTGTAAATTTTCTCTGTACTCTTTCAACCTTATTTACATCTTAGGTTGGTGACCAAAACTGCACACAATACTCCACATTAGGTCTCACCAACATCTTATACAACAGCAACACAACATTCCATCTCCTATACTCAATTCTTTGATTTATGAAGTCCAAAGTGGCAAAAGCTTTCTTTACGACCCTCTCTACCTGTACCACCACTGTCAATAAATTATGGAACTGTGTTCCTAGATCCCTTTGTGCTGTAGTGCTCCCCAGTGCCCTACCATTCACCGTGTAAGGCCTACCCTGGTTTGTCCTACTGAAGTGCAATACCTCACACTTGTCTGCATTAAATTCCACCTGCCATGCTTCTGGCTAGTCCAGATCCCACTGCAGGCTCTAATAATGTTTTTCAGTACCTACTTCACCCCCAAACTTGGTGCCATCTGCACATTTGCTGATCCACTTAACCACACTATCATCCAGATCATTGATATGGTTGACAAACAACAATGGACCCAGCACTGATCCCTGCAGAACTCCACTAGTCATAGGCCTCCAGTCAGAGAGGTGATCATCCACTACCATTCACTGTCTTCTCCCACAAAGCTAACGCCTCATCCAATTTACTACCTCATCTTGCTTGCTGACCAACTGAACCCTCTTGACCAACTTCCCATGTGGGACCTTGTCAAAGGCCTTGCTAAAGTCCATGTAGGCAACATCCACAACCTTGGCTTCATCAATCTTCCTGGTAATGTCCTCAGGAAACTATAAAATTGGTTAGACATGACATACCATGCACAAAGCCAAATTGACTATCCCTAATCAGTCCGTCTATCCAAATATTCATATATCTGGTCCTTAGAATACCTTTCAATAACTTTCCACTACTGATGGCAGGGTCACAAACCTATAATTTCCTGGCTTATTATTAGAGCCTTTCTTAAACTGACAACATTAGCTATCCTCCAACTACCCGGTACCTCAACTGTCGCTAAGAATGATTCAAATATCTTGGCTAAGGCCGCTGTAATTTCTGCACTTGACACCCACAGGGCTCGACGGAACACCTCATCAGGCCCTGCGGATTTATCGGCCTTGATTTGCCACGAGACAGCAAACACTTCCTCCTGCTTTAGCTCACTTTTGTAGATTCTGTGTCCATCTCCCAAGTTAATACTGATGCAAAAATCCATTTAAAATCCCCCATCTCTGTTGGCTCCATGCATAGATTACCATGCTGACCTTCTAGTGCTCTATGTCCCTTGCAATCCATTTATCCTCTAGAACGCCTCAGGATTCTCTTTCATCTTGTCTGCTATGGGGACTTCTTTTAGCCCTGATTCCTTTCTTAAGTATGAATTTGAACCTCATTTGCCCCTACCTGCTTATACCTGCTATACACTTTTTTTTTCTTTCCTAACCAGGGCCTTAATATCTCTTGTAAACTGAGATTCCCTACACCTGTTATCTTAACCTTTTATTCTGACAGGCACATACAAACTTTGTAGTCTCAAAATTTCACTTTTGAAGGCCTCCCACTTACTAAGTACACCTTTGAGAAAGCAACCTGCCCCAACCCACATTTGCCAGACCCTTTCGGCTACCACCAAAATTGGCCTTTCTTCAATGTAGAATCTCAACCTGCCAACCAGACATATCTTTTTGCACTTTTTTGGCTAAATCGAATGAAAATGCGCTAACTTACAGAATGCAGGCAAAGTTCAGGGTTATATATTCATATAAAATTGCTCATTCGCCAAAAATCAACAGGCTGCCCTTCACCCCAGACCCCACCGGCCATCATGGAAACCGGGACGCCACAACCCGACGCATGCGCACGGCCGGCCTCAGCGGCGCCTCACGATGCTCACAGAGCCGGCTCCACCTTCCATGGAGACCGCGACGCCACACCATGACGCATGCGCACGGCCAGCCTCAGCAGCTGGTATTATTCAAAGCCAAATCTAACATTACAGCGGACATTTAATTCCAGACCCGACCCAGCAAGCCCGATTCCTTCGAATTTACTTCATGGGTACTTAATGTTCATTCTGGTCTTGCTATGCGTCTTTCTTCTTTAATAAGCTGAGTTTTTCTTCTTTAATTTCCACATCAAAGAGATAACAATAGCATTCAGACTTCTGAACCAGCGTGAGTAACTACACTCGCCTAAATGCTGTAGTGATTTCACAAACTGTGGACTCACTATCAGGGACTCTACAACTCATGTTCTCAGTATTTTTTATGTACTTTTTTTTGGACTTCAGTTATTTGGCAGCCTTTGTGTGTGGGGTGGATAGGGTGTCCAGAAAAGGGTAGCATCTCTGGTGAAAGGAATTGTCGTGTCAATTCTGGGATAGTTCACTCACCTAAGGAGGAGATTGACAGGTATCTAATTAGTCAGGGTATCAAGGGATATGGGGGAAAAGCCAGAAATTGGAACTAGATGGGTGAATAGTTTAGCTCATGGGGGAGCTGCGAGCAGACTCGATGGGCCGAATGGCCTACTTCTGCTCCTTTGTCTTGTGATCTTGTGATCTTTGGTCCCTACCAGACTCACAGCTCTCACCTGTGGCTCCATGTAGCTGTTTGCATGCGACAGTGCCCACACCGCGGTCTGCTGCTCAACAGGCAGACTATTACTGGTGAGGGGAGCTGGTGGCCTCACACACAGGTGTAACAAGGTCATGCCTTTCCGACCACGCAAAGTCAGCTCTGGCAGACTGGGTGGATGAGATCGACACTAATGTCCAACAGCCAGGAAGGTGGTGCTGTATCGCTCTGTGGAAAGTGAAGGGCATGAAAAGCCACCGAAAACATTATGGTCATCCACTACAATCAAGGAAGATCCAAGTTTGTTTCACTTGTTCATACCACTGGACCTGGACTTCTGAGGTTGAGAGAGTGGAAATGCCCCAGTGCAACAGCTTTTCTACTATAAAAATTCAGCCGCACAGGTTTCCAGTTATCTCGGACACGACAAACCACCAAGATTATGTGTAGTTTTTCACTGATTCTTTTGTATTTCTGTGTTCCACTGTGAGTGCCTGCAAGGAATAAATCTCAGGGTATCATATCAGGGTATATATACACTTTGATAATAAAGTTGCTTTGAACTTTGAAATTCAGTTTGAGATTATCAAAAGTATTTAAGTATCCTGGGCTGCAGAGGATGGTAAAGAGAAAAACAAAGGAGGTCCTGCCATAACCCTCCAAATATTGGTGGATTAGCAATCAGGATGTTCTAAATATTACACACTTGCTGAGACAGTACAGGCTGGATGATTGTACTTCCGTGATGGAGTTTGTTCAAAGTAATTATTGGGGACAGAATGAGCAATAATTTGCACAGGTAGAGATTGATGAGAAAAGGACAGTGTGGTGTTACAGTATTTAAAGGGTGTGCTGTCCAGCATACCTGGTAGGGTTTTACCCAAGAATAACAGGAGATAATCCATCAGGTACAGGAACCACACCACAAGGTTCAGTAACAGTTATTACCCTTCAATCACCAGGCTCCTGAACCAGTGGAGATAACATCACTCACCTCAACATTGAACTGATTCCACAGCCGACAGACTCATTTTCTGGAACTCTACAACTCATGTTCTCAGTGTTAGTTATTTACTTCTTTTTGTACTTGCAGAGTTTGTCTGTTGCACATTGGTTGACTGGCAGTCTCGGTGTGTGGAGTGTACGGGACTGTCGAGGGAGGGGGTAGTACCTCAGGTGAAGGGGGCTTGTTATGTCCATTGAAAGGCAGCTCACTCACCTTTGGTGCCCCACAGACACTGAACTCAAACCTGAGGCTCCAAGTAGCTGCTTGAATGCAGAACAACCATACCCTGGCACACTGATTCAACAGACTGGCTCAGCCAGGTGACATAGAGGACAAAGAGCTAAACCCAGTAACCCTTCAGACTGGATGATTGAACTTCCACGATGAAATTTGCTCAAAGCTGTTATTGGGGACAGAATGAGCTATAAATTAGACAGATGTAGATTGATGAGAAAAGGCCAGTGTGCAGTTATTGAAGGGGTGTGGTGTCCAGCTAACTTGGTACAGTTCCCCTGCCCCCCACCCCCTGGATTAGCAGGAGATAATCAATGAAAGACTTACAACTGATACATGTTTTGAAAAGTTTTCTCAACAGGTGACAAATGACAAGCCTGTCATCAAGACTGCTAATATAGAAAAGTACTAGCAAGAGTGGAAAATTGGCAAAGTAACAGGAAACAGGGAGCGATAGTGGAATGTTGTTTTTCCGACCAGAGAGAGGAAGACAATGCAGTTCCCCATGAGACAGTACCAGGGTCACTTCTTTTCCTACTCTAATTTAGATACATATGTTTAGGACAGTGTTAAATTTGGAGCTGGACTGAACTATAAGGAGAACAACAGGCATCACAAAGATAAAAACAAGCTGCAAGAATAGGTGATTGAAATTCAATGTTGAAAAATCGGAAGTACTACATTTGAGTAGAAAGAGTGAGAAGAGAACTGCAGAGCAAATCTGTGAACCTGTCCTGGATGGACTCAAGTCTTCATTGGTCATAAAGTGTAAATGGTGAAACAAGGCTGAGAAATTTGAGTAATAACTTAGAGAGGAACTTAGAGAGAGTATGAAGACAGAAGATACTGTAATCCTGGATATGAGAGTCATTTTTATATCCCAGGAGGGAGCAAAGGATGTAGAATAGGTCAGGTCTGGATTAGGAAAGTCAGTGCTGGACAAGATGTAGATGTGATGGTGTGACAAAGATGATAGCAGAATGGGGGAGATAGTGGGACAAGTAACAAAACAAAGGATGGGGCAGATAAAGTGTAAAGTGCAAGAAATAAAGACCAAAGTTCAAGTAAATTTATTATCAAAATACATGAATGTCACCTTCTACTACCCTGAGATTCACAGTAGCTTCACTGTCGCTGACAAAGGCCAACTCCCTCTGCCAGACAACACACAGTTCTGTGAGAATAACTAATGAACGGAATGAATGCAATTACTACACACAAGCCTCTCATTGAGTCAGTACACACGCTTTCTGGAGATCTAATGTTTTCCAAAGGGAAAAAAACAAACTAATTTAAAAATAGCTTCTAAAATAGGTTTAGTCTTTGGTTGATTAAGTCTGGTTGTTTAATTGAATGTAACAAACCGAGTTACTGCAGGTGGGAATCCTAACAGACCATTCCTTTGTATATAAGAAAGGTCTCCTGTAACTAGACTAACAATCAGACAGTACTTGATGGACAACTCTCCTTGAAACCTAACATGGGCAATCCAGTTATCTTTGTGTTTGAAAACATCTACTACCCCGTCCTTGCAGCAGTTGGCATTACAGGTAAAGGAAAGGAACTAACCATTACAAATAATCTTCTGAATGTCCTGTAAATGTTTATTTATCTTCTCTTGCAAAATTCCTTTTTATAGAAGGGAGGCTGAGAGTATCTGTGTCAGACAGGTGGAGAAGGGCAAGCAGAGATGTATAACAAGCACGATGTACTTCCACCAGCTGCAGTAAGATGCCTCCACCGGATGCACCTTTCCTTCCTTTCACCATCTGGAAGTACCGTTCCTCCTCTGACTCCCTGGTTCACTCATCCATCTCCACCAACATCCACTGCCCTGCTCAGCACTGTTTTATACAACCTCATCACCTTCCCTTTGTCTCTTCCATTCCCACCATTCCGGTGCCCAAGCACTTAATCTGATTGAGGAAATATCATCCTTGCAATCCTTCAAAATTGGTGACTTACTTCCTTTATTCATGGTTTGGAATCCTCTACACTTAACCAGCCAAATGTAAATTACATCACCAGTGTGTCACACTGGCACAGTTAGTAGACCTGCTGTCTCGCAGCTTTAGTCACCTGGGTTCAGCTCTGACTTCTAATGCTTGTTGTTAAGAGTATGAACGTTCTCCTTCACACACACACACACACACACACACACACTCTTTAACTTCTTACACTGTCCGAATTAATGTCAATGTAAACTGAAGGAAATGTAACTGGTGCAAGACATGTGGCAGTACATAGAATCTAGTGAAAACATTCTTTTCTTTCCATTGCAGTTAACCTGGTGGCGATCATGATCCTGTGCTGAGGAAAATGTGGACTCTCCAAATGTATTACTCGCTATTTGGTTGCCATGGCAAAGGCAGATCTAATGGTGGTGATCATTGAAGTCATACTGAAGCGAATTAACAACATTTATTTGCCGATAAACTTTTTGTTCATCACTCTGGTCTGCGCCATGATACTTGTCGTAAAGATTGCAGCCCTCAATTGCTCTGTTTGGTTCACAGTCGCTTTTACCTTTGATCACTTTGTGGCCATTTCTTTTCACAAACTCAAATTAAGGTACTGTACCGAGAGGACAGCAAGTGTCATTATAGCCATAGTGAGCACACTAGCCTGTTTAAGGAGCATCCCGTTTTACTTTATGTTCGAGCCCGGATTTCTAATTAACAACATTCCATATCTCTGCGTTGAAACTGCTGCCTACTATACCTCACCCCTGTGGGAGGCTTATGGGTCGTTCGATAGTATAATAACTCCTGTAATACCAATCATTCTCATTCTTTCGATCAATGCCCTTACCGTCAAACATATTATAAAGTCCAAGAAAATCCGTAGGGCGCTTTTGAGTAATGGGGATAATCGCAATGATCCCGAGAGCAACAACCGTAAGAAGTCTATGATTTTGCTCTTCACTCTACCTGGCAACTTCATCCTCCTCTGGACACCACATTTTGTACATTCCTTAAAATGGCGAATGAAAAGCTACAATTACCAGGACAAGTATTACAGAACCCCATATACATCAACCAGCAAACAGGATACAGGTTGCAACTACTCAGTTCCTGCACCAACACTTGCATCTATGGACTGACACAGAGGAAGCTCAGACAGGAGCTGAAAAATGGGGTGAAGTATCTGGTCACACTGAACAGGAAACTCTGTCAATAGAAATCAACTGACATAAAGGTGTACCAAATATTGTAGATTTTCGTCTCTCTCTTGCAGATTATTTGTCAGTAGCACGGTAGCATTGTGGTTAGCACCATAGTCAGCGATAGGAGTTCAATTTCTGTCGCTGTCTGTAAGGACTTTGTATACCCTTCCCGTGGGGTGATGGTTTCCACTGGGTGCCCTGGTTTCCTCCCACATTCCAGCAAATACGGTTAGGGTTAGTGACCATGCCACATTGGCGTCAGAATCTTGGTGACATCTTCCCAGCACCTTCCCAAAATCTGTTGTTTATTGACACAAAACGACACATTTCACTGTCGGTTTCAACATACATCTGACAAATAAAGCTACACACATCAAAGTTGCTGGTGAACGCAGCAGGCCAGGCAGCATCTGTAGGAAGAGGTGCAGACGACGTTTCAGGCCGAGACCCTTCGTCAGGACTAACTGAAGGAAGAGTGAGTAAGGGATTTGAAAGTTGGAGGGGGAGGGGGAGGGGGAGATCCAAAATGATAGGAGAAGACAGGAGGGGGAGGGATAGAGCCAAGAGCTGGACAGGTGATAGGCAAAAGGGGATACGACAGGATCATGGGACAGGAGGTCCGGGAAGAAAGACAAGGAGGTGGGGGGGGACCCAGAGGGTGGGCAAGAGGTATATTCAGAGGGACAGAGGGAGAAAAAGGAGAGTGAGAGAAAGAATGTGTGCATAAAAATGAGTAACAGATGGGGTACGAGGGGGAGGTGGAGCCTTAGTGGAAGTTAGAGAAGTCAATGTTCATGCCATCAGGTTGGAGGCTACCCAGATGGAATATAAGGTGTTGTTCCTCCAACCTGAGTGTGGCTTCATCTTTACAGTAGAGGAGGCCGTGGATGGACATGTCAGAATGGGAATGGGATGTGGAATTAAAATGTGTGGCCACTGGGAGATCCTGCTTTCTCTGGCGGACAGAGCGTAGATGTTCAGCAAAGCGGTCTCCCAGTCTGCGTCGGGTCTCGCCAATATATAAAAGGCCACATCGGGAGCACCGGACGCAGTATATCACCCCAGTCGACTCACAGGTGAAGTGTTGCCTCACCTGGAAGGACTGTTTGGGGCCCTGAATGGTGGTAAGGGAGGAAGTGTAAGGGCATGTGTAGCACTTGTTCCGCTTACACGGATAAGTGCCAGGAGGGAGATCAGTGGGGAGGGATGGGGGGGACGAATGGACAAGGGAGTTGTGTAGGGAGCGATCCCTGCGGAATGCAGAGAGAGGGGGGGAGGGAAAGATGTGCTTAGTGGTGGGATCCCGTTGGAGGTGGCGGAAGTTACGGAGAATAATATGTTGGACCCGGAGGCTGGTGGGGTGGTAGGTGAGGACAAGGGGAACCCTATTCCTAGTGGGGTGGCGAGAGGATGGAGTGAGAGCAGGTGTACGTGAAATGGGGGAGATGCGTTTAAGAGCAGAGTTGATAGTGGAGGAAGGGAAGCCCCTTTCTTTAAAAAAGGAAGACATCTCCCTCGTCCGAGAATGAAAAGCCTCATCCTGAGAGCAGATGCGATGGAGACGGAGGAATTGCGAGAAGGGGATGGCGTTTTTGCAAGAGACTGGGTGAGAAGAGGAATAGTCCAGATAGCTGTGAGAGTCAGTAGGCTTATAGTAGACATCAGTGGATAAGCTGTCTCCAGAGACAGAGACAGAAAGATCTAGAAAGGGGAGGGAGGTGTCGGAAATGGATCAGGTAAACTTGAGGGCAGGGCGAAAGTTGGAGGCAAAGTTAATAAAGTCAACGAATTCTGCATGCGTGCAGGAAGCAGCGCCAATGCAGTCGTCAATGTAGCGAAGGAAAAGTGGGGGACAGGTACCAGAATAGGCACGGAACATAGATTGTTCCACAAACCCAACAAAAAGGCAGGCATAGCTAGGACCCATACGGGTGCCCATAGCTACACCTTCAGTTTGGAGGAAGTGGGAGGAGCCAAAGGAGAAATTATTAAGAGTAAGGACTAATTCCGCTAGACAGAGCAGAGTGGTGGTAGAGGGGAACTGATTAGGTCTGGAATCCAAAAAGGAGCGTAGAGCTTTAAGACCTTCCTGATGGGGGATGGAAGTATATAAGGACTGGACATCCATGGTGAAAATAAAGCGGTGGGGGCCAGGGAACTTAAAATCATCGAAAAGTTTAAGAACCACACAGATGAACCCGATGAATTCATTAAGTCCATCTAATTAGTTTTGATATTATATTAACAGAACAAGAAAATACATATTATTTATTTATAAGACCATAGGACATAGGAGCATAATTGTTCCATTTGGCCCATCGTGTCTCTTCTGCCATTTCATCATAGAGACACAGAAAAAAATACAGCACAGAAGCAAGCCTTTCAGCCCATCTAGTCTGTGATGAACCATTTAAACTGCCTACTCCCATCGACCTGCACCGGGACAATTGCCCTGCATACCATCAATGTACCTATCCAAATTTATCTTAAACATTGAAAACGGGGTTGCAACACTTGCTCCACACTTTCACAACCCTCTGAGTGAAGAAGTTTCCCCTCATGTTTCCCTGAAACTCTACACCTTTCACCCTTAACCCATGACCTCTAATTGTTGTTCCACTGAGTGGAAAAAGCCTGCTTGCATTTACCCTGTCTATACCCCTCATAATTTTGTACACCACAATCTAATCTCCCTTCAGTCTTCTACACTCCATGAAATAAAGTCCTAACCTATTCAATCAGTCCTTATAATTCAGTTCCTCCGGTCCAGGCAACTTCCTTCTAAATTTTCTCTGTACTCTTTCGACATTATTTACATCTTTCCTGTCGGGAGGTGGTCAAAACTGCACACAATACTCCAAATTAGGCCTCAACAACATCTTATACAACTCAACATGACATTTCATCTCCTGTACTTGGTACCAAGTGGGCACGTGGCCAAGTGGTTAAGGCATTGGACTAGCAACCTGAAGGTCATGAGTTTGAGCCCCAGCTGAGGGAACGTGTTGTGTCCTTGAGCAAGGCACTTAACCACACAGTGCTCTGCGATGCCACTGGTGCCAAGCTGTATGGGTCCTAATGCCCTTCCCTTGGACAACGTTGGTGTCATGGAGAGGGGAGACTTGCAGCATGGGCAACTGCTGGTCTTCCATACAACCTTGCCCAGGCCTGCGCCCTGGAGAGTGAAGACTTTCCAGGCGCAGATCCATGGTCTCACAAGACTAACGGATGCCTTTAAACTTGGTACTGTACTTTCACTAATTAATTCCAAAGTGCCAAGTGCTTTCTTTATGACCCTTCTCCCTGGGACACCACTGTCAATCAATTATAGGTGTATATTCCCAGATACTTTTGGTCTACCACACTCCTCAGTGCCCTACCGTTCACTGTGCAAGACCAACCCTGGTTGGTCCTATCGAAGAACAACACTTGTCTCCATTAAATTCCATCTGCCATTTTTTAGCCCATTTCTCCAGCTGGTCCAGATTACACTACAAACTCTGATGGTCTTCCTCACTATCCACTACACCCCCTACCTTGGTGTCATCCACAAATTTGGTAATCCAGTTAACCACAATATCATTCAGATCATTGATATACATGACAAGCAACAATGGACACAGTACCAATTCCTGTGGCACTCTACTAGTCACAGGCCTCCAGTCAGAGAGACAACCAACTACTACCATTCTTTGGCTTCTCCCACAAAGTCAATGTCTAATCCAATATACTGTCTCAACTTGAGGTATGCAGGACCTTGTCAAATGCATTGCTAAAGCCCATTTATACAACATCTCCTACCTTGCCTTCATCAACTTCCCTGGTAACTTCCTTGAAAAACATAGAGTAAAGATAGACATGATTACCATGAACAAAATCATGTTGACTAACCCCAACTGATGACTGTCTATCTAAATACTCATATATCTTATTGTTTAGACCACCTTCCAATAACTTTCCCTATACTGATGGCAAGCTCATTAGCCTGTAATTTCCTAGTTAATCTTTAGGGCCTTTCTTAAATAACAATCATCATTAGCTATCCTCCAATCCTCTGGTACCACACCTGTTGTTAAGGATGATTTAAATATCTCTGTTAGGGCCCATGCAACTTTTGCACTTGCCTCCCATGTCCTCCCCTGTAATTTATAGACCTCACTTTGACTCACTTCTGTAGCCTCTGTGTCCATCTCTTGGGTAAATACAGATGCAACCTGTCCATTTATGATCTCCCTCATCTCTTTTGGCACCATGCATAGATTACCATTCTGATCTTCTATAGGACCAATTTGTTCCTTCGCAATCCTTTATCTCTTAACATGTCTGTAGAATCCCTACAGATTCTCCTTCACCTTGTCTGCTGTAGGGCAACCTTATACCTTCCATTAGCCTTGATTTCTTGTCTTTGCCTCTGTTGGGTAAGTCTAGCCATCCTGCTGTTACCCAACAGGTGGACCTGTCCCACCTTGCTGTGGAGATGAAGTTGAGTCCTGGCTTGTCGTAGGATAAGTCCTGGCTCTATGTTGATGTTCAGTTCCCAGTCTGTCTCTCAGCTCCAGCCTCTGAGTTATCAGCCTCCGCATTTCAAGACGAAGATCCCAAGCTCAAGACCCAAGACCCCAAGCCTCGAGGATCCCAAGCCAAGCTCAAGACCCCAGCCTCAAGCCATGTCATGTCCTTGCCAGGTTCTGGGGTCTGAGCCCGAGGCAAGACCCAGGTTCTGGGTCCTTGTCCAGTCTCAGGCTCGGAGTCCGAGCCTTGTCTTGTCTCCAAGCTCAGGCCTCTACACCCCAGCCACGTCCTGTCCTGAAGCCATGTAATGTCCTTGCCTGGTTCCGGGGTCCAAGCCCGAGGCAAGACCCAGGTTCTGGGTCCTTGTCCAGTCTCGGGCTCGGAGTCCAAGTCTTATCTCCTAGTCCATGGTTCCTAGTTCTGGTCCTGCTTTCCCTAGCCCAAGTCTGCATTCTTGTTCCTGCTCCTTGCCTGTATCCTGTTACGTCCCTTCTCCAGTCAAGTCCTGTTCCTTGTACTTCAGTGTCTGTGTCTTGCATTTGGGTCCGTTCCCCGTCCCCCTTGTGACACCAAATTAAATAACAAGAAACTTAACGGACATCCTTGTCTCATACCTCACGAAAGCCGAAAAAAAGATCTGTAATTATTGGTAATAACAGTACCAATAGGGCTTTTATATATCATACTAATCCACTTATTAAAATTAATACCAAAGCTGAATTTCTCTAAAACGTTAAATAAGTATTTCCATTCAACTCTGTCAAATGGTTTTTCAGCATCGAGAGAGACAACACATTGGGGAGTCTTAGGAAAGGTTGAATATATAACATTTAACAGTCTCTGAACATTAGGGAAGGAATAACAGCCCTTTACAAAACCTGTTTGGTCCTGAGAGATAACTTTAGCTAGAATATTCTCCAGCCAGTTAGCCATTATTTTTGAAAGCATGTTAGCATCCACATTTAATAATGAAATAGGTCTATATGAAGCACAGTCTATAGGGTAGGGATCCCCAACCTTTTTTGCACTGCGGACCGGTTTAATATTGACAATATTCTTGCGGACCGGCCGACCGGGGGTGGGGGGGGGGGTGGAGTAGGGTTGCCAGAAGAGCAGCAGTCAAATGCGTTGTTTACACAAAAGACTACAATTACCATGAAGCCTTGCGCGGGCACCAATGCGCATGCGTGTCGTCGTGACCTGCCGATTTCCCCCCCGGCCCCCGCCCCCGAAAAGCAAATCCTTTTTGGCTATTCTGTTCGTGGGGGTGGGTGTTAATCACTACCGGAATATAGGTGATAAGTGGGTAATACACTCAATTTTGTTTCTAAAAAGGTTTATCTAACGAATTTAATATTAAACACAGAGCGCATATTTTCCTCGCATGAATATAATGATAAGTCAATTATCAGGGAAGCTTGAAGTGTTGAACGAACTTCCAGTAGAAGTGGCAGAAGCAGGTTCGATATGATCATTTAAAGAAAAATTGAATAGGTATATGGACAGGAAAGGAATGGAATTGAGGGTTATGGGCTGAGTGCAGGTCGGCGGGACTAGGTGAGGGTAGCGTTCGGCACGGACAGAAGGGGAGAGATGGCCTGTTTCTGTGCTGTAATTGTTATATGGTTATATAGGTCACTTATAAGTCAATAGCATCATAATATTTTAAGTAATATTTGGATATTAAACGCACAGCACATATTTTCCCCGTATGAATATATAAAATCATTGCAACACACAAATATCACTGAACCAGTGGGAGCCCCGGGCTTGTTTCCCTGCAACAACACCGTCCTATCGAGGGGTGATGGGAGACAGCGATACTCGAAGGAGGTTCCTGATGTCCAGTCTATTCCGCAGTTTAGTTTTCGTTGCATTCATTGCAGAAAACTCCGCAGAAAAATGTTGGAAATGGAAGCAACGTTTTCAGTGCTTTCCTGACTGTCTCAGGATATTTAGCCTTGACTTTGATCCAAAATGCCGACAGAAATGTTATGTCAAACATACTTTTCAGCCCGTCGTCATTTGCAAGCTCGAAAAGTTGATCGCCTTCCCGCCCTGTCACGGATGACGCGCGGGTCATGACCTCGCATGCGCAATGGCTGATCAGTGGCCGTGACAGGGAATGAGGAACAGTGCAGCTGACCAAATCATATCGCTTCCTCGTGGCCCGGTAGCGCATGCTCTGCGGCCCGGTGGTTGGGGACCGCTGCTATAGGGTCTTTATCTTTCTTAAGAATAAAAGAAATAGAAGCTTCATAAATTGTGGCAGGTAACTCTCCTATCAAAAAAGAATCTTTAAGCATTTTCAACATATATGGAGAAAGCAATTTTTCAAATTTTTTATAAAATCCTACAGAATAACCATCCAGTCCAGGAACTTTACCAGTTTGTATTGAAAAAAATAGCTTTCTGAATTTCATTTTCAGTAATAGGAGCATCAAGAGTTTGTTGATCTTCAACAGAAATTCGAGAAAAATCGATCTTTTGTAAAAAGGCATTCATTTTAGAAGAATCAACTGAAAACAGATTTATAAAGTTCAATGTAAAAGTCTGCAATCTAAATTATGGTCGAACATTTTTATCTCCAAATCTATCACAGTAATCCATGGGCTGATTCATAAATCTAGATAAGTCATTTAAAATTAATCAGCATTGACTGGAGAAATGCAATGATCATGAACAAAGCACTTTGTATGCAGCAGAGACACAGAAAATGAAAAAAAAAGTTAAACTTTCAGTACACATGTTGTATTTCATATCAATTGTATGCAAGAAACACTGCAGAACAGCTGGATGATTTGGAGTAATTAGTTATGAACATTGAACCATATAATTGACCACTAAGTTAGCCAATCCAACTGTTACTATGTGGATATTTGATTATGCATGCGTGGAGTGAGAATAGTCGACTAAATGTAATGCAATGAGAGGTGTTCAAAGAGGTGATAGTGAAATTAAAGGTGAAATGTTCAGGAACTGCCATAACTGGAACTTTATAGATGTGGAGGGATGAGGAGAGCTCGATGGAGCAAAGAGATGGGACATGACTTAATGTGCTGAGATATGAACACAGGAAAAGCTGGAGATGAATCAAATGTGCAAAAGTTTGAGGCTCAAAGAAAATTTCTTTTCAAAGTACGTATATGTCACCATATACGACCTGCAGGTATTCAGAGTACAACAAAGAAATAAAATAGAATCAATGAAAATCTACACACAAAGACTAACAAACAACCACTGTGCAAGAGAAGACAAACTGTAAAAATACACATATTAATAATTATAATAATAATAAACACAAGAACTTCTGCAGATGCTGAAAATACAAAGCAACATAAACAAAATGCTGGAGGAATTGAACAGTTCTGGCAGTATCTGTTGTAAAGAATAAACAATTGACTTTCAGGCCAAGACCCTTGTTTAGGAGTGGAATGGAAGAGGGGAGGCACTAGAATAAAAAAGGTGGGGGGAGGGGATGGAGGATAGCAAGAAAGTGATAGGTGAAGCCAGGTGCATAGGAAAGGGTAGGCGAGGAAGGAAGCTGATGCAAGTAGAGACTAGGAGAACAGGAAGGAAGAGAAGTGGCCCGGTGGGAGGTGACAGGCAGGTGAGAAGAGGTAAGAGGTCTGAGCAGGGGAAATAGAAATGGGGGATGGGGGCAAGGAAACATTTTTTTTTAACTGGAAAGAGAATTCGATATGCATGCCATATATTGAGGTTGGAAGCTCCCCTGATGGAATATAATGTGCAAATATGTCTGTGACTCTGAAGTCTTAATGAATTTATAACTTTTGTAAAATGCAATGTGACAAAATGGAACCTGTGTGATCCTAGTGTGCATTGCTGTTTTTTCTTTATATGTTTTGACAGAAATCTTGCAATCAGGGCATATGTTTTATGGCAGGGAACATTATGACAACAGGGAAAAACAGGACACAGTTGTTATAGGGGTAGGAAGCCTCAAAAGAGAAGAGGACTGATTGAAGACAAATGTGACTCACTTAAAACAGATGCAGATTGTGTAGGAATGAAATTAAGGTTGAATTATTGGACTCTGTAAACATATAAAAACGTTTTGTTTTGAGCTGTAAGATTGACGCTACCCACATTTGAGAATAGACTTTCCTTTACAAGTAATAAATGTGCATACAAATTGTTCCACACTGACATTGATGTAGTTGTTACTGTATTTCAGAAGACCTAGCTGAATGGAATCCAACAATATGATATTGCTCATCCACACTGAGAGCCAATGAAGGGTCTCGGCCTGAAACTTCGACTGTTTACTCTTTTCCATAGATGCTACCTGGCCTGCTGAGATACTCCAGCATTTTGTGAGTGTTATATTTATGTGACAGCTTACTACCCTGAGATTCATTTTCTTGGGGATATTCACAGAAGCTTCACAGTCACTGACAGTGGCCAGCTCTCTCTGCCAGATAACACACAGTTCTGTGAGGATAACTATTGAAGGGATAGGTCACATGTGCAACAGCTACACACAAGCCTGTTATTGAGGCAGTGAACATGCTGTCAGGAAACCGTTTATTTCCAGAGGAAAAAAATAACATAATTTAAAAATAGCTTCTAAAATAGGTTTAGTCTTTGGTTGATTAAGTCTGTGTCATGGTCCGGATCGGGGTCCCTTTAAATTTTGCTTGTTTATGTTATGATCCGGACCATTGATTCCCTGTTTTCCCGTGTCCCTCGACTTTGGTGATTAGAAGCAATTAACACTCAGCTGAACCAGTAATTTATAGTCTCCAGCTTTCAGCCGTTTGGTGTGGGAGCGTCTGCAAAGTCATGGCATGCCAATGTCATCCTGCTGGAGCAAGCCCAGTCTCCGCCCGAAGCAAGTGCCAGTAATTCGCCCATCCTCACCGGAGCAACCCTGTCCAGTTACCTCGCCGAAGCGAGCCTGCAAAGTTTCCTCATCAAGGTGGGTCCGTCAGTTAACTCACCGGAGAGAATCAAGAGCCGCTGTCTACTGTTCCCAGGCCTAGTCGAGAGCGCGGCACTACCCGGCGGCGTCCAAGCACCACGTCCTGGGCCCCGGCAGCATCCAAGTACCACGTTCACGTCCTGGCTCTGGCGGCATCCAAGTACCACATCAAGTCCTGTCCCTGGCGGCTTCCCAGTTCTGAGTCAAGTCCTGTCCCTGGTGGTCTGTGATTCCTGTCCTACCCCCTTGTCTGAATCCCTTCTCTGCCCCTCTCGCCTCTAGCCCTCGTCTGCAGCCCCCGCCTGCACTTCGGTCTAGTTCCATCACCGGAGCTAGATAGGTACTGTCTGGTGTTCATTCGTGTTGGTCTTGTCTTGTCCTCACCTCCGTGGGGTAAGTCTGGCCGTCTTGCCGTTGCCCCACAGGGGGTCACGAGTCCCGGCCCTATGTCCTGTACCCAAGGAGGGGTCCTGGCTCTCTGTTCTGTGTGTGAGTCCCGGCCCTATGTCCTGTACCCAAGGAGGGGTCCCGGCTCTCTGTTCTGTGTGTGAGTCCCGGCCCTATGTCCTGTACCCAAGGAGAGGTCCCGACTCTGTGTATGTGTCCATGGTTCCATGTACCTGCTCCCCGAGACCGAGGCTCTGTGTTCCCATGTTCCTCCTCTCCCTAGCCCATGTCATGTCCTTGCCTGGCTCTGGGGTCCGAGCCCGAGGCAAGCCCCAGGTACTGGGTCCTTGCCCAGTCTCTGGCTCGGAGTCCATACCCTAGCCTCTTCATGTCTCCTCTAATTCTGGGAGCTGATTCCGAGTCCAAGCCCAGACCCTGGGTCCCAGCCTAGTCGTAGTCTCAGTCCTTGTCCAGTTCGCTACTCCTGCTCCTGCCTAGCTCTCCTGATATCGAACAATAAACTAAATCTAAGTAACCTCACAAGATGTGTCTTGCATTTGGGTCCACCCTTGCTCCCTATGCCCCCGCCACTGTGACGGTCTGGTTGTTTAATTAAATGTAACAAACAGAGTTCACTCCAGGTGGGAATCCCAGCAGACCGTTCCTTTGCATATAAGAAAGGTCTTGTGTAATAGACTAACAACCTTCAGATGGTGCCTGATATGCAAGTCTCCTTGACACATAACATGGGCTATCCAGTTATCTTTGTGTTTGAAAGCATCTACTAACCCATTCTTGCAGCAGTTGGCATTACAGGTAAGGGAAAGAAACTAGTTGATGTGCATAATTTTCTGAATGTCCTGTGAACATTTATTTTCCTTCGCTTAAATTACATAATGCAAATATTACTTTTTACAGAAGGGAGGCTGAGAGTATATGTGTCAGGCAGGTGGAGAGAGGCAAGCAGAGATGTATAACAAGCACGATGTACTTCCACCAGCTGCAGTAAGATGCCTCCACCGGATACACCTTTCCTTCCTTTCACCATCTGGAGGTACCGTTCCTCCTCTGACTCCCTGGTTCACTCATCCATCTCCACCAACATCCACTGCCTTGCTCAGCACTGTTTTATACAACCACATCACCTTCCCTTTGCCTCTTCCATTCCCAACATCCAGGTGCCCAAGCACTTCTTCTGAATGAGGCAATGACGTCCTTGTATGCCTTCAACATTGGTGAAGTATTTTCAGTGTTTATGGTTTGGAATCCTCTACACTTAACCAACTAAATGTAAATTACATCACCGGTGTATCACAGTGGCACAGTTAGTAGAGCTGCTGTCTCACAGTTTTAGTTACCCGGGTAACTGAAGAAGTTCTCTGCCTTCTCTTTCTTTTTAGATCTTTTTATTGAATAAGTATACAAAAAGGTAAGCCATATAGGCACTAATACACTGTTAGAATATAATAAAATTACAGGAGATATTAATACAGAAAAAAAAGTGATACAAACAATGTAATTTAAACATAACATACTAAGGTAACATAATAGTATACTAATTTATATATATATATATCAATAGAGAAAAGGAAACCCTCCGCCCAGAAAAAAACCCACCGTGCAACTAAACTAAAAGCAAAGCAAAGCAATGGGCTCACTTGGAACCAAGTAGAGTTAAAGAACTTAAAATCACGTCCTCAAACCCGACCTCCATTAAAAACAGTAAAAAAAAAAACAAGAAGGGTATATAAATATGGAGCAAAAAAGAGAAGGAAAAAAATTACATTAAATGAAAATATTGAATAAAAGATCTCCAGGTCTGTTCAAATTTAAGTGAGGAATCATAAAGATTGCTTCTAATTTTCTCCAAATTCAAGCATAATATTGTCTGAGAAAACCAAAAAAAAGGTAGTTGGAGCATTAAGCTCTTTCCAATGTTGTAAGATACATCTTTTCGCCATTAAAGTAAGAAATGCAATCATTCTACGGGCTGAAGGAGAAAGATTACTGGAACTTTTAGGTAGTCCAAAGATAGCAGTAATAGGGTGAGGAGAGATATCTATATTCAATACCTTGGAGATAATATTAAAAATGTCTCTCCAAAAAGTTTCCAGAGTAGGACAAGACCAAAACATATGAGTTAAAGAGGCTATCTGCCCCGGACATCTATCACAAAAAGGATTAATATGAGAATAAAAGCGAGCTAATTTATCTTTGGACATATGTGCTCTATGAACAACTTTAAATTGAATTAGGGAATGTTTAGCACAGATAGAGGAAGTATTGACTAATTGTAAAATCTGCCCCCAGTCATCCATGGAAATGATAGAACCCAATTCCTGTTCCCAATCTACCCTAATCTTATCAAATGGAGCTTTCCTAAGTTTCATAATAATATTATAAATCATAGCCGATGCACCTTTCTGACATGGATTAAGGTTAATTATAGTATCTAAAATGTATGTAGGAGGAAGCATTGGAAAGGAAGAAAGTATAGTACTTAGGAAATTTCTAACTTGTAGATATCTAAAAAAAAAATGTATTCTTGATAAATTATATTTATTAGATAATTGTTCAAAAGACATAAGGGAACCATCTAAAAATAAATCCAAAAACCGTGAAATACCCTTAGTCTTCCAAATTTGAAAAGCACAATCCGTAAAAGAGGGAGGAAAAAATATGTTACCTAAAATAGGAATCGCTAGCCCAAATTGGTTAAGATCAAAAAATTTTCTGAATTGAAACCAAATACGTAAGGTATATTTAACTATCGGGTTAGATACCTGTTTGAGGCATTTCAAATCAAAAGGAAGAGAGGAACCTAAAATACAGCCAAGTGTATAGCCCTGAACAGATTGTAATTCCAATGCTACCCATTTAGGAATGGATAGTATATCCTGGTCAAGTAACCAAAATTTCATATGTCAAATATTAATTGCCCAATAATAGAATCTAAAGTTAGGTAATGCTAAACCTCCATCTCTCTTAGCTTTCTGTAAATGTATTTTACCCAGTCTCGGGTTTTTATTTTGCCAAATAAATGAAGAAATTTTTGAGTCAACTTTATCAAAAAAAGATTTTGGAACAAAAATCGGTAATGCCTGAAATATATATAAAAATTTTGGCAGAAAAAACATCTTAACTGCATTAATACGACCAATCAAAGTTAAATATAAAGGAAACCATTTAGATGAAAGTTGAATAATATGGTCAATTAAGGGTAAAAAGTTAATATTAAATAAATCTTTGTGTTTACAAGTAATTTTAATCCCAAGATATGAAAAATAATTATTAATCAATTTAAACAGAAAGTTATGAAATAAGGGAAGTTGTTTATTAATCGGGAAAAGTTCACTCTTACTAAGATTTAATTTATAACCTGAAAAGAGACTAAATTGTGCTAATAACTCTAAAACAGCAGGGATGGATTTTTGAGGATTAGAAATACATAAAAGTAAGTCATCAGCATAGAGTGATATTTTATGGGACTTTATGACCCGAGTTATCCCAGTAATATTTGGAGATTCTCGAATGGCAACTGCAAGAGGTTCTAATGCAATATCAAATAATAAAGGACTAAGAGGACAACCTTGTCCAGTACCTCGAAAAAGAGGGAAAAAAGGTGAGCTTAGAGAGTTAGTACGGGCTGAGGCCACAGGAGAATGATATAACAGTTTGATCCAGGATAAAAATTTCGAGCTAAAATTAAACATTTCAAGCACCTTAAATAAGTAAGGCCATTCTACTCTATCAAAAGCTTTCTCAGCATCTAAAGAAATAACACAATCAGGAACATTTTGTGAGGGGGTATAAACAATATTTAACAGTGTGCGAATGTTATAAAAAGAGTGACGACCTTTAATAAAACCCGTTTGGTCTTCCAAAATAATATCTTCCAAAATAATAAAAGGAAGTACTTTTTCTAATCTGTTTGCTAATAACTTAGAAAAAATTTTAGAATCAACATTTAATAAAGATATTGGTCTATAAGATGCACATTGAGCAGGATCTTTATCCTTCTTTAATATTAGAGAGATTGACGCTCTATTGAAAGATTCAGGAAGTTTACCAAGTTTTAATGAAGCCTCGAAAACCCTACAGAACCAAGGGATTAATGAAGGTGCAAAACATTTATAAAATTCTGCGGTAAACCCATCAGGGCCAGGAGCTTTCCCCAGGTTCATAGAGGAAATAACATTCTTAATCTCATTAGTGGTAATGGGAGTATCTAGCATAGAAGACATATCCTGTGAAATCTCAGGGAAGTCTAGGTTATCTAAAAAATCATTCATATATTTACAGTCTCGAGGAGACTCTGATTGATTTAAGGAAGAATAAAAATAAAAGAAGGTTTGATTAATCCCCGCATGATCAAGTATCAGTCGATCATTTTGATTATAAATCTGATTAGTTTGAGATTTAGCATAATTAGACTTCAATTGGTTAGCCAACAGTTTGCCAATTTTATCACTGTGTACATAAAATTCACTTCTTGTTTTCTTTAATTGGTTTACAATCGAGGACGAAAGTAATAAACTGTGTTCCATTTGAAGTTCAGTTCTTTGTTTATATAACTCCTCAGAGGGAGCTGTAACATATTTCTTATCAATTTCCTTAATCTTGTCCACAATTACCAACTCCTCCTGCTTCAGCTTCTTCCTCAAAGCAGCAGAATACGAGATAATCTGACCACGAATATAAGCTTTAAAAGTATCCCAAAGAATGTTCACAGAAATATCCTCTATATAGTTGATTGTAAAAAAAAATCAATCTGTTCTTTCATAAAGTTAACAAAGTCCGAGTCCTGAAGCAACAGCGAATTAAAACGCCATTGTCTATTATTTTGTGTATTGGCCTGAAATTTAATAGAAAGCTTAAGTGGAGCATGATCCGAAATGGTTATAGAGTCATAATCACATTTAATCACTGAAGAAATAAGACGAGAGTCAATAAAGAAATAATCAATTCTTGAATAGGAATGGTGAACATGTGAAAAAAAAGAAAAATCCTTTTCCTGAGGATGCAAAAAACGCTAAATGTCCATCGACCCAGAATCAGAGAGGAATGAATTAATCAAAGTTGCAGATTTATTAGGTAAGGTCCGTAGAGGAGCCGAACAGTCCAAAGCTGGAGATAAACAGGTATTAAGATCTCCGCCCCAGATCAATGAAAACTCATTCAAATTCGGGAACTGATTGAATAATGATTTATAAAATTCCGGACAGTCCATATTGGGAGCATAAACATTAACCAAAACTACCTTTTTATTAAATGGTAAACCACTAACCAGTAGAAATCTACCATTCGGATCAGAGATAATATCATGTTGTATAAAAGTAACTGAGGAGTCTATAAAAATAGAGACGCCTCGAACCTTAGCGTTAGAGTTCGAATGAAACTGTTGCTCCTTCCAGAATTTAAAAAAAAGTAGTCTGTCCCCCCTCCGCACATGGGTCTCTTGTAAAAATAGAATTTGTGCTTTAAGTCTCCGGAACACTTTAAAAACTTTTTTCCTTTTAATAGGATGGTTAAGACCATTGGTATTCCAGGAGACAAAATTAATAATAGACTCCATAAACCCTAAAGTCAACCCGCAAAAAGGAGGATTGACGATAGGCTCGACCCACGAACCCGGAAAGGGAACAGAACAAATAAGAGATACCGGGAAGGAGAACGCAACCAATACTTCAATAGTGTACATAGCCCAAGAAGGAAAAAACTAAAATGTGAAACCCCTCCCACCACCCCCACCCCATGACCCCAAGGCTAAATCTAAAACAGACCAGCCAGAAAGAAGCAAGCACTAAAACTACCTCCATGACTTCTGATAGACGCTCCCTAAAAAAAAGTGTAAATATAAAAAAGATCAGCTAGTTATAAAACAGTAAAAGAATAAAAAAAGTAAATCAATTAAAACAAACACTTAATATAACAGAGAAAACGCCAGAAAATATAAAACAAACCGCAACAAACCCCAGACCCTATGAATAAACAAAAAAAGAAATGAAATTATTAACATAAACTAGTTATGAAAACCTACAAAAAAAAGATTTAAAAACTACAAAATTTAAGGCCTCAAAGGAAATACGTAGAATGACGCTGAGGGAATAACCACCCAGAATCACTTGGGAAAAAAGAAAGGAATGACGCAGATAGAAAGTTTAGCAACCATATTAATTAAACAAAAATAAACTTTTCTGCCCATATAAGGCAAAAAAAAAATTAAGGCTGACAGATTCACAACCTCCGATCAACCAGAGATAGTTAAAAATTACGATTAAGATGTTGAAGGTGAAAATTGATCCAGATAACTCTGGGCATCCGATGGAGATTCAAAAAAATGGAGGGCTCCATCCAACGTACGAATCCTTAGACGTGCTGGGTAAAGCAGCGCTGGTTTTAAATCCATCTTGTAGAGTTCCGACATCACAGATCTATAACGAACCCGTTGATCCCGAATTGGTTTACGGAAATCCTCCACAAACCGAAAATGAAGATCCAAAAAATCAATGTAACCTTTAGATCGAACGAATCAAACAGTTTCTCCTTGTCTTGGAAGTAATTGACATGTGGAGGTTTATCTGACTTAGACGAGTATGATGGAACTCTGTGAGCACGATCCAATAACGGTGGTTGGTCAGGAAATACAGTAGGAAATGCATCTTTTAAAAGTTGAGAAAAAAACTTCATTGGGTTGTCAGATTCAGCAACTTCACGCACCCCAATCATTCGAAGATTCTGCCGTTGCATTCTGGATTCTAAGTCAGAGTTTTTAAAGGTCAGAAGGTCAAGTTTCTTCTTCATTACATTGTTTCTTCAATTTTCCCCATCTTGAGTTCATTTTGTTGCGTGGATTTTTGAAGATTAGATATAGCCGACTGATGTTCCATAATGGATGTTTGTATTTTATCGATTGAATTGGCAATTTTCCGGAAATTAATTGAAATTTCCGCACGAATCAGCTCCGTAATAGAGGTTGAAATTTCCCTTTGAATTAGATCCAATATAGCTTTCAAAGTCACCGGTGGTTCAGTCGGAGGAAAATCGGTACCTTTCGGTCTAACCGGAGGTTTGCCGTCCTTCCCATTTTTTCGATTCTTAGACATAGCAGACCTTAAAAGCATCCAATTATCAAAGAGCCCAATTTGTTTCAAAGTATTGTAAAAGTCGATGCCTTAATGGTTAGTTAAAATATAGCTGATCATAAGAAGAAAAACTCAGAGGTAATGGAGCGAGTCAAGAACACGACTTCAACTCCATGAGCTCTACCGGAAGTCTTCCGAAGTTCTCTGCCTTCTCATGCTAATTGTTAAGAGTTTGAACGTTTTTCTTTGGATTTTTTCCCAAGAGCTCCAGTTACCTCACACCTTGAGGAGGATTGGATTGGGATAAACCAATTGGTCACAGAGGCGACTGGTGGAACCTCAGATGAGTTCACGGAAATATGGGGAGAATAAAAAGAGAATAGTTTAAAGAGGTCAACATAGACTTGGCGAAGTGCTGCATATGTGATTGTTTGAGAGTATTTTGAGGAACACCTCCACAAGGCTAATCTTAACATCCATCTGACTGCTGCTCCCACTCGGAACTTTCCGTTTCTCCGTTTTCACCTTCTCACACTCGCTCGCTCACTCGTTAAAGTCTTACACTGTCCCAATTAATAATAATGCAACCTGAAGGAAATGTATCTTCTGGAAGATGTGTGGCAGCCTGTAGGACTCAATACTGAATTCGAAAATTTCAGGTAACCACGATTCCAGTTCTCTGTCAGTTCTGATGTAAGGTCAGTGACATCTAAAATTTACCATAATGGGTTCATTGGTCTGCGGATTAGTTTTAGCACAGTGGGCGTTTTTTTTCTGGGGGGGGGGTGGGATTTTCAGGAAATACAATTTTTTCCTTCTCACAGATCCAATATCTTTTAATGCAGTGTTTTCATTCATACCCCACCCCTCCAGCAGATCAACTGTTAGTAATAATCCTTTGCTACCCTTTCTGTAACAGCACCAAAAGCATTCATCTTATGTAGGTTCTTCTGTTCTTTTTTTTAATTGGATTTTTTTTTTTACTCAGGCTCTGGATTATTTGCAGAGTCTGGTGTCATCTTTCTTTTCTTTCTATTGCAGTTAACCTGGTGGCGACTGTAATCCTGTGCCGGGGAAATTGTGGACTCTCCAAATGTATTACTCGCTATTCGGTTGCCATGGCTATGGCGGATCTAATGGTGGTGATTGTCGAAGTCATACTGAAGCGAATTAACAACATTTATTTGCCGATAAACTTCTTGTTCATCACACCGGTGTGTACCATCATACTTGTGCAAAGATTGCAGCCCTCCATTGCTCTGTTTGGTTCACAGTCGCTTTTACCTTCGATCGCTTTGTGGCCATTTCTTGTCAGAAACTCAGACCAAGGTACTGAACCGAGAGGACAGCAAGTGTAGTTATAGCCACTGTGTGCACGCTGGCCTTTTTGAGGTGCGTCCCACTTTACCTTATCTTTGAATCCAGATATGTGATTAACAATATTCCATATTTCTTCATTGTAACTGCTGTCTACTATACTTCACCCCTGTGGGCGGCTTACAAGTCTTTTCATAGTATAGTAACTCCTTTGATACCAATCGTTCTCATCCTTTTGTTCAATGCCCTTACTGTCAAACATATTATAAAGTCCAATAAAATCCGTAGGGCGCTTGTGAGTAACAGCGATAATCGCAATAATCCCAAGAGTGAGAACCGTAAGAAGTCTATGATTTTGCTTTTTACTCTATCTGGCAACTTCCTCCTCCTCTGGACACCAAATTTTGTACATTCCTTAAAATGGCGGATGGAAAACTACAATTACCAGGACAAGTATTACAGCAACCCCAAATACATCAGCCAGCAAACGGGATTCATGTTGCAACTACTCAGTTCCTGCACCAACACTTGCATCTATGGACTGATGCAGAGGAAGTTCAGGCAGGAGCTGAAAAATGGGGTGAAGTATCTGGTCACACTGAATGGGAAACTCTGTAAACAGAAAACAACTGACATAAAGCTGTACCAAATATTGCAGATTTTATTCTCTCTTGCAGATTATTTGAGGATTAGCACTGTGTAGTATTTAGCACAAAGCCAGTGATATGGGTTCAATTCCCGACACTGTCTGTAAAGAGTGAGTTTGCTCTACCCTCATGCATATGAGTTTCCCCTAGGTGCTCCGGTTTCCTCCCACATTTCAAAGATGTACAGTTAACGTTAGTGACCATGCTATGTTGGGGCCAGAATCATGGTATCACTTACGGGCTGCCCCCAGCATCATCCTCGGACAGCATTGGTCATTGATGCCAAACAACACATTTCACTGTCAGTTTCGATGGACAAGCTACCAAAACGCAACGTAAACCCAATCAACTGTAAACACTCCACAAATGTCTGAGTGAGCAACACCACCTAACTTATCTGAGACGGCCCTTCTGTTCACTTTATCTGTAAAAATCCCTCTCATCATTAAATTCAAAACCAAATATGGGAATGAAATCAAAATGTGTTGCCAAGAAGAACCAAAGTAAAGCATGTTCTATGAATGGCAACATATCACACCAAACACTCAGAATCCGTTGCTGCAATGTAAATTATGGTTGATTTTTTTTAAATCGCCAAATCTATCGCATCAATCCATGGGCTGATTCGTAAATCTAGAAATGTTATTTAAACTTAATTAGCATTGACTGGAGAAACCCAATGAATCTGGAACAAAACGTTTTGTATGCACCAGAAACAAAAACAGAGAATAAATTGGTAAACTTTTAGTAGTATTTTGTATCAATTGTATGCAAGGAACACTGCAGAATAGCTGGATGATTTGGAGTAATTAGTTATGGACACTGAACCATGTAATAGACTAATGTAAAAGTATTAAGTAGAACCATTGCCAAAGTTACTAGGAGGACATTTGGATATGCAAGTGTAACCCTGTGTCATAAGGTGGGGGCTGGGATCAGACCCATGTGCAAGACACAGACACTGAAGTACTAGGGACAGGACCAGGATACAGGGTGAGGGCTAGGACATGGACACGAAAATCAGGAACCCGGAACAGTACAGAACAAGAGAGCTAGGAGCCAGGGCTTGGACTCCGAGCCAGAGACTGGACAAGGACCCGGAACCCGGGTCTTGCCTCTGGCTCGGACCCCAGAACTAGGCAAGGATGTGACTTGACTGGCAGGCAGGAGGAGGCTGGAGTCTTCAGGCTTGAGACTTGAGGTGAAGCTTGAGACTCGAGGCGAGGCTTGAGACTCGAGGCACGGCTTGGGACCAGAGGCGAGGCTTGGGACCAGAGACTTGAGGTGAGGCTAAAGACCAGAGGCTTGAGGTGAGGCTAAAGACCAGAGGCTTGAGGCCAGAGACTTGAGGCGAGGCTTGAGACTAGAGGCTTGAGGCTTGGGGTCTTGAAGCTTGGCTTGGGGCAAGGCTTGGCTAGAGGGTTGGGGTCTTGAAGCTCCTCCTGGGCAGGGTGCGGTACTCCTGGGCAGGGTGTGGATCACCTGGGTAGGGTGCAGAACTCCACTCAACGGAGGCAAGGGACAGGAAGAGACAGAACCAACCATAGGGTAATGGCAAGACAGCCTGGCTTACCCGGCGAAGGCAAGGGATAGGAAGGGAGCTAGGTACAGGGTGGCTCCAAGACAAGACTTCAGGCGAGAGTTACCGGCAAGACAAGGCGGGGCTTCAGGTGAGGAAACAGAAGGCAGGGAAAGCGATACAAGGAGTAAGGACAAGAACAATCCAGCCCATGCCCTGGTCTCTGGAGGTATTTATGCAGCCAGCCCCAATGAGAATCAGCTGCCTCAATTAGTGCTCAACAGGAACAGAAACAGGGTAGACAGGAAAACCTGGAGCAAGGGTCAATGGACCGGACCGTGAACCGGAATGCGGACTTCACGGACCGGACCATGGCACCCTCAGTTTCGGCTACCAGCATTAATCTAGGAAAAGACAGCCTCCGGCCCCGCCAAACCTGAGAAATCTTGTTTGGGTGGATGCTGCGTGATGTGTTCCCTGTTACAAATCAGTACAACGAAATAACAAACAGTACACAATATGCAATTGAATGATTGAGCTTTATAATTCTTAATTTGACCATAGGGTTAGGAATGAAAACAAGAAGAAAAAGGGCCCATTTTCATGAAACAGTCTAATGCACACATTGGAGCTCACTGTTTTCCCGCCTGTTCGTTCTCCATCGATTTCCCCCTCTGGGTGTCATCAACTCCCGACCCCGTTCCAAGTCCACTCTGTCCAAGTCTAAGACTTCCCCGTTCTGGCATCTTCTCTCTCCATCTTCTGCTGAACAGAAGCCCATAAATCCCTCATTCTCAGGCATACAAAAAGAAGAACACATCCCCTCATTGGCCAGTGCACATTCCAAAGCCCCCATTATCTCTAGTCATAACCCAAACACTGCTGCTACAGAGAAACCATGACATTAGCGGTGAAAGCTTTCCCAGGTCAAGTCAAGTCACTTTTATTGTCATTTAGACCATAACTGCTGGTACAGTACACAGTAAAAACGAGCCGTTTTTCAGGACCATGGTGCTACATGAAACAACACAAAAACTACACTGAACTATGTAAAAAAACAACACAAAACTACCCTAGACTACAGACCTACCAAGGACTGCATAAAGTGCACAAAACAGTGCAGGCATTACAATAAATAATAAACAAGACAATAGGCACAGTAGAGGGCAGTAGGTTGGTGTCAGTCCAGGCTCTGGGTATTGAGGAGTCTGATGACTTGGGGGAAGAAACTGTTACATAGTCTGGTTGTGAGAGCCCAAATACTTCGGTGCCTTTTGCCAGATGGCAGGAGGGAGAAGAGTTCGTATGAGGGGTGCGTGGGCTCTTTCATAATGCTGTTTGCTTTACGGATGCAGTGTGTGGTGTAAATGTCTCTAATGGTAGGAATAGAGACCCCGATGATCTTCTCAGCAGACCTTACTATCTGCTGCAGGGTCTCGTGATCTGAGATGGTGCAATTTCCGAACCAGGCAGTGATGCAGCTACTCAGGATGCTCTCAATTCAACCTCTGAGGCTAGGGGGGCGGGAGATGGACTTTTCTCAGATTTCGCAGAAAGTAGAGACGCTGCTGGGCCTTCTTTGCTATGGAGCTGGTGTTGAGGGACCAGGTGAGATTCTCCACCAGGTGAACACCAAGAAATTTGGTGCTCTTAACGATCTGTACGGAGGAGTCGTCGATGTTCAGCAGAGAGTGGTCATTCTGTGTCCTCCTGACACGGTCGTTACACAAGCACGGACTGAGAGTAGTCATTTGAATGTAATGCAATGAGAGGTGTTCAAAGAGGAGGTAGTGAAAGTTCACTGAAATTGAAGGTTCAGGGGTGGGGAACTGTCACAAATGGACCTCTGTAGACATGTTGGATAAGGAGAGCAGAGAGATAGGACATTACTTCGGGTACCGAGAAATTAACACAGGAGCAGCTGGGATGTGTATGAAATGTGCAAAAGATGAAAATTCAAAGAAAATTTATTGTCAAAGTACATGTATGTTGCCAGCTGGTCGTGTACAGGCATCAGCACCAGACCTCGAGGTGAATGGTCCCGAGTTCAAATACGACCGACTCCTTGCTTGCTTTTTCATTCAAGCTGAGTTCAGCCTCGAGCTAGCATCTCGGCCTCATAAAAAAACTGACGAATACTATGGAAACAGTAAAAATGCCACCTAATCTGCCACAAGGCGTGAAAAGGAACAGTAACAACAATGTACATGTCAACATATACTGCCCTGATACGCCCCCTATGCAGCTGAGCCACTGATGGTGCTGTGATCTTGGCTCTGATCGGAGACCCTCACCCCCAGCGTTTTCCAACACAGAGGAGAAGTCTGGGGGCCGGGTGTCCTTGGTGGTTTCCCTGACCGCAAATGATCTCACCCAGTCCTCAAGGAGTGACTTGGAATTCCCATGTTCTGTAACAATTGGAGTGAGTACTCTTGCCACACTTTGAATTTAGAAAGATCACACCCAACTCCAATACACATACTTAAAATAGATCTACAGATTCCTATACTTATGTAATCTATGTAAAATGTTAAACTACTCATCAACCACAAACTCACCAATGTCACACTCTCCCACCACAGGTCCACGTTGCGAAGACGTTAAGATCCTCCTCATTGAAGAAACCAAAAATGAAAGAGTGATTGGTAATTGGTTTAGTATTTTCACATGAACAAAGATATAGGGAAAAACTTTTGTGTGCATGCTACTCAGACAGGTCATTCTCTGCATAAGTAGCAGTAAAAGGAGTGTTCACCAGTTTAACACGGTGAAAATCAAGCTGATCACAGTAAATTCAGAGTGGCACAGAGGGAGCATGAGAAAGAGCCAATACCAAACACAAATAGAAATCAGAAATATTTCTATATCCATATGATTGGGAAAATTGGTAAGGGATTGAAGACCAAAAGGAAATTTACTCGTGGAGGCAGCGATCTCAACTGAGCACTTTTGAATATCAAACAAGATGCTTCTGGAGTCAGAGCGAGGATATGGTGGAGATCGTATCCGAAAGGAGGTGCAGGAGCCTTAGGAGCCACATCACCAGGTTCAGCAACAGTTATTACCCTTCAACCATCAGGATCCTGAACCAGCATGGATAACCTCGCTCACCTCAATGCTGAACTGATTTCACAAGTTACAGGCTCGGCCTTTTTTCCTTGGAGTGATGGAGGATGAGAGGTGACCTGATAGAGGTGTAGAAGATGATGAGAGGCATTGACAGTGTGGATAGTCAGAGGCTTTTTCCCCAGGGCTGAAATAGCTAGCACAAGAAGGCATAGTTTTAAGGTGCTTGGAAGTAGGTAGAGAGGAGATGTCAGGGGTAATTTTTTTTACGCAGAGAGTGGTGAGTGCGTGGAATGGGCTGCCGGGGACAGTTGTAGAGGTGGATACGATAAGGTCATTTAAGAGACTCCTGGACAGGTACATAGAGCTCAGAAAAATAGTCTCTGCTTGTGTGTGGTGTGTATGGGGTGTCCAGGGAAGGGTAGCACTTCTGCCGAAGGGGGTTGTCGTGTCTATTCCAGAGCAGCTCACTCGCATTTGGTTCCCACCGGATACTCAGCTCTCACCTGTGGCTTCAAATACCTGTTCGCATGCGACAACAGCCAGTAGGATGATTACTCAGCCAGTGGCTTCGCAACTCGGTGAGACAGACACATGCCTGTCTTAGCAAGCAAAGTCAGCTCCAGTAGACAGGATGGGTGAGAGCTACAGTGAGACCCAACGGACAAGAAGCTGATACAGCAATGCTCCGCGGAGAGGAAAAGGAATGAGAGGCACAGAAGTCATCATGGTTATCCATTGGGACCAAGGAAGACCCCAGTTTGCAAAGCTTGTTTGTACCACAGGATCCTGATCTCTGAGCTTGAGAGAGTAGAATTGCCCCAGTAAAATAGCTTCTCCAGTTTAAGACTCTGCCACACAGGTTTCCTGTCATCGTCAAACACAATAGACAACCACCAAGTTAGCACGCAGCTTTTCATTCATCCTTTTGTATTTCTGTTTTCTACTGGGAATGCCTACAAGAAAATGAATCTCAGGTTAGTATACCTTGACTTATACATACTTTGATAATAAATTTACTTTGAACATTAAGATGATAAAATAATTTAAAAAGGTTAACTGCACCTAAATTAGATCAATCACCTGGTTGAGATGGAATGCAACCTAGGCTGTTGAGGTAAGTAAAATATGAAAGTGAGGAAGGCCCGGCCATAATCCTCCAAATACTGGCAAATTAGAGATTGGAATTTTAAATATTACACACTTATTCAAAAGACATAGAACTAAGCCCAGAAACTCTACAGACTGGATGATTGAACTTCTGTGATGCAGTTTGCTCAAAGCAATTACTGGGGACAGAATGAGCTATAATTTGGTCAGTTTTACATTGATGAGAAAAGGCCAGTATGGAGTTATTGAAGGGGTGTGGTGTCCAGCTAACTTGGTAGATTTTCCCCCTGGACTAACAGGAGATAATTAATGAATTAATGAAAGAAATATAATTACCATCAAGTCTGATAATACAGAAGAATAGTAACATGGGCTGCAAGCATCTGTAAGGACAATACGCACCCATGCAATCATCTATTTCAACTTCTTACATCTGGCAGACGTTATAAGATTTTCTATGCCCGCACTTCCAAATTGAAAAATAGCTTTTTCCCCAGAGTTATAGTTGGTCTGAACCAATCGATCAAGCATCATCCATAAATTTGTTATATTGCTACTTTAATACTGGGTTTATGGCTGTCAAGCATCTGAGTTGTGCTTTTGTACTGCTGGACATTGCGTGTACTGGCTGGTTACCTGATTTTATTTATTGTTTATTTATTTTATTTGTTGTTTTATAGCATTGAGTATGAGAGTTGCAAACTCATTTTCACTGTATTGGTTCATGACAAATTGTACTATGCAATGACAATAAAGATATTTCATTTCAAATTGGCAAAGTAACAGGAAACAGGGAGCGACGGTGGAATGCTGCTTTCAGACTGGAGAGAAGAAGACAATGCAGTTCCCCATGGGTCAGTACCAGGGTCACTTCTTTTCCTACTCTGATTTAGATATGTATGTTCAGGACAGTGAATCCAAATCTGCAGATCAAGCAAAATTTGGTGTTGGGTAAACTATAAGGACAACAACAGACATCAAGAAGGTAAAAAAGCAGTGAGAATGGGTGATTCAAATTAAATTTGAAAGATCTGAAGTACTACAATTGAGTAGAAGGAGTGAGAAGAGAGTGGCAGAGCAAATCTGTGGGCCTGTCTCAGATGCACTCAAGTCTTCATTGGTCACAAAAGTGTAAATGGTGAATCAAGACTGTAGAGTTGGAGTGATGACTTAGAGAAGAAACTAAAGAATGTATGAAGACAGAAGAGACTGCAAACCATGGTGTGAGAGTTATTTTTATATGCCAAGAGGAACTAAGAAGCAAAACAAAGGAAATACAATAGATGTCATGTTTAGATTAGGAAGGTCAGTGCTGGACTAGGTACAGGTGTGATGTCATGACAAAAGATGATAGCAGAATGGAGGAGATCGTGGGGCAAATAACAAAACAAAAGATGAGGCCAGATAAGGTGTAAAATGCAAAAACGTTAAGATCAAAGCTCAGAGTAAATTTATTATCAAAATATGTGTATGCCCACATATACTACCCTGACATTCATTTTCTTGTGGACATTCACAGTAGCTTCACAGTCACTGACAGTGGCCAGCTCCCTCTGCCAGACAACACACAGTTCTGTGAGGATAACTAATGAAGGGATAGGTCACTTGTGCAATAACTACACACAAGCTGATCATTGATACAACATACATGTTTTCTAGAGGACCATTGCTTTCCAGAGAAAAATATAATTTAAAAATAGCTTCTAAGATAGATTTTCTCTTTGGTTGATTGAATCTGGCTGTTTATTTGGATGTAACAGAGTTCACTCCAGGTGAGAATCCCAGTAGACTATTCCCTTGTACGTATATAAAAAAGGTCTTGTGTAAATAGACTGGCAATCTTCAGAGAGTGTCTGCGGGGCAACTCTCCTTGACACATAACATGGGCTATCCTGTTATCTTTGTGTTTGAAAGCATCTACTACCCCATCCTTGCAGCAATTGGCATTACAGGTAAGGGAAAGAAACTAGTTGAAATGCATAATTTTCTAAATGTCCTGTAAATGTTTATGTTCTCCTCTTGCATTAAAAAAATGTAAATATTCCTTTTTATAAAATGGAGGCTGAGAGTATATGTATCAGGCAGGTGGAGAGAGGCAAGCAGAGATGAATAACAAGCACGATGTACTTCCACCAGCTGCAGTAAGTGCCACCACCAGATGCACCTTTCCTTCCTTTCACCATCTGGAAGTACCGTTCCTCCTCTGACTCCCTGGTTCACTCATCCATCTCCACCAACATCCACTGCCTTGCTCAACACTGTTTTAATGCAACCACATCACCTTCCCTTTGCCTCTTCCATTCCCACCATCCAGGTGCCCAAGCACTTCTTCTGAATGAGGCAGTGACATCCTTGTATTCTTTCAAACTTTGGAAACTATTGTCAGTGGACATAGCTTGCAATCGTCTACACTTAACCAGCCAAATGAAAATGACATCACAGTTGTATCACAATGCAACAGTTAGTAGAGATGCTGTCTCACAGCTTTAGTTACCCAGGTTCAACTCTGACTTCTAATGCTAATTGTTAAGAGTTTGAACGTTCTCCATTGGATTTCTCTCCAAGACCTCTAGTTTCTCCTAATACCTTAAGGAAAAGTGGATTGGGTTGTTAATTGGTCAGAGAATTACACTTCCTGCTCGGTGACTGACAAAATCTTGGTTGAGTTAATGGGAATATGGGGAGAATAAAATGAGATTAGTATAAATAGGTCAGCACAGACTTGGTGATGTGCTACGTATGTGACAGTATTTTTACAGAACACCTCCACAAGAAGGGTAATAAGCACCCATCTAACTGCTGCAGCCACTTGGAACCTTCTTTCTTTCTCTCTCTCTCGAAACACGCACGCACACGCATGCACACACACACACACACACACCCTCTCACTCACTCTTTAACTTCTTATACTGTCCCAATTCATGCCAACGTGAGCTGAAGGAAATGTTTCTTCTGGTAGACATGTGGCAGCCTGAAAAACTCAATATTGAATTCAGAAATTTCAGCTGACCAGTCAGTCCAGTTTTCTGTCAGTTCTGATATAAGGTCAGTAACATCTAAAGTTTACCACAACAGATTTTCTTTAACCTGCGGAATAATTTCGGCATTTTTGGGGTTTTGTTTTGGGGGTGGGGCTTTCCAGAAATGCAATGATTTTGTTCTCACATTTCTAATATCTTTTATGCAGTGTTTTTAATTCATCTCCCACCCCTCAGGCAGATCAGCTGCTAATAATAATCCTTTGCTACCCTTTCTCACCTAACGTAGAATCTTCTGTTCTTCATCTTACTACGTTTTTTAACTTGTAATTTCTTTTACCCTGGCACTAGCTTACTTGCAGAGTCCGGTGATAACTTGATTTTCTTTCTATTCCAGTTAACCTGGTGGCAATTGTGATCCTGTGCCGGGGAAATTGCGGACTCTCCAAATGTATTACTCGCTATTTGGTTGCCATGGCTACGGCGGATCTAATGGTGGTGATTGTCGAAGTCATACTGAAGCAAATTAACAACATTTATTTGCCGATAAACTTCTTGTTCATCACACCGGTGTGTACCATCATACTTGTAGCAAAGATTGCAGCCCTCAATTGTTCTGTTTGGTTCACAGTCGCTTTTACCTTCGATCGCTTTGTGGCCATTTCTTGTCACAAACTCAGAGCAAGGTACTGTACCAAGAGGACAGCAAGTGTTGTTATAGCCACGGTGTGCACATTGGCCGTTTTGAGGAGCATCCCGTTTTACTTTACAAGCGAGCCCAGATATGTGATTAACAACATTCCATATCTCTGCATGGCAACAGCTGCCTACAACACCTCACCCCTGTGGGCGGCTTACGAGTCGTTCGACAGTGTAGTCACTCCTTTGTTACCAATCATCCTCATTCTTTCATTCAATGCCCTTACCGTCAAACATATCATAAAGTCCAATAAGATCCGTAGGGCGCTCGTGAGTAACAGCGATAATCACAATGATCCTGAGAGTGAGAACCGTAAGAAGTCAATGGTTTTGCTCTTTACTCTATCTGGCAACTTCATCCTCCTCTGGACACCATATTTTGTACATTCCTTAAAATGGCGAATGAGAAACTACAGTTACCAGGACAAGTATTACAGCAACCCCATATACATCAGCCAGCAAACGGGATTCATGTTGCAACTACTCAGTTCCTGCACCAACACTTGCATCTATGGACTGACGCAGAGGAAGTTCCGACAAGAGCTGAAAAATGGGGTGAAGTATCTGGTCACACTGAATGGGAAACTCTGTAAATAGCAAACAACTTACATAAAGCTCTATCAAATATTGCAGATTCTTTTCCCTCTTTCAGATTATTTGAGGGTGGCATGGTAGCCTAGCGGTTTGCAAAATAGCCAGTGATAGGGGTTCATTTCTTGTCACTGTCTCTAAGGAGTTTTTATGACCTCACTGTGAGATGTGGTAACCTCTGGGTCCTCTGGTTTACACCCATGTTCCAAAATGTACGGTTAAGGTTAGTGATCATGCTATGTTGGCGACAGAATCGTGCTGACACTTTACAGGCTGCCACCTGCACCATCCTCGGAATGGGTTGGTCACTGAAATAAAACAACACATGTCACTGCAGGTTCCTATGGATATGAGACCAATTAAGTTGTTTGTTCTTTTTTATTTCTGCATACTGGGAGATAATCGGGGGGGAGGTGTTGAGAATCAGTTAAGTATACAGGTTGGTACAAGAATCGAATGAAGTCGTTCAGTCCATCTAATTACTTTTGCTATTATGTTAACATGTGAATAAGAAAATACACATCATCTGTTTAATTAGACCATAAGTCATAGGAGCAGAATTAGGATATTTGGCCATTCGAGTCTGTTCTGCCATTTCATCAGAGCCATAGAAACATTGAAAAATACACAGAAACAAGCCTTTCAGCCCATCGAGTCCATGATAAACCATTTAAACAGCCTACAGATTTAAGCGATCTGCACTGGGACAATAACCCACCATACCATCGAGATACTTATCCAAATTTCTCTTGAACGTTGAAAACAAGTTTGCATGCGCCACTTGTTCCACACTCTCACAACCCTCTGAGGGAAGAAGGTTGTGAGGGTGTGGAACAAGTATGAAACCTCGAGAGCGGGCCCCATTCCCGGAAAGAACCAAAGTCAGCATGTAACTCCAGGTCAGGGTCTTCAAAGGAACCCTGAAAGGGAAAGGTAAAGATATTAAACATGGAAATAGAGCTGTTTCTGAAGAAGCAAGCAAAGAAGTTGCCGTTTAGCGCCATCAACACTCTGCTCCACCTCCGTGGAACTGTATTCCCAGATCCCATCGTTCTACAGCGCTCCTCTGTGCCCAACCATGTGCCGTGTCAGACCTGCCCTGGTTTGCCCTGAGGGTGGGGGGGGGGGCTACACCTCAAACATGTTTACATGAAAGTTATTCTGTCATTTTTCAGCCTATTTGTCCAGATCCCTCTGCAAGCTCTGATAGTCTTCCTTGGTGTCCACTACTCCTCCATCTCCTCCAATTTGATGATCCAGCTAACCACAATTTCATCCAGATCATTGATATAGATAACAAACAACAATGGACTCAGCAACAATCCCTGCGGAACTCTATTGGTCACATGCCTTCAGTCAGAGAGACGACTATCTACTACCACTTTCTGGCTTCTCCTGCAAAGCCAATGTCTAGTCCAATTTATTATCTCATCTGGAATGCTGGGTGACTGAACCTTGTGGGACTTTGTCAGATGCATTGTTGAAGTCCATGTACACAACATCCACTGCCTTGCCTTCATCAATTTTCCTGGTAACTTCCTTGAAAAATGCTATTAGATTGGGTGGACTGTTATGAGAATGCAGGGTGATTTCAACAGGCTGGGTGAGTGGGCGGATGCATGGCAGATGCAGTTTAATGTGGATAAATGTGAGGCTATCCACTTTGGTGGTAAGAACAGGAAGGCAGATTATTATCTAAATGGAGTCAAGTTAGGAAAAGGGGAAGTACAATGAGATCTAGGTGTTCTTCTACATCAGTCACTGAAAGTAAGCATGCAGGTAGAGCAGGCAGTGAAGAAAGCTAATGGCATGCTGGCCTGCATCACAAGGGGAATTGAGTATAGGAGGAAAGAGGTCCTTCTGCAGCTGTACAGGGCCCTGGTGAGACCACACCTGGAGTATTGTGTGCAGTTTTAGTCTCCAAATTTGAGGAAGGACATTCTTGCTATTGAGGGAGTGTAGCGTAGGTTCACAAGGTTAATTCTCAGGATGGCGGGACTGTCATATATTGAAAGATTGGAGCGACTGGGCTTGTATACACTGGAATTTAGAATGATGAGAGGGGATCTGATTGAAACATATAAGATTATTAAGGGATTGGACACGCTGGAGGCAGGAAGCATGTTCCCACTGATGGGTGAGTCCAGAACCAGAGGCCACAGTTTAAGAATAAGGGGTAGGCCATTCAGAACGGAGTTGAGGAAAAACTTTTTCACCTAGAGAGTGGTAGATATGTGGAATACTCTGCCCCAGAAGGCTGTAGAGGCCAAGTCTCTGGATGCTTTCAAGAAAGAGATGGATAGAGCTCTTAAAGATGGCAGAATCAAAGGTTATGGGGATAAGGCAGGAACTGGATACTGATTGTGGATGATCAGCCATGATCACAGTGAATGGCGGTGCTGGTTTGAAGGGCCGAATAGCCTGCTCCTGCACCTACTGTCTATTGTCTATTGATGTGGCTTATAATCCACAAAGATATGGTATGTCAATTTTTATCCAAATATTCATATATCCGGTACTTTAGAACACCTTCCAATTATTTCCCAACTACTGATGGCAGGCTCACTAACCTATGATTTCCTGATATATTTTTAGAACCTTTCTTAAACAGTGGAACAACATTGGCTATCCTCCAACCCTCTGGTACCTCACCTATTGCTAAGGACAATTTAAATATCCCTGCTAGGGCCCTTACCTCCTCCCAAGTCTTCCTCTGTAATTTACAGAGTCCATGAACTCACATTGCCTCACTTCTATGGACTCTGTGTCCGTTTCACGGTTTTCATGCCTGTTCGCTCTCCATCGATTCCCCCCGCCCCGCCAAATGTCGTCAACTCCCAACCCCCATCCGAAGTGCATCCCATCCTGCAGTCTACGACTTCCCTGTTCTGGCAATTTCTCTCTCCATCTTCGCTGAACAAAAGACCGCGAATCCTTCTCACGGGCACATAAGAAAGGAGAACACATCCCCTCACTGGCCAGTGCACATTCCAAGGCCTCCATTATCTCTAGTCATAACCCACACACTGCGCTACACAGAAACCGTTACATTAGCAGTGAAACCTTTCCCAGGTCGTTACACAAGTGTGGACTGAGAGTAGTCATTTGAATGTAATGCAATGAGAGGTGTTCAAAGAGGAGGTAGTGAAAGTTCACTGAAATTGAAGGTGAAGGGGTGGGGAACTGTAACAAATGGACCTCTGCAGACATGGAGAGCAGGAGAGATGGGACATTACTTCAGGTACCGAGAAATTAACACAGGAGCAGCTGGGATGTGTATGAAATGTGCAAAAGATCGAAGTTCAAAGAAAATTTATTGTCAAAGTACATGTATGTTGCCAGCCAGTGGAGGAGTGGCATCAGCACCAGACCTCGAGGTGAATGGTCCCGAGTTCAAATCCAGCCAGCTCCTTGCTTGCTTTTTCATTCGAGCTGGGTTGAGCCTCGAGCTAGCATCTCGTCCTCACAAAAAAAAGCTGACGAATACTATGGAAACAGTAAAAATGCCACCTAATCCGCCACAAAGCGTGAAAAGGAACAGTAACAACAATGTACAAGTCAACATATACTGCCCTGATACGCCCCCTATGCAGCTGAGCCACTGATGGTGCTGTGACCTTGGTTCTGATCGGAGACCCTCACCCCCAGCGTTTTCCAACACAGAGGAGAAGTCTGGGGGCCGGGTGTCCTCGGTGGTTTCCCTGACTGCAAATGATCTCACCCAGTCCTCAAGCAGTGACTTGGAATTCCCATGTTCTGGAACTGAATAACGCACATTCTCAGTGCTAGTTATTTACTTTTTTTCTACTTGCACAGTTTGTCTTTTTCTCCTTGGCTATCTGGCAGTCTCTCTTCGTGAGTGGTGTTTATAGGGTGTCCAGGGAGGGGTAGCACTTCTGCCGAAGGGGGTTGTCGTGTCTATTCCAGAGCAGCTCACTCACTTTTGGTTCCCACCGGATACTCAGCTCTCTCCTGTGGCTTCAAATACCTGTTCGCATGCGACAACAGCCCAGTAGAACGATTAGTCAGCTAGGTAACGGTAGCCAGTGGCCTCGTAACTCGGTGAGATGGACACATGCCTGACCTAGCACGCGTAGTCAGCTCCAGTAGACAGGATGGGTGAGAGCTACAGTGAGACCCAACGGACAAGAAGCTGATACAGCAATGCTCCGCAGAGAGGAAAAGGAATGAGAAGGCATAGAAGTCATCATGCTCATCCGTTGGAACCAAGGAAGACCCCAGTTTGCAAAGCTTGTTTGTACCACAGGATCCTGATCTCTGAGCTTGAGAGAGTAGAATTGCCCCAGTAAAATGGCTTCTCCAGTTTAAAACTCTGCCACACAGGTTTCCTGTCATCGTCAAACACAATAGACAACCACCAAGTTAGCACGCAGCTTTTCATTCATCCTTTTGTATTTCTGTTTTCTACTGGGAATGCCTACAAGAAAATGAATCTCAGGTTAGTATACCTTGACTTATACATACTTTGATAATAAATTTACTTTGAACATTATGATGATAAAAGTTAACTGCACCTAAATTTACTTTGAACATTATGATGATAAAAGGTTAACTGCACCTAAATTAGATCAATCACCTGGTTGAGATGGAATTCATCCTAGGCTGTTGAGGTAAGCAAAATATGAAAGTGAGGAAGGCCCGGCCATAATCCTCCAAATACTGGCAAATTAGAGATTAGAATTTTAAATATTACACACTTATTCAAAAGACATAGAACTAAGCCCAGAAACTCTACAGACTGGATGATTGAACTTCTGTGATGCAGTTTGCTCGAAGCAATTATTGGGGACAGAATGAGCTATAATTTGGTCAGTTTTACATGAATGAGAAAAGGTCAGTATGGAGTTATTGAAGGGGTGCGGTGTCCAGCTAACTTGGTAGTTTTTCCTCCAGAATAACAGGAGATAATTAATGAATTAATGGAAGAAATATAATTACCATCAAGTCTGATAATACACAAAATTATTAACATGGGCAGAAAATTGGCAAAGTAACAGGAAACAGGGAGCGACGGTGGAATGCTGCTTTTCAGACTGCAGAGAAGAAGACAATGCAGTTCCCCATGAATCAGTAGCAGGGTCACTTCGTTTCCTACTCTGACTTGGATATGAATGTTTAGGACAGTGTTTCCAAATCTGCAGATCAGGCAAAATCTTGTGTTGGGTGAACTTATAAGGGCAACAACAGACAACAAGAAGGTAAAAAAGCAGTGAGAATGGGTGATTGAAATTCAAATTTGAAAGATCTGAAGTACTACAATTGAGTAGAAGGAGTGAGAAGAGAGCGGCAGAGCAAATCTGTGCGCCTGTTTCAGATAGACTCAAGTCTTCATTGGTCACAAAAGTGTAAATGGTGAAACAAGACTGTAGAATTGGAGTGATGACTTAGAGAAGAAACTAAAGAATGTATGAAGACAGAAGAGACTGCAAACCATGGTGTGAGAGTTATTTTTATATGCCAAGAGGAAATAAGAAACAAAACGAAGGAAATACAATAGATGTCATGTTTAGATTAGAAGGTCAGTGCTGGACTAGGTACAGATGTGATGTCATGACAAAAGATGATAGCAGAGGAGATTGTGGGGCAAATAACAAAACAAAAGCTGAGGCCAGATAAGGTGTAAAATGCAAAAAAATAAAGATCAAAGCTCAGAGTAAATATATTAAAAAAATATGTGTATGCCACCATATACTACCCTGACATTCATTTTCTTGGGGACATTCACAGTAGCTTCACAGTCACTGACAGTGGCCAGCTCCCTCTGCCAGACAACACACAGTTTTGTGAGGATAACTAATGAAAGATAGGTCACATATGCAATAACTACACAAAACCCTGTTATTGAGGCAGTGAACATGCTTTCTGGAGAACCATTGTTTTCCAAAGAAAGAAACAACAAAATAATTTCAAAATAGCTTCTAAAATAGATTTTGTCTTTGGTTGATTAAATCTGGTTGTTTAATTGAATGTAACACAGTTCACTCCAGGTGAGAATCCCAGCAAACCATTCCCTTGTACATATATAAGCAAGGTCTTGTGTAAATATTCTGGCAATCTTCACAGAGTCAACTCTGTGGGGCAACTCTCCTTGACACATAACATGGGCTATCCAGTCATCTTTGTGTTTGAAAGCATCTACTACCCCGTTCTTGCAGCAGTTGGCATTACAGGTAAGGGAAAGGAACTAGTTGATGTGCATAATTTTCTAAATGTCCTGTAAATGTTTATTTTCTCCCCTTGCATTGAAAAATATAAATATTCCTTTTTACAGAAGACAGGCTGAGAGTATTTGTGTCAGGCAGGTGGAGAGAGGCAAGCAGAGATGTATAACAAGCACGATGTACTTCCACCAGCTGCAGTAAGATGCCTCCACCGGATGCACCTTTCCTTCCTTTCACCATCTGGAAGTACCGTTCCTCCTCTGACTCCCTGGTTCACTCATCCATCTCCAACAACAACCACTGCCTTGCTCAGCACTGTTTTATACAACCACATCACCTTCCCTTTGCCTCTTCCATTCCCACCATCCAGGTGCCCAAACATTTCTTTTGAATGAGGCAGTGACATCCTTGCATGTGTACGGGGTCTTTCTTTTTTATTAAATTTAAAATGGCTTCTTTGTTATGCTCCCCTGTGGGGAGCGTTGAGGCGGGTGCTGGGTGGGATTTCCCCTAGACATATACAAGCCAATATAACTGAACGTTACACATACTTTCAAACTTTGGAAATTATTGTCAGTGTACATAGCTTGCAATCGTCTACACTTAACCAGCCAAATGTAAATGACATCACCATTGTATCACACTGCACAGTCAGTAGAGCTGCTGTCTCACAGCTTCAGTTACCCAGGTTCAACTCTGATTTCTAATGCTAATTGTTAAGAGTTTGAATGATCTCCATTGTATTTCTCTCCAAGTCCTCTAGTTTCCTCTAATACCTTAAGAAAAAGTGGATTGGGATATTAATTGGTCAGAGAATTACACTTCCTGCTCGGTGACTGACAGAACCTCGGTTGAGTTAATGGGAATATGGGGAGAATAAAATGAGATTAGTATAAATAGGTCAGCACAGACTTGGTGATGTGCTACGTATGTGACAGTATTTTTACAGAACACCTCCACAAGGAGGGTAATAAGCACCCATCTAACTGCTGCCCCCACTTGGAACCTTCTTTCTTTCTCTCTCTTGAAACACACACACACACACACTCACTCACTCTTTAACTTCTTATACTGTCCCAATTCATGCCAATGTGAGCTGAAGGAAATGTTTCTTCTGGTAGACATGTGGCAGCCTGAAAAACTCAATATTGAATTCAGAAATTTCAGCTGACCAGTCAGTCCAGTTTTCTGTCAGTTCTGATATAAGGTCAGTAACATCTAATGTTTACCTCAACAGATTTTCTTTAACCTGCGGAATAATATTGGCATTTTTGGGTTTTGTTTTGGGGAGGGGTGGAGCTTCCGAGAAATCCAATGTTTTCATTCTCACGGTTCTAATATCTTTTAGTGCAGTGTTTTTAATTCATCTCCCACCCCTCGGGCAGATCAGCTGCTAATAATAATCCTTTGCTACTCTTTCTCACCTAAAGTAGAATCTTCTGTTCTTCATTTTATTACGTTTTTTAATTCGTAATTTCTTTTTACCCTGGCACTAGCTTACTTGCAGAGTCCGGTGATAACTTGATTTTCTTTCTGTTGCAGTTAACCTGGTGGCGATCGTAATCCTGTGCCGGGGAAATTGCGGACTCTCCAAATGTATTACTCGCTATTTGGTTGCCATGGCTACGGCGGATCTAATGGTGGTGATTGTCGAAGTCATACTGAAGCGAATTAACAACATTTATTTGCCGATAAACATTTTGTTCATCACTCCGGTCTGCTCCATGATAATAGTCTCAAAGATTGCAGCCCTCGATTGTTCTGTTTGGTTCACGGTCGCTTTTACCTTTGATCGATTTGTGGCCATTTCTTGTCAGAAACTCAGAGCAAGGTACTGTACCAAGAGGACAGCAAGTGTTGTTATAGCCACTGTGTGCATGTTGGCCTTTATGAGGTGCATCCCGTTTTACTTTACAAGCGAGCCCGGATATGTGATTAACAACATTCCATATCTCTGCATGGCAACAGCTGCCTACAACACCTCACCCCTGTGGGCGGCTTACGAGTCGTTCGACAGTGTAGTCACTCCTTTGTTACCAATCGTCCTCATTCTTTCATTCAATGCCCTTACCGTCAAACATATCATAAAGTCCAATAAAATCCGTAGGGCGCTTGTGAGTAACGGGGATCGCAATGATGCCGAGAGTGAGAACCGTAAGAAGTCAATGGTTTTGCTCTTCACTCTATCTGGCAACTTCATCCTCCTCTGGACACCGTATTTTGTACATTCCTTAAAATGGCGAATGAGAAACTACAATTACCAGGACAAGTATTACACTAACCCCATATATATCAACCAGCAAGCGGGATTCATGTTGCAACTACTCAGTTCCTGCACCAACACTTGCATCTATGGACTGACGCAGAGGAAGTTCAGGCAGGAGCTGAAAAATGGGGTGAAGTATCTGGTCACACTGAACAGGAAACTCTGTAAATAGCAAACAACTTACATAAAGCTGTATCAAATATTGCAGATTCTTTTCCCTCTTTCAGATTATTTGAGAGTGGCATGGTAGCCTAGCGGTTTGCACAATAGCCAGTGATAGGGGTTCATTTCTTGTCACTGTCTCTAAGGAGTTTTTATGACCTCACTGTGAGATGCGGTAAGTTCTGGGTGCTCTGGTTTACACCCACGTTCCAAAATGTACGGTTAATGTTAGTGATCATGCTATGTTGGCGACAGAATCGTGCTGACACTTTACAGGCTGCCACCTGCACCATCCTCGGAATGGGTTGGTCACTGAAATAAAAGACTAGTTGTTTTTCTTCTTTTAAATTTTCTGCATACTGGGAGATAATCGGGGGGGGGGGCGGGGGTTGAGAATCGGTTAAGTATACAGGTTGGTACAAAAATCAAATGAAATCGTTCAGTCCATCTAATTAGTTTTGATATTATGTTAACATGTGAATAAGAAAATACACATCATCTGTTTAATTAGACCATAAGACATAGGAGCAGAATTAGGATACTTGGCCATTCGAATCTGTTCTGCCATTTCATCAGAGCCATATAAACATTGAAAAATACACAGAAACAGGCCTTTCAGCCCATCTAGTCCATGATAAACCATTTAAACTGCCTACTCCCATCGACCTGCACTGGGACAATAACCCTCCATACCATCTATGTACTTATCCAAATTTCTCTTGAATATTGGAAACAAGTTTGCATGCGCCACTTGTTCCACACTTTCACAACCCACTGAGTGAAGAGGTTTCCCCTCATGTGTCCCTGAAAATTTTCACCTTTCACTCTTAATCCATGACCTCTAGATGTAGCCCCACTCAACCTCAGTGAGAAAAGCCTGCTTGCATTTTACCCTATCTGTACCCATCATAATTTTGTATACCTCTATCAAATTTCCCCTCAGTCTTCTATGCTATATGACATAAAGTTCTAACCTATTCAATCAGTTCCTCCAGTCCCAGCAACTTCGTTCAAAATTTTCTCTGTACTCTTTCAACCTTATTTACATCTTTCCTGTGGCAGGTGACCATGATTGCACACCAAGCCATGCCTTACCAACATCTTATACAACTTCAACATGACATTCCACCTCCTGTACTTAATAATTTGATTTATGAAGGCCAAACTGCCAAATATTTTCTTTACGACCCAATCTGCCTGTGCCGCCACTGTCAACTTATTCAAAGGTTTCAAAGGTACATTTAATGCCAGTGAAATGTATACAATATACATCCTGAAATGCTTTTTCTTCGCAACCATCCACAAACACCCCATAGGTAAAAAAAAGCATCAGCACCCGCCACCAAGCACTCAAGTGTGAGCAAAGCAACAGCAAAGACACAGACTTGCGGTTACCCCAGAGACTTTGCGTTTCACCCAGTATTCGACATACCTCAGGCTCGCTGTCTCCCTAATAAGGGAGAAAGAGGTATCTCCATTTCCACAGCGAGCAGGGAGACATAACAAACAACTTGTTGGTTTACGATGTTAAAAGTCTGTTACATCATTTTTTTTCAAGCTCTGTGCCCAAAGATCTGGGCACACAGCCATAGATATTCCGACTCCCCCAACGACACACGGGTCTCCTGCCATGACACCAACCCTCGATCCGCCAGTCTCCAGAGCCCCAAGATCCTAGCCCTCCAGATCCGAACCGGATCTGTTAACTTTACCTTTTATTCTGACAAGCACATACAAACTTTGTACCCTCAAAATTTCACTCTTGAGGCTCCCCACTTACCAAGTACATCTTTGCCAGTAAACTGAGTGTCCCGATTCACACTTCCTGATACCATCAAAATTGGCCTTTCTCCAATTGAGAATCTCAACCTGCAGTCCAGGCTCATCATTTTCCCATAGTTTGAAACTAATGACATTAATATCACCAGATGCAAAGTGTTCCCCTACACAAACTTATGTCATCCACTGTGTCTCATTCCCTAATAGCAGATCAAGTATCACAAATTCTCTCATTGGGACTTCTGTGTACTAATTGAAGAAATTTTCCTGAACACATTTCACAAACTCGATCCCATCTAGTCCTTTTACAGTATGGGTTTCCCAGTCAATACGTCAAACATTAAAATTACCTTATGCTTCTTGCAACAGTCTGCAATCTCTCTACAAATTATTTTCTCTAAATTCCGCAGACTGTTGGGTTGTCCATAATATAGATCCATTAACATGGCCATACCTTTTATATTCCTCAATTACCCCCATAGAGCCTCACTAGCTGAGTTTTCCAGTCTGTCCTGACAGAGCACTGGCATGACATGTTCCCTGACTGGCAATGCCAGCACTCACCCTTTATTCCCTCATGCTCTGTCATGTCTAAAATAGCAGAGCCCCAGGATACTGAGCTGCTGCAACCTAGTCTCACTAATGGCTATATCATAATTCCAGGTGTTGATCCATGCCCTGAACTCATCTGCCTTTCCTAAAATACCTCTCACATTGAAATATACACAGCTTAGGACATTTGTCGCACCATGTTCAACCTTTTGATTCCTCATTTTGTCCGAGGTCTTAACAACATCTATCTCCACGACCTCTCCACTACCTGTTCTGACACTCTGGTTCCCATCATCCTGCATTCCTAGTTTAAATCCCCCCCCCCCCCGCCACACCTGTTCAGCACTAGCAACCCTTCCTGCGAGGACACTGGTACCCCTCCAGTGCAGTGACAATTCACTTCACTTCTCCTGTACAGATGCCACAAAACCCTGAAGTGCTCCCATCCACACCAACGTCTTCAAACTCAAATAGGCATCCGTTAGTCTCATGAGACCATGGATTTGCATCTTGGAAGGTTTCCAGGGCGCAGGCCTGGGCGAGGTTGTATGGAAGACCAGCAGTTGCCCATGCTGCAAGTCTGCCCTCTCCACGCCACTGATGTTACCCAAGGGAAGGGCATTAGGACCCATACAGCTTGGCACTGGTGTCATCGCAAAGCAATGTGTGGTTAAGTGCCTTGCTCAAGAACACACACGCTGCCTCAGCCAAGGCTCGAGCTAGCGACCTTCAAGTCACTGGACGAACACCTTAACCACTTGGCCACGCGCCAACACAACACCAACGTCTTAGTCATGTGTTAAACTGCATAATCTTCCTATTTCTGGCTTCATTAGCACGTGGCATGGGGAGCAATCCTCAGATCACAATCTTGGAGGGCCTGCCCTTTAACTTAGCACCTAACTCCCTGAACTCTCTTTGCAGAACCTTGTCACTCCTCCTGCTTATGTCACTGGTACCTACATGGACCACAGCCTCTGGCTGCTCACCCTCCCAATTAAGAATGCTGAGGACTCGCTCCAAGATGTCCCGGACCCTGGCATCTGGAGGGTAACAAACCATCCGGGAATCTCGTTCTCCTCTGCAGAACCTCCTTTCCATTCCCCTAATGAATCCCTCTGTCACTACAGCTCGCCTCTCCCACCACATCCTTTCTGAGTCACAGAGCCAGACTCGCTGCTGCAGACTCAAGTCTGACCCATTTCCCTCTCAAGCATGTTCTGCTACCTTCCCCATGTAATCTTTTGTACCCTGACAAATAAAGAATCAATTAACCTCCACCTTTAATACACCCAAAGGTTCCTGAAGTTGTTATAGCCAGGGGTAGTATTAGGGACCAGCTCCCACTACCTATTAAATGCTCCTAATAGTGTGTGCCTCAAATAGCCTCTGACAACCAAGTCCAGCTCCTTGCATTCACATGTGTCTTGGCCACTAAGCCCGGCGGAATCGTTTCTACTGACAGGAGAAGGGGCAAAGGCGGGTTACTGGTGCCTTAAAACCAGTTCCTACGGGCAGATAGAGCTCGTCAGTTGTGGTTGGCAGCTCATCTGGGAGAAGGAAAATTCTGATCTCAAGCCTCCACTACCTTGCAGCTGTATCCACTCATGCGGAAGGCTTCGGGATTAAACCCCGAGGGAAAAGTCCGGAGCTAGAGTCCCTGAGGCAGTCCTACGTCGAGTTTGATGCTGACAGACAACTCCTGCGATGCTGCTGCTACCGGACTGTATTGGACTCTGCCATTCCTTTGGGTTTAAAGGAATGGCATGAAGAGGGGGAGCTTGCTGCATAGGCAACAGCTTGCTCTCCATATCGTACTGCCCAAGCCTCTGTATCGGGACAGGTAGGATGCAACAGCCATGGTCAAGTCTGACCAAAAGAGGCCCTCATCTCAAAATACACCCATTGATCTCACCTCCACAACAGCCTGTGGCAACAAATTCCACAGATCCACCAGCTTCTGGCTGAAGAAATTCCTCTATTCCTCTATGGGGGTGTGCCCATTGGTCCTAGACTCCCCTACTATAGGAAACATCCTCTGCACATCCACTCTATCAAGGATTTAACATTTCAATGAGATTCCCCCCCCCCCGCAATTCTTCTCGTTTCCACCGAGTACAAGCCCAGAACCACCAAATGTTCTTCATACTTTAACCCTTTCATTACTGCAATCATTCTTGTGAACCTCCTCTGGACACTCTCCAAAGCCAGCACAACTTTCCTTAGATAAGAGGCACAAAACAGCTCACAATACACCAAGTACAGTCTGACTAATGCCTTATAAATCCTCAGCATTACATCCTTGCTCTTATATTCCAGTTATTTCAAAATAAATACAAACATTTGCATTTGCCTTCCTGACCACTGACTCAACCTGCAAATTAGTCTTCAGGGAATCCTGCACAAGGACTCCCAAGTACCTTTGCACTTTGGATTTTTGAATTTTCTCTCTTTTTAGAAAATACTCATGCGTTTATTCCTTCTCCTAAGGTACACGACCATTCAGTTCACAATATTGTGTTCTACCTGCCACTTGTTTGCCTATTCTCCTAATCTGTCTAAGTCCTTCTGCAGACTCCCTGCATCCTCAACACTAGCTGCCCGTCCACCTATCTTCGTATCATCTGCAAACTTGGCCACAAATTATCCAAATCATTGACATACAATTTAAAAAGAAGCAGGTCAACACTGTGGAACACCACTAGTCACTGGCAGCCAATCAAGTCAAGTCAAGTCACTTTTTATTGTCATTTTGACCATAACTGCTGGCACAGTACACAGTAAAAATGAGACAATGTTTTTCAGGACCATGGTGCTACATGAGCAATACAAAAACTACACTGAACTACGTAAAAAAAAACACAAAACTACACTAGACTACAGACCTACCCAGGATTGCATAAAGTGCACAAAACAGTGCAGGCATTACAATAAATAATAAACAAGACAATAGGCACGGTAGAGGGCAGTAGGTTGATGTCAGTCTAGGCTCTGGGTATTGAGGAGTCTGATGACTTGGCGGAAGAAACTGTTACACAGTCTGGTAATGAGAGCCCGAATGCTTCGGTGCCTTTTGCCAGATGGCAGGAGGGGGAAAGAGTTCATATGAGAGGTGCACGGAGTCCTTCATATGCTGTTTGCTTTGTGGATGCAGCGTGTGGTGTAAATGTCTCTAACGGCAAGAGGAGAGACCCTGATGATCTTTTCAGCTGACCTCACTATCCGCTGCAGGGTCTTGCGATCCAGGATGGTGCAATTTCCGAACCGGGCAGTGATGCAGCTGCTCAGGATGCTCTCAATACAACCTCTGTAGAATGTGGTGAGGATGGGAGGTGGGAGATGGACTTTTCTCAGCCTTCGCAGAAAGTAGAGACGCTGCTGGGCTTTCTTTGCTATGGAGCTGGTGGTGAGGGATCAGATGAGATTCTCTGCCAGGTGAACACCAAGAAATTTGGTGCTCTTAATCAGAAAATGCCCCCTTTATTTCCACTCTTTGTCTTCTGCCAATTAACCAATGTCCAATACATCTTTTCCGCAATGCCATGGCTATTATCTTGTTAAGCAGCCTAATGTGAGGCATCTCGTCAAAGGCCTTCAGAAATCCAAGTAAACGATGACAGCTGCCGATTCTCTCTTGTCTAACCTGCTTGCTATTTCCTCAGAACTAAAATACGGTGTGTGAGTCCTGAACCAGAAATTCAAGAGCCCAAATTACATTCATTATGCTAAGAGTTGTATTTCATAGAATTTAATCAACTGGATGGGGAACTGAAAAGTTTTACACAAAATAATTTAGTAATAGTTATTTTAGGACTACCAAAAATTAAAATTGTACATGTGAAAATTATTGGCAATGATTTGAGTGCTGATGTATTCTGAAGCAAAGAAATAACTATGGAAATACATTTTCCTTATTTTTGAAGATTCTTATTCTTAGAGATTGTTAGTGATACAGCATGTAACAGGCCTTTTCAGCCCCATGAGCCCATGCTGCCCATGTGACCAATTAACCCACTAACCTGTATGTCTTTGGAACGTGGGAGGAAACTGGAAAACAAGGTGGGAACCCACACAGTCACTGGACGAAAGCAAAACTCCATACAAGCAGTGGCAAAATTGATCAAGGGTCGCTAGCACTGTGAAGCCTTATGCTACCATGCCGGCCCAGCATTGCTCATAAACATTTAAATCAGGAGACTGGCTTCACTCACACCATTCAGTCTGGAATTTATGGACCAATTGATCAAACCGCAATCTAAAGACAATCAACTGCAAACACTTTACAATCGGAGTGAGCAACTCCACCAAAATCATCTGACATGACCCTTCTCTTCACTTTACCTATCAAAACTCCTCTAGTCATTAAATAGCAAAATTAAATATGGAAATAAAATCAAGATCGTCGATTTCAGACGGTCTCAGCCTGAGCACACACCCCTCAGCATCAGCGGCTCCACAGTGGAGAGAGTGGAAAACATTAAGTTCCTTGGGGTGCAGATCTCGGACAATCTCACCTGGTCCAGGAACACCATTGGGATTGTGAAACGGGCCCAGCAGAGATTGCACTTTCTGAGGAAGCTTAAACAAGCATCACTCCCCACTAACATCTTAACTACATTCTACAGAGGCGTGGTTGAGAGTGTGCTGATCTTTTGCATCACAACCTGGTACTCCAGCTGCAGTGCTGTCAACAAAAAAGCCTTGCGGAGGGTGGTTAGGGGAGCAGAGTAGGTTATTGGGGTCTCCCTACCTTCTGTCCAAGACCTCTTTCAGAGTTGATGCCTCCAGAAGACACGGTACATCATTAAAGACCCCTCACACCCTCTCCATGAACTGTTTGTTCTTCTGCCATCAGGTAAATGTTACAGGAGCATCAAAACTAAAACCACAAGGCTACTAAACAGCTTCCTCCCACAGGCAGTCAGACTGCTAAATGGCTGCTCTACCTGACTCTGCTTTGGACACTTTTAACTTGCACTGGACACTTATAACTTGATTTTAACTGACATGTGGCTGTTGTGTTTTACTATTTATTGTTATGTTTATTATTTAGTGTTGCGTTTATTATGTTATGATTGCACTGCTCCTGAGAAACGCTGTCTCATTCTGCCCTGCAGAGCTGATGTACGGTTAGAATGACAATAAAGTTTTTTGAAATCTTTGAAATCTTTGAAAATGGGCTGCTGAGAGGAACCAAGGTCTATGATTAGCAATATATCATATGAAACTTTCAGAATCAGTTGCTGCAATGTAAATTACAGCTGAACTTTTTTACCACTGAATCTATTGCACTAATCCATGAGCTGATTCATTACTTAGCCTAATAGGTTAGATTTACCACAGTACATAATTATCTATTTAAATATTTATTTTCCTTTTATATCATCTCAATGTGTACTTAAGAATGTATAAATAATTGTAATTTTATACATATAAAAAAATGGAAAAGGTTATATGTGTGAAAAAAGTACATGATATTTGTGAATTCCTTATCCAAATAAAAATAAAATTAAAAAAAAAGAAAAGTTATTTAAAATTAATTAGCATTGACTGGAGAAACCCAAGGAATCAGGAACAAAATGTTCGGATGTACCAGAAACAAAAACAGAGAATAAATAAATTGGTAAACTTGTAGTATACGAGTAGTATTTCATATCAATTGTGTGCAAGGAACACTGCAGAATAGCTGGATGATTTGGAGTAATTAGTTATGAACACTGAACAATATACTGTAATAGAACAATTTAACAGTTTAACAGTTCTAAGTTGGACCAATGCTAACGTTACTAGGCGGACATTTAATTATGCAAACGTGGACTGGCAGGAGTCAATTGAATATAACCTAACAAGAGGTGGTCAAAGAGGTGATAGTGAAAGTTCATTGATATTAAAGATGTAGAGGTGGGGAACTGCCACCACCTGGACCTCCCTAGGAATGAGGAGAGCAGAGAGATGGGACATTACTTGAGGGACCAAGGAATGAACACAGGAAAAGCTGGAGATGTATCAAATGTGCAAAAGTCCAACGTTCAATAAAATCTATTGTCAAAGTACGTATAGGTCCACATATACTACCTCGAGGTTCATTTTCCTGCAGGCATTCCGAGTAGAACAAAGAAATATAATAGAATCGATGAAATTGCACAAAAAGACTGACAACCAATCTGCAAAAGACAAACTGTACAAGTACTAATAATAATAAACATGTGAAAGTCTGCAGATTCTGGAAATGCAAAGCAACACACACAAAATGCCGGAGGAACTCAGCAGGTCAGGAAGTATCAGTGAAAATGAATAGATAGTTGACCTTTCGGGCTTAGCCCCTTCTTTTGGACTGGAAAGGAAGGGGGAAGACACCTGAATAGAAAGGTTACAGGAGGGGAAAGAGGATTGCTAGAAGCTGAGAGGTGAAGCCAGGTGGGTAGGAAAGGTAAAGGGCTGGACAGGAAGGAATCTGATAGGAGAGAAGAGTGGACCATAGCAGAAGGCGAAAGGCAAGGGGACCCAGAGGGAGATGATGGACGAATGAGAAAAGCCAAAAGTCCTGAGTAGGGAATAGAAGAAGAGAGGAAAGGAGGGAAAAATTATTGTTCCAGAAGGAGAATTCAATATCAATGCCATCAGGTCAGAAGCTCCCCAGATGGAGTATCAGGTGCTGCTCCTCCACCATGAGGGTGGTCTTCCTCAACCAGTATAAACATTTTCCTTTTAGATTATGATTTGAAGGTCTTGTTCTTTAATCTATGAGCTAGCGTTCTAACTTCACATTGCAGGACCACACTTCTCTTTTCACCAATGAGTACCAGTGTGAACTATGATCTCTGGTTGCTTACCTTGCCGTTTAGAATTCCCTGCAACCATGCTGTGACATCAACGACAGTGGCCCCAGGGAGACAATGCGATACCTTGATTATGAGTATGGCTGTCTACTCAAGTCATCATCAATAGATTCTTGATCCTCCCTTTATGCACTGAGCCACACACGGTGCTGTGACCTTGGCTGTGATTGGATTCATTCAACCTCAGCATTTTCCAACACAGAGAAAGGCTCTGGTGGCCAGATGTCCTCAGAGGTTTTCCTGACTGCCTCTGCCTGATGCTCACCCATTACTTCTTTCCTCAGGCTGCAGGATCATCTCCGAACACATGCTCTTCATGCATGTTTCAGCATTGACGATGCATCACAATGCATCCGGTTGGTGTTCAAGTGCCACGTCCTGGTGCAAACTGAAAGCAGGTGCTATGTTTTGTCACTTCAAAACATTGAATTAACTCAAAGGAAGACACGGGTTGACTTTACTTTTTGTGAGGTGTACATGTATCATCTGGCAGTGTGATGATGTTTGCAATTCACCTATTCTTGCAGATAACCCTTAATTATTTTTACGTTTGTACATATAATTGAACCCCCCCACCCCCAGTTTCCTTGGCTGCATGTCTAGGGAAGACGGTCTTCAGCCCTGCCAAACTAGTGAGACAGAGACAGCTCTCCCACCCCAAACTCCAGTTTGTGTAACTTGCTACCCTGTTACAAATTAGAATGCCACAAAATGACAGGCAGTATGCTGCATACGATTAAAGGAATTATGCTTATGAATCTTAAATTAACTAAAGGGTTAGTAAAGAAAAACCAAAAAGAGGCCATTTTAATTAAGCAGTCAAATGTGCACAAGCTGGAGATCAATGTTTCACCATATTCATCGAATCACGGTCCCACTCTGGGTCGAATCCTACAACCTGTTCCCTCCAGCGTCTTCTCTCTTCATCTCCTGCCAAACCAAAGCTGTAAGCCCAATCTTAGTGTCCCTCAACAGAAAAACCTCCCCTCAGTTCTACAATCCTAATTGGATGGCACTCATTCCTCATCATCCCTTATCTTCAACAATAACCCAAACAGGCAGAAAGCAGAACGGACTGCTAAATGAAATACATACAGCATAACAGTAAAAGTATGAGAACCAGGGCATTACATAACACTATGTACTGAATAGTAATTTTTTATATTGTCCGGTTCAGACCGGAAGATTTAATCACTTTGGAGGATTTCTTACTCTTGTAGGATAAAGTCTTTGCTGAAAAGAGGGATCACTCTGTCAGGTGGAACTTGCGGCTGTGAAACAATGTCGGGTTCTGGGCCCTCCTTCATGGTGGTCATAGGAGTTCACTGAGACTGCAGTGAGTGGTTGTCGTAAAGGTCGCCATCTTTCTTCTTCTACTTTGTGCATCTTGATCTAGAGAAGGTGAATGTAACCCAAGTTAATTAAACCCAAATATGAAATGTTAGAAGGTTCTGGAGGGATGAAAATGAGGTTTACCGATTTTTTTCAAAAACAGAACGGGGGGGGGGAAATCCATGCGATAATGAGGCATGGCTAACGCAGCGCGGGAAAACGAAAGAAAAGCTGTTAGAAACTAAGGATATAAACTGTTAAAAGTGGAATTAGTAGTAAGTATTTCTACCATATTACTCACTTGAAAACTTCAGGCGGAGAGACGATAGCGATAAAAGATCTATTGGAGCTGCAGCCATAACAAGCAGCGGCTGTAACGAGACAATATCGGCAGAGACGAGAGTCCAAGATCATTACCGTGTAACCGGGAGTTAATTCTGTTAAATCCCACCAAGGGATTGGGTGAGTTAAAACTTTTACTGGTCGGCCTGTGTAAATTTGTGTGTGAAATATTTCAGTAGTGTAACTGAGAAATGTTTGGAAAGGACAATGTGATACTGAGTTAATCTGAAATAGAAAATAGAATGTGTATAAAAGTTTACGGAAAGTAATCCTGTTGTAAACAGGTCACATTTTTTTTGTACGGGTTCGTGAATTGACTTTCTGTGGATGATCAACTATTTCATCCAATGAACCAAGAAATAAGGTGGTGAGCTATCCAAGATCGAAGAACCAGCGTGGTAACTAAATGCTTCATGACGTAGAGGAGTTAATGTATAAGTTTATTTTCATTTGAAGGATCTGAATTTGATTTTCTGCAAGAACTGATTATTTTTGCAAGTACTTTGATAAGTTACTGAATGAGATTCACTCTGTTTAAGACTTGTGGTGTTGGAGAGTTGTGAAAAGAGTTAAGCTGTATATATAAATAAGAGAGAATCTGCAGATGCTGGAAATCCAAACAACACATACAAAATGCTGGAGGAATTCAGCAGGCCAGGCAGAATCGATGGAAAAAAAAGGTACAGTTGACATTTTGGGCCTAGACCCTAACAGGCAGGACTCCACCCGAAATATCGACTGAACTTTTTACCATTGATGCTGCCTGGCCTGCTGAGTTCCTCCACCATTTCGGGCATGAAAGCAGTATGTATGTATATAATTTTTGAATTTGTGGACCTACTGACTGGAACTGAAATTGAAGTTAACTGTAATACTTAAGAATAGGAGTTCAATTAGTTTTAAATAGGGATTTTAAAAAGGGTTAGTCTGTAAACCTTTAAATAGGGAATAACACTAGATCTAATTAGTTTGAGAATTTGGGGTAATAAATGTTTTTCTAATGATGATCACTGATTCTAACTGAACAGGAATTTGGTTTTTGTTGATATCTGAGATTTGGAACCCAACAGAATGTTGGAATTTTGAATTGTTCTTACTCATGTAAATATATATTGCTTTTTTGTAAACAAAACTTCACTCCAGAAGTGTATGTTTTGTATTCACTGCCTTCTTTCAATACTAGAGGTTCTGGTGACCTCGTGTAGTAGTAAGTACTGTAATTTGATTTTTTTCATAAAGAGTGCAGAGACCAGTCACATGAGATAAGACCAGCGCTACACAGGTGTTACATGAAGTTAATTGACTAAAGTATTCAATTATTAATCCTTCCATTGCTCCCTTTACAAACTGATCTCTTCTTGTGGTTTCCTCATTCACATCATCAGATGAATCCTCTGTTTTTGTATCTCCATTCACTCCTTTCTTTTATGCCTTCCATTCATCCAGCAGGGCTTTGGTCTTTGCAACTACCTTTACAAGCAGGTTTTTTTCATTCCCCCTTGCAATGCCTTAATGCACACAGTGTAGGTTCTGGCTCTTTATACTCACAAACTCTGAATGCTTGCAACTTTTCTGAAGCTCCTTGAACTCTCTCCCAGCTTAAAACCAAACCACATTTTACAATGATTAACCTATTAGTAGCTTTCTCAGATACGTTGCCTACAAAAACTTGTCCTTGGACCACAGCTTCTGTCACCTTCACACTTCCTCTGAGCAGCATGGTCCTTCCTTGGTCCAATATGCTTACCAACCAGAGGCACAGAGGGTTGGCACCAACACGCATTTGTCCTCTGTTGGGGAACAGTTCATGGTGTTTAGCACAAAGACAGTTATGGCATAATTTACTACCTTTCTTAATTTTGTTTTCAGTTGACTTTATTATTGGGAATGTGGTATGCAAATGGTGGATGGATCTCTAATCAAGGTGTAGTTGTCTCAGCCAATGACTAATTCCATTCTAATTAATCTTACGTTCTCTTCTGGCATAAGCCATATTGTTTGTCTCCTGTTAATTTTCATACTGTTAATCTCAAAGCTACAAAATCCTATGTCACACTCATCATTACCAGATTTTTCATCAAGAACTGCAGATCAGTGCCCTTAGCTAAACTGCAACTTGACTTTTTAGCATTTTGTTTTCCCTGTGCAGTCCATTTATTTTCTGCCTGACATACTCTTTGTATGTGACCTAAATTGTTGCATTTTCTGCAAGTTTCTCTTTTAAATCTGCATTTATTTGGTGTATGCAAAGCCCTTCCACAATGGCAACACAGTTTGTTTGGAATTTTGTTTATGCTCACTTTCATTCCTGACTGAAACTCAATTGCAGCCTGCTGCAGATTCCATTGAAACAGCAATTTCCACTGCTCGTTTGAATGTTTAATTGTGCTTCATTTAGAATGTTCCTCGCAGCAGTATTTTTAGTTCGAACATTTCACTCCATTTTAATAGGTCGGGTTCATCTTAAAAATACCTCATTGCCAATGTTTTGAAGTTACAACGTACCTTCAAGTCATTAAACTAATTCGAAGAAAGACACGGGGAGTCTGAAATACAGGTGTAATGATGACGTTACTTTTAGTGAAGTGTGCATGTATCAGGTGGTAGCATGATGACATATGTATTTAATGTAGTTTTGCACATAACCCTCAATTTGTTATTTAAATCAACAAGAATTTTTAAACAATATATACACAAATTACTCAAATATTAAAGGCACAACAGTGTCCACTGTAGACGTAGTCATTGCAGAGCACAAGGAACAACTTGGAATTCCCACATGCTGTAACACCCGCAGTGACTCTTGTCACACTTTGAATTTAGAAAGATTACCCCACCCCCTCCCCATACACACACTTCAAATAATCCTTCTCGTACCTAGAAGTGGAAACTAAGGAGGGCCTAGCCATAATCCTCCAAATATTGGTAGATTAGGGATTAGGAAGTTTTAAATATTACACATTTATTCAAAAGAGGGCATAGAACTAAATGCAGTAACTACACAGACTAGATGATTGAACTTCTGTGATGGAGTTTGTTCAAAGCCATTATTGGAGACAGAACGAGCAATCATTTGGACAGATGGAGATTGATGAGAAGAGGCCAGCGTGGTGTTACAGTATTTAAAGGGTGTGCTGTCCAGCATACCTGGTAGGGTTTTCCCCCTAGAATAACAGGAGATAATCTATGAGGTACAGGAATCTTCGGTTCCACGCCACAATGTTCAGCAACAGTTATTACCATTCAGTCACCAGGCTGCTGAACCACTGGAGATAACATCACTCACCTCAACGTTGAACTGATTCCACAACCGACAGACTCATTTTCTGGAACTCTACAACTCGTGCTCAGTATTATTTATTTACTTTTTTTACTTGCACAGTTTGTTGCACATTGGTTGATTGGCCGTCTCGGTGTGTGGGGTGTCGAGGGAGGGGTAGCACCTCAGGTGAAAGGGGCTTGTCATGTCCGTTGAAGGGCAGCAACTCACTTTTGGTGCCCCCCAGACACTGAGTGCCCACCTGAGGCTCCAAATAGCTGTTTGAATGCACAGCAACCATACCCTGGCACACTGATTCAACAGACTGGCTCAGCCAGGTGACATAGAGGACAAAGAACTAAACCCAGTAACCCTTCAGACTGGATGATTGAACTTCCGTGATGGAGTTTGCTCAAAGCTGTTATTGGGGCCAGAATGAGCTATAATTTGGACAGATGTAGATTGATGAGAAAAGGCCAGTGTGGTGTTATTGAAGGGGTGTGGTGTCCAGATAGCTCAGTAAAGTTGTTTTTCCTTGGAATAATATGAGATAATTAATGAAAGACAATTGATAATGTGTTTTGAAAAATTTTCTCCTCACATGCCAGTTTTAACATTCAGACTCATGATAAACAAGAATGCGAGCATAGATAGAAAATTGGCAAAGTAGCACGAAACAGACAGAGGTGATGGAATGTTCCTTTTCAAACAGGACAGAAGAAGACAATGCAGTTCCTCATGAGTCAGTAGCAGGGTCACTTCTTTTCCTACTCCGATTTAGATATGTATATTCAGGACAGTGAATCCATGTCTGCAGATGAGACAAAATTTGGGGTTGGGGTAAAGTATAAGGAGAGCAACAGACATCAAGAAGATAAAAACGAGCTATGAGAGTGGGTGATTGAAATTCGGTGTTGAAAGATCTGAAGTTTTACATTTAAGTAGAAAGAGTGGTGGGGAGAGAGCTGCAGAGCAAATCTGTAGGCCTGTCCCAGAAGGACTCAAGTCTTCATTGGTCACAAAAGTGTAAATGGTGAAACAAGGCTGAAGAATTGAAGTAATGATTTAGAGAAGAAATAAAAGAAGGTATGAATATAGAAGAGGCTGTAAACCTGGAAGTGAGAGTCTTTTTTTATATCTCAGGAGGGAACACAGGAAATACAGTAGTTGTCAGGTTTAGATTAGGAAGAAACATGCTGGACTAGGTACAGATGTGATGGCATGACAAACAATGATAGTAGAGTTGGGGAGATTGTGGGATGAGGCAGATAAAATGCAAGAAATAAAGACAAAGTAGATTTATTATCAAAATACATGCATATCACCATATATCACACTGAGATTTATTTTCTTGTAGGCATTCACAGTAGCTGACAGAGGGCACCTCCCTCTGCCAGACAACACTCAGCTCTGTGATGATAACTAATGAAGGGATAGGTCATATTGAGACAGTACACATGTTTCTGGAGAACCATTGTTTTCCGAAGAGAAAAAAACACAAAATAATTTAAAAATAGTTTCTAAATAATATTTTGGCTTTGGTTGATTAAGTCTGGTTGTTTAATTGAATGTAACAAACAGACTTCACTCCAGGTGGGAATCCCAGCAGACCATTCCTTTGTATATAAGAAAGGTCTGTGTAACTAGACTGACAACATTCAGACAGTGCCTGATGAGCAACTTTCCTTGACACATAACATGGGCTATCCAGTTATCTTTGTGTTTGAAAGCATCTACTACCCCATTCTTGCAGCAGTTGGCATTACAGGTAAGGGAAAGGAACTTGTTGATGTGCATAATGTCCTGTAAAAGTTTGTTTTTCTTCTCTTGCATTGCAACATGCAAATATTCCTTTTTATAGAATAGAGGCTGAGAGTATTTGTGTCAGGCAGGTGGAGAGAGGCAAGCAGAGATGTATAACAAGCACGATGTACTTCCACCAGCTGCAGTGAGATGCCTCCACCGGATGCACCTTTCCTTCCTTTCACCATCTGGAAGTACCGTTCCTCCTCTGACTCCCTGGTTCACTCATCCATCTCCAACAACAACCACTGCCTTGCTCAGCACTGTTTTATACAACCACATCACCTTCCCTTTGCCTCTTCCATTCCCACCATTCAGGTGACCAAGCACTTCTTCTGAATGAGGCAATAACATCCCTGTATTCCTTCAAAATGGGTGAACTATTTTCAGTGTTCATGGCTTAGAAATCTCTACACTTAACCAACCAAATGTAAAAGACATCACAGTTGTGTCACAGTGGCACAGTCAGTGGAACTGCTGTCTCACAGCTTTAGGTACCCGGGTTCAATTCTGACTTTTAAAGTTAATTGTTAAGAGTTTGAACGTTCTCCTTTGGATTTTTTTCCAAGAGTTTCGGTTTCTTCTCACACCTGAAGGAGGCTTGGATTGGGATGATAATTGGTCACTGAATTACACTTCCTGCTCAGTGACTGGTAGATTCTCGGGTGAGTTAATAGGACTATGGGGACAATAAAATGAGATTAGTGTAAGGACAAAGCAGACTTGGCGATATGCTACATATGTGATTATATGGCAGTATTCTTCAGAGTACCTCTACAAAGAGAGTCATAAGCATCCATCTGACTGCTGCCCACACTTGGAATGATTCCCCTCCCAGTCACATTTAATGCCATCATCTGCTGAAGGAAATATATCTCTGAATGCCATGTGGCAGCCTGTAGGACTCAATATTGAATTCAAGAATTTCAGATAACCAGCCAGTCCAGTTTTCTGTCAGTTCTGATGCAAGGTCAGTAACATCTATGGAGGTAAACATTAGATGTTCATTGACCTGATTAATTCTAGATTTGTGGGTTCTTTACAAGGATTGAGATTTCCAGGAAATGCAATATTTTCCTTCTCACAGTCCTGATATCTTTTAATGCAGTGTTTTCATTCATCTCCCACCCCTCCAGCAGATCGGTTGTTGGTAATAATCCTTTGTTACCTTTTCTATTCATCTGGTTACCAAGCTTTTTAAATTATAATTTCTTTTTACCCTGGCACCGGCTTATTTACAGAGTCTGGTGATAACTTGCTTTACTTTCTGTTGCAGTTAACCTGTTGGCGATCATAACCCTGTGTCGGGGAAATTGTGGACTCTCCAAATGTCTTATTCACTATTTGGTTGCCATGGCAATGGCAGATCTAACGGTGGTGATTGTTGAAGTCATACTGAAGCGAATTAACAACATTTATTTGCCAATAAATTTTTTGTTCATCACTCCAGTCTGCGCCATGATACTTGTCATAAAGATTGCAGCCCTCGATTGTTCTGTTTGGTTCACGGTTGCTTTTACTTTTGATCGTTTTGTGGCCATTTCTTGTCAAAAACTCAAACCAAGGTACTGTACCAAGAGGACAGCAAGTGTCATTATAGTCACTGTGTGTACGCTGGCCTGTTTAAGGAGCATCCCCCTTTACTTTATGTACGAGCCCGGATTTCTGATTAACAGCATTCCATATTTCTGCATTGAAATTGATGCTTACTATACCTCAACCCTCTGGGCGGCTTACGATTCGTTCGACAGTATAGTAACTCCTTTGATACCAATCTTTCTCATCCTTTCATTCAATGCCCTTACCATAAAAAATATTATCAAATCCAACAAAATCCGTCGGATGCTTGTGAGTAAAGGGGATAATCGCATTGATTCCGAGACCGAGAACCGTAAAAAGTCCATGGTTTTGCTTTTTACTCTGTCGGGCAACTTCATTCTCCTCTGGACAACTTATGTTGTATATTCCTTAAACTGGCGAGTGAGAAACTACAATTACACAGATAAGTATTACAGTAACCCCAAATATATCACCCAGCAAACAGGATACATGTTGCAACTACTCAGTTCCTGCACCAACACTTGCATCTATGGACTGACGCAGAGGAAGTTCAGACAGGAGCTGAAAAATGGGGTGAAGTATCTGGTCACACTGAATGGGAAACTCTGTAAATAGGAAACTCCTGACACAAAGCTAGAGGAATACCATGTATGGACTTTTTTATGACTGGGGAGGCTCTGTGAGATAATGGCATGTAACAGAGGAGAGGCATTAAATAAATAGACAGGACCGAGAATGATTTGAATTGCCTCTGTTTCTACCCCTAGCATAAATAGTAAAAGAAAAACAAAATAATACACTTGCAAACCCGAAATCTGTTGAACCAAAAAGAGAAAATGAATAATTTGGGTAAGCACGTAGTGAAAGGAGAGGATTTTAAAATTACAGGCATTGATCATACTAGAAAACAAGGACTTTGCTTCCTGAATACTTTTGGGTGCATCTTATGGATTTTGCCTGCTGTTAATGAAAATCACGATGAGTTTTCCCTATTCCTACCGTTGTCAAAATCACTTATATTTTTTATTTCAATTTGTAACTCAAGTCAGAATAACTGATGCCATGATTAAGGAAGGAACTTATGTTGGGGTACAAATCAAACAGGCCATCAATGAGCTGTTAAGAGCGGTTTAAACTAATATGACGGGGGTTGGGAACCAGTATGGTAGGCTGAAGATGAGCCAGTAGGTTCACAAGTTGATGATGAATGCAAGATGAAAGTAAGGAAGGACAAGCCAATGATTGGGTAGAAATGCAGACAAAGCAAAGAGTTAAATTGTACCACAGAGGCAAAATTCAAATGGGCGAAGAATGCAAGACTGAAGGTGCTGTATTTAAATGCACAGATCATTCAAAATAAGGTGGACGAACCCATGGCGCAATTAGAGATTGGTCGGTGTGATATGGGCTTCATTGAGTCGTGGCTGAAAGAAGGCCATAGTTGGTAGCTTAATATCAAAGGATATACTTTGTATCAAAAGGACAGGCCAGAAGGCATCGGCGGTGGTGTGGCTCTGTTGGTAAGAGATGAAATTACATCTTTAGGAAGAGATAACATAGGGTCAGAGAATGTTGAATCTTTGTTGCCAGAAGTCCATGAGTTTCAAGGAGCAGGAGTGGGTGCCATTGCTATTACAAAGGGAAAAAAGTACAAGGCAAACTCAAAGGTCTTAAGGTGAAATTTGATGACGGTAAAGTGGTGGATGTTGTCTGTATGGACTTCAGTAAGGCCTTTGACAAGGTTCCACATGGAAGGTTAGTTAGGAAGGTTCAATCGTTAGGTATTAATTTTGAAGTAGTAAAATGGATTCAACAGTGGCTGGATGGGAGTTGTCAGAGAGTAGTGGTGGATAACTGTTTGTCAGTTTGGAGGCCAGTAACTAGTAGTGTGCCTCAGGGATCTGTAATGGGTCCAATGTTGTTTGTCATATATATTAATGATCTGGGTGATGGGGTGATAAATTGGATTAGTAAGTATGCAGATGATACAAAGATAGGTGGCGTTATGGATAATGAAGCAGGATTTCAAAGCTTGCGGAGAGATTTAGGCCAGTTAGAAGTGTGGGCTGAAAGACGGCAGATGGAGTTCAATGCTGATAAGTGTGAGGTGCTACATTTTGGTAGGACTAATCAAAATAGGACATACATGGTAAATGGTAGGGCATTGAAGAATGCTGTAGAACAGAGTGATCTAGGAATAATGGTGCATAGTTCCCTGAAGGTGGAATCTCATGTGGATAGGGTGGTGAAGAAAGCTTTTGGTATGCTGGCATTTATAAATCAGAGCATTGAATATAGGAGTTGGGATATAATGTTAAAATTGTACAAGGCATTGGTGAGGCCAAATTTGGAGTATTGTGTACAGTTCTGGTCACCGAATTGTAGGAAAGATGTCAACAAAATAGAGAGAGTACAGAGAAGATTTACTAGAATGTTACCTGGGTTTCAGCACCTGAGTTACAGAGAAAGGTTGAACAAGTTGGGTCTTTATTCTTTGGAGCGTAGAAGGTTGAGGGGGGACTTGATAGAGGTATTTAAAATAATAAGGGGGATAGATAGTTGATGTGGATAGGCTTTTTCCATTGAGAGTAGGGGAGATTCAAACAAGAGGACATGAGTTGAGAGTTAGGGGGCAAAAGTTTAGGGGTAACATGAGGGGGAACTTCTTTACTCAGAGAGTGGTAGTTGTGTGGAACGAGCTTCCAGTAGAAGTGGTAGAGGCAGGTTCAATATTGTCATTTAAAGAAGAATTGGATAGGTATATGGACAGGAAATGAATGGAGGGTTATGGGCTGAGTGCAGGTCGGTGGGACTAGGTGATGGTAAGCGTTCGGCACGGACTAGAAAGGCCAAGATTGCCTGTTTCTGTGCTGTAATTGTTATCTGGTTATATGGATAAGTTACGTGGGCCAGATGGACTACATCCCAGAGTCCTGGGAGAGGTTGCTGAAGAGATAACAGATGCATTGGTCATAATCCTTCAAGAATCTCTTGATTCGAGCACAGTCATGGAGGACTGGAAGATTGCAAAAGTTAATTATAGGCCAGTTAGTCTATGTGTTGTAGTCTACTATTAAAGATGAGGTGTAGAGATTCTTGGAAACTAATGATAAAATAAATCAAAGTCAGCATGGTTTGTGTAAAGGGAAACCTTGTCTGACAAATCTGTTGGGAGTTCTTCAGGAAAGTAACAAGCATGGTAGACAAAGGAGAGGCAGTGGATGTCATTTACTTGGATTTTCAGAAGGTGTTTCATAAAGTGCCACACATGAGGCTGCTTAACAAGATAAAATCCCATGGCATTACAGGCAAGGTACTGTCATGGACAGCTGAATGGCTGACAGACAGGAGGCAGCTACTGGGATTAAAAGGGGTCTTTTCTGGTTGGCTGCTGGTGACTAGTGGTGTTCCTCAGGGTTCAGTATTGGGGCTGATGCTTTTCATATTGTTTGTCAATGATTTAGATAATGAAATAGATGGCTTTGTGGCAAAGTTTGTGAATAATACGAAGATAGGTGGAGATGTAGGTAGTGCTGAGGAAGCAATGTGACTGCGGCAGGACTTAGCAAACTGGAAGAATGGGCAAAAAGTGACAGATGGAAATAGTGTTGGGAAATGTATGATAATGCATTTTGGTAAAAAGGAACAATAGTGCAGATTATTATCTAAATGTGGAGAAGGCTCAAACATCAGAGGTGCAGAGGGACTTAGGAGTCCTCATGCAAGACTCCCAGAAGGTTAATTTACAGGTTGAGTCTGTGGTAAAGAAGGCAAATGCAATGTTAGCATTTATTTCAAGGGGAATAGAATATAAAAGCAAGGAGATAATGCTGAGCCTTTATAAGACACTAGTAATGCCATACTTAGAGTATTGTCAACAGTTTTGGTCCCTATATCTCAGAAAGGATGTTTTGTCATCGGAGCAAGTCCAGAGTAGATTCATGAGGATGATTCCAGTAATGAAACATAGAAACATAGAAAATAGGTGCAGGAGTAGGCCATTCGGCCCTGCGAGCCTGCACCACCATTTATTATGATCATGGCTGATCATCCAACTCAGAACCCTGCACCAGCCTTCCCTCCATACCCCCTGATCCCCGTAGCCACAAGGGCCATATCTAACTCCCTCTTAAATATAGCCAATGAACTGGCCTCAACTGTTTCCTGTGGCAGAGAATTCCACAGATTCAGCACTCTCTGTGTGAAGAAGTTTTTCCTAATCTCAGTCCTAAAAGGCTTCCCCCTTATCCTCAAACTATGACCCCTCGTTCTGGACTTCCCCAACATCGGGAACAATCTTCCTGCATCTAGCCTGTCCAATCCCTTTAGGATTTTATACGTTTCAATCAGATCCCCCCCTCAATCTTCTAAATTCCAACGAGTACAAGCCTAGTTCATCCAGTTTTTCTTCCTATGAAAGTCCTGCCATCCCAGGAATCAATCTGGTGAACCTTCTTTGTACTCCCTCTATGGCAAGGATGTCTTTCCTCAGATTAGGGGACCAAAACTGCACACAATACTCCAGGTGTGGTCTCACCAAGGCCTTGTACAACTGCAGTAGTACCTCCCTGCTCCTGTACTCGAATCCTCTCGCTATAAATGCCAGCATACCATTCGCCTTTTTCACCGCCTGCTGTACCTGCATGCCCACTTTCAATGACTGGTGTATAATGACACCCAGGTCTCGTTGCACCTCCCCTTTTCCTAATCGGCCACCATTCAGATAATAATCTGTTTTCCTATTTTTGCCACCAAAGTGGATAACTTCACATTTATCCACATTAAATTGCATCTGCCATGAATTTGCCCACTCACCCAACCTATCCAAGTCACCCTGCATCCTCTTAGCATCCTCCTCACAGCTAACACTGCCACCCAGCTTCGTGTTATCCGCAAACTTGGAGATGCTGCATTTAATTCCCTCATCCAAGTCATAAATATATATTGTAAACAACTGGGGTCCCAGCACTGAGCCTTGCGGTACCCCACTAGTCACTGCCTGCCATTCTGAAAAGGTCCCGTTTATTCCCACTCTTTGCTTCCTGTCTGCTAACCAATTCTCTATCCACATCAATACCTTACCCCCAATACCGTGTGCTTTAAGTTTGCACACTAATCTCCTGTGTGGGACCTTGTCAAAAGCCTTTTGAAAATCCAAATATACCACATCCACTGGTTCTCCCCTATCCACTCTACTAGTTACATCCTCAAAAAATTCTATGAGATTCGTCAGACATGATTTTCCTTTCACAAATCCATGCTGACTTTGTCCGATGATTTCACCGCTTTCCAAATGTGCTGTTATCACATCTTTGATAACTGACTCCAGCAGTTTCCCCACCACCGACGTTAGGCTAACCGGTCTATAATTCCCCGGTTTCTCTCTCCCTCCTTTTTTAAAAAGAGGGGTTACATTAGCCACCCTCCAATCCCCAGGAACTAGTCCAGAATCTAATGAGTTTTGAAAAATTATCACTAATGCATCCACTATTTCTTGGGCTACTTCCTTAAGCACTCTGGGATGCAGACCATCTGGCCCTGGGGATTTATCTGCCTTTAATCCCTTCAATTTACCTAACACCACTTCCCTACTAACATGTATTTTGCTCAGTTCCTCCATCTCACTGGACCCTCTGTTCCCTACTATTTCTGGAAGATTATTTATGTCCTCCTTAGTGAAGACAGAACCAAAGTAATTATTCAATTGGTCTGCCATGTCCTTGCTCCCCATAATCAATTCACCTGTTTCTGTCTGTATGGGACCTACATTTGTCTTTACCAGAAGGGGTTAACATATGAGCATTGGGCCTGTACTCACTGGAATTTAGAAGAATGCGTAAGAATCTCACTGAAACCTACCAAATGTTGAAAGGAATAGATAGGATGGATGTGGAGAGGATGTTTTCGACAGTAGGGGTAGCTAGAACTAGACAGGACAGCCTCAAAATTGATGGCCCACACTTTAGAACAGAGTGAGGATTTTTTTTAGCCAGAGAATAGAAAATCTGTGGAATACTCTGCCACAGACTACAGTGGCGACCAAGTCTGTGAGTATATTTAAGGCGGAAGTTCGTCATTTCCTGATCTTTCAGGGCATCAAAGGATATGGCGAGAAGGCAGGTTGAATGGGATATGGCATCAGCCATGATGGAATTGCGGAGCAGACTCGATGGGCTGAATGAACTCATTCTGCTGCTTGTGTCTAATGGCATTACGGTCCTATAATAGGCAATTTGAAGAATTTCTAGTGGGACTGGAGAAAATTGCATGGAAGGCATTTAAGGATGTTGAAAAATTCTTGGCAACTATAGAGCATCAAACTGCAGGCAGCTGGTTGACAACATGCTTCAAGCATACAAAACCATGAAGTGCAACATGTCACTAATGATTCATTTAGCCTTCAACCTTACAAATCTTGGCACTGTCAGTGACGAGCTTGGTGAAAGGTTTCACTGGGATATTGCAGTCATGGACAAACAGTATCATAGTCATATTTTATTGATCCCAGGGGGAAATTGGTTATTGCTGGTTGATTATTTTTGAACACTTAAGCAAGAAGCATTTTAGTTAGAATCAGTGGGTTTCATTAGAATAACCTTCAGTATTCCAATTTCTCTACCTAATTTGAGCTAGTAATATTCCCTGTTTAAAAATGACAGGCTAACAAGGTTGCCTTTTTAGTTATTCTTAGTCAGTTAATAAACAAATTGAATTCCTATTTTTAGGTATTATGGTTAACTTCAGTTTCAGGTCAGTGTGTCTACAAATTGAAATTCAATTCGAAAATCCCAGATACAGTATATATACAGCTTAATTCCTTTTACAACAACTTCTCCAACATCACAACTTTTAAACAATGTAAATCTCATTCAGTCACTAATCAAAGTCCTTGCAAAAGTAATCAGTTCTTCCAGAAAATCAAATACAGATCCTTCGAATGAGGAATAAAACTATACAACCAACCATATTAAATCCTCTATATCTTGAAACATTTTGTTCCCGTGCTGCTAAACTTCGTATTCATCGCTCCACAGGTGGAGCTTTCTAACTTGACATCTTTGGGTTTAATTAACCTGGGTTGCACCCTCCCCTTTGAATTTATGCAAATCCCTTTGCATATGGCTACACATTGCACTGTCATGGGTTTGGGGTGATCAACAGATGTGCAATCTGGAAGAATGTCTACAATACCTGAACTCAGACTTTGGGCAAGGGACTGAACTACTGTCACTAAATGATTTCCTAGCTCAGGATATGTTAAGAGTTCTAGATTCTTCTCTGTGTCTAGAAGACCTCCTGAGTTTAGGCTCTTCTTTCTGAGACTTTTCATTTATCGTGTCTTTTCTCGTCGACACTTCATTACGCGTCTCTCTTTTTCTTGTTGAATCTCAGGCTCGTGTGAGATTGATGAAGAGTTCAGACTTTTTACAGTAGGCAGGATACACTGATTATGCATTTCCTCATTTGTAGCTTCTTCCACTGGGTTTCCTTCAGCACTGAGAGATAAGTTACTTTCTACCATGGATTCCTCTACATCAGAACTTTAATTTCTTTTTTGGCTCTAGCACTGGGTCTGCAACCGGAGTGGTTGTAAGTGGCTGATTTGGGCTTGGATTGGAGCCCATAATTCTTTTGTGTAACTGTTCACGGGTTACTTGACTCGGGTTTTTATTATTAATTTTTTATTGCAACACCAACAAATTACATTCAGTACAACCAATTGCCAATTACATTTTGACTGTTTAACCCAGCCACCCCCAACCTTCATCACCATTCCCCTCCACCCCTCTCTCCCCGCCATCCCTCTCCCCTCCACCAATCAACTGAATAGTAGTACATACACAGACAAAGCATTCCTATTTTAACAAAGGATCTTTTAAGTTAGATATCAAATTTGTCCATATTAAGATTGTGTTTGGTCATGCATCATTTACTCTTGCTGATGAAAGTTCCAGGTAAGAAATGTCCAAAAAAAGCTCCGAAGCCAGTGAGTAGTTGAAATATCATGGAGAGGTTTCCAACGCTGGACTACAATCTTCTTAGCTGCAGTCAGGCCTGCCAGCCAGACTTTGCGTGTTTTTTCCGTAAGGGAAAGGTGGGAGTCGTCATTTAGAAGATGTACAGCGGGGTCCATTGGTAATTGTACCACTGTTAGTTCTGTAAGAGTACTGATGACCTTCCCCCACAAACCAAAAACCCCTGGACATTCCCATACAACATGTATAAAAGAGCCAATGGTTCCGTGGGGGCAAAATGAGCAATATGGGTCAGGAATCAGTCCCATTTGATGTCTAATTCTCGGTGTTAAATATGCTCTGTGACAAAATTTCAAGTGTGTCTATCGATGATTTGGGTTTTTTGAAGCACCGGCAGCGTTATCCCAAATCGCATCCCAGTCTAGGTCTGATTTCATATCAAAACATAATATACTCTGTGAACAGCAATATAGTTTCAGAAAAAAACAGAACCACTACAATAGCATTAATAGATTTTGTAGAAGAAATATCAAACACTATAGAAAGAAATGAATACACAGTGGGAATCTTTCTTGATCTAAAAAATGGATTTGACACCATTGACCATAAATTATTATTAACAAAATTAGAAAGATATGGTCTTAGAGGGGTGGGATATGACTGGTTAAGTAGTTATTTGGAAGGCAGGTATCAGTATGTACATATAGATATTTCGAATTCAAAACTTTTGAGGGCAACTTGTGGGGTTCCACAAGGTTCAGTGTTGGTCCATTGCTGTTCATTTTGTATATAAACGATATATGTAAGGTCTCTCAGACATTAAAATGTATATTATTTGCTAATGATACAACTATATTTTGTAGTGGGGAACATCTGAAACCACTTTTGGATACAGTGGAGAAAGATCTAAAAATTATAAAGTAATGGTTTGATACTAACAAATTATCATTGAATCTAAATGAAACTAAATTCATAATATTTGGAAACCGTGTTCCAAACTCATATAGTAAACTTAGTGATGTTGAAATTCGTAAGGTATCTGCAACAAAATTTTTAGGAGTAGTAATAGATAATAAATTAAGCTGGAAACCACATATAAATTATGTCAAAGCAAAAATGTCAAAATCTATTGCAATACTGTACAAAGCGCAAGATTTCTTAAATCAAGAATCTTTGTATACATTATCCTGTTCACTTATAGTCCCATACATGACTTACCATGTAGAGGTATGGGGAAATACATACAAAACAAATACAAGCTCAATTTTTCTACTCCAAAAAAAAGTCGTACGAATTGTAAATAAGACAAGTTATTATGAGCCAACCAATCCACTATTTATTCAACTAAACACTTCAAAATTCAAAGATTTTTAAATAATACAAATTATGTATAAAGTAAAAAATGGACAGCTACAACAAAGTATCCAAAGGTTGTTTAAAATGAGAGAAAGTCAACATGATTTGAGAGGAACATGTATATTTCAAAAACAAAGGATAAGAACAAATGTAAAAAATTATTGTATTTCGGTCAGAGGGGTGAATCTATGGAACAGTTGTGAGAATTTAAAAACATGCACAGCACTTAAGGTTAAAAATTATTTAAAAATAATTTAATGAACAGATATAAAATACATGATTTAAAATGAATGGGAGTAATGTAAATAAATGATACTTGGAATTGGAATCTGTGTTAAAAGATTATGAAATTTTTGGTTTTGATGTGATGATTGACGCCAAATATGTTGTGTAAGTAAGAGGGGTAGGCGTAATAAGCTGTAGCTTCAGCCTACACCAGGGGTAGGCAACCTTAAGCACAAATGATTTTCTAGAATGCGTTATTAAAGAGAGAGAGAGTTATTTAACACCAACAACTTGTTTTTAAAAGAGAGAGAGACGAAGACTGCTCGCAGGTTGTTTTTACTTTCTTCAAGGACATCGCCTGCCGGCATTTCTTACACAGACAGAGATGGGCGGAGTCATTTGAGAGAGAGTTGGTGCTCAGCACAGGAAGATAAAATGGAAGGTCAGATGATAGACCAGAGACCCATGTTTTGGACACTGAATGAGCTTTGTTTTGCCCGCAGAAAAAGTGGGTTTGTGGAGGATCGATCAGGCAGATCAATCAGTGGCTCTTGCAGTGAAAAGAAAAGGCAGTGACCGGTGGGGGGTTGTCCAGGCATCCACCCTTGCCTGGGTGACAGCTCCACCACAGAAAACCGGTTCCCTTTGTTGTGGTCACAGTCAGTGACTTTTAAAGGATTTCAGAGGACAACGGGAAGATCGACGGCATAAGCTCACCTGAAGACTCAAATCTCTCCCTCTCTCTCTCTCTCTCTCCATCGTTACTCAACTCAATACCACGAACTGAACTAAACTTTACTCATCATCGTAAGACTGTATCTTTTTACCCCTAGACTTGAAGAAGCTTGGTTTTCATATATATTTCCACACTTACTGATATACTTATATATATAATCATTGCTACCCTGTTTGATTTATCTACATTTATATTACTGTATTGCGTAGCTACTAATAAATATTATTAGTTAATAGCAATACTGGACTCCAAAGTGTTTTCTATTTCTGCTGGTTCTTTATTCCCGTCACGGGGTATGTGACAATTGAAACAAAACAACATGTTTTACTGTAGGTTTCGATGGGCATGTGTCCAAACTAATGCAAAGCGAATCAACTGTAAACACCTCACTAATATCTGAGTGGCAACCGGATACTCAGCTCTCACCTGTGTCTCCAAATACCTGTTCAGCCACACCCCGGTACAACGACTCAACAGGGGGGCTCCGCCAGGTGAGGGGAGCCAGTGGACTGGTACCTCGGTGAGAGAGGGACGTGCCTCTCCTAGCACGTGAGGTCAGCTCCAGTCGACAGCATGGGTGAGAGCTACAGTGAGACCCCACTGACAAGAAGGTGGTACAACAATGCTCCGCAAAGAGCAAAGGGCATGCCCAGCCACCGAAACCAAGAAAGACCACAGCTTCTGACACTTGTTCGTACCACTGCACCCAGAACTCTGAGACTAGAGAGTAGAACTGCCTCGGTGCAACGGTTTTTCATGTTAAAACTCTCCCCCCCACAGGTTTCCTTTCATTGTCGGACACGACGGGCAACCACCAGGTTAGCGTGCAGTTTTTCATTGATTCTTCAGTATTTCTGTGTTCTGCTGGGAATGCCTGCAAGAAAATGAATCTCATTGTAATATAGGGTGACATATACGTACCTTCATAATAAATTTACTTTGAATTTTGAGATGAGAAAAAGTATTTAAAAAGGTTAACTTTACCTAAGTTAGATCAATCACCTGGTTGAGATGAAATGCATCCCAGGCTGCTGAGGGAAGTAACGAAGGAGATTAAGGTGAACCTGTCCATAATTCTCCAAATATTGGTAGTTTAGCAATGAGAATATTTTAAATATTACACACTTATTCAAAAGAGGACACAGAACTAAATTGACTTACTACACAGACTGGATGTTTGAACTTCTGTGATGGAGTTTGTTCAAATCAATTACTGAGAGAATGAGCAATCATTCAGACAGATGTAGATTGATGAGAAAAGGCCAGAGTGGAGTTATTGAAGGGTGTGTTGTCCAGCTAACTTGATCAGAGTTTTTTACTCCATGGAGTAACAGGAGATACTCAATGAAAGAAATACAATTGATATGTATTCTCTAAAGTTTTCTAATTAGGTGCCAAACAACAGGCTGAAGAATTGCAGTAATGATTGGAGAAGAAATTAAAGAAGGCATCGTGATGGAAGAGTCTGTAAACCAGTATCTGAGATTTATTTTTATATCTCAAGAAGGAACAAAGAAAATACAATAGATGACAGGTTTAGATTAGGGTGGACAGTGCTGGATAGGTGCAGATGTGATGTCATGACAAAGATGGTAGCAGGTTGGGGAGATGGTGGGACAAATAACAAAACAAAGGATGGGATCGAATGAAGTGTCAAATGCAAGAAATAAACTCCAAAGTTCAAAGTAAATTTATTAGCAAAATACATGTTTGTCACCATATACCACCCTGACATTGATTTTCTTGTGGACATTCACAGTCACTGACAGTGGCCAGCTCTCTCTGCCAGACAACACACAGTTCCGTGCAGATAACTAGTAAAGGGATAGGTCACATGTACAATAACTACACACAAGCCTGTTATTGAGACGTTGCACATGATTTCTGGAGAACCATCGTTTTCTAAAGAAAAAACAAAATAATTTAAAAATAGCTTCTAAAATAGGTTTTGGCTTCGGTTGATTAAGTCTGGATGTTTAATTGAATGGAACAAACAGAGTTCACTCCAGGTGAGAATCCCAGCAGACCATTCCATTGTATATAAGAAAGAGCTCATGTAACTCAACTGACAATCTCCAGACAGTGCATGATGGGCAACTCACCTTGACACATAACATGGGCTATGCAGCTATCTTTGTGTTCGAAAGCATCTACTATCCGATTCTTGCAGCAGTTGGCGTCACAGGTAAGGGAAGGAACTAGATGATATGCATAATTTTCTGAATGTCCTGTAGACCCGGCTGGTAGTGGCATCAGTGCCGTACTTTGGGACAAAATGTCCCGAGCTCGAATCCAGCCGGCTTCCCTGCACGCTTTCCATCCGTGCTGGGTTAAGAGCTGGTGATCTCTTTGGAAACTCACCCGGCAGAAAGTAAAGGCAAAGCATTGCTGTAACTTGCCTCGTACGCGGTTCTCCACTACGTCAGAGGGGCGTGGAGGGAAATTGTCCGCTAACTGGAAAAACTCCGGATGCGACATACCTTTCCTTTTTCTCCTGTAAATGTTTGCTATTCTTCTGTTGCATTGCAACATGCAAATATTCCTTTTTATGGAAGGGAGGCTGAGAGTAAATGTGTCATGTAGGTGGAGAGAGGCAAGCAGAGATGTATAACAAGCACGATGTACTTCCACCAGCTGCAGTGAGATGCCTCCACCGGATGCACCTTTCCTTCCTTTCACCATCTGGAAGTACCGTTCCTCCTCTGACTCCCTGGTTCACTCATCCATCTCCACCAACATCCACTGCCTTGCTCAGCACTGTTTTATACAATCACATCACCTTCCCTTTGCCTCTTCCATTCCCAACATTCAGGTGACCAAGCACTTCTGCAGAATAAAGCAATAACATCCTTGTATTCCTTCAAAATTGGTGAACTATTTTCAGTGATCATGGCTTGGAATCATCTACACTTGATCAACCAAATGTAAAAAATTACATCACTGTTGAGTCACAGTGGCATAGTTAGTAGAACTGTTGTTTCACAGCTTTAGTTACCCCGGTTCTAATCCTAATTGTTAAGAGGTTGAATGATCCCCTTTGGATTTTTTTCCAAGAGCTCCAGTTTCCCCTCTCACCTGGAGGAGGCTTGGATTGGGATGTTAATTATTTACAGAATTGTACTTCCTTCTAAGTGACTGGCAGAATGTGGGTGAGCTAATGGGAATATGGGGAGAATAAAATGAGATTAGTGTAAAACCAGCACAGACTTGGCGATGTGCTATGCATGTGATTTATGACAGTATTCTTCAGAACACCTCCACGAGGAGAGTTGCAAGCATACATCTGACTGCTGCCTTCAGTTAGAACTCTCTCTTGCTCTCAGACACACACACACACTCACACTTGAACATCCACACTGTTCTAATTAACAACAGTATAAACTGAAGGAAAAGTTTCTTCTGGAAGCCATGTGGCAGCCTGCATTTTTCAATATTGAATTCAAGAATAACTTCAGATAACCAGCCCTTCCAGGTTTATATCAGTTCTGATGTAAGATCAGGAACATCTAAAGTTTACCACAATCGAAGTTCATTGACCTGCGGATTAATTTTAGCACTATGGGTATTTTGGGGGGTTGAGATTTTCAGGAAATGCAATGTTTTCCTTCTCACTGTTCCAATATCTTTTAATGCAGCGTTTTCATTCATTTCCAACCCCTCAAGCATATCGGCTATCAGTAATAATCCTTTGTTGCCCTTTCTCAGGCAACACCATTTGCTACCCTTTTCCAGACCAACATTCACCCTATGTAGAGTCTTCTGTTCTTCATCATACTACAAAGCTTTTTAATTTGGAATTTCTTTTCACCCTGGCATTGGCTTATTTGCAGAGTCTGGTGATAACTTTCTTTCTGTTGCAGTTAACCTGGTGGCGATTGTAATCCTGTGCTGGGGAAATTGCGGACTTTCCAAATGTATTACTCGCTATTTGGTTGCCATGGCAATGGCGGAACTAATGGTGGTGATCATTGAAGTCATACTGAAGCGAATTAACAACATTTATTTGCCAATAAACTTCTTCTTCATCACTCCGGTCTGTGCCACGATACTTGTCACAAAGACGGCAGCCCTCGATTGTTCTGTTTGGTTCACGGTCGCTTTTACCTTTGATCGCTTTGTGGCCATTTCTTGTCAAAAACTCCGACCAAGGTACTGTACTGGGAGGACAGCAAGTGTGGTTGTAGCCATGGTGACCACACTGGTTTGTTTGAGAAGCATCCGGCTTTACTTTTATGTTGAAGCCCGGATTTCTAATTAACAACATTCCTTATCTCTGTGTTGAAACTGATGCCTACTATAACTCGCCCCTTTGGAAGGCTTACGATTTGCTTGACACTACAGTAACTCCTTTGATACCAATCTTCCTCATCCTTTCATTCAATGCCCTTACTGTCAAACATATCATAAAGTCCAATAAAATCCGTAGGGTGCTCGTGAGTAACAGCGATAATCGCAATGATCCTGAGAGTGAGAACCGTAAGAAGTCAATAGTTTTGCTTTTTACTCTATCTGGCAACTTCATCCTCCTCTGGACAACTTATGTTGTTTATTCCTTAAACTGGCGAGTGAGAAACTACAATTACCAGGACAAGTATTACAGCAGCCCCAGATACATCAACCAGCAAACGGGATTCATGTTGCAACTACTCAGTTCCTGCACCAACACTTGCATCTATGGACTGACGCAGAGGAAGTTCAGACAGGAGCTGAAAAATGGGGTGAAGTATCTGGTCACACTGAATGGGAAACTCCAAACAGGAAACTCCTGACATAAAGCTGAAGGAATACAATGTATTGGACTCTGTGAGATAATGACATGTAAACCTTCAAACGTTCATTTATGACCAACGTATATAACTCCGAAATACTTCTCCAGGTAACAGCAAAACTAAAAAAGAAAAGAACGGCAGCACGATCATCAACCCCCAAATTCCCCGTAACCGCGCAAAAAAAACAAACAAAAGTTGAACAGGAACATTGATCCCCAAATCCCCCTCCCCTGCACACAAAAAAAACCAAGGAAGTGCAGGCGAAAAATATGGAATATGAAAAACTGTAAGACTGAAATAAAGTCAATAGTCCATATCCATATCCAAAATGCAGAAAACCTTGGTAACATTCTCCGGGCACAGCAGCAAGCCTTTCCCTCTCCGGCAGCAGAGCAATCCCACCAGCAATCAAAAGGCAGGTAACCAGCTCTCACCTTCCGCATTGGCCTCAATGTGTCAATCTCCTGCGTCGCTTCAATCGGCGAACAATGGAGGCTTTGATCAGCGAAATAGTGTCAAACGTCAGCTTGTACCCAGTCCTGCAGACTTCTTGCCATGACGTTCGCGCACGCTGCCTCCCAGAATCCTCTCTGGAACACCCAAACGATCTCCAAACTGCAAATAACAGGCTGCAACAGTTCAAGAGAAAAAAGAAATGTAAAAGACATAAAAGAAGTGAAACACATGGGTTCATGGTCTATCCAGAAGATGTCGACTGTGGGACCATGGGAGCATTGTACGCAGGCACCATCTTGACCATCAGAGGAGAAGCATTAATGAAATAGACAGATAGGACCAACAATGGTTTGGATTGCTTCTGTTTGTACCCCTAGATTAAATAATAAAAGAAAAACAAAATAATAAATATACAGATAGGACCAGGAATGATTTGGATTGCCTCTGTTCCTACCCCTAGCTTAAATAGTAAAAGAAAAACAAAATAATATATTTGCAAAACCCAAAAACCCAAAATCAGAAAATGAATAACTTGGTTAGTATGTAGTGAATGGAGAGGATTTTAAAATTACATGCATTGATTATGCTGGACCACAAAATTGTTGCTTCCTGAACACTTTTTGATGTATCTTATGGATTTTGGGCTGTTGATCATGAAAATCACCAAGGAATTTCCCTATCCTGTACCTTTTATTAAAATCACTTATGTTTGTTATTTCAGTTCATAATTCAAATCAGAATAACTGATGTCAAGATTAAGGAAGGAATTTTGTTGGTCCACAAATATGACAGGCAATTTCAAGAATTTCTAGTGGGACTGGAGGAAATCACATAGAAGGCATTCCAGAATGTTGATGAAAAATTTATTGCAGCTATAGAGCACCAATTTGCATGCAGCTGGTTCACAACATGCTTCATGCATACTCTACAAAACCATGAAATGCTACATGTCATTAAGGGTTCTCTTGCTGCATTCCCACTCAGCCCTGCAAATTTTGAAGCTGCCAGTGATGAGCATGCTGAAAGGTTTCACCAGGACATTGCAGTCATGGAGAAATGCTATCAGGGCAACTAGAATCCATCAATGCAGCTGATTATTGTTTGACACTTAAACGAGAAGCCTCAGACACTGAGTACAAATGAAACTCATCAACAAAGTATTTTAGCTTAGTTGAAGTACTGCAAAGCATCAACAATATTATGCAATTAAACACATTATATTCAATGAAAAATAATTCTTGTTGCTCTAAATTCCTATGTGATAAGTAGTCTGAATTTATATTTGTGTTTAGCTTTGCGCGGTCTATCATAAATAAAAATATTTCTGAGCAGGCAACACTTTCAAAAAAATTAGTTATTTGAAAATTTTGGGACATCTAACAATGAATGATGATGCAATGGCAAAAGTTAAAAACTAAAATCAGTTCAATTTTACTGGGCTGAGATCTGATTAAGGAAAAATGGAGAGGAAATAGTTAATTGAATGTGAAGCAGTGGAGAAGCATTCAAGAAGGAGTGAGATAAATTTCAATTCTGTGTCTTTATAAACATGGTAGGATTAAACAACAACAAAAAGTTTAAGAGAGATAAGAACTTAGAACACAGAACCTTAAAGAAACACAAAAGCTGCAGAGGTGAAACTGAAGGTGAGAATTGTAAATAATTGGGGGGTGGCACGGTAGCATAGTGGTTAGCACAACGCTTTATAGTACAGGCGACCCAGGTTCAATTCCCACCGCAGCCTGTAAGGAGTTTGTACGTTCTTCATGTGTGTTTCCTCCAGGTACTCTGGTTTCCTCCCACAGTCCAAAGACATATTGGTTGGTAGGTTAATCGGTCATTGTAAAGTTGTCCCGTGATCAGACTAGGATTAAATTGTGGAATTGCTGGGCGATGTGGCTCGAACTGGCAGAAGACCTACTCTGTCCTGAATCTCAAATAAAATAAATAAAAATAAAATTGAAAACTATAAAGAATATTGAAATGAAGCAAGATTCCAAAACACTCAAATCAGAAACTGCTGGAAATAAAGATGACTTGACAGATGTGTACAAGATAGTAAATGGTATAGCTCGAGTAGATTGCCAGAAATGGCGAATATGAGGGAGCATAACTTTAAGGTATTTGGAGGAAAGTATAGGCAGGGGGGTAGAATGATGTCAGAGGTATTTTTATATACAGAGGGTGTTCAATGAATGGAACACCTTGTCAGGAATGGATATAGAGGCAGATCCATTAGGGACATTACTGAGATTCTTTGATAGGAAATGGTTATGTTAATTTTCCTTTAGAATACTTCTTCCTCTTTGGGATGTATATATCCTGTGCCTTCCAAATTGCTTCCAGAAATTCCAGCCATTGCTGCTCTGCTGTCATCCCTGCCAGTGTTCTTTTCCAATCATTCTGGCCAATTCTTCTCTCATGCATCTGTAATTCCCTTTACTCCACTGTAATACTGATACATCTGACTAAAGCTTCTTCTCAAATTTCAGGGTGAATTTGATCATACTATAATCACTTCCTCTGAGGGTTTATTTTTAACCTCAAGCTCACTAATCAATTCTGGTTCATTGCACAACACTCAATCCAGAATAGCTGATGCTCTAGTGTGCTCAACCATGAGCTGCTCTAAAAAGCTATCTCGTAGGCATTCCAGAAATTCCCCTCCTGCAATCCAGCACCAACCTAATTTTCCCAATCTAGCTGCATATTGAAGTCCCTCATGTCTATTGTAACATATCTGTTTTGGCATGCATTTTCTATCTCTCATTGTAATTTGTAGACCACATCCTTACTACTGTTTGGCGGCTCTATATACAACTCCACGTGTGTGGGCACGTGGCCGAGTGGCTAAGGCATTGGACTAGCGACCTGAAGGTCGTGAGTTCGAGCCCCAGCCGAGGCAACGTGTTGTGTCCTTGAGCAAGGCACTTAATCACACATTGCTCTGCGACGACACCGGTGCCAAGCTGTATGGGTCCTAATGCCCTTCCCTTGGGCAACATCGATGGCGTGGAGAGGGAAGACTTGCAGCATGGGCAATTGCCTGTCTTCCATACAACCTTGCCCAGGCCTGCGCCCTGGAGAGTGAAGACTTTCCAGGCGCAGATCCATGGTCTTGCATGACTAAAGGGTGCCTTTATTATTTATACAACTCCATCAGGGTCTTTTTACCCCTGCAGTTCCTTAGCTCTGTCCACGATGCTTCAACACCTTCAAAGCCTATGAAAACTCTTTCTAATGCTTTGATTTCATTTTTACTAACAGTGTGATGCTACCCCCTCTGCTTTCCTGCCTATCCTTTCGATACAATATGTATCGTTTGAACATTAAGCTCCCAGCTATAAACTTCTTTCAGCCATGATTCAATGATGCCTACAACATCATACCTGCTAATCTGCAAATGTGCATCAAGTTCATCTACCCTATTCCGTATACTGCGTGCATTCAAACATAACACCTTCAGTCCTGTATTCACCCTCTTCAAATTTGTCTGCCTTTTACGCTACAACTCATCCTGTTGGCTACAATTTTGTCCAATCCACAGTCTCTCCTCACTACACATTGCCTCTGTTTGTAAACCAGCTAATTCTCCTTCAACACTATTATCCACCATTCCTACAATACTTCATGCATTGAAATATAGGCAGCTCAGGACAGTAGTTGCAGCATGCTCAACCTTTTGATTCCTAAATATGTCTGAGGTCTTAACCAACATCTGGCTCCACAGCCTCTCCACTAACTGCTTTGGCACTCTGTTTCCCTTCCCCCTGTAAATCTAGTTTAAATCCCACTGTGCAGCATTAGATTAGATTATGAGGACACTCAGTCCTCGTTTATTGTCATTTAGAAATGCATGCATTAAAAAATGATACAATGTTCCTCCAGAAAGATATCACAGAAAACACAGGACAAACCAAGACTAAAACTGACAAAACCACATAATTATAACATATAGTTACAACAGGGCAAAGCGATACCGTAATTTCATTAAGAACATACCATGGGCACGGTTAAAAAAAAAGTCTCAAGTCCTGATAGCCCCATCATCTCACGCAGACGGAAGCGCCGCAAACTTGCCGATGCATTGGAAGCACCTGACCGCAGCCGACTCTGAGTCTGTCCGAAAACTTCGAGCCTCCAACCAGTCCTCTGACACCGAACGCCGAGCACCATCTCTGCCAAGCGCTTTGACCCCGCCCCGGCTGCCGAGCAACAAGCAAAGCCGAGGATTCCGGGCCTTCTCCTCCGGAGATCCTGGATCATACAGTAGCAGCAGCAGCGAAACAGGCATTTCAGAAGTTTCACCAGATGTTCCTCCGTGCTCTCCCGTCTGTCTCCATCAAATCAGGATTGTGCACGGCACCCTACTTGACAGATAACAGACATCACCACCGGAGTGGCCGCTGCACGCTGCGTCGTGCCGCCGTCCTCTCCTCCTCCTAGAACTTTAACAGACCTTCCTGGTAGAATATTAGTCCCCCTCCAGTTCAGATGCAAGCCAAGCCTTCTGTACAGGTCCCACCTTCCCTGGAAGAGAGCCCAAAGATCCAAAAATTTTATGCCCTCCCTCCTGCACCAACTCCTTAGCCATGCATTAAAATGTATGATCTTCCTCTTTCTGGCCTCACTAGCACGAGGCATGAGTAGCAATCCTAAGGTCACAACTTTGGAGGTCGCACCTTTAACTCAGCACCAAACTCCCTATGCAGAAGTCCATCACTCATTCTATCCATGTCATTAGTACCTACATGGACTACGACTTCTGGTTGTTCACCCTCCCACTTCAGAATGCTGAGGACTCAACCTGAGATATTCCAGACCCTGGCGCCTGGGAGGTAACATATCACCCGGGAATCTCGTGCTCGCCCACAGAACCGCCTGTCCGTTCCCCTAACACCACAGTGTGCCTTTTCTGCCCCATTCCATCTGAGTCACTGAGGTACTCTCAGTGTCAGAGACCCCTGACCACTGTGACTTTCCTCTGCCAGGCCACCAACAACACCCCCCTCTGGCAGTAACAAAAGCGATATATCTGTTGTTGAAGGGGTTGGCCACAGGGATACCCTGCAGTCACTCCTTAACCCCTTTCCCTTTCCTGGCTGTTACCCAGTCTCCTGACTGCCAAACCTTGGGTGTAACTATCTCTCTATATGTCCTATCTATCACCCCTTCAGCTTCCTGAATGATCCAGCGTTCATCCTATTCCAGCTCCAACTCCTTAACGTGGACTGTTAGAAGCTGCAGCTGGATGCTCTTCTCCTGGCTGTAGTCACCAGAGACATTGGAGGTCTCCCTGCCTTCTCATGTCCTGCAAGAGGAGCTTTCAACTATCCTGCCCAGCATCCCTACTAGTCCAGCTGAGCAAATATAAAGAGGGAAGGAGAAAGAAAAAGTTAACCTGGAGCTTTTCTTTGCTTTCTATGACTGAAGCCACTCTTCGTGGAAAGCTTGAAGAGCTAAAGCCTCAAGATCACCACTCTGACTATCTCCACTCAAATGATGGCCGCTGCACTTGCACCTGCTTTCCTTGAATTTGCTCAATTGCAAACACAGATTAGCCACTGGCCAAAGCTCCTTTTTGCTGTACTGATCCACGGTTGCCTTTGGTACTCAAGCAGTGGACCTGATTGAAACACACTCCCTTTAAAACTTCTGGTGTCTGGATTGGCTGCTGATCAAAGCTCATTCTCGTTGTACCAACCTGCTGCTGCCTTTTGTACTCAGGCAGTGGACCTAATTTGACGTACCCTCCTCTCAAAACTTCCAGTGTCCAGATTGGCCGCTGGTCAAAGAAATTTTATGTTGGCTTTGACTTCTCCTGTCAGCCACGGTTGTGTCATCTTGTCCTTAGAAAACTTCTTCCTCTTTGGGATGTATATGTCCTTTCCTCCTGAATTGCTTCCAGAAGTTCCAGCCGCTGCTGCTCTGTTGTCAACCTATGCTGATGTATATGCACTTAGATAATAAATTTACTTTGAATTGCACCTAAATTAGATTAATCACTGGATGGAATGCATCCTAGGCTGTTGAGGGAAGGAAAGAAGAAAACTAAAGAGAGCCTAGCTATAATCCTCTAAATATTGGTAAATTAGGAATCAGAATATTTTAAATATTATACACTTATTCAAAAGAAGACATAGAACTAAACCCAGTAACTACACCGACTTCCATGATGGTGTTTGCTCAAAGCAATTACTGGGGACAGAAATAGCAATCATTTGGACAGATGTGGATTGATGAGAAAGGGCCAGTGTGGAGTTATTGAAGAGGTGTGATGTCCAGATAACTTGGTAGAGGTTTTTTTTTCTCTACTGGAATAACAGGATTTGCAATTGATACGAGTTCTGAAAAATTATCTCATCAGGTGCAAAATGACAGGTTTATCATCAAGACTGATGATACACAAGAATGTTAGCATGGATAGAAAATTGGAAAAGTAACAGGAAACAGAAAACAGTGGTGGAATGTTGTTTCTCAGACTGGAGAGAAGAAAACAATGAAGTTCGCCATGAGTCAGTACCGGGGCCACTTCTTTTCCTACTCTGATTTGGAAATGAATGTTCAGGACAGTGTTTCCAAAATCTGCAGATGAGACAAAATTTGGGGTTGGGATAAACTATAAGGAGAACAACAGACATCAAGAAGTTAAAAAATCTGTGAGAATGGGTGATTGAAATTCAATGTTGAAAGATCTGAAGTGTTACAATCGAGTAGAAAGAGTGAGAGGAGAACTGCAGAGCAAATCTGCACGCCTGTTTCAGATAGACTCAAGTCTTCATTGGTCACAAAAGTGTAAATGGTCAAACAAGGCTGAAAAATTGGAGTAATGACTTAGAGAAGAAATTAAGGAAGGTATGCTGAGGGAAGGGACTGTAAGCTGGGATGTGAGAATCATTTTTATATCCTAGGAGGGATCAAAGAAACAAAACAAAGGAAGCACAGTCGATGTCTGGTTTAGATTAGGAAGGACAGTGCTGTATAAGTACAGATGTGATGTCATGACAAAAGATGAGAGCAGAATGGGGGAGATAGTGGGTCAAATAACAAGACAAAGGATGGGGCCAGATAAAGTGTAAAATCCAAGAAATAAAGACTAAAGTTCTAAGTAAATTTATTATCAAAACACATATATGTCACCATATACTACCCTGACATTTAGTTTCTTGTGGACATTCACAGAGGCTACACAGTATCCTCACAGTCACTGAAAGAGATCAGCTCCCTCTGCCAGACAACACACGGTTCTGTGAGAACTAATGACAGGATACATCATATGTGTGCAATAACTACTGTACACACAAACCTGTCACTGAGGTAGTACACATGATTTTGGGCGAACCATTGTTTTCCAAAGGAACAAACAAAATAATTTAAAAATAGCTCTAAAGCAGATTTTGGTTTTGGTTGATTAATTTAGGTTGTTAATTGAATATAACAAGGAGTTCTCTCCAGGTGAGAATCCCAACAGACCATTCCTTTGCATATAAGAAATGTCTGTGTAACTAGACTGACAACGTTCAGACAGTGCCTGATGGGCAACTCTCCTTGACACATAACATGGGCTATCCAGTGATCTTTGTGTTTGAAAGCATCTACTACCCCATTCTTGCAGCAGTTGGCATTACAGGTAAGGGAAAGGAACTAGTTGATGTGCATAATTTTCTGAATGTTCTGTAAATGTTTATTTTTCTTCTCTTGCAAGGCAACATGGAAATATTCCTTTCCTACCCTTTCTCAGACAGCACCAACAGCACTCACCTTTTGTAGAATCTTCTTCATCTTATCACAAGGCTTTTTGATTTGTAATTTCTTTTCACCCTGGCACTGGTTTATTTACAGAGTCTGGTGTCATCTTTCTTTTCTTTCTGTTGCAGTTAACCTAGTGGCGATTGTAATCCTGTGCCGGGGAAATTGCGGACTCTCCAAATATATTACTCGCTATTTGGTTGCCATGGCAACAGCAGATCTCAGGGTGGTGATTGTCGAAGTCATACTGAAACGAATTAACAACATTTATTTACCGATAAGCGTTTTGTTCATCACTCCGGTCTGTGCCATGATACTTGTCATAAAGATTGCAGCCCTCGATTGTTCCGTTTGGTTCACAGTCGCTTTTACCTTTGATCGCTTTGTGGCCATTTCTTGCCAAAAACTCAAGCCAAGGTACTGTACCGAGAAGACAGCAAGTGTCATTATAGCCACTGTGTGCACACTGGCCTGTTTGAGGAGCATCCCCCTTTACTTTATGTACGAGCCCGGATTTCTGATTAACAACATTCCATATCTCTGCGTTGAAACTGCTGTCTACTATATCTCACCGCTGTGGGCTGCTTACAAGGTGTTCGACACTGTAGTAACACCTTTGCTACCTATCTTTCTCATCCTTTCATTCAATGCTCTTACTGTCAAACATATCTTGAAGTCCAATAAAATCCGTAGGACGCTTGTGAGTAACAGCGATAATCACAATGATCCCGAGAGTGAGAACCGTAAGAAGTCTATGGTTTTGCTCTTCACTCTATCTGCCAACTTCATCCTCCTCTGGACACCATATTTTGTACATTCCTTAAAATGGCGAATGAGAAACTACAATTACCGGGACAAGTATTACAGCAGCCCCATATACATCAACCAGCAAACGGGATTCATGTTGCAACTTCTCAGTTCCTGCACCAACACTTGCATCTATGGACTGACGCAGAGGAAGTTCCGACAGGAGCTGAAAAATGGGGTGAAGTATCTGGTTACACTGAATGGGAAACTCTGTCAATAGGAAACTCCTGACACAAAGCTGGAGGAATACAATGTATTGGACTGAGGAGGCTCTGTGAGATACTGGCATGTAACAGAGGAGAGGCGTTAAATAGATACAGATAGGACCAAAAATGATTTGGATTGCCTCTGTTCCTACTCCTAGCATAAATAGTTAAAAATAAACAAAATAATATATTTGCAAAGCCAAAATTGGTTAAGCCAAAAAAAGAAAATGAATTACTTGGGTGACTATGTAGTAAATGGGGTAGCTTTTAAAATGACATGCATTGATTACACTGGACAAGGAAGATTTTGCTTCCTGAATACTTTTGGCTGCTAATCATGAAAATCACATTGAATTTTCCCTATCACACACTTTTTTGTAATTGCTTATATTTGTTATTTCAGTTCATAATTCAAGTCAGAGTAACTGATGCTAAGATTAAGGAAGAAATTTTTGTTGGTCTACACAGCAAACAGGTCATCAATGACAGACAATTTGAAAAGCTTCAAGTAGGACCAGTGAAAATTGCATGGAAGGCATTCAAGGACCTATGCCGAAAAAGTTCTTGACAACTACAGAGCACCAAACTATGGACTTGCTTCAAACTATGTTGACATGCTTCAAGCATGAAGTGCAACATGTCAGTGAGGATTCATTTTCTGCACTCCCATTTTGACTTCAGCCAAGCAAATCTTGGTGATGTCAGTGCAAGGCTTCACCAGGACATTCTAATAATGGAGAAATGGTATCAGGGCAACTAGAATCAATCAATGCTGGACTCTTAAGCAACAAGCCTCGGACACGGCTTTGTTGCCAAGTTTGCAGATGATATGAACATTGATGGAGTGGCAGATAGTGTTAAGGAAACAGGTAGGCTGCAGAAGGACTTAGATTAGGAGAATTGGCAAGAAAGTGGCAAATGAAATACAATGTTAGAAAGTACATGGTCATGCACTTCAGGAGTAGAAATAAATGTGCTGACTATTTTCTAAATGGGGAGAAATCCAAAATTCTGAGGTACAAAGGGACTTGGGAGTCCTTGTGCAGAACACCCTAAAAGTTAACTTGCAGGTAGAGTTGATGGTGAGGAAAGCAAATGCAATGTTAGCATTCATTTCAAGAAGTCCAGAATACAAGAGCAGGGAAGTGGTATTGAGGCTTACTGCTGAAAGGAAATTATGGACCAGTTAGCCTACTCCTTGAGCATTGTGAACAGTTTTGGGCTCCTCAATTAAGAAAAGATATGCTGGCATTGGAGAGGGTTCAGAGGAGGTTCACAAAGTTGATTCCAGGAAAGTAAGGGTTATCATATGAGGAACGTTTGATAGCTCTGGGTCTGCACTCACTGGAATTTAGGAGGATGAGGGGAGATCTCATTGAAACCTTTTGAACATTGAAAGGCCCAGACAGGAGAAAAGGGCGCAGCCTCAGGATTAGAGGGGCATCCATTTGAAACAGAGATGCAGAGAAGTTCCTTTAGCCAGAGGGTGATGAACTTGTGGAATTTACTACCACAGGCAGCTATGGAGGCCAGGCCACTGGGTGTACTTAAAGCAGAGATTGATTGGTTTGTGACTGGCCATGGGGAGAAGTCCAGGAAGTGGAGGTGAGGAGGGGAAAAGGATGAGCCATGATTGAATGGTGAAGCAGGCTAGATGAATGAGATGGCCTAATTCTACTACTTATGGTCTTCACGTTGCAGCACCACAATTCTCTTTTCACCAATGACTACCAGTGTGGACTATGATCTCCGGTTGCTTGTCCTTGCCATTTGGAATGCCCTACAACCATTCTGTGACATCAGTGACACTGGCACCAGGGAGACAACACATGATACCTTGATTATATGCATTGCTGTCTATTCAAGTCATCATCGCTGGACTCTTGGTCGTCCCCTTATGCCGCTGAGCCACCCACGGTGCTGTGATCTTGGCTCAGGATGGATATGTTCACCGCCAGCATTTTTCAACACAGAGAAAGGGTCTGGGGGCCAGATGTCCTTGGTGATCTCCCTGACTGCCTCTGCCTCATTCTCACTCATTACTTCTTGGATCACCATTCCTTAGGCTGCAGCAGGACCATCTCTAAACACATTGTCTTCACACAAGTTTCAGCATTGACAATCCACAGCAGCAGACACAACCCGCTACAGCGCTTTGACAGGTGGGCTATATCAGGTGAGGGTAACCAGCGGCCCCACAAACCAGCGAGACAGGGACATGCCTGCCTCAGCAGGCAAAGTCACCTCCGGTGGCCTGAGCGGATCAGATCTACAATGAGATCCAACATCCAGAAAGGCCGTACTTCAACACTCCATGGACAGCAAAGGGCATAACAAGGCACTGAAAACGTTGTGCTCATCTACCACAAGCAAGGAAGACCCCAGTTTGTGATGCTTGTTCATACCCTGGACCCCAGACTTCTGAGGCTGAGAGAACAGAACTGCCCCAGTGAAACAGCTTTTTAATGTTAAAAACTGTGCCACATAGGTTTCCTGTTGTCGCCAGACACAATGGACATCCACCAGGTTTGTGTATAGTTGCTCATTGATCCTTTTAATTGTAATTTTGTGCTCTACAGTGAATGCCTGCAAGAAAACTAATCTCAGGGTAGCATATGGTGACATATATGTACTTTGATAATCAAATTACTTTGAACACTAAGATGATAAAAGTTCTCAAAAAGGTCAACTGCACCAAGATTAGATCAATCACCTGGTTGAGATGGAATGCATCCTTCGCTGCTGTGTGAAGTAGGAAAGTAAGGGGAGCCTAAATAATATTGGTAGATGAGGATTAGAATGTTTTAAATATTACACACTTATTCAAAGGAAGAAGTAGAACTAAACCTAGTAACGATACAGACAGGATGATTGAACTTCTGTGATGGAATTTCTTCAAAGCAATTATTGAGGACAGAATGAGCAATCATTTGGGCTGAGAAGTGGCAGATGGAGTTCAACCCGGAGAAGTGTGAGGTGGTACACTTTGGAAGGACAAACTCCAAGGCAGAGTACAAAGTAAATGGCAGGATACTTGGTAGTGTGGAGGAGCAGAGGGATCTCGGGGTACATGTCCACAGATCCCTGAAAGTTGCCTCACAGTTGGATAGGGTAGTTAAGAAAGCTTATGGGGTGTTAGCTTTCATAAGTCGAAGGATAGAGTTTAGGAATCGCAATGTAATGATGCAGCTCTATAAAACTCTGGTTAGGCCACACTTGGAGTACTGTGTCCAGTTCTGGTCACCTCACTATAGGAAGGATGTGGAAGCATTGGAAAGGGTACAGAGGAGATTTACCAGGATGCTGCCTGGTTTAGAAAGTATGCATTATGATCAGAGATTAAGGGAGCTGGGGTTTTACTCTTTGGAGAGAAGGAGGATGAGAGGAGACATGATAGATAGAGTGGATAGCCAGCACCTCTTCCCCAGGGCACCACTGCTCAATACAAGAGGACATGGCTTTAAGGTAAGGGGTGGGAAGTTCAAGGGGGATATTAGAGGAAGGTTTTTCACTCAGAGAGTGGTTGGTGCGTGGAATGCACTGCCTGAGTCAGTGGTGGAGGCAGATACACTAGTGAAGTTTAAGAGACTACTAGACAGGTATATGGAGGAATCTAAGGTGGGGGCTTATATGGGAGGCAGGGTTTGAGGGTTGGCACAACATTGTGGGCCAAAGGGCCTGTACTGTGCTGTACTATTCTATGTTCTAGATGTAGATTGATGGAGAAAGGCCTCTGTGGAATTATTGAAGGGGTGTGGTGTCCAGCTAACTTGGTAGAGTTTTTCCCCCTGGAATAACAGGAGATAATCAATGAAAGAAATACAATTGATATGGGTTTTGAAAAGTTTTCTCATCAGGTGCCAAATGACAGGCTTATCATCATGTCTGATGATATACAAAAATATTAGCATGGGTAGAAAATTGGCAAGTAACAGGAAACAGAGAGTGGTGGTAGAATGTTGCTTTTCAGACCAGGGAGAAGACAATGCCAGTTCCCCGTGAGTCAGTACCAGGTCACTTCTTTTCTTACTCTGATTTAGTTATATATGTTCAGGACAGTATTTCCAAATCTGCAGATCTGAGAAAATTTTGGGATGGGTTGAACTATAAAGAGAACAACAGACATCAAAAAGATAAAAACAAGCTGCGAGAATGGGTGATTGACGTTCAATGTTGAAAAATCTTAAGTATTACCTTTGAGAAGAAAAAGTGAGAAGACAGCTGCAGAGCAAATCTGTGGACCTGTCCCAGATGGACTCAAGTGTTCATTGGTCACAAAAGTGTAAATGGTGAAACAGGGCTGAAGAATTGGAGCAATAACAGAGAAGAAATTAAAGAAGGTATGAAGATGGAAGAGACTGAAAACTGAGATGTGAGAGTCATTTTTATATCTCCGGAGGGAACAAAGGGAATACAGTAGATTTAAAAACGCAAACACGAGGAAATCTGCAGATGCTGGAATTTCAAGCAACACACATACTGCCCTGAGATATATTTTCTTGTGGACATTCACAGTAGCTTCACTGTCGCTGACAGAGACCAGCTCCCTCTGCCAAACAACACACAGTTCTGTGAGGATAACTAATGAAGGGATAGCTCACTTCTGCAATAACTACACACAAACCTGTTACTGAGGCAGTAAACATGCTTTCTGGTGAACCATTGTTTTCCAAAGAAAGAAAAAAATAATAATTTCAAAATAGCTTCTAAAATAGATTTGGTCTTTGGTTGATTAAGTCTGGATGTTTAATTGAATGTAACAAACAGAGTTCACTCCAGGAGAGAATCCCAGCAGACCATTCCTTTGTATATAAGAAAGGTCTTGTGTAACTAGACTGACAACGTTCAGACAGTGCCTGATGGCCAACTCACCTTGACACATAACATGGGCTATCCAGTTATCTTTGTGTTTGAAAGCATCTACTACCCCATTCTTGCAGCAGTTGGCATCACAGGTAAGGGAAAGGAACTAGCTGATATGCATAATTTTCTGAATGTCCCGCAAATGTTTATTTATCTTCTCTTGCATTGCAACATGCAAATATTCCTTTTTATAGAGGGAAGGCTGAGAGTATATGTGTCAAACAGGTGGAGAAGGGCAAGCAGAGATGTATAACAAGCACGATGTACTTCCACCAGCTGCAGTAAGATGCTACCATCGGATGCACCTTTCCTTCCTTTCACCATCTGGAAGTACCGTTCCTCCTCTGACTCCCTGGTTCACTCATCCATCTCCAACAACAACCACTGCCTTGCTCAGCACTGTTTTATACAACCTCATCACCTTCCCTTTGCCTCTTCCATTCCCACCATCCAGGTGACCAAGCACTTCTTCTGAATGAGGAAATAACATCCCTGTATTCCTTCAAAATTGGTGAACTGTTTTCAGTGTTCATGGCTTAGAATCATCTACACTAAACCAACCAAATGTAAATTACGTCACCGGTATGCCACAGTGGCACAGCTGCTGTCTTACAGCTTTAGTTACCAGCGTTCAACTCTGACTTCTAATGCTAATTGTTAAGAGATTGAATCTTCTCCTTTGGATTTTTTTTTTTGAAGAGTTCTGGTTTCCTCTCATGAGTGAGGGAGACTTCGATTAGTATGTTAATTGGTCACAGAATTACACTTCCTGCTAGGTGACTTCTAGATTTCTGGAGATTCATGGGGAATATGGGAGAATAATATGTGATTAGTGTAAAGAGGTCAACACAGACTTGACAATGTGCTATGTATGTGTAATACCTGTGTGGCTTGTCTTATCTGATACGACTGGTCTCCAAACTCTTTTTGAGAAAATTTAGGTTACATAGTACTTTTAGGTCATTTTAGGTGTGTTTTGGTCATCAGAAGCTCCAGATATCAGAAGGAGGCATTGAGTAGAAAACAGACACTTCTAGAGGTAAGTTTTGTTTATAAAAAAAACAATAAGTACAAAATATTTACATGAGTAAGAATAACTCAAAATTCCAACAATCTGTTTAGGTTCCAAATCTCAGATATCAACAAATTCCTGTTTCGTTAGAATTGGTGATATTCATTAAAACAACCTTCATTATTCCAATTTCTCTAGCTAATTATATCCAGTGCTTTCCCTATTTGAAGGTTTACAGATTAACCCTTCCTTTGTATTTATCCGTATTAGTTAGAAAACTAACTGAATTCCTGTTCTTAAGTATTATGGTTAACTTCAGTTTCAGATCCAGTCAGTATGTCTACAAACTCTAAAATTATATACACACACACACACAGAGCTTAACTCCTTTCACAATTCTCCAACATCAGAACTTTTAAACAAAGTAAATCTCATTCAGTAACTTAGCAAAGTCTTTCCAAAACTTATCAGTTCTTGCAGAAAATCACATTCAGATCTTTTGAATGAAAATAAACTTGTACATCCTACCGTATTAACTCCTCTACGTCATTGAACATTTTGTTCCTGCGCTAGTTCTTCAATCTTGGGTGACTCGCCATCTTGTTTCTTGTTTCGTTGGGTGAAATAGTTGATCATCCATGGAAAGTCAATTCACAAACTTATACAAAAAAACTGACAAAATCTCTCGGTGTGATTTCATAATTCCCAGTTACACAGTACAGATCTTGGCCACTCGTCTCTGCCAATATTATCTTATTACAGCTGTTGCTTGCTATAGCTGTAACTTCAATAGATCTGTTATCGCTATCATCCCTCCTCCAGGGGTTTCACCCTGAGGGTTTCAAGTAAGTAGGGTAGAGATACTCACTACTGATTCCACGCTTAACAGTTTTATATCTTTAGTTTCTAAAAGCTTGCTGCCTTTCTCTTGCTTTCCCGCGCTGGGTCAGCCACGCCTCATTCTCACATATCTCCACCCACCCCCAGTTCTTTTTTTAAATTCGGTAAACCTCGTTTTCATCCTTCCACAGGTGGAGCTTTCTAACATCTTTAAGTTTATATAACCTGGATTACATATGTGATTGTATGGCAGTATTTTGCCATATTTTGATAGTTGTAAGCATCCATGTGACTGCTGATCCAACTCAGAACTTTCTCTTTTTTCTCTCTCTCTCACTCATTCTCGCACACACATACTCATTCTTTAATTTCTTAACCCACCCCAATTAATTCCAATGTAAACTGAAGGAAATGTATCTCCTGGAAGACATATAGCAGCCTGTAGGATTTAATATTGAATTCAACAGTTTCAGGTAACCAGCCGTTCCAGTTTTCTGTCAGTTCTGATGTAAGGTCAGAAACATCTAAAGTTACCACAATAGATTTTCTTTAAACTGCTGATTAATTTCAGCATTGAGGGTTTTGGGGGGGTTGGGCTTTTCAGAAAATGCAATGTTTTCCATCTCACTTTTCCAATATCTTTTAAAGCAGTGTTTTCATTCACCTCCCACCTCTCCAGCAGATCAGCTGTTAGTAATAATCCTTTGCTACCCTTTTTCAGAGAGCACCAACAGCATTCACCTTATATAGAATATTCTGTTCTTCTGAGTTTCTCATTCAAATGGAGGGTGCAACAGTCAGATCTGAAACCAATGTATTATGACTAAACAATGGAGACAACATTGGGGTGAGGAAGGATATGGCTAGTGCAGACTGGGAACACAGGCTATATGGTGGGACGGTTGAGGAACAGTGGAAGACTTTCAAAGAGATTTTTCATGGAGCTCAACAAAAGTATATTCCAGTTAAAAGCAAGCACACTAAGGGTGAGGAGAGCCAGCTTTAGTTAACTAAGGAAATAAAAGAAGGCATCAAACTGAAAGCTCGTGCATACAAGGTTGCCGAGAGTAGTGGGAAACTGGAAGGCTGGGAAAACAAAGAACCACTAAGCAAGCAATAAAGAAAGAGATATGCAAATGAACTAGCACAAAATATAAAAATGAACAGTCGAAGTTTTTATAATTATATAAAGTGGAGTGGAGAAGGGTGACTAAAGTGCATGTAGGTCCCTTGGAAAATGAGAAGGGGGAATTGATATTGGGTAATGAGGAAATGGCAGAGGCTTTGAAAACTATTTTGTGTCGGTCTTTATGGTGGAGGACATGTCTAACATGCCAAGGAGAGATGTTATGGATGTGATGGGAGGAGAGGACTTCGATAAAATAGCTATCACTAAAGAGGTAATGCTGAGCAAGTTTGTGGGCCTGAAGATAGGTAGGTCCCTTTGCCCTGATGGAATGCATCTCAGGGTACTGAAAGAAATGGCAAGAGTTATAGTGGAGGCTTTGGTGGTAATTTACTAAAGTTCTCTGGACTCTGGGCAGGTCTTAGAAGATTGGAAGACGGCAAATGTCACACACCTGTTCAAAAAAGAATGCAGGCAAAAGCCAGGTAACTATAGGCCAGTTAGTTTAACATTTGTAATTGGGAAAATGCTTGAAGCTCTCATTAAGGAAGAAATAGCGAAGCATCTGGAAAGAAATGGGTCCATCAGGCAGGCGCAGCCAGGATTCAGCAAAGGCAGGTCCTGTTTAACAAACTTACTGGAGGTCTTTGCGGATATAATGAGCGCAGTGGATGGAGGGAAACAGATGGATGTTATTTACTTGGATTTCCAGAAGGTGTTCGATAAGATGCCACATAAAGGACTTATCCATAAGATAATGATGCATAGAGTTGGGGGTGATGTATTAGCATGGATAACTGATAGAAAGCCGAGAGTTGGGATACCTGGGTGTTACTCTGGTTGGCAAACAGTGGTGAGCAGTGTGCCCCAGGGGTCGGTGTTGGGCCTGCAACTGTTTACAATACACATTAACAGTCTGGAAGAGGGGACCAAGTGCAGTGTATCTAAGTTTGCTGATGATACTAAATTGAGTGGAAAAGCAAATTGTGCAGAAGATACAAAGAGTCTGCAGAGAGATATAGATCGGTTAACTGAGTGGGCAAGGGTCTGGTAGATGGAGTACAATATTGGTAAATGCGAGGTCATCCACCTCGGAAGGAAAAGTGGAAGGGCAGATTATTATTTAAATGATAAAAAATTGCAGCATGCTGCCTTGCAGAGGGACGTAGAAACATAGAAAATAGGTGCAGGAGTAGGCCCTTCGGCCCTTCGAGCCTGCACCACCATTCAGTATGATCATGGCAGATCATCCAACTCAGAACCCTGGACCTGCCTTCTCTCCATACCCCCTGATCCCTTTAGCCACAAGGGCCATATCTAACTCCCTCTTAAATATAGCCAATGAACTGGCCTCAACTGTTTCCTGTGGCAGAGAATTCCACAGATTCACCACTTTCTGTGTGAAGAAGATTTTCCTCAGCTCGGTCCTAAAAGGCTTCCCCTTTATCCTCAAACTGTGACCCCTCATTCTGGACTTCCCCAACATCGGGAACAATCTTCCTGCATCTAGCCTGTCCAATCCCTTAGAATTTTATACATTTCAATAAGATCCCCCCTCAATCTTCTAAATTCCAGCGAGTATAAACCTAGTCGGTCCAGTCTTTCTTCACATGAAAGTCCTGCCATCCCAAGAATCAATCTGGTGAACCATCTTTGTACTCCCTCTATGGCAAGAATGTCTTTCCTCAGATTAGGGGACCAAAACTGCACACAATACTCCAGGTGTGGTCTCACCAAGGCCTTGTACAACTGCAGTAGTACCTCCCTGCTCCTGTACTCGAATCCTCTTGCTATGAATGCCAGCATACCATTCGCCTTTTTCACCGCCTGCTGTACCTGCATGCCCACTTTCAATGACTGGTGTACAATGACACCCAGGTCTCGTTGCACCTCCCCTTTTCCTAATTGGCCACCATTCAGATAATAATCTGTTTTCCTGTTTTTGCCACCAAAGTGGATAACTTCACATTTATCCACATTAAATTGCGTATGCCATGAATTTGCCCACTCACCCAACCTATCCAAGTCACTCTGCATCCTCTTAGCATCCTCCTCACAGCTAACACTGCCACCCAGCTTCGTGTCATCCGCAAACTTGAAGATACTGCATTTAATTCCCTTGTCTGAGTCATTAATATATATTGTAAACAACTGGGGTCCCAGCACTGAGCCTTGCGGTACCCCACTAGTCACTGCCTGCCATTCTGAAAAGGTCCCGTTTATTCCCACTCTTTGCTTCCTGCCAACCAATTCTCTATCCACATCAATACCTTATCCCCAATACCTTGTGCTTTAAGTTTGAACACTAATCTCTGGTGTGGGACCTTGTCAAAAGCCTTTTGAAAATCCAAATATACCACATCCACTGGTTCTCCCCTATCCACTCTACTAGTTACATCCTCAAAAAATTCTATGAGTTTCGTCAGACATGATTTTACATTCACAAATCCATGCTGACTTTGTCCGATGATTTCACCGCTTTCCAAATGTGCTGTTATCACACCTTTGATAACTGACTCTAGCATTTTCCCTACCACCAATGTTAGGCTAACCGGTCTATAATTTCCCCGGTTTCTCTCTCCCTCCTTTTTTAAAAAGCGGGGTTACATTAGCCACCCTCCAATCCTCAGGAACTAATTGAGAATCTAAAGGGTTTTAAAAAATTATCACTAATGCATCCACTATTTATTGGGCTACTTCCTTAAGCACTCTGGGATGCAGACCATCTGGCCCTGGGGATTTATCTGACTTGGGAGTACTTGTGCATGAATCACAAAAGGTTGGTTTGCAGGTACAGCAGGCTATCAAGAAGGCAAATGGAATGTTGGTCTTCACTGCTAGAGGAACTTAATTTAAGAGCAGGAAGTTATGCTGCAACTGTACAGGGTACTGGGGAGGCCGCATCTGGAGTACTGCGTGCAGTTCTGGTCTCGTTACTTGAAGAAGGATGTACTGGCTTTGGAGGTGGTGCAGAGGAGGTTCACCAGATTGATTCCAGAGATGAGAGGTTAGACTATGAGGGGAGATTGAGTCGCCTGGGACTGAACTCAGGGGAATACAGAAGAATGAGAGGAGATCTTATAGAAACAGATAAAATTATAAAAGGGATAGATAAGATAGAGTGAAAGTGAGAATAGAACTAGGGGACATAGCCTCAAGATTTGGAGAGTAGATTTAGGACAGAAATGAGGAGGAACTGTTTTTCCCCAGAGAGTGGTGAATCTGTGGAATTCTCTGCCCAATGAAGCAGTGAAGGCTACCTCAGTAAATCTATTTAGTACAAGATTGGATAGATTTTTGCATAGTAGAGGAGTTAAGGGTTATGGGAAAAGGCAGGTAGGTAGAGATGAATCCATGCCCAGATCATCCATGATCTTATTGAATGGTAGAGCAGTCTCAATGGGCCAAATGGCCTTCTCCTGCTCCTATTTCTAATGTTCTTATGTTCTGAAGTTCTTCAGCTTATTGCAAACCTTTTTAATTTTAATTTCTTTTTCCCCTAGCTCTGGTTTATTTACAGAGTCTGGTGATAACTTTCTTTGCTTTCCATTGCAGTTAACCTGGTGGCGATCGTAATCCTGTGCCGGGGAAATTGTGGACTCTCCAAATGTATTACTTGCTATTTGGTTGCCATGGCAATGGCTGATCTAATGGTGGTGATCTTCGAAGTCATACTGAAGCGAATTAACAACATTTATTTGCCGATAAACATTTTGTTCATCACTCCGGTCTGTGCCACGATACTTGTCATAAAGGTGGCAGCCCTCGATTGCTCTGTTTGGTTCACGGTCGCTTTTACCTTTGATCGCTTTGTGGCCATTTCTTGTCAAAAACTCAAACCGAGGTACTGTACCGAGAGGACAGCAGGTGCGGTTGTGGCCACGGTGAGCACACTGGCCTGTTTCAGGAGCATCCCCCTTTACTTTTTTTTTAAACCCAGATTTCTGATTAACAACATGCCATATTTCTGCATTGAAACTGCTGTATACTATACCTCACCCCTGTGGGTGGCTTACAAGTCATTTGACAGTATAGTAACCCCTTTGATACCAATCTTTCTCATCATTTCATTCAACACCCTTACCACCAAACGTATCATAAAGTCCAACAAAATCCGTAGGACACTTGTGAGTAACAGGGATAATCACAATGATCCTGAGAGTGAGAACCGTAAGAAGTCAATGGTTTTGCTCTTTACTCTATCTGGCAACTTCATCCTCCTCTGGATGCCATATTTTGTACATTCCTTAAAATGGAAATTAAAAAACTACAGTTACACAGATAAGTACTACAGTAACCCCATATACATCAACCAGCAATCAGGGTACATGTTGCAACTACTCAGTTCCTGCACCAACACTTGCATCTATGGACTGACGCAGAGGAAGTTCAGACAGGAGCTGAAAAATGGGGTGAAGTATCTGGTCACACTGAATGGGAAACTCTGTCAATGGGAAACTCTGTAAATACGAAACTCCTGACACAAAGCAGGAGGAATACAATGTATTGGACTGAGGAGGCTCTGTGAGATACTGGCATGTAACTAGAGAAGAGGCATTAAGTAAATATACAGATAGAACCAAGAATGATTTGGATTGCCTCTGTTCCTATCCCTGGCCTAAATAGTAAAAGAAAAGAAAAGTAATATATTTGCAAACCTCAAATTGGTTAAACCAAAAACAGAAAATGAATAACTTGAGTGAGTATGTATTAAATAGGGAGGATTTTAAAATTACGTGTATTGATTACACAGGACAACAAGGATTTTGCTTCCTGAATACATTTGGTTGTACCTTACGGATTTTGGGCTGCTGATCATGAAAAACACATAGAATTTTCCCTATTATGCATCTTCTTTTTGAGATTACTTATATTTGTTATTTCAATTCATAATTCAAATCAGAGTAAGTGATTCCAAGATTAAGAAGCATTTTTGTTGGTCCATAAATCTAACAAGTCATCAATGACAGGCAATCTGAAGAGCTTCTAGTAGGCCCACAGAAAATTGCGTGAATGTTGCTGAAAAATTTCTTGCCAACTATAGAGCACTAAACTGCGTGTAGCTGGTTGACAACATGCTTCAAGCATGCAAAGCCATGAAGTGCAATATGACACCAAAGATTAATTTTTTGCATTGCCATTTAGATTTCAACCCTGTAAATTTTTGTGCTGTCAGTAATGAGCATGGTGTAAACTTTCACCAGAACATTATAATCATGGAGAAGTGGTATCAGGGCATCGGAATACATCAATACTGGCTGATTACATGGACCTCAGACACTGAGTGCAAACAAAAATCATCTACAAAACATTTTTAGCTTGGTTGAACTATTGCAGAGCATCAGCACCATTAAGCAATTAAATACATCATATTCCATACAAGTTCATTTCTTGTTTCTCTGAACTCCTACAAGATACAAGTAGTCTGAAATTATATTTGTCTTCAGCTTCATGTGATCTATCAAAAACAAGAAAAATTTCTGAGGAGGCAACACATTTGAAAAAATTTGTTGTCCAGTGTTATTTGGAACATCTAAGAATAAAATTTAAATCAGCCCAATTCCGCAGGGCTGAAATCTGATTAAGGAAAAATGGAGAGGAAATAGTTAATTGAATGCAAAGCAATGGGAGGGTTTAATTCAGAGCAAGGGCATCTTCAATTCTAAATCTTTGCAAACACGAAGGATTAAACAACAAAAATATACTTAGATAAGAACACAGAACCTGAAGAAACACAAAAAGCTGCAGAAGTGAAATTGAATGTGAAAATTGTAAAAGAGAAGAATTGTAGGTGAAATCAAACAAGATTCTAAAGTACTCTGTGACGAGAATACACATAGATTGAGATGTTAGCTGTCCTGTGCTGGCACCAGTGGGATCAGCAGTTGGTCTGCCACCTGTCTTCAGGAGAAAGAGAGATAAGGAAAACAATGGAGCAGCATTTGGAGATGTTAATGAAGGGACGGGAGAGTTTAACGGAAGGAGAGCTGTCAAGATCGGCTCCCCCTTTGAACCCTGAACTGTTTGAAGTGATGGACAGGCGATACCCCAGCAGGGGGATAAAAAGGGACAGGTTCACTAAGGCAAGACACACACGACACCCTGAGGTAACGAGACCCTGGAAGCGGTGTGTCTTCCACAAGTCGGTGGGAAGTTTTGGAGGGCTGATCGCGGGACCAAGCCATAGACACACAGGGTGAAAAGGCACGATCGGCGGGAACCTGGTGTGTGTCCGCCCTTGCCTGGGTGCCAGGTTGACCACAGAGAAACGATCGTATCTGGAAACGGAGGGGTCACGGTCGGTGACCTCAGAAGACATCACAAAGGGCTCGCCCGAAAGCTGACTGCGAAGAATATCGAAGGTCTGTGTGGAAGCCGTTTGAATATTCATTCGTTTTTGCTCTCTCTCTCCTTCCCCCCACTGTCCATCTCTCACGGCAGTGATTCCGGTGAACTGAACTGAACTCAATTGAACTGAACTTTGCGTCACTTTGAAACTGGTCATTTACCCCTAGACGACGATAGAGCTTGATTGATCCTGTTATCCTAATTCTGTGTACATGTGTGTTTATCACTGCTGAACTGTTGCATTTATTATCCTTTTGATTAGAGTACTGTGTTGCTTGTTTCTTTAATAAAACTTTCTTAGTTCTAGTAATCCAGACTCCAACTGAGTGATCCATTTCTGCTGGTTTGGCAACCCAGTTACGGGGTACGTAACAACTCAAATCAGAAACTGCTGGAAATGAAGGTGACTTGATAGAGGTGTACAAGATAATAAGAGGCATGGATCGAGTGGACGGCCAGAAATTTTCCCCAGGGCAGAATTGACTTAAATGAGGAAACATAACTTTAAGGTGCTTGGAGGAAAGCATGGGATGTCATAGGTAGTCTTATTTTTATTCCACAGAGGGTATTGGGTGCATGGGGCACCTGCCAAATGTGGTTGTAGAGGTAGATCCATTAGAGCCATTACTGACATTCTTTGATAGGCATATGGATGAAAGGAAAATGGAGACTTATGTGGGAAGGAAGAGTTAGATTGATTGCACAGTAGGTTAAAATGTTGGGGCAATATTGTGGGCCAAAGGACCTGTACTGTGCTGTAATATTCTGTGGTCTATGTTACATGTTCACAGTAGGTCAGACAGCATTTATGGAAAAAGAGACAAAGTTAACATTTCAGATCAAAGTCCATTCATCGTAATGGGGTATGAGAAAAAGTTATTACAGTACTGTATTACGTTATGTTGCAGAGTGGATAGGGCAACATAAAGCAGGGGTTCCCAACATTTTTATGCCATGGACCCTGACCATTAACCAAAGTTGTAGAATTCAATACTGAGTCTAGAAGTTGACATCCTGTTCTTCTTTGGGTCTTGTTATGATAGTGTAGAGCACAGACAGACAGGACAGAGCAGGAATGGGCTGGAGAAATAAATTGACAGGCAACAGAGAGCTCAGAGGGGTATCTGTGAATGGACAGAGTTTCCCCATGACACTGTCACCCTAACTCCAATTAGTTTCTCCAGTGGAGATGTGAACACCACATACAGCAAACTAGCTCAGAAGAATTAGAAGTGAATCACTGCTTCATTGCAAAGACTATTTGTGTTCCTGGATAGTGGGGAGGAGAGCACACAGGGCAGTCAAGAGCTCTGTCAAATTTAGGAACTCGGGAGCTGCGATTTAACAAGGAAAAAATCTGAGGCACACTATGTGGAAATGACTTGTCATTGGTACAAATCCAGTCAGGTACGTGATTGGTGAGTCTTTCCATTTTTATCAGACATGGATGACCATACTCACCCTAACTCTGTACTGTTTCCACAACCTATGGACTTACTTCCAAGGATTCTACCTCAAATTCTCATATTATCCATCTATTTATCCTATCTATGTAATCTATTTGTCTATCTATCTCTATATCTACCCATCTATCTTCCAATTGTGTATCAATCCACCTAACTATCCATCTATCTCTACATCTATCTATCTATCCATCTGTCTATCTGTCCATCTATCTCTGTATCTAAACTGTCTGGTATCTATACATCTATCTATCCATCTATCTTTCTGTCCATCTATCTATTCATCCATCTAGTCTATTTATCTATCCATCTATCTATCCAATTCATTATCATTATCATTACATGTGGAGCCATAAGACATGAGCTTGATTTTGCTTGACAAATTTTTCTGCAGAAGTGGTTTGCCATTGTCTTCTTCTGGGCAGTGGCTTTATAAAACGGATGACCCCAGCCATTATCAATACTCTTCAGAAATTGTCTGCATCAGTGGTCACATAACTAGGACTTGTGATATGTACCAAGTGCTCATTCAACCATCCACTACCCACTCCCAAGTCTTCACATGACACTGATCTGGGTGGATGCCACACATTCCCCAAGGGTGACCCGCAGGTTAGCAGAGGGTAAGAACGCCTTACACCTCTTTTGGTGGAGAGGTATCTCCACCCCGCCACCCTATCTATCTCATTACCTGTCTACAATATCTAGCGAGCTATCCAACTATCTATCTAATCTATACATCTATCTAATATATCCATCTGTACAGCTCGTCTTCCTTTGCACATTGGTTGTTTGTGTGTAGTTTTTCCATTGATTCTACTGTATTTCTCTGTTCTACTGTGAATATCTACAAGAAAATGACTCTCAAGGTAGTGTATGGTGTCATAGAGTATATGTCCTTTGATAATAAATTTACTTTGAATTTAGCCCATAAGACATAGGAGTAGAATTTGGCCATTTGGCCCATCGAGTCTGCTGCACTCGATGGCTGATACTTTTTTTCCTTCCCTCCACAGCCCCACTCACCGGTGTTCTCCCCGTGACCTTTGATGCCATGTCCAATCAAGAACCTATCAAGCTCTGCCTTAAATACGCCCATTGACCTGGCCTCCACAGCTGCCTGTGGTAATAAATTCCACAAATTCACCACCCTCTGGCTAAAGAAATTTCTTCGTTATTTACATTGCAATTACAATGTAAGAAATTTACATTGCTAACATTGCATTTGCCTTCCTCACCAGTGACTCTACCTGCAAGTTCACCTTTAGGGTGTTCTGCACAAGGACTCCCAAGTCCCTTTGTATCTCAGATTTTAGAAAATAGTCTGCACATTTATTTCTTCTACCAAAGTGCATGACCATACGTTTTCCAATCTTGTATTTCATTTGCCACTCTCTTTCCCATTCTCCTATCTGTCTAATTCCTTCTGTAGCCTACCTGTTGGCACAGTACCACCTGCCCCTCCACCAATTGCTGTATCATCTTCAAACCTGGCAACAAAGCCATCTATTCCATTATCTATAGGCATCCATTAGTCTCATGAGACCACGGATTTGCGCCTTGGAAAGTTTCCAGGGCGCAGGCCTGGGCAAGGTTGTATGGAAGACTAGCAGTTGCCCATGCTGCAAGTCTCCCCTCTCCACACCACCGATGTTGTCCAAGGGAAGGATATTAGGACCCATACAGCGTGGGTAAGTGCCTTGCTCAAGGACACACACGCTGCCTCAGCCAAGGCTTGAACTAGTGACATTCAAATCACTAGACGAATGCCTTAACCACTTGGCCACGTGCCAACACATTCCATTATCTAAATCATTGATATACAGCATAAAAAGAAGTGGTCCCAACACCAACCCCAGTGGAACACAAATGCACCACCCTATGGCTATTAGTGTGGTAACAGGGACTAGACTATATTTTATGGGAACTTTTCCCTAAGTTATATGCATGCCAAGAAAGCTCAGTCCCATTGGTTGTACAGTTTGCATCACGTAGAGATTTTGAGATGCTCCCCGTAGTCCAGATGACAACACCCACGGAAGCAGGCAATGGTTTACAGTAACACACATCAAAGTTGCTGGTGAACGCAGCAGGCCAGGCAGCATCTCTAGGAAGAGGTACAGTAGACGTTTCAGGCCGAGACCCTTCGTCAGGACTAACTGAAGGAAGAGTGAGTAAGGGATTTGAAAGTTGGAGGGGGAGGGGGAGATCCAAAAGATCCATTTAGATCAAACAGCAATACATTTCCAAATAGGATGGAAATGTGCAGTATGATGCTTCTGTGACCTATCACCTTTGTACTCCATGGCGATAGAGATTTCAGATTTGGGAGCATCCTATGCGACTAACTGCATTGCAAACTACTTATTCCATCAGCAGCATTACAGCCTTCACATTGAAGTAGGTTTTCACTACTATATTTAAGGATAAAATACTATCAAATAGCAAAAACAGACAAGAAAAATATCATAAACACGAGAGATTCTGCAGTTGCAAGGGGAAAAAGTCAAATTCATTTGTTTAACATGGTTACTTGCTACTGTAATTTTAATATGGTAGCTTAATCATAGTTAGTAACTATGGCAACTTTAATTGCTCATTATCTTGCTTTCATGGGAAAAGTTAGTAACTTACAATTAAAAATGCAAACTTAATTACAGTATTGTGACCTATACAGTTGTTTCCTTTTGACCAAATGCACATGAGCCCAGGAATAATTGAGATTCACTCAAATTCATAACACTATCTGCAACCTTAAACTTTGAGCTTGTTTTGTTTATGCAATTGGGTTATAGGAATTGAGTTTTGGATACTGTTCCTATTTAATCAGAGCATTTGAAAATCAAGGAGTAACTAAATATAACTTTTTAACAAATTCTGGAGCCTAAAATTTAAAAAAGTCTAACTAATTGAATTACCACATTGGCAGTCAGAAGCCAAAATACGAAAATCTATATCAATGCTTACTAGAGAAACCCAATTTAAATACTCACTCATTTTATGTGGATTCCAAGATGTACTTCACAGGCCCTCTAAGATGCTACCCACATTAGGATCTCCTAATCCATTTATTTAACACCATACACCCAACACTACCCACAAAAATTTAAATCTAATTTCCCATTACTTCTTACTATATTTCCAATAACACCTTGATAATTGTAAAATGGGGATATATTAAAATCATTATACAAGAATAGTTATAATAACAGAATGGTATGGAAATTAACAGAACATTTTTCCTGTGAACAATAACCAATCCAGCCAATTTCCCAACCAAGGACATATGAAAGGCAACAAATCACACAGGCATCTCCTCATTTCCAAACTTCAAGATTTTAGCTAGAAGATTTATGTTACTTAATGTGCCAAATTAAATTACAGAGTAAAAACAACGATAATTTTTCCTCTCACCCTGTGTCTCTCCCTTGCATTAGCTGCTTGCCTCTTGCCAAACAAGTCCTGTACATCACTGCTAGTGTAGTGGCCAGAAGGTTGTCTCTTGAACTTCCTTACTGGAGCCAAAAGAGGCAATGGCCCAAAAGTTTCATCTAGCACCTCACTCATCCTTTCTGCCTCAGGCACAATAAGCAGCTGTGGAGAAGCAGACTTTACTACTTCCCCCTGATGAAGCAAACCATAGTCTTGCAACTTCTTGTAAGAGACTTCAAAGCAACAAAACTTCATATCTTTCCCTCTCTCCATTCCCAACATCCACTCCCTTGTGCACCTGACTTTTATTTTATGTTAACAAGTATTTATTCAGACAGCCCTACAGAGAATCCTTTTCAGTTGACTGCATCCTTGCCACAGGTGCACTGATTGAAGGCGCACGGCATTGTAGCGCTTGTAGTCTCGAGGAGCCCTTCTCTCATACAGTAGGTCGAGTGGTGGACTACAACGCCCATGATGCAATCAGATCGGGAGCGCCAGAGGTGATGGAGCGCCGGTTATGCTTGCTGAAGAGTGTGTGCAGGCGAGTTGGGTATTGACGGCTTTCGACAACTAAGAAAAATGTGGCGGTGAATGCTAAATTACAAACGAAAGGTGCAATTTTTTTAAGATATGAACTGCAAGCTCGGCTTTGTGTGGAGAATGGACTCGTGGGGTTGAAAACCCCATTCCCATTCTGACATGTCTATCCACGGCCTCCTCTACTGTAAAGATGAAGCCACACTCAGGTTGGAGGAACAACACCTTATATTCCGTCTGGGTAGCCTCCAACCTGATGGCATGAACATCGACTTCTCTAACTTCCGCTAATGCTCCACCTCCCCCTCGTACCCCATCCGTTATTTATTTTTATACACACATTCTTTCTCTCTCTCTCCTTTTTCTCCCTCTGTCCCTCTGACTATACCCCTTGCCCATCCTCTGGGTCCCCCCCCCCCCGTCTTTCTCCCCGGACCTCTTGTCCCATGATCCTCTCATATCCCCTTTGCCTATCACCTGTCCAGCTCTTGGCTCCATCCCTCCCCCTCCTGTCTTCTCCTATCATTTTGGATCTCCCTCCCCCTCCCACTTTCAAATCTCTTACTAACTCTTCCTTCAGTTAGTCCTGACGAAGGGTCTCGGCCTGAAACGTCGACTGTACCTCTTCCTAGAGATGCTGCCTGGCCTGCTGCATTCACCAGCAACTTTGATGTGTGTTGCTTGAATTTCCAGCATCTGCAGAATTCCTGTTGTTAATGGTTTACAGTAGCCAGTTTTTGGCTGGAGTTTGGATCTTGAGCCCCATCCAGAGGCACTATGATGGAACTGCATCTCAGATTAACATGGTCTCGGTGATGGTCAGCATACAGGTAAAAAAGGTGTTCAGGAAAGCTGGCAGGTGAAACCTAAACGTGTACCTCATTGGAATTTTTTTCCATGTGTTACAAAATTTGGGTGCAAATGACACCCTGTGGAGTTCAGCCAGAGCTAAGATCATGGCACCACAAGTAGTTCAACAGCACAAGACGGAGGAGTAGGTGTCCAAGGACATAATGGTAGGAGACTTAATAGCAAGACCAGCTGCAGGTATGAAACCAAGATAGTGTGTCGTCTCCATGGTTCTGGGATCAAGGACATCATAGAGCAGCTTCAGAGCATCCTAAGCTGCCAGGTGCTGCTGTCTACATTGATACTAACAGCAAAGGTAAAGAGATGAAGATGAATGAATTCTTGCAACATGGATTGACAAAGAAAAGTATGCAGACTAAGAAGCGCAACCTCTCACTTCTTAATCTGTGGATTGCATCCAGTGTCACTTGCCAGTGAGAATAGGAGGATGGGTCAGATGAATGTATCACTGAACAGATGGCATTGGAGGAAGCACTGGATTGAGTGACCATACCTGGTTAACTTAGAACTTGCATATTTGGGATGAGTTGCAACTGAATGAGTTAAATATCCTTGTGGAGAAGTTTGCTCATTCTGTTGGGGAGGGTGTAAATAAACAGGGTATTGGGGCAACACCCAGAGGGAGTACTTGTTCCACAGTTTGAACTTGGAATGATCACCCACCCTCCATACACACATGTAGAATAATTGCACCTGTTCCTATACTTATGTAATCTATAGAAAATGTTAAACTGCTCACCAACCACCCACTGGACTCATACCAATATCATACTGTCACACCACAGGTCTATGCTGAGGAGATGATAAGAACCTCCTCATCGAAGAAAACAAAAATGAAAGCATGATTGGTAATTGGTTTAGTATTTTCACATGAACAAAGATATAGAGAAAAACTTTTATTTGCCTGCCACTCAGACAGGTCATTCTCTGCATAAGTAGCAGTAAAAGGAGTGTTCACCAGTTTAACACGGTGAAAATCAAGCTGATCACAGTAAATTCAGAGTGGCACAGAGGGAGCATGAGAAAGAGATGACACCAAACACAAATAGAAATCAGAAATATTCTCTATCCATATGAATGGAAAAATTGGTAAAGAATCAGATTCAGATTTAATATCACTGGCATAAGTTGTAAAATGTGTGATGCGGCAGCAGTATGTTGCAATATATGATAAAATTAATTATAAATCAAAGTAAGAAGTATACATATATTTAAAAAGTTAATTTAAATAAATAGTGCAGAAAGGGAAACAAAAGAAGTGAGGTAGCGTCAATGGGTTGAATGTCCCTTCGGAAATCTGATGGCAAACGGGAAGAAGCTGTTCCTGAATCATTGAGTGATTGCTTTCAGATACTTATTCTTCCTCCCTGGTGTTGGAGATATTTAAGGGATGTGGTGTCCAGCTAACTAGGTAAAGTTTTTCTTCCTGGAATAACAGGAGATAATAAGTGAAAGAAATACAATTGATGTGTGTTTAGAAAAGTTTTCTCATCAGGTGGCAAGTGACAGGCTTATCATCAAGACTGATGATACACAAAAATATTAGCGTAAGTAGAAAATTGGCAAAGTAACAGGAAACAGAGAATAGTGGTGGAATGTTGCTTTTCAGTCCAGAGAGAAGAAGACAATGCAGTTCCCAATGAGTTATTATGAGGGCCACTTCTTTTCCTACTCTGATTTAGATATGTATAATTAGGACAGTGTTTCCAAATCTGCAGATGAGACAAAATTTGGGGGTGGAGTGAACTCCAAGCAGGACAGCAGCTATCAAGAAGATTTTTAAAAAGCTGCAGGGATGGGTGATTAAAATTGAATGTTGAAAACCTGAAACATTACATTTCAGTAGAAAGAGTGAGAAAGGAGCTGCAGAACAAATCTGTGGGCCTGTCCCGGATGCACTCAAGTCTTCATTGGTCACAAAAGTGTAAATGGTCAAACAAAGCTGCAGCTTTGGAGTAATGACTTAGAGAAGAAACTAAAGAAGGTATGAAGACAGAAGAGACTGTGAACTGTGATGTGAGAGTGATTTTTATATCACAGGAGAGAACAAAGAAACAAAACAAGGAAAATACAGTAGATGTCTGGTTTAGATTAGGAAGAACAGTGGTGGACTAGGCACATATGTAATGTCATGACGAAGGATGATAGAATGGGGAAGAAAGTGGGACAAATAACAAAACAAAGGGTGGGGCAGATAAAGTGAATAATACAAGAAATACAGAGCAAAGTTCAAAGTAAATTTAATGTCAAAATTCATACATGTCACATTTACTACACTGAGACTCATTTTCTTGGGGACATTCACAGTAGCTTCACAGTCACTGACAGTGGCCAGCTCCCTCTGCCAGACAACGCACAGCTCTGTGAGGATAACTAATGAAAGGATAGGTCACTTGTGCGATAACTACACAAAACCCTGTTACTGAGGCGGTGAACATGCTTTCTGGAGAACCATTGTTTTCCAAAGAAAGAAACGACAAAATAATCTCAAAATAGCTTCTAAAATAGATATAGGCTTTGGTCCATTAAGTCTGGCTGTTTAATTGAATGTAACAGAGTTCACTTCAGGTGAGAATCCCAGTAGACCATTCCTTTGTATATAAGAAAGGTCTTGTGTAATAGACTAACAACCTTCAGACAGTGTCTGATGTGCAAGTCTCCTTGACACATAACATGGGCTATCCAGTTATCTTTGTGTTTGAAAGCATCTACTACCCCATTCTTGCAGCAGTTGGCATTACAGGTAAGGGAAAGAACTAGCTGATGTGCATAGTTTTCTGAACATCATGTAAATGTTTAATTTTCTTCTCTTGTATTGCAACATGCAAATATTCCTTTTTATGGAATGGAAGCTGAGAGTATATGTATCAGGCAGTTGGAGAGAGGCAAGCAGAGATGTATAACAAGCACGATGTACTTCCACCAGCTGCAGTAAGATGCCTCCACCGGATGCACTTTTCCTTCCTTTCACCATCTGGAAGTACCGTTCCTCCTCTGACTCCCTGGTTCACTCATCCATCTCCAACAACAACCACTGCCTTGCTCAACACTGTTTTATACAACCACATCACCTTCCCTTTGTCTCTTCCATTCCCACCATCCAGGTGCCCAAGCACTTCTTCTGAATGAGGCAATGACATCCTTGTATTCCTTCAAATTGGTGAACTATTTCCAGTGCTCATGGTTTGGAATCCTCTACACTGAACCAACCAAATGTAAATTACATCACCAGTGTGCCACAGTGGCACAGTTAGTAGAGCTGCTGTCTCACAGTTTTAGTTACCCAGGTTCAACTCTGACTTCTAATGCTCATAGTTAAGAGCTTGAACGTTCTCCTTTGGATTTTTTTTTCCCCAAGAGCTCCAGTTTCCGCTCACACTTGAAGGAGGTTTGGATTGGGATGCTAATTGGTCACAAAATCACATTTCCTGCTCGGTGCTTGGTAGAATCTCAGGTCAGTTAAAGGGAAAATGGGGACAGTAAAATGAGATTAGGGTAAAGAGGTCAGTACAGATTTGGCCATGTGCTACATAGGTGAATGTATGACAGCGTTGCGCAGAACACCTCCACGAGGAAAGTTGTAAACATCAACAAGACTGCTGCTCCATTTGCATCTCTCTCTCTCTCTCTCTCACACACACACACTCATTCTTTAGTTTCTTACACTGTTCCAATTAATGTCAATGTAAACTGTAACAAATGTATCTTCTGGAAGGCATGTGGCAGCCCGTGGGACTCAATATTGTATTCAATAATTTCAGATAACCAACCATTCCAGTTTAAAGTCAGTTCTGACTTAAGGTCATTAACATCTAAAGTTACCACAATAGATTTTCTTTAACCTGTGGATTAATTTCAGAATTGAGGGTTTTTTCGGGGGTTGTGATTTTCGGAATGCAATGTTTTCTATCTCACATTTTCAATATGTTTTAGTGGAGTGCTTTCGTTCATCTCCCACCCTCAGGCAGATCAGTTGTTAGTAATAATCCTTTGCCACCATTTCTCAAACAGTACCATCAGCATTCACCTTATGTAGAATCTTCTGTTCTTCATCTTATTATAAAGCTTTTTAATTTGAAATTTCTTTTTACCCTGGCTCTGAGTTATGAGTCCGGTGATAACTTTCTGTTCTTTCTGTTGCAGTTAACCTGGTGGCGATTGTAATCCTGTGCCGGGGAAATTGTGGACTCTCCAAATGTATTACTCGCTATTTGGTTGCCATGGCAATGGCTGATCTAATGGTGGTGATCTTCGAAGTCATACTGAAGCGAATTAACAATATTTATTTGCCGATAAGCGTTTTGTTCATCACTCCTGTCTGCGCCATGAAACTTGTCATAAAGACGGCAGCCCTCGATTGCTCTGTTTGGTTCACAGTCGTTTTTACCTTTGATCGCTTTGTGGCCATTTCTTATCAAAATCTAAGACCAAGATACTGTACTGAGAAGACAGCAAGTGTGGTTGTAGCCACGGTGAGCACATTGGCCTGTTTGAGGAGCATCCCCCTTTACTTTTTTTTTGAACCTGGATTTCTGATTAACAACATTCCATATCTCTGCGTTGAAACTGCAGCCTACTATACTTCACCTCTGTGGGCGGCTTACGAGGTGTTCGACACTGTAGTTACTCCTTTGATACCAATCATTCTCATCCTTTCATTCAACGGCTTTACTGTCAAAAATATTGTAAGGTCTAACAAAATCCGGAGGCTGCTTGCGAGTTACGGGGATAATCGCAATGATCCTGAGAGTGAGAATCGTAAGAAGTCTATGGTTTTGCTCTTCACTCTATCTGGCAACTTCATCCTCCTCTGGACACCAAATTTCGTGTACTCCTTAAAATGGCAATTGAAAAACTACAATTACCAGGACAAGTATTACAGCAACCCCAGATACATCAAACAGCAAACAGGGTACATGTTGCAACTACTCAGTTCCTGCACCAACACTTGCATCTATGGACTAACGCAAAGGAAGTTCAGACAGGAGCTGAAAAATGGGGTGAAGTATCTGGTTACACTGAATGGGAAACTCTGTCAATAGGAAACTCCTGACACAAAGCTGGAGGAATACAAGGTATTGGACTGAGGAGGCTCTGTGAGATACTGGCATGTAACTAGAGAAGAGATATTAAGTAAATATACAGATAGAACCAAGAGTGATCTGAATTGCCTCTGTTCCTACCCCTAGCTTAAATAGTAAAAAAAAATGCAAGAGATTATGGCAGTTTACTCAGTTAAGAGAGATTGCTTAGATATAAACCTACGTTAATGAGACAGATGACACTTGAAGAAGTCTTTGAAAACGCCTTCTGTTGTAGTGCTGCTTCATAACTTGGGAATCCTGTTCCTGGCCCATCAGGTACCTGTACGTATTTAGCTTAGTTTGAACCTGTATACAGGTACGTCCTAGACGACAACATTCATCGAAGCAGACTATGGTTTAGCCAGTTTTTGGCTGGGGTTTGGATCTTGAGCCCCATCCAGAGGCACTACGATGGAACTGGCTCTCAGATTAATATGGTCTCGGAGATGGTCATCATACAGGTCAGGGAACGGTGTTCAGGGAAGCAGGCAGACACTCAGTGAAACAGAAATGTGTATCTCACTGGAAACTTTTTCGATGGGTGCAAATGACAGTCTGTGGAGTTCAGCCAGAGCCAAGATCATGGCACCACAAGTGGTTCAGCAGCACAATATGGAGGAGTAGAAATCCAAGGACATGGTGGTAGGACACATAATAGCAAGACCAGCTGCAGATATGAAACCAAGATGGTGAGTTGTCTCCATGGCGGACATCATAGAACAGCTTCAGAGCATTCTAAGCTGCCAGATGCTGCAGTCTACACTGATACTAACAGCAAAGGTAAAAAGATGGATGAAGTCTTGCAACGTGGATTTAGGGGGATAGGTATGCAGACTAAGAAGTGGGACCTCTGCAACCTCTTAATTTTTATAATCTCTGGATTACATCCTGTGTCACTTGCAAGTGAGAATAGGAGTAGGAGGATGGGTGAGATGAGTGTGTCACTAAACAGATGGAGCACTAGATTCGGTGACCATATCTGGTTAAGTTAGAACCTGCATGTTCAAGATGAATTGCAACGGAATGAGTCGAACACCTTCATGGGGAAGTTCGCAAGTACTGTTGGGGAGGGTGTAATTAAGTAGGGTATCAGGGCAACACCCAGAGTGAGTACTTGTTCCACAGTTTGAATTTGGGAAGATCATCCACCCTCCATAAACACACTTGAAATAATCCCACCTGTGATCATGCCAATGTCACACTGTCCCATCACAAGTCCATGCTGAGAATACCTCCTCATCAAAAGACCAAACATGAAAGAGTTTTTGGTAACACACCAAGAAAATGCTGGTGAACACAGCAAGCCAGGCAGCATCTATAAGGAAGAGGTACAGTCGACGTTTCAGGCTGAGGTCCTGGGTCTCGGCCTGAAATGTCGACTGTACCTCTTCCTATAGATGCTGCCTGGCCTGCTACGTTCACCAGCATTTTTTTTGTGTGTTGCTTTAACTTCCATCATCTGCAGATTTCCTTGTGTTTGAGTGTTTGGTAATTGATTTATTATTTTCACATGTACAAAGATACAACAAAAAACTTTTGTTTGCATGCTACTCAGACAGGTCATTCTCTGCATAAGTAGTAGAAAAAGGAATGCTCACCAGATTGTTAACACGGTGAAACTCAAGCTGATCGCAGTAAATTCAGAGTGGCAGAGAGGGAGCGTGAGAAAGAGCTGGCACCAAACACAAATAGAAATCAGAAATATTCTCTATCCATATGAATGGAAAAATTGGTATGGGATCAGAATCAGAAACAGGTTTAATAGCATTGGCATAAGTTGTAAAATTTGTGATGCAATGCAGCAGCAATACATTGCAATATATAATAATAAAAAACTATAAATCAAAGTAAGAATTTAAATAGTTAAAATAAATAAGTAGTGCAAAAAGAGAAAAGAAACTAGTGAGGTAGTGTCAATGGGTTCAATGTCCATTCACAAATCTGATGGCAGAGGGGAAGAAGCTGATCCTAAATTGTTGAGTGAGCCTTCAGTCTCCTGTGCCTCCTCCCTGATAATGGCAATGAGAAGAGGGCACGTCCTGGGTGATATGTGTCATTATTGATGGATGCTGCCATTTTGAGACATCGTTCCTAGATGTCCTAGGATTCAAAAAAGTATGTGAATCTTCTACAAATGCATTTGCAATCTGGTGTTCCAATCAATGAGCTGAGATTGGAGGTGTGGGTTGCAGAGGTGTCCTGCCCTATAAAAAAGACACACAAAGTCAGGTTACGGGCATGCCTCGATCAAAACAATTTTCAGAGGACCTTAGAAGAATTGTAGAGATGCATGAAGCTGGAAAAAGGCTACAAAAGCATTTCTAAAGATTCAGTAGATTCAGTACTGTTGCTACTCTCACCAGCAGTGGACATCCTGCAAAGATCACACCAAGAGCACAACGTGAAATGCTGAAGGAGGTGAAAAAGAGTTCAAGGATAAAAGCAAAAGAACTGCAGAAATCTCTAGGACTTGCTAAGGTCTGCTCATGTGTCCACTAAAATAAAAACACTGAATGAAAATGGTGTTCATGGAAGGACACTATAGAAGAAACCACTGCTCTCCAGAAAAAAGATTGCTGCATGTCTCAAGTTTGCAAAAGACCACCTGGATGTTCCACAACACATCTGGGACAATGTTTGATGGACAAATGAACTTTTTGGCAGATATACACAGTGTTATATTTGGAGGAATAAGGGCCCTGAACACCAACACAAAAATCTCATCCCAACTGTGAAGCATGGAGGAAGGAGCATCATGGTTTAGGGCTGCATTGCTACCTCAGGATTTTGGACACCTTATAATCATTGAGGGAACAGTGAATTCAAAATTGTGTCAAGACATTTTACGAAACGCCAGGGTAGCAGTCCATCACCTGAAGCTTAATAGAAGTTGAGTGATGCAACAAGAGAATGATCCAAAACACAAGAGTAAATCAACAACAGAATGGTTCAAAAAGGGGAAAAAAAATGTTTTGGAATGACCAAGTCAGGGGCCGGACCTTAACCCAATAGAGATGCTGTGACATGACCTGAAAGGGGCTGTTCATTCAAGGTATCCAAGAAATATTGATGAACTAAAACAGTTTTCTATGAAGGAATGGTCTAAAATTCCTCCTCGCAGTGCAGGTCTGATCAGCAGCTACAGGAAACGTTTGGTGGAGGTTATTGCTGCTAAAGAAGGTTCTACCAGTTATTAAATACAAAGGTTCACATACTTCTTAATTTGGAATTTCTTTTTACCCTGGCACTGGCTTACTTGCAGAAACTGGTGATGACTTTCTTTTCTTTCTGTTGTATTTAACTTGGTGGCGATCGTAACCCTGTGCCGTGGAAACTGCGGGCTCTCCAAATGTATTACAGTACTGTACTCACTATTTAGTTGCCATGGCAATGGCGGATCTAACGGTGGTGATCATCGAAGTCATACTGTAATAAATTAACAACATTTTTTTTTGCTGATGAACGTTTTGTTCATCACTCCGGTCTGCTCCATGATACTTGTAGCAAAGATTGCAGCCCTCGATTGTTCTGTTTGGTTCACAGTCGCTTTTACCTTTGATCGCTTTGTGGCCATTTCTTGTCAAAAACTCTGACCGTACAGACAGGACAGCAAGTGTGATTATAGCCACGGTATGTACGCTGGCCTGTTTGAGGAGCATTCCGTTTTACTTTATGTACGAACCGAAATTTATAATTAACAACATTCCATAATTCTGCATCGAAACGATTGCCTATCATACCTCGGCGCTGTGGGCGGCTTACGCGTCGTTCAACTCCTTTGATACCAATCGTCCTCATTCTCTCATTCATTGCCCTTACTGTCAAACATATTATAAAGTCCAATAAAATCCGTAGGGCGCTTGTGAGTAACGGGGATAATCGCAATGACCTCCGAGAGCGAGAACCGTAAGAAGTCAATGGTTTTGCTCTTTACTCTATCTGGTAACTTCATCCTCCTCTGGACACCGTATTTTGTACATTCCTTAAAACGGTAATTTGAAAACTACAATTACCAGGACAAGTATTACAGCAACCCCATATACATCAACCAGCAAGCGGGATTCATGTTGCAACTACTCAGTTCCTGCACCAACACTTGCATCTATGGACTGACGCAGAGGAAGTTCAGACAGGAGCTGAAAAATGGGTGAATTATCTGGTCACATTGCACGGGAAACTCTCTCAATAGAAATCAACTGACATAAAGCTGCACCAAATATTGCAGATTATTTGAAGGAAGTACTGTAGCGCAGTGATTAGCACAATTGCCAGCGCTAGGGGTTCAATTTCCACCGTTGTCTGAAAGGAATTTGTATGCTCACCCCATGAGCATGTGGTTTGCTCCAGGTGTTCTGGTTTCCTCCTACATTCTGAGATGCATGGTTAAGGTTAGTGACCATGCTATGTTAGCGCCAGAATCATGGTGAAACTTACGGGCTTCCCCCAGCATCATACTCGTAATGGTTGGTTATTGACGCAAAAAGACCCATTTCACTATTGATTTCGATGTACATGTGACAAATAAAGGTTTTTATTTTTTTTATTTCAGCATACTGGGAGTTAATTACACAGATTGGTAGGAAAATCCAATGAATTGGTTCAGTCAAGCTAATTGATTTTAATATTATATTAACACAGAACAAGAAACTACACATAAACTATTTAATAAGACGGTAAGACATAGGAGCATATTTAGCCCATTCAGCCCATCGAGTATGTTCTGCCATTTCATCATATAGTCATAGAAAAATACACACTGAAGCAAGCCTTTCAGCCCATCTAGTCCATGCCAGACCATTTGAACTGCCTACTCCCATCAAGCTGCACCAGGACAATTGCCCTCCATACCATCAATGTACCTATCCAAATTTCTTTTAAACGTTGAAATTGAGGTTGCATGCATCACTTGCACTGTTAACTCACTCCACATTCTTATCTATACCCCTCATAATTTTGTATACCTCTATCAAATCTCCCCTCAGTCTTTGTTCCAAGAAACAAAGTTCTAACCTATTCAATTAGTCCTTATAATTCAGGTATTCCAGTACCAGCAACAGCCTTCTAAATTTTCTCTGTAGTCTTTCAACCTTATTTACATCTTTCCTGTAGGCATTTGTTCCTACCTGTCTATACCTGCTATACACCTTTCTTTTCTTAACCACAGCCTCAGTATCTCTTGGAAACCAAAGTTCTAGCAACCTGTCATCTTCACCTTTTATTCTGACAAGCACATACAAACTTTGTACTCTCAAAATTTCACTTTTGAAGGCTTCCCACTTACCAAGTACACCTTTGCCAGTAAACAGCCTGTCCCAATTCACACTTAGCAGATCCTTTCGAGCACCATCAAAATTGACCACTCTCTCATTTATAATCTCAACCTGCGGTCCAGGGTTATCTCTTTCCATAGTTACTTTGAAACTAATGACATTATTATCACTAGATGCAAAGTGTTCCCCTACACAAACTTCTGCCATCCACTTTGTCTCATTCCCTAATAGCAAATCAAGTAGCACATATTCTCTCATTGGGACTTCTGTGTACTAATTAAGGAAGCTTTCCTGAACACATTCTACAAACTTCATCCCATCTAGTACTTTTACAGTATGGGAGTCCCAGTCAATATGTAGAATGTTAAAATCACCTACTATAATGACATGACAGCATCTCTAGGAAGAGGTACAGTCGTCGTTTCAGGCCGAGACCCTTTGTCAGGACTGACGAAGGGTCTCGGCCTGAAACGTCAACTGCATCTCTTCCTAGAGATGCTGCCTGGCCTGCTGCGTTCACCAGCAACTTTGATGTGTGTTGCTTGAATTTCCAGCATCTGCAGAATTCCTGTTGTTTGCAAACTATAATGACATTATGGTTCTTGCAACAAGCTGCAATCTCTCTCCATTTTGTTCTCTAAATCCCGCAGACTGTTAACATGGCCATACCTTTCTTATTCCTCAACTCCATCTAGATGAGTTCTCCAATCTGTCCTGATGGCGCACTGCCATGACATATTCCCTGACTGGTAATGTCAGCACTCCCCCTTTAATCCCTCATGCTCTGTCACGTCTAAAACAGCAGAACCCTGGAATAATGTGCTGCCAGTCCTGCCCCTCCTGCAACCAAGTCACACTGATGGCTATATCATAATTCCATGTGTTGATCCATGCCCTAAGCCCAACTGCCTTTCCTACAATTTTTTTTGCATTGAAATATATACAGCTTAGAACATTTGTCACACCATGATCAACCTTTTGATTCCTGATTTTGTCTAAATGTATGTCTCCCAACCTCGCCACTTTCTGTTCTGGCAATCTGGATCCCATCATCCTGTCTTTCTAGTTTAAATCCCATGCCCCTCCCCCACCCCATATGTGCAGACTAGTGAACCTTCCCACTAGGACATTAGTCCCCCTCCAGTTCAGTGGCAAATTGCACTTCTGCACAGGTCCCACCTTCCATGGAAAAGAGCCCAATGATCCAAAACTCTGAAGTGCTCCTGTCTACACCAATTTCTTAGCCTAATGTTAAACTGCATGATCTTCCTATTTCTGGATTTACTAGCTCGTGGCATGGGTAGCAATCCTCAGATCACAACCCTGGAGGTCCTGCCATTTAACTTAGCACCTAACTCGCACAACACCATGACATGTTCCTCATACCTTAACCCTTTCATTACTGCAATCATCCTTGAGAATCTTCTCTGGACACTCTCAAAGGCTAGCACAACTTTTCTTAAATAAAGGGCCCAAACAGCTCACAATACACCAAATGTGGTCTGACCAATGCCTAATAAGTTCTCAGCATAGATCCTTGCTCTTATATTCAAGGTCTTTTGAAATAAATACTAACTTTCCATTAGCCTTCCTCACCTCTGACTCAACCGGCAAATTAACCTTAAAGGAATCCTGCACAAGGATTCCCAAGTCCCTTCGAATTTTTGAATTTTCTCCCTTTTTAGAAAATGGTCTTTGTTTTTATTTCTTCTCCCAAAGTGCATGACCATACAGTTCACAACATTGTATTCCATCTGCCACTTCTTTGCCTATACTCCTAATCTGTCTGAGTCCTTCTGCAGCCTCCCTGCATCCTCAACACTACCTGCTCTTCCACCTATCTTCGTTTCATCTGCAAACTTGGCCTCAAAGCCATCGATTCCATCATCCAAATCATTGGCATGCAACATAAAAAGAAGCAGCCACAACACAGACCACTGTGGAACACCAGTAATCACCGACAGCAAATCAGAAAAGGCCCCTTTTATTCTCGCTCTTGGCTTCCAGCCAATCAGCCAATGTTCTTTGCATGCTGATATCTTTCCTTAGTGTAATACCATAGGCTCTTATCTTGTAAAACAGCCTCATAAGTGCCACCTTGTCAAAGGCCTTCTGAAAATCCAAGTAAACAACTTCTACTGATTCTATTTTGCCTAACCTGCCTGTTATTTCCTCAAAACTAAAACACTTTGGTGTGATTCCTGAACCAGAGATTTAAAAACCCAAATGATATTCATTGCGGTAAGAATTATGTTTCGTAGAATTTAATCAACAGGATGAGAAAATGAAAACTTTCACACAAAATAAAATAATTTTGTAACAGTTTAGGACACTCAAAAAAGTAAAATAGTACATTAAATCATGTGAAAATTATTGGCAATTATTTGAGTCCTGTTGTATTCTGAAGCAAAGAAGTAGCTATGAAAATATATTTTTCTTATTTTTAAGAGATTCTTATACTCAGAGATTGTGAGTGATACAGCATGGTAACTGGCCTTTCCAGACCAATGAGCCCGTGCTGCTCATGTGACTAATTAACCCACTAACCTGTATGTCTTTGGAATGTGGGAGGACCAAGTGCAAACCCACGCAGTCACCGTTCAGTCTGGAATTTATAAACCAATGGACAAACCGCAATGCAAAGACTATCAACTGTAAACACCTTACTCCTGTCTGAGTGAGCAACACCGCCAAAATCATCTGATACAACCTTCTGTTCACTTTACCCATAAAAATTCCTCTAGTCAATCAATATCAAAATTAAATATGGCAATAAAATCAAAATGTGCTGCCAAGAGGAACCAAGGTAAAGCGTGATCTATGAATAGCAATATATCACATCAAACAATCAGAATCCGTTACTGCAATGTAAATTATGGTTGAACTTTTTTATCGCCAAATCTATCACACCAATCCATGGGCTGGTTCATAAATCTAGATCAGTTATTCAAGATTAATTAGCATTGACGTAAGAAACCCAATGAATCTGGAACAAAATGTTCTGTATGCACGAGAAACTGAAACAAAGAATAAATAAATTGGTAAACTTTTAGTATACGAGTAGTATTTCATATCAACCGTATGAAATAGAACACTGCAGAAAAGCTAGATGATTTGGAGTAATTAGTTATGAACACTGAATCATAAAATAGACCAACATGAAAGTACTAAATTGGACTGATGTCAATGTTACGAGGTGGACATTTGATTATGCAAGCATAGAGTGAGAGTAGTCAGTTGAATATAATGCAACAAGAAGTGTTCAAAGAGGTGATAGTGAAAGTTCACTGAAATTAAATGTGAAGGGGTGGGAATTGTTACAACTGGACCGTCATAGATGTAGAGGAATGGAGAGAGCAGGATGGAACAAAACTATTGAGAACATATGAGTTGTATGGTCCTTGAAAGTGAGTCTGAAGATTATGGAATCCATTCAGAGTTCAGGTGAGTGAAGTTATCCATGCTGATTCAGGGTAATAACTGTTCCTGAACCTGGTGAAGAGGGACCTAGGGCTTCTGTACCTCCTTGAAATTGAAATTAAAAAACAAATTAAGGCGGCAGAGAAGATGCATTTTAAAATAAAACCTAGCAATGCTGTACATACAGTGGCATGCAAACGTTTGATCACACCTGGACAAAATTTCTGTTACTGCGAATAGTTAAGTGAGTAGAAGATGAACTGATCTCCAAAAGTCATAAAGTTAAAGATGAAACATCCTTTTCAACATTTTAAACAAGATTAGTGTATTATTTTTTTGTACAATTTTAGAGTGAAAAAAAGGAAAGGAGCACCATGCAAACGTTTGAGCACACCAAGAGATTTGAGCTCTCAGATAACTTTTACCAAGGTCTCAGACCTTAATTAGCTTGTTAGGGCTATGGTTTGTTCACAGTCATTGTTAGGAAGGGCCAGGTGATGCAAATTTCAAAGCTTTATAAATAGCCTGATTCCTCAAACCTCGTCCCAACAATCAGCAGCCATGGGCTCCTCTAAGCAGCTGCCAAGCACTCTGAAAATTAAAATAAATGATGCCCACAAAGCAGAAGAAGGCTATAAGAAGACAACAAAGCATTTTCAGGTAGCCATTTCCTCAGTTCATAATGTAATTAAGAAATGGCAGTAAACAGGAATCCACAATGGACTACCTCAAGAGGCGTAAGCTGAAGGTTTTGCCATGGCCCCCAACCTAAACATCATCAAAAATCTGTGGATAGACCTCAAAAGAGCAGTGCATGCAAGATGGCCCAATAATCTCACAGAACTAGAAGCCTTTTGCAAGGAAGAATGGGCAAAAATCCCCTAAACAAGAATTGAAAGACTCTTAGCTGACTACAGAAAGCTTTTACAAGCTGTGATACTTGCCAAAGGGGGTGTTACTAAGTACTGACAATGCAGGGTGCCCAAACCTTTGCTTCAGGCCCTTTTCCTTTTTTGTTATTTTGAAACTGTAAAAGATGGAAATAGAAAAGTAATCTTGCTTAAAATATTAAAGAAATGTGTCATCTTTAACTTTATGCCTTTTGGAAATCTGGTCATCATTTACTCGCTTAGCTATTCACAGTAACAGAAATTTGGACCAAGGTGCCCAAACTTTTGCATGCTACTGTATATTCAAGCAAGATCTGCCTCACATGCGGTGTTCTCACAAACATGTTGAGTCAGATTCTGGGTTGTGTTTGAAAAGATCACCATCCTTTAGAAAACTAACAGCTGTATGAAGATGATTATTGTAGTGAGGGTCTGCAGATCAAAGTGCAAACACTAAGCTTCTTATTGAGGGCAGCCTTGTGGGGTTTTATTTGGAAAAATTGTTTACCAAAGAAAATTTGAAAAAAAAACACAATTTAAAAATAGCCCATAAATCAGTTTCTGGCTTTGGTTGATTAAGTCTGATTGTACAATTAAATTTAACAAACAAATTACACTGTCAGAGAGTCCCAGCAGACAACTACTTTGTGTATAAGAAAGGTCTCATGTATCTAGACAGACAACATTCAGAAAGTGCCTGATTGTCAACTCACCTTAGCACATAACATGGGCTATCCTGTTATCTTTGTGTTTGAAAGCATCTACTACCCCATTCTTGCAGCAGTTGGTATCACAGGTACGAGAAAGAAACCAGTCAAAGTGAACATTTTTGTGAGTGTCCTGGAAATGTTCCTCTTCCTTCTCATGCTATGTTAATTTATTTTTGATTACTTGACTGCAATACCAAGGATTAAAGTGAATCAGCACAGGCAGAAAGAAGTAGAAACATCAGAACCACTCAGAAGGTTAGGTAGCATCTGTAGAAAGAGAAACAGAGCTAATATTTGTTAGTAATGGGATATTGTGAAAACAAAATGGCTGAAATTATTTTTTAAAACTGCAAACTAAGGAATAGATCTTGTGAGATCAGGGCTCATAGATGGATAAATATAAATGAGATCATCTTGTCACTGTTGCGCAGCCTCACAGTAACTGAAATGGTCTCACACACATTGCTTTCATTGCCATACAGCTGAAATTTTCTTTTATATATCATTAATATAATTTTGAAATCTATATTAATATAATTGTGCAACACCCTGTAATTGTGTTAATGAATATAAGCTATAGATTTTCTTAAATGAACCACAACTGTTACTTTGAAACATTTTAGAATTTCAATATTTACATTGTCAGTGTTTCAAGTTGCAGCACTGTTACAAATTGTAACAATAAACACAGAATGGAACTCAGTACCTCATTGTTAATAAACCACCAGCTTGCTGAACGCTGACACCATCCAGTCAAAACATTTTACATTTATCATTGTGCCTGTCAGTCATTTTGACTGCCTGTCAACATTTACTTTTGTTGTGAGTTGTGATTTGCATTAGTTTGATGAGCATATTACAAAGAAAAAAGTATTTAAACTGCTGTGGGGTTTTCAGACCATGTAAAAATTACCTGCTCAGAGCAATGGTTGCTCCACGTAGCTGTAAAAAAAAAGACGGAATGTTGTATCTGGTCAATGCAATAATTAGGCAGTTAGAAAAATGAAAAAAAATGAACAAAAAATCTTAAATGAACAATTAGAGAAAAAGAGCATAAACACTTCAGCATGTTGAATGAATTGTTCTATTTCAAATTCTTTAATCCATTCTTGTTTCTGCACCAGCCACTCTCCTTCATAGACGTTAAAACACACTTACTGGTGATTTAGTTTTTAATTTATATCTGTATACATCCTAGCATTGTCTTATTTGCAAAGTCTAGCAATTATTTCCTTCTGTTGCAGTTAACCTGGTGGCGATCGTAATTCTGTGCCGGGGAAAATGCGGCCTCTCCAAATGTATTACTCACTATTTGGTTGCCATGGCAGTGGCGGATCTAATGGTGGTGATTGTTGAAGTTATACTGAAGCGAATTAACAACATTTATTTGCCGATAAACATTTTGTTCATCACTCCGGTCTGTGCCATGAAACTTGTCACAAAACATGTAGCCCTGGATTGCTCTGTTTGGTTCACGGTCGCTTTTACTTTTGATCGTTATGTAGCCATTTCTTGTCAAAATCTCAGACCAAGGTACTGTACCCAGAGGACAGCAGGAGTGGTTATAGCATCTGCATGTGCACTGGCTTGTTTAAGGAGCATCCCTTATTACTTTATGTATAAACCCAAATATTATATTAACAACATCCCTTACTTTTGCATTGAAACTCTTGCCTATCATACCTCGCCACTGTGGGTTGCGATTGAGTGGTTTGACAGTATATTAAACCCTTTCGTACCAATCATTTTCATCCTTTTGTTCAATGCCCTTACTGTCAAACATATCATAAGGTCCAATAAAATCCGTAAGGCGCTCATGAATAATGCGGATGATCACGATTCTGAGAGTGAAAACCGTAAGAAGTCTATGATTTGGCTCTTCACTCTATCTGGCAACTTCATCCTCCTCTGGACACCATATTTTGTGCATTCCTTAACATGGCAAATGAACAACTACAATTACCAGGACAAGTATTACAGCAACCCCATATACATCAACCAGCAAACGGGATTCATGTTGCAACTACTCAGTTCCTGCACCAACACTTGCATCTATGGACTGACGCAGAGGAAGTTCAGACAGGAGCTGAAAAATGGGGTGAAGTATCTGGTTACACTGAATGGGAAACTCTGTAAATAGAAAACTCCTGACATAAATATTGTAGTTTTCTTTTTGCAAAATGGCATTCTATTTCAGCATACTGTGAAATTATATTAAAAAAATTGGTGGATTAACATGCAAATTCGTAGAAGAAGCCAGTGAATTGGTTCTGACCCTCATGATGATATTGCATTAACATGGAACAAGAAAATACAAATGATCTATTTGCTAAACCAGGAAATGAGAACAGTGTTTGTTTAAATAGGTATGCTTCCAGAAAACAAGGATTTCATATGTCATATGCAAAAGACACTGAAGAATACCTGGATGAATTTGAGTAATTAATTATGGACAAAATCACTATCATTGTGAAAATTCTATACTACAATACTAATAGCACAATGTGGGGATATGATTTATGCAAAAGTGGTTTGAATGCAATCATCTGTATGTAATTAGGAGAGTTGATTATGAAAGTTCATTTATAAAAACGTTGTAGGGGTGGGGAACAGCTGCTACCAGACCTCTGGAGATGCAAAAGAACAGAGGGAGCTGGATAGTTCAAAAAGATAGATTAATTCAGATACTGAGAACTTGACACAGGAAAGGTATAGAACGTGAAAATGTGAAACTAAAAAGGAAATAAAGTAATAAATAATAAAACTAGTAGCATTGCATTCATGGAAAACCTGCCTCACATGCAGTGGTCTATCCTACACACCAGAAAAGTGGATTGGCTGCATTGCAACTGCTACTTGGAATTCCTGACTCAGCATTCACAGTTTGTAAAGATATTCCAGGTGTGCTGCAGTTCTGGCAAGTTGTGTTTTAAGACCAAGTGAAGTAGACAAATGCTGATAGAATTGCCCCCACCCCATGTCCCACAACACTCAGTAACAATGTAGACTGATTTACAATGCTGAGAATTTATTAATTTGAAGCACTTAAGTAGTTTGCAAAGTGGTCACACGTGGTCAATGTGAAACATTCAATAACAATATCCACAGAACAGCTTGGGCTATATGAAATCTTTACTAATACAAGTGACCCACACATTACAAGGCAGGTGGGGTCGCAATCCCAGAAAACAGTCCACATCACAATTTCCTGTAACACGAGTCTGTGCATATGTCAGGAAATGCGAGTTAAAATATAGATTTTATAATTATTTATTTGCTTTCTCTTCACGCAAATTCAGTAAGAGTAAGTTTTATTCCAAATACCAACTTTGTGAACAATGATTTGTGAAGCCTGCAAGAATGAATTTAACTTCTTGAAAAGGCTGTAAACAGGGATTGCCTGTAATGTACATAGCTTCACATCTGATCACTGTGAGGTATTTCATAGTGAAACCATTCTGGTCACAGTTGATCAAATTCTTGATTTAGAAATAATGCAAGCATCAGGTAAAGTGAAACTTGTCAAAATGTACACTCTGTGGCCACTTTACTAGGTACTTCCTGCACCTAAAATGCATCCCCTGAGTGTCATCTTTGTGATCTTCAGTCGCTGGTCGATGTGTTAAGCATTCAGAGATGCTCTTCTGCACCAAGTCATTCCACAGTCAAAATCACTTAATTATATTTTTTCCTCATTCTGATGTTTGGTATGAACAACAACTGAACCCCTTAACCATGTCTGCATGTTTTTATACATTGAGATGCTTGGCTGATTAGATATTTGCATTAACAAGCAGGTGCACAGCTGCATCTAATAAACGTGGCCACTGAGTGCATACTGACTGTTTCTAGTTGGTTTGACACACTAAATCTTGCATTTTTAATATGACAGCCTCTGAAGTAAATACTTCTATGCAGGAAACAGTAAGGAGAAGGACAAAGGAGATGAGCAGTCATGTGGCAGTGTATTAATCTTTGCGAGCTGCCAGGACTCTTATCTATGCAAAGAAAGTAGTTGTGATCTTGGTCAAACTGTTTGGGGAAGGAGCAATAGTAATAGCAGCTAGATACAGTACATAAAACTGCAACTGAGCAGGTCAGGTATCATGAAAGGAAAAGGGAAGTGCATAGAATTTCTTGCCCTGTTCTCAAGAGTTGGTCAAGAGTTGAGTTACAGTTTACTGACCAGTCACACCATGTGCCACAATGCTCTGCAGCTTCATATAACAATCAGAAGGTTCACTCCCCTTTAGAGTGAGTAATCACCAAATCTCTTAGCGTTTATCAGGAGAGCATTGTTACATCCACATTCTCCAGCAATTAACTAATAGGGTCCTACCTCAAATCATCCATGGGTTCAAGGACACATGATTCTGAGGAAAACCCACAATCCCTGGATGGGCACAAAACCACTAGAATTATTGTGAAGCTGTCCCTGATCATCTTGAACACGTAATCTTACAAATTCCAGGAAGTACAAACTCAATCTGTGTATTCTGTATGTATAATTTACTATTTGAAGACCAAAAATAAAAGCCTGAATTCCTGTGAGTTTTTATGATAGTTTCTATTTGATATTTTCTAGATCCACGCAATCACATTTACCTTTTCATCATTTACCTTTCTGGTCCGAGTTGGACAACTTCACAATTACACACACAGACATTTGTTTGTCATATTTTGTTCAGTTAAAAGTCCCTTGAAATGTCATGCTTCCATATCTACCATCCCCTAAAATCCAACATACAGTAGCCGTATCTGCTTATCAATTTGCTGTGATTGGTGTACTAAGTATACATATTCTTCTAAATGCCAGCAATTTTTCTCCATTTAAAATAAATAGTTATGTTTCCATTTTGTTCACCTGGTATGGCTTAGCCCATACAATTAGCCTGACTATATCCCCCTGAGGTCTCTGTTCATTTTCTTCATAATTCACAGTGCCACTGAATTTTGCATGATTTGCAAATATTAGATTTGGACTCGTCAACCAGATAATTTGTAGTTGAGAACCCAACATCAATCCTGCAGCACTCCAGTTGTTATTTACCTCCTGACTCAAAAGAAGACCCACTTAATTCCCGTTTTCTACAGCACTGTGCAAACAGTCTAAGCACATTTTTGCACAGTTTGTCAATATGGAGTGGAGAGTAAGTTTGGAAATCTGGCAGGAGCAAAGTATGCTGGGAATGGTATGGTGGGACAGGTGGTAAGAAGAAGTGCCAGGAGCTGGGAAATGGATGAAGCGGGTGCAGCTTTACCCAGCCCTGAGACACCAGAAAAGAGCTTTTGATTCGAAGTAATTGGCTTATTGATCATCCCAGAATGCCTCTCTGGTGCTTCCCACACCCTCTCCTGCCCCCTTCCCACTTTCAATCCACAATAAAGACCCAAATCAGTGTCAGGTTCATCATCACTCACATATGCCAAGCAACACACATAAAAGTTGCTGGTGAACGCAGCAGGCCAGGCAGCATCTACACGAAGCGGTACAGTCGACGTTTTGGGCCAAGACCCTTCATCAGGACTAACTGAAAAAAAAGCTAGTAAGAGCTCTTGTAGTAGTCTCTTACTAGCTCTTCTCTCAGTTAGTCCTGACGAAGGGTCTCAGCCCAAAACGTCAACTGTACCTCTTCCTAGAGATGCTGCCTGGCCTGCTGCGTTCACCAGCAAATTTTATGTGTGTTGCTTGAAATTCCAGCATCTGCAGATTTCCTCATACTCACATATGCCATTTGTTTTTTTTTTATTGGGGGGGGTGAGCAGCAGTACAGTGCAATACATACAATTTACTTTACTGCACCATGTTGAAAGCCTATTGAAAACCCCCTGGTGCCACTATCTCTTCTGCCAGTTTCAACCTAAAAGAAAGCAGACTTGACAAACATGATTTGTCTTTCACTGACTGCCTCCTTCTGACTGTCCAGTCACCACATTGTTAATCAAGATTCTGTTATTTCCACTGCCATGATCAGTCACTGTCCAATCTATATTAAATACTGGGTTTTTACACACTCCTCCAAGAGGACCACAACCTTGTTGTGGTTAGGAGGCTTGCATGCTCAATGACCTGGAGAGCTACGTTGACTGGAGTCAGGGCTTTATGCTTTGGCTCTTGGTAAGGTAACCCATGCCAAGCAGGTCAAAGGGTAGAGGCCAGACGAAGAGTGGTCCACTGCTCCTCCAGGTTCGGAGGTTCAGCTCAGGGCTAACAATGTTGACTGGAAAACAAAATTGTTACAGAAACTAATGAAGGATCCTTCCACATCTGAGTGTGATGGTATTCCTGAGTCTCCACCAGGGACTTGCATGACTGATACAATGAAGGAAGCTCTGAATACTGCCAGAGATGGAGGACCTTCATTGCTGCCCTAAATGCCTGCGGCATAATGGGCAGTAAGTAAGTTTTACCTGCTACCTTCCAATCTCAAATCCAAAGAAAGTCTGGAAGATAACAAACAGAATCACCTCCATAGTCATCTTTCAATGCCTTGAGATGCAGATCAGGTCCTGGGGATTTATTACTATTTAGTTCCATTAATTTCTAATCATAATTTTCACCTCATGTTAATTCCATTCAGTTTTGTCTTTAATATTTTGTACCATAATCTGCAACATTTTCTGCATCACTTTCCAAGAAGATAGATGTAACTCATTTATTTAATTTTGCTGCTATTTCTTTATTTCCCAATATAATTTCTCCTATCTGTGTGTGTGAGAGATCCACATTACTGTTTGCTTAATCATTTGCAACACACACAAAATGCTGGAGGAACTCAGCAGGTCAGGCAGCAGCTACGGAAAAGAACAAACAATCGATGTTTCGGAATGAGGCCCTTCTTCAGGACTTAAAATCTTTTGTTTTTTTTTAAATTTATCAAGAGAAGCTTTTAAAGTTTGTTTTTATATTTCACACCCTATTACTACTTTCCCTTTCCTTTTCTATTTCTTCGACCTCTGCTGAATTCGGCAAATTTTCCAATCCTCAGGCCTGCTTTCTGCCAACATTTTAAGTCTCTCCTTTCAATTTAATTCTAACTTTAACTTGTTATCCACAGCCAGGTCACGTTTCCTGTTTTGTTTTGTACTGGAATATGCATTTGTTGTGAACCATATATCAGTGTTTATTGCTTTAAGTTAGCCATTGCTTTATGTTTTTTTCAACATTGTTTCCCAATCTGTTATAACCAGTTCCTGACTCAAACTTTTGTATCTTGCTTCATCTCTGTTTGAATTAAAAGACCCTGGCATCTCATTGAACCAATTCCCTTCCACCTTTGTATGCAATATTATGATCACTCTTCTTAAAGCACAGTTAACTACAAGGTAATTAAATCTCATAGTAAGCAATGAAAATAAAAATACACCCTAATCTCTTGTTAGATCCATAAGATACTAAACTAGCCAACCAACTTCTACAAGAACTCATCCTCTACATGCTTGAGTTTGGAGAGGTATATGGATGGTAGGGGTGTGGAGGGCTATGGTCCTGGTGCAGACTAATGGAAATAGGCATGGACTCAATGGGCTGAAGGGCCTGTTTCTGTGCTGTACTTTTCTATGACTCTATGACTATTACTGTTTGCTTAGTTTACCCAGCATAAGTCTGCATAATTATTTCACTACTCATGGGAAATGTATCAATTTGAAGTTATAGGTCCAATAACAGCAAGGCATAAATGTCATAATTAAGGCGCTACATGGTGGGCCATGGGAATTGGGGCACTGCAAATTAATTTCTCTGGAGAAGCATAAGCCATATATAAACATCTAAGAGTAAACTGCCAATGCTGGATGCCTAAAGGTGATACAGGAAATGCTGAAAACACTCAACAAAATCAGGCAGCATCTGTGGAGAGAGAATCAGAGAAGAAATTCATTGTTTTTTGTTTTAGCGTTTACTTCATCCGGAGATGTTAAAACTGTATGCTAATTTATTATGTGGTCTGGCAGAACAATTGTTATTAAAAGTCATGTGATCATTTATATAAAAAATAATGTTTTAGCTTTTATCGTCTTTTTAAACCCTGGATCAGGCATGCTACACCCCTACCCATCAACAATCCGGAAGAGTACTTCTAACAATCCTTCAAATTCCAATGAAATATTCCAATCAATGACCAACACTGAAGTATCTGATAGCCAACCCTGCAGTTTAGTTAAAATATAACCTCTTGTCAAAGTTAAAACTGCAAAGTGTTTTACACTTTATTGATACCATGGTACCTACATTAGCACTCTAGTGCCATCCTACGTGCTTTTTAAGTGTTTTCCCTGCTACACTTTTACATGGATTCCACAGTGTTTTCAGCTTGTACAGTGAAAGGCTACTATGACTCAGTCAAGGCTCTGGAATGTTCATGATCGTCTATCTCTCAGGGTTTGAGCACAAGGGGGCCTAAGTGTTGACTGTAGTATTGTTTCTGTCACAGGAGGAGCCTGGAACCGAGGGCAGGGCAGGGGAGCAGGCACGCGACCGTTATGAGAGACAGCAGCATTCGCCTCTCCCACTCTTCCATGACCATGGGACTGAGATTCAACATTATCACTGACATATGGGAAAGCAGACCGTAGGAGTTCTGTGACATGGTTAAAGCCCCTATCAATACATCCCCCCAACCTTTCCAAGCCAGAGGAAATGGTGCAGGTCAGAGCCTGAATAGCATTAGTCTGAGCCTCAATCAACGATGCCAATTCAGGGCTCACTGACTCCCGAACAGAGGGCTTCACTGTAGCATCCAGAGTGTTGGTCACATTCTCCATAGTAGACTGCAGAGTAGCAAGGCCTTGCGGCAGAACACCACACAGTATGGAAGCAGACTCCTCGACACTCTCTGACAGCGTCAGGCAGCTCCGAGACAGATTGTCTAAAGCCTCAAGTAACTGATGATGAACGTGGAAGATTTTTCTTTTAAATGCAGGGCCACTCAAATCCAAGTCTCTGTGTTCCTCCGTGTAGCTCGAATCTGAACTTGCTCTTCTGTCATCTGTCTCCTGTACTGTCCTATCCACCATGGCCAGATCTTGCTCACTATTGCTGAATAATTCAACCCGAGCTGATCCATCTGTCCCATCTCTCACAACAGAAGTATTGAGTTCAGTGTTGTATTGGTAGGATGGAGCTGATGGCAATGCATCTTTGGTAAGGTCATCCTCCTCCATATCCCGCCCAGATAGGCCCAAATAATGGGATATATCTGGGGGAAAAGAAGGGCAAAGGTCAGGCAGTCCTAGAAAGGGTAGGCAATAATGGTAGATATTAATCCACAGAGTCACAAAATCTAGATTCTTTGGCTGCTGGAAATCTGACATTAAATTCAAAACTGTATTCAGAAAGTCAGATGGCATCAGTGGATGGAGAAAATCAATGCTGCAGGTCAACGATCCTTCATCCAAATGAGAAGGCTGACAAGTTTTAAGATGCATTAAAAGAAGAGGTGATGACAAATTGTTAGAGATCAGATTGATTATTTTTAAATGATAGCACAATGCAGTAATGGAACAAGTAAATAAGTATTTTTTTTCTGCAAGAGATGTAAATGCCCCCCCCCAAAAAAATGACATCTCAAATTATGAAAAGAAAATTCCCCGAGTGACAGACATATGAAAAAAAAATCAGAAAATGCTGGAAATGCCATTCTCTGAAATTGTTGAATTGTTGAAAATGGAAGACGTAACTGACTAGAAATTGGACCTCCTCAATTTTGATGTACTGAAATGCAACCTGCGCGATTCCCAATAGTAACCTCTTGCAAACATCACAACTAAGTCTTTGTTCCAAAGCTTGGATCAGCCTTAAGAGACAAACTAGAGCAGAGGTTCCCAACCTTCTTTATGCATGGACGCCTATCATTAACTGAGGGATCTGTGGACCTCAGGTTGGGAATTCCTGCACCGAGGCAGGCCAAAGTAACCGAATCAAAAATGTCATAGAGAGAAAAACAAAAAGAATGGGGGCAAACATTTGGTCACAAACCTGTATGTAATGTCATACTGTGCCCCAGGCAATTGAGCAACATTTTTATTTTGGAGGTAGACAGTAACACATTGACTCTTGCAGTGAAAGCTGCCACAGGTTGTCAGATAGAAAGAAATTATTTTCAGCTGTAGAGTCCAGGAGGCATAGCAGTTGTAAAGCGCTCAAGAGATACAGCATAGAAACAGGCCACCTAGTCCACACAAATCATTCACTCTTATCTGAAATATACTGTATATCTTTTTCTCCGCCTATATTTATTTCCTCTATTCTCCCACATTCTCATTAAATCCCCCACCCGTCTCTACCACTCACCTACTGATCAGTGGCAATTTACTGTGGCCAACTAATCTATCAATCCACACAAAGAGTAATAGAAAACAAAAAAAGACAGGCCTTAAAACCTCACTGATCCCTGCTGACCAAGATGCACATCTAAGCTTTTTTTTTATATAGGCATCCTTTAGTCTCATGAGACCATGGATTTGTGCCTTGGAAGGTTTCCAGGGTGCAGGCCTGGGCAAGGTTGTATGGAAGACCGGCAGTTGCCCATGCTGCAAGTCTCCCCTCTCCACGCCACCGATGTTATGCAAGGGCCGATACACTTGGCACCGGTGTCGTCGCAGAGCAATGTGTGGTTAAGTGCCTTGCTCAAGGACACACACGCTGCCTCAGCTGAGGCTCGAACTAGCGAACTTCAGATTACTAGAACGACACCTTAACCACTCGGCTGTGCCAACACTAAGCTAGCCTTGTTTTAAACTATAGAAAGTTATGAACACATCATAGAAACCAGCCTTCTCTCTGTTACAGGGGTTCCCAACATTTTTAATGCCCTGAACCAATACCATTAAGCAAGGACCCCAGGTTGGGAACCCCTGCTCTTTGAACTCTGCCTTTCCATCTTGCTGCCTCTGTAAAGCAGCCAGCACAATCAAATATCCCACGCACCCCAGATATTCTCTCTCCTTTTATCCTCTCCGATTGGGCAGAAGATACAAAGGCTCAAGGACAGCTTCAACTCCACTGTTATATGACTATTAAGACGCTCCCTTATACAGCAAGATAGACTCCAGCTCAGAATCTCCCTCATTTTCAGTTTGCAGCTCATTTCCCTGCACATTTTCTCTATAGCTGTTACACTTTATTTGCATTTTTATTGTTTTAATTTGTTCTACCTTAATGCATTATGTAATGATCTGATCTGCATGAACAGTATGCAAGACAAGCTTTTCACTGCATCGCAACATGTGATAATAATAAACCAATTCAAATTTATTTGACTGCGTTTGGCCCATATCTCTCTAAATGGTAGATGATCCCTCGGTTAATGGTAGGGGGTCCTTAGCATTAAAAAAGGTTGGGACCCCTGATCTAAATCCTTCCTATACACGTACCTGTCCAACTGTCTTTTAGAAGTTCTATAGGTTCACCATTCTGAGTGAAGAAATTACTACAGTACTCGTCTCAGTCCTGGTTAGCTTAGGGACAGCAACCCCTACTTCCCATTCTAGACCCACCCCCACTCAATCAGGACAAATATCACCCTTACCCACATGCAATCCATCAAGCCTTGTCAGAAATTTCTACAACTGAATGAGATCTCCTCTCATACATCTAAAATGTAATAGTCCAAAATCAAAATCTAACACTTATGAATACAATTTTGGTGATATTGTGCCAATATTGAGAAAACAGAAAAATGTAATTACAGGTACATCTCCTATAATAACTGGTTATAATGTGATTGATGGACTAGGGAACATTAGTTTATGTCATGAATAATGCTAAAAAAAAGACACCTGGAAACTGGAGCATGCCCTGCCTAGAAGTGCCTATTCCAGTTCTTTGACAGACAGTACAGTACATCCACATATCTTAGTTACTATTTGGAGGCCTATATATGATTCCCATAATGGTTTTTTTTACCCTGCAGTTTCTTAACTCCACCCACAAAGATTCAACATTCTCTGACCCTATGTCTCTTCTTTCTAAAAATCTAATTCTATCTCTTACCAAAAGAACCACACCACCGCCTATGCCTTCCTGCCTGTTCTTTTGATTCAAAGTATATCCTTTGATGTTAAGCTCCCAACTATGGCTTTCTTTCATCCACGACTCAGTGATGCCCACGGTATTCTACCAATCAATCTCTAATTGTACCACGAGTTCATCCACCTTATTCCAAATGCTACGTGCATTTAAATACAGCACCTTCAGTCCTGCATTCTTCACCCTTTTGAATTTTGCCGCTGTGGTACAACTCAACTCTTTGCTTTGTCTGCATTTGTACCCAATCATTGGCTTGTCCTTCCTTACATTCATACTACACCCATCATCTACTTGTAAACCTGTTGGCTCATCCTCAATTCTATCATTTTGGTTCCCATACCCCTGCCATAGGGAGACGCACACAAATGAGACTACAGTAAACGTGCATTAAAGTCTGCATGGATGAGTTAGACTTCAGAGTCCATGCATGTGTTGTATATTTTTATTCATCTAAATGTGGCAGATCTCAGTTGCTCTTGGAACTGATGTGGCAAGCTGCTCAGTTATATCAAACCACTATACTTCAGCAATAAATGTTAACCTCGATAACAAAACCAACAGGAATATTTTTTTAAAAAGAGGTAAATGGGTGTGGGAGCCATGAATCTATTTTCTGTCCAATGGAGTCTACATTGTAGTTTGTGTTGCGCGTTTATTATGGGTAATTTGTCACATGGGCTGGGCGTGGTAGAAGCAAATGAGTAAGGAAACATATCTATGCTTTGTCTTCAGTTCAGCTTAGTTTAGTTGAGGGTTGAGAGCCGGGGTGAATTGGAAGTGATATTTCTTTTTGTTGACCGCTAGGTCGCTATTACGCTGTTATTAGACTGCTGGACCACTTCGTACTGCTAATTTTGTACTTTCGCTATATGGCCAGTTTAAATTTTGTTATTTATTTATTTAAAATTGTGATAAGGTTGTTTGTTTTTCCTGTTTCACAATAAAGGATCGAACGTACTTTTTCCCCATTTGGAAATTCATTATTGTGGAAGTGCTTCAGTGTCAACCCCTGTACTCGGTCTCTAAGTGGTTTTGGTTTGTTTTAAACTAACCACTACAGATGAGCATGGGAATTGCATTACATCAGAATTCTTCCAGTTACAATGAAAGACGACTATCATCAGATGTTCACCCTATCTCTCTCCACATACAGCTATCTGAATGTTTCCAGCATTTTCTGTTTTTTTTTAATTCCAGGGTGATCACATTGCCTGGGTGATGCTTAAGAACAGAGCAGATGAGGGAAATTTGCCAGACACCCTGTGGGACTTGGCCTCCGGCCTCGCCATTCTCAATGCTCCTCCTGCTGTAAATCTCAACGATGTCCAGAGCTTCCTGCTCCATCTGAGTGGTGGCTTGAATGGAGGCTGGTCGTTCCCCACTGCAAGTCGGATTCCTTGGTTTGTGCGCCAGCTTGTCCTGTGGAAAAAGTGGCAATGAGTTAGCAGCTACTTACTGTAATAAATATAGAGAGGTTTGAAGTAGCTTCACATCATATGGATGAACCAAGGTATCAGTGGCAACGAGGTATTTGCAGGAGGACGTACAAAAACAATTAACTCTTGAAGAGTTTTCCAGTTACCAGGTCAAAGCTGCTTTATACCGCATGGTAGCATATTGGTTAGCACAACACATTACAGTGTGGCAGCCCAGGTTTGAACTGCTTCCTGTAAGGAGTTTGTACATTCTCCCTGTGACCACATGGATTTCTTGCGGCTGCTCAAATTTCCTCCCACAGTTCAAAGACGTACCAGTTGGTAGGTTAATTGGTCATTGTAGATTGTCCAGTGATTAGGCTTGGATTAAATTGGAGGATTGCTGGGGTATGTGGCTTGAAGGTCCAGAAGGAAGGGGAGGGGTGGATGGATAAATTATACCCATGGTGAAGGTGTTAGGTAAGTTTGCGACAGGGGAATGGAAGAGGATGAATGCAGTGACTGTAAGAAAGACATGTAGATGGAAGAAGAACATGACACAGGAAGAGGTGCAGATCATTCTTGTCTGTTCTATATTAAAATGAATCATGACTGATCTAAATCTTTACTCCATCTATGCTTGCCATTCAAAAAGGTTCAAATGTCAGTTTTGAAATCATTCAGTGAAAGATAGATATGCACTTGATAAAGTACTATTCATGAGAACAGGTCACCCCAAGGCTATTCAAAGCCAATTAAATAGTTCTGAAGTGGGATTCCTGCGTCCAATGTGCACACAACAATGACACAAAAAGGCAAAGTGCACATTAACAGTTCTGCTAATGAACCTAGCTACCTATCCACAATCACATGCAACTAATCCAAAGGGCCAAACAACAGAATCTCCTCTAATGACAGCTGGGCAGCAAAGCATACACAGGAAGCAACAAGAGCTATGCCTCAGTCAGTATATCCTGCTGAGTCCTACTTCAGAACTCCTGGCAACTTTGGTAGGAGGCAAAGGTGGAGAGAAGGCCTCACCTCCTGTCAAAGTTGTAAGATTTTTTTTAAGCAGTTTAAATATCTCTGATACTTAGCTACATTTTTAAAGTGTTGTGGATAAAAGTTAAACAATAAAGTACCAAAGCAAAAATATAAAGTAAAACAAGTAATAAATAACTTTCTCCTCGTGGGGCAAGAATGACTGATGATTCCAACTGTACGTGTGGTCTTACTAGCTCAGGCTCACAAGAAAAAACTCTTCAATGTAATGACAGGAATCTGACACTCAGTTTTACTGGCAAATCCAGGGTGCAACTGAATACCAGAGACCCTCCTTCAGCCCTGTCAGCCACAGCACAATTTGGTTCAATGACCCGGTTAACTAAGATTACTCACACAACCTTGAGTGTTGTTTAAAAACATCACCATTCTGAATGGCAGACTGGCTTTAATTTGACAATTGTTTTTTTCAAAAAATGATTACAGATGTTAAATAGTGGATGCTTATCAGAGCTCACGAATGTACAGTGGAAACTGCATCACCGTCTGGTACAAAGGCTCCAATGCACAGAGACAAAAAGAGGCTTGGTCAGCTCCATCATGGGAACTGGACTCCACACCACTGAGGACATCTTCAAAAGGCAATGCCTCAAGAAGGTGGCATCCATCACCATCCAGGACATGCCCTCTCCTCGTGACTACCATCAGGGGGGAGGTACAGAAGCCTAAAGACCCACGCGCAATGTTTTATAGGAGTAGCTTCTTCCAATCAGTCATCAGATTTCTGAACACATCAACACTACCTCGTTACTCCTCTTTTGCACTAAATATTTTTTATTGTCACTTATAATTTTTTTATGTGTGCACAGGGGAGGCTCAGCAGTCCCTATACTATTCTAGGAATTTAAAGAGGGCAAACCTGCTCCTAAAGCTGCAGATAAACTTTTATTGATGTGTAGCTGAGAACATAGTGACATACTGCAGGACAGTATGAATGAATGACTGAAATTTATTTCGGCCAGTACAAACATAACAAAAAGCATCATTTTCAACGATGATTTCATAGGACAAAATTACAACAAAAACACAGATATTCTTTAAAACAGACCGAAAGGGTGTAGGCTGAAGCTACAGCTTATTACGCCTACCCTTCTTACTTATACAACAACATATTTGGCATCAATCATCACACCAAAACAAAAAAATTCATAATCCTTTAACACAAAATCCAATTCCAAGTATCATTTATTTACATTACTCCCATTCATTTTAAATCATGTATCTTATATTTGTTCATTAAATTATTTTTAAATAATTTTTTAAACTTGTTCAGTGCTGTGCATGTTTTTAAATTCTCACTACAACTGTTCCATAGATTCACCCCTCTGACTGAAATACAATGATTTTTCACATTTGTTCTTAATCCTTTGTTTTTGAAATATACATGGCCCTCCCAAATCATGTTAATTTTCTCTCATTTTAAACAACCTTTGGATACTTTGTTGTAGCTGTCCATTTTTTACTTTATACATAATTTGTATTATTTTAAAATCTACAAAATCTCTGAATTTTAAGGTGTTTAGTTGAATAAATAGTGGATTGGTTGGCTCATAACTTATTTACAATTTGCATGACTTTCTTTTGGAGTAGAAAAATTGAGCTTGTATTTGTTTTGTATGTATTTCCCCATACCGCTACACAGTAAGTCATGTATGGGACTATAAGTGAACAGTATAATGTATACAAAGATTCCTGATTTAAGAAATCTTGCGCTTTGTACAGTATTGCAATAGATTTTGACATTTTTGCTTTGACATAATTTATATGTGGTTCCAGCTTAATTTATTATCTATTACCACTCCTAAAAATTTTGTTTGATACCTTATCAATTTCAACATCATTTATTCCAAGTTTACTATATGAGTTTGATACATGGTTTCCAAATATTATGAATTTAGTTTTACTTAGATTCAGTGATAATTTGTTAGTATCAAACCATTTCTTTATAATTTTTAGTTCTTTCTCCGCTGTATCCAAAAGTGGTTTCAGATGTTCCGCACCACAAAATATAGTTGTATTATCAGCAAATAATATACATTTTAATGTCTGAGAGACCATACATATATCGTTTATATACAAAATGGTACACCAGCTGTAACAAGATAAACCAAGATGCACTTCAACGATTGATCAGGACTGCAGAGAACACAACTACCAGATATGGAAACCATCTACAGCTCACGCTGTGATGAACTTATCTCAATCTAGTAATCACCAGCTCAACCTCCCACCGTCTGGCAAGAGATACAGAACGTCTCTGCACAGAGATTCAGACTGAAAAACAGCTTTCCCCCCCCAAGGCTGTCATTCAACTGAAAATTGTTTCCCCCTCCCTCCACCAACCCATAGCCCATGGCAATCTCTAAGTGCAATCCATAGGGACGTGCAATATTTGGGTTTAAATGGGGCAGCTACCTTCCTTTGATTCCAGAGCTCTTTTTTTAAATCTCAGCTTTAATTCTTGATGCTCCTTTATATTTAATAACATGGGCATGTGCAATACTTGAATGGGGCAGCCAATGTTTCTTTTAATTTTAGCGTTGTTTGTTTTTAATTCATTTGTAACTTGGATGTCATTCTATATAACTCAGACGTTATTTTAAATTTAGTTCAAAGTTCAAAGTAAAATTTATTATCAGAGTACATACTTGTCACCACATTCATTCCTATATAATGATTTGCACAGAAATAGAGGTAGTCTGATTAGCAAGTTTGTAAATGACACAAAGCTTAGTGGAGTCATGGATGGCAAGGAAGTTTTGCAAGGGATGCAGTAGATATAAATTGGGAGGAAACTCAGCTGGAAAAATGGCAGAGTGAGCTCCATTTGAACAAATATGAAGTGTTGCATTTCACAAGATCAAATGCAAGAGCAAAGTATACAATAAATGGCAGGATCCTTAGGAGCACTTAAGTACAGAGGGATTTTGTGGAGCAAGTCCACAGCCACCTGAAAGGTGCAAAATAAGTGGAGAGAGTGGCAAAAAAAAGGTGCAAAGCGTATTGACTTTCATGTTCAGGGCATTGGTTGTAAAGATTGGGAAGTGATGTTGCAACTGTATAAAACTTCGTGCAGGCCACATTTAGAGCAGTATGTGCAGTTTTGGCCACCACACTGTAGAAGGAATATGAAGGCTTTGGAGAGAGTGGGATCCACATACACTAACGGCACACCCTGACGCCTTCATGATCATTTTGGGGGATGTTAACCAGGCCAGCTTGAAAAAGTCACTAAATAATTACCATCAACAAATCACTTGTAGTACCAGAGGAAACAACACACTGGACCACTGTTACACCACCATCAAGAATGCCTACCGTGCTATTCCACACCCTCACTTCGGAAAGTCTGATCACCTGGCTGTGCTTCTACTCCCCGAGTATAGGCAGAGACTGAAGACTGCAACATCTATAGTGAGGAACAAGAAGATATGGACAAGGGAAGCAGAGAAGCACTTACAGGACTACTTTAAATCAGTGGACAGGACTTTATTCAGGGATTCATCTTCGAATCTGGGTAGGTATGCTGCAGTTGTTACCAACCTCATTAAAACCTATGTGAATGAGTGTCTGCCTATGAAAACTTGCTGTACATTCCCAAACTAAAAGCCATGGATGAACCAGGAGGTTCATCTGTTGAGGGCTGGATCTGTGGCGTGAGTCTGGTGACCCAGGTCTGTACAAGAAAACCAGGTTTAGCATGCAGAGGGCTATTCCAAGAGCAAAGAAACAATTGCAAGCGAGGTTGGACGTGCCATCAGATGGAAAACAACTCTGGCAGGGTTTGCAAGACGTTATTTCCTACAAAGCAAAACCCAATAGCATGGATGGCAGTGCTGCTTTACTACCTTCTATGCCCACTTTGCAAGGAAGAATATAACTTCACCTGTGACGATCCCTGCTGAACTCAGCGACCCTGGGATCTCCGTCTTGGAGGCCGATGTCAGGCTGTCTTTCAAGAGGGTGAACCCTCGCAAGGTGGCTGGCTCTGATGGAGTACCTGGAGTACCCAATGGAGTCTCTGAAAACTTGTGCCAACCAACTGGCAGAAGTATTCAAAGACATTTTCAACCTCTCACTGCTACAGTAGTACGTTCCCACCTGATTCAAAAAGGCAACAATTACACCAGTGCCTAAGAAGACTAGTGAGAACTGCCTTAATGACTATCACCCAGTAGAACTCACATCTACGGTGATGAACTGCTTTGAGAGATTGGTCATGGCTAGAATCAACTCCTGCCTCAGCAAGGACCTGGACCCTCTGCAATTTGCCTACCGCCACAATAGGCCTACAACAGATGCAATCTCAATGGCTCTTCATGTAGCCTTAGATCACCTGGACAATACAAACACCCACGTCAAAATGCTATTTGTGGCATATTGCTCAGCATTTAACACCATCACTCCCACAGTCCTCCCAGCTATAAAACCTGGGCCTCTGGATCCTCGGCTTCCTAACCGGAAGACCACAATCAGTGCGGATTGGCGATAATATCTCCACTTCACAGACAATCAACACTGGTACACCTCAGGGGTGTGTGCTTAGCCCAGTGCTCTACTTATACCCATGACTGTGTGGCTACAGATAGCATTTGAGCTATATACAAATTTGCTGATGATACAACCATTGTTGGTAAAATCTCAGATGGAAATGAGACAGCATACAGGAGCAAGACATACCAGCTAGTTGAGTGGTGTCGAAGAAACAACCTTGCACTCAACATTAGTAAGACCAAAGAGCTGATTGTGAACTTCAGAAAGGGTAGGAGAAGGGAACATGAACCAATACTCATACAGGAAGGGGGAAAGTGAGCAATTTCAAGTTCCTAGGTGTTAAGATCTCCGAGGATCTAACCCGGTCCCAACATATCGACGCAGCTATAAAGAAGGCAAGACAGTGACAATATTTCATCAGGAATTTGAAGAGATTTGGTTTGTCACCTAAACACTTGAAAATGTCTATAAAAGTACCATGGCGAGCTTTCTGACAGGCTGCATCACTGTCTGGTTTGGGAGCGGGCCGTGCAGCTACTGCACAGGATAAAAAGATGCCACAGAAAGTTGTAAAATTAGTCAGCTCCATCTTGGGTACTAGACATCCATTATTAAGGACTCTCATCACCCAGGACATGCCCTCTTCTCATTGTTACTGTCAGGTAGGAGCTACAGAAGCCTGAAGGCACACACTCAGCAATTCAGGAACAGCTTCTTCTCCTCTGCATCCGATTCCTAAAAGGACATTGAACCCATGAACACTACCTCACTTTTTTTTATATATTATTTCTGTTTTGCACTATTTTTAATCTAACTATTTAATGTACATATATATACTTATTGTAATTGATTTGCCTATTTTTTTTCATTCTATATTAGTGTGTATTGCATTGTACCAATGCTGCTAAGTCAACAAATTCCATGACACATGCTGGTGATAATAAAACCAATTCTGATTCTGAGTGTGAGAAAGATTCCCTAAGATGATGCCAGCATTAGTGTGTATTAGCTAATAAGGAGAAGCTGGATAATCTTGAATTACTTTTTCCGTCCCCCCGTCCCCCCACCCCGGAGCAACAGAGGCAGAGATCGAGGTTTATAAAATGAATGACATAGATAGGGTCAACAGAGCAATTTTCAGAGGCGAGGAAATGTCAAATACTAAAGAGCATAGGTTTAAGCTGAGAATGTTTGCAAAATAACTTGTTTTCTTCATATATATTTCTATAATTATGGGTAGAGCTTAGGAGGACGATGGCATCTAACAATGACTCCTTTGCTTCCATCTTTGGAAACAGCTCTATTTCTATCTTTGCACGTGGACATACCCGACCAAAACTTTTCCATGGAGGGCTTCCAGACCGTTCGGGCTCACCAGAAGTGCACTGAGAGCGGTAAGCGTAAAGGAGTTGGGGGCTTGCTGTTCTGGTTAACAACGGATGGTGCAATCCTGGTCATATTACGATCGAGGAACGTGTTTGTAGCCCGGATATTGAACTTTTTGCAGTTGGACTCCGGCCATATTCCACCGAGATACAACACTGGGTGTCATGGGAGGCTGTTCCTGCCTGTGGCCATCGAACTTTGCAGCTCCTCCTGTGGAGGGTCAGACACCCTGAGCCAATAGGCTGGTCCTGGACTTATTTCCATCTGGCATAGTTTGCATATTGTTCTTTGATTGTTTGTGGTTTTTTCATTGCTATATTTATGCTCTATTCTTGGTTGATGCAGCTGTAACAAAACTCAATTTCCCTCGGGATCAATAAAGAAGTCTATGTCTATGATATCACAAACAACAGGAATCCTGCAGATGCTGGAAATTCAAGCAATACACATCAAAGTTGCTGGTGAATGCAGCAGGCCAGGCAGCATCTCTAGGAAGAGGTACAGTCGATGTTTCAGACCGAGACTCTGACGAAGGGTCTCAGCCTGAAGCGTCGACTGTACCTCTTCCTAGAGATGCTGCCTGGCCTGCTGCGTTCACCAGCAACTTTGATGTGTGTTGCTATGTCTATGATATCTCTCTTTTTTCCCCTTTCAAAGTTCTTTTGAAGACCCTGACCTGGAGTTACATGCTAACTTCGGTTCTTTGCGGAAATGGAACCCGCTCTCAGGGCCTCACAACCAGCCCCTTTTCAATATGCCAAAGACGCAGCCTGAAAGACTAGCTTGCCCTCAGGGTGCCAGATTTTCATGACTCTGGAGGCAGGCGGATTCAAGGTCGGTGCCGCCACCTGACGTGTCGTGGGAGTACACGGAAGATCGAAAGCAGCGGGCTGGCTGCTGCCTGTGTGCCCAGAGACCCGAGTTCTTTGGGCACAGAGCTCAGAAAAAGTGACACAACAGACTTTTAACACCATAAATCAGCGAGTTGTTTTGTTAAGTCTCCCTTCTCACTGTGAAAACTGAGACACCTCTTTTTCCCTTATTAGGGAGAGAGAGCCTGTGGTATGTCAAATACCACGTGAACGAGTAGTCTTTGGGGTACTGAAAGTCTGTGTCTTTACTGACGCTTTGCTGCACGCTTGAGTGCTCAGTAAGGGGTGCCGATGCTGATGGGTGGGGGGGGGTCACTGCTTTGCTGCTGCTTACGCAAGGGAGGGGGAAAGTTGTGGGGGGCTTTGGGGTACTAACATTTAACTGTCATTCATTCTTCGGGGCACTCTGTTTTCGTGGATGTTTGCAAAGAAAAAGAATTTCAGGATGTATATTGTATACATTTCTCTGACATTAAATGTACCGATTGAAACAATAGAGTGATAGGTACCTGAAATGCATGGTTAGGGAAGGTGATAAAAGCAATAACAATAGCAATGTTTGAGAAACATTTAGACCAGGGATCCGAACCTGGAGTCCACAAACCGATTGCTTAATATTTTGGTCCACAGCATAAAAAGGTTGGGAACCCCTGATTTGGACAGACAAGAATGGTGGGATCCTATATGCACAGGCATGTGGGAGTGTATTAATTTGCATCACGATCAATGGATCTAATCCACAGCTGTATAATGTTTCATGTTCTATCTACCCATGACAAGGAAAGTTCCCAGCACTCTGGAATCATGGTTCACTTGTCCATTCTGTAATCATCAAGTCACATAAAGCACAGAATATATTCCACCTTTCCAAATGACACCAACATACAGCACCCATCAAAGAATATGAATGCATACTGTGACTGGATCAATGTCCATGAAGTAGCTTTGGCGTCAAGGCTATATGTTTTCAATTCAAAATATTCAGGTTTTTATCTTTAAAGGCTATAGTGATTTTACTTGAAGCAGAATTTTCTATAATCAGACCTGATTCATTCAGTAAGCACAAATATACAGATTTCTATTGATTTACCAAAAAATTATTAAAAGCTTAAAATGTTGACACAGCACAGATCAGCATGGTGGTGGGACAGGCTTTGGAAAGTGTTGGACTGTCAGAAGCCTCAAACTAATTTTTTGTACTTTCTTTCTTATAAGTAATATGTGATCAGTGCAAATAACACTGGACAACAAATATTTTGCTTCCTGAATACTTCTGGGTGTATCTTATGGATTCAGGGCTGTGGATCATGAAAATCACCATGAAAGTTCCCAAACAGGCAGAACTTTTTAATATCACCTATATTTGTTATTTCAATTCATAATTCGAGTCAGAATAACTGATTTAAAAGAGCATTTTTGTTGGTCCACAAATCAAACAGATCATCAATGACAGGAAATTTGAAGAACTTCTAGTGGGACAGGAGAAAATTGCATGGAAGGCATTCGAGTATGTTGCTCAAAATTTTGTCAGCTACAGAGCACCAAACATGCAGCTGGTTGACAACATGCTTCAAGCACACAAACCATGAAGTGCAACATGTCACCAAAGGTTCATTTTCCGCATTCCCATTTAGACTTCTTCCCTGCAAATCTTCGCGCTGTCAGTGACAAACATGGTGAAAGGTTTCACCAGGACATTACAGTCATGGAGAAATGGTATCAGGGCAACTGGAATCCATGAATGCTGGCTGATTATTGTTGGACACTTAAGCAAGAAGCTTCAGATGCCAAGTACAAACGAAAATCATCAACAAAACATTTAGCTTAGTTGAACTGTTGCAAAGCATCAGCAATATTATGCAATTAAACACATTAACATCAATAACAGTTAATTTCTTGTTTCTCCAAATTCCTATATGATACAAGTAGTCTGAAATTATAGCTTCAAGCGGTCTATCATAAACAAAAAAAATTCTGAGGAAGCAAAACTTGGGAAAAAATTGTTGTCCAGTGTTACTTGTAATTAATTTCTTTTAATTAAGTTGGCCTCAATGCAAATAAGTCAGTTACAGCACAGAAAGAAATCATTTGGCACCTTGTGTCCATGTCAGTTGAAAGTAATGCCTACATATTCATATCCTATATATTTCATTTTTGTGCAAGTCTCTTACATGTAAATTTATTAAATCCCCCTAGAAGTTCATAAAAATAAAAATCCCATATCCAACACTTTAACCAAACTGTAATGGTTAGGCAGAATTATATTATAGAGAAACAACATGGTGGAAGAACTCAGTAGATCAGGCAGCATCTGTGGAAGCAAACGGATTGTCAACATTTCAAGACCCTTCAACTGGAGTCCAGATGAAAGGTCCCAACCCAAAACATTGACTAGTTCCCCCAACTGGTGCCACCAACTGAGTCACACGGTTCTCCAGCATTAATGCCCCAGACTCCAGCATCTGCAGTTTCTCAATATTATAAACAAGTTCTGAGTAAACACATGGTTTGCCTACATTTAGACTCCATATTATAAATAAGGTTTGGCACGGACTCAGCAGGTCAGGCAGCATTTATTGGGTCCTGATAGAAACATAGAAAATAGGTGCAGGAGTAGGCTATTCGGCCCTTCGAGCCTGCACCGCCACTCAGCATGATCATGGCTGATCATCCAACTCAGAACCCTGTACCAGCCTTCCCTCCATACCCCCGATCCCTTTAGCCACAAGGGCCATATCTAACTCCCTCTTAAATATAGCCAATGAACTGGCCTCAGCTGTTTCCTGTGGTAGAGAATTCCACAGATCCACCACTCTCTGTGTGAAGAAGTTTTTTCCCAATCTCGGTCCTAAAAGGTTTCCCCTTTATCCTCAAACTGTGACCCCTCGTTCTGGACTTCCCCAACATCGGGAACAATCTTCCTGCATCTAGCCTGTCCAATCCCTTTAGAATTTTATACGTTTCAATAAGATCCCCCCTCAATCTTCTAAATTCCAACGAGTATAAGCCTAGTCGGTCCAGTCTTTCTTCATATGAAAGTCCTGCCATCCCAGGAATCAATCTGGTGAACCTTCTTTGTACTCCCTCTATGGCAAGAATGTCTTTCCTCAGATTAGGGGACCAAAACTGCACACAATACTCCAGGTGTGGTCTCACCAAGGCATTGTACAACTGCAGTAGTACCTCCCTGCTCCTGTACTCGAATCCTCTCGCTATAAATGCCAGCATACCATTCGCCTTTTTCACCGCCTGCTGTACCTGCATGCCCACTTTCAATGACTGGTGTACAATGACACCCAGGTGCTGATGAAGGATCTCAGCCCAAAACGTCGACTGTATATTTGCATCCAAAGATGTTGCCTGACCTGCTGAGCTCCTTCAACACATTGTGCGTATTGCTCTTGTGTTTATAATTAGCAGTGATGGGATGGGGCTGTTTGGAGAATGAATACCCCCAACATGCCAGGTTTGGGCCAAATGGCTGCAAATTTGCGGGGTTTGTTTTGGTTTGGTGGAGTGTGATACTCACCCTGGCAGTGCGGGTCAGATCGTTGAACTTCTTGCGGCACTGCAGCCAGGTCCTGGGAGTAACACTCTTGAGGTTGACATAGAGTGCCACTTCCCTCCAGGCCTGGCGCAGCGTCTGCCGAGGCATTTTCCTCCCATCCGAGGGGAAGAGAACCTCCTTGTGGGCCCTCACCTGTTCCACCAACACCTTCAGTGCCGCGTCACTGAACCTCGGCGCCCTCGGCTCTGACATCCTCGCCTCCAAACTCAAAACAGCGGGGCCGCTCTATTTTGGTCCGGCGGTCTTTAAACCAGCGTCCGCTGCGCCGGAAATCCCGCCCTCGCCAGTCGGCGTAGAGGGCACGGCGTTGGCAGCGCGCGCCAGCTCCGGAAATCCCGCCTCTCTCCCCCTCGCACGTGCCGAGCCGGCCGGACCGTCGGCGCCGGGACCGACCAATCAGGAATTCGTTCCCTAGGAAACGCCACCCATACTGGCCTGATGTGCGCCCGCCGTGAAATTGGCCGCGGGGCGCCGGCGCAGTGGCGGCCGGAGGAGCGATGCGGAGTTGACTCTAATGGGAGAGGGCTGAGGGTGAGGAAAGGGTCGGAAACTGCGGGGTTTTGGATAGGGAAGCCGCTGAAACATTTGCGTTAGCTGTTGAAAGTATGGTTAGAGAAGGTAGACATATTGAAAGTTAGAGAACGAAATAGAACAAAGGAAAATGAGAGCGGGGAGAAAATGAATGGGAAGAAACGGTGAGGAAGGGGAGCTCAAGTTTATTGTAATGGGCATACGTACCCAGGGTATAAATGTAATGAAAACTAGCACAATACATTAACTTCGAAGTTAATTTATTATCAAAGTACATATATGTTACAATATTCAACCCTGAGGTGTATTTGTTGCATATGGTGGCATATATGTACTTCGATAATATTAAACAGTTAAATCAAGATAAGGGGTGTAAAAACAAAAAATTAAAAAGTTATGAGGTGGTGCTCATGGGTTCAATGTTCATTGAAAAACCGGATGGCAGACTTGCCAAAGTGTCCACATATTTTCTTAGGCAGGTGTAAAATACATTTGTAAAAATCCTCAAATAATTCTTCCAGCACTTCCTTCGGGTCAGTGCCCATTTTAAAAGTTTATTTAAAACCCATTATGTTTCACACTCGGTGAAGCTTTGTCATTTTTTGCGTGGAGGCCAAGCCCTATTCTTCAATATTTTTCTTCTCCCCTCACTCCCTCGTATTGGCCAGTTGCTCACTCTCTGAGGTTTTGCAGTGCTTTGACCAACATGTGCTCCTCAACCAATCGACCAATGAGGCATTTAGATCAGAACTCAGTTTAATATCACCGCCATGCATTGTGAATTTTGTGGTCTTTGTGACAGCAGTACAGTGTAACACATAGAGAAAAAAAACTTGAATAAAGTATAAATATATACTTTAAATGAGTAGTGCAAAATAGAAATTATAAAGTAGTGAGGTTCCTGGGTTCATTCAGAAATTAGATGGCAGAGGGGAAGAAGCTGTTCCTGAATCGTTGAGTGTGTGCTTTCAGGCTCCTGTACCTCCTTCCTGATGGTAGCCATGAGAAGAGGGCATGTCCTGGGTGATGGGTTCCTTAATGATGGATGCCGCCCTTTTGAGGGATCGCTCCTTGAAGATGCCCTGGATACTACAGAGACTAGTGCCCATGATGGAGGTGACTGAGTTTACAAGTCTCTGCAGCTTATTTTGAACCCCACCCCCACCCTCTCCCATACCAGACAGTGATGCAGCAAGTTAGAATGCTCTCCACGGGACATCTGTAGAAATTTGCAAGTGTCTTTGGTGACATACAAAATCTCCTAAAACTCCTAAAGAGATAAAGCCACTGTTGTGCCTTCTTTGTAGCTTCATCAATACGTTAGGCCCAGGTTAGATCCTCAAAGATATTGACACCAGGGAACCTGAAATTGCTCACTCTTTCCACCTCTGATCCCTCGATGAAGACTGGTGTGTGTTCCCTCAACTTATCCTTTCTGAAGTCCACAATCAACTCCTTGGTCTTACTGACACTGAGTGCAAAGTCATCGCTATCTCTGGGATCTAACTGCACACTGTGGTTCTTAGATTAAAACGGTTTCCAATTCAAAAAACAACTTCTCTGTAATACAGCACTTTAGGATTCACTCTGAAATATGCCCAGTAAATACCATAAGATACAGGAGCAGTCCATCAAGCCTTCTCTGCCATTCGGCCATGGCTGATTTATTTTCCCTCTGATCCCCGATATAGTTGGTTCTCTAATCAGGTGGCAAAGAATATTCATCGCTGCAGTATCTCAAACTGCCTTTAGTGCTCTTAAAGTCGGACTTGGATAAATAGCATGGCAGTGTGGTGGTTAGCAGAACACTTTACACTACCAGCGACCCGGGTTCAATTCCCACTGCCACTTGGGGAGAACGTAGAAACTCCTTACGTGATCATGGGGGTTTTCTCCGGGTGCTCCAGTTTCCTCCCACAGTCCCAAGACACACTGGTTGATCGGTTAATAGGTCATTGTAAATTGTCCCGTGATTATAATAGGATTAAATTGGGGGATTGCTGGGCAGCACGGCTTGAAAGGCCAGGCTGTATGTCAATTAATATATGAATGAACATCTTCAGTACGTTGTGATCTGCTACAATGAAAGTGATGACAAGAGACAACAGTGTGATTTTTTAAAATGGGAAATATATTTAATTTGCATCTAAACATTAATCCAGCAGAGAGTAAAAACCCAGTTTACAGTAATAGCAGCCTTGGAAACTGTGCATGTCCTATATAAAAATAACAGACTTGCTCTATTGCATTAGTAATCAAAATAAATAAACGTTAATAAATATTAATGTTGCGTAATGACACACAATACAGTATCATGATTTTTCATGCATAGGTCGAGTCTATTGCATAATTTCCAGCTGGTTTGTATTGTGACTCCACACTCAGAGCTCCCAAAACAACACCCACATCTGGGATGCAATCGTTTATTGCTTTTACGGAAGCTGTGCAATGGATGTGGTTTAAGTGTGCCAGGAAGGAGCAGTTACTTTGTGAAAGCATCTGTTATTGGTAATGAAATATAACAAAGATTTGGGTTTTTAAAAAAAACATTTTAGAATTGCTACATTATAGGTCTATTCACATCGGTTTGATTTACGAATAAAAAATCCAGCAGTTTCATTAAAATATTAAAGATGAGAAATTCTGCAGATGCTGGAAGTCCAAAGCAACACACACACACACACAAAATGCTGGAGGAACTCAGTAGGTCCGGCAGCATCTATGGAAACGAACAACCAGTCGATGTTTCGGGCTAAGACCATTCTTCAGGACCGGAAGGGAAAGGGAAAGGAGGATAGCTAAAAGGTGATGGGTGAAGCCAGCTGGGTAGGAAAGGGTAAAAGCGATAGGAGATCAGGTATGATTGTAATGAACAACGGACAAGGTTTAAAGAGTAAAATGGTCTATTTCTATTTTCCTGTGTCTATTTTACTTCAGATGTACATTCTATAAGTGTGGAAGACAAATCATCAAAGTTGCTGGTGAACGCAGCAGGCCAGGCAGCATCTGTAGGAAGAGGTGCAGTCGACGTTTCAGGCCGAGAAGGGTCTCGGCCTGAAACATCGACTGCACCTCTTCCTACAGATGCTGCCTGGCCTGCTGCGTTCACCAGCAACTTTGATGTGTGTTGCTTTCAGTAATATAATCCCATTTTGATCAATATCAGTCAAAAGTTAACACATAGAGCTGAGTGTGGGAGTTGCTATCAAGTTCAAGACAAAAGTGTGTGTTCAATGGGAAACTTAAATACACCCGATAAACCTTGTTTCAGGTGAAATCAGTTCAAATCCAATGGCCAAATTTCATAAATTAATTAGCACTAAAGAAAGAACAGTGAATCAAAGTTAAAATCAGATTAGACAATGATCGAATCACAATGATATGGAAGGTAATTAGTCCTTGGGAAGTCTTTCATAATATCATTCTGTGCCCAATATCTCAGAAATAGGAGGTCCTGTTCGACTGTGAAGGGAGCTTGGTGAGTGGGACCAGAAGTCTCCACCCTTCACTCTCCCCCCACCTCAACTTGCTTCATCTGCCTCTAATTTAATTCTCTCTTTGCCTGCCTCCGTCTCTCATTTACCTGCCACTCTCTGCAAACTCCACCCCTGTTCCCTTCCACTTCCTGACACAACCTTCCTGTCATCTTGCAGCCCTCTCGATCCCACCAATCGCCTCATACTCCTTTTTCGTCATTCCCCTTCTCTTTATATTGGCCGTCTCGTCTCTTCGCTCTCAGTCCTGATGAATGGTTTCGACACCAAATGTCGACAATTCTTCACTTCCCCCCTCCCCCACCAACAAATACTAGTTGATCTATTGAGTTCCTTCAGTAAATTGTTCCTTCACCAGCATCTTTGGTCTCAATGTCTCTTGAAAAAATAAACTTGCATTTTCTTTCTACCAAAGTGGATGACCAATGCCTTCCACAACAATTGTATCAATGGTACAATTCCAAATCTATGAATACAATCCCAAATACAATTCCCTTCCTGTTCTTTTACAGAATAGTGCACTACTAAATTTAAAATCTCCAGCATCCACTCAATTCAAGAAACTTATTAATTTTTGCCTTTGTTTCTTTCCCTGTATTAGACTCCAATGTCACATAAGCAGTGGTTAGGAATGCAATTGAAACAATTCATTTAGGGCAGTAATACTTCCTCCAAGAGGTTTAAAAGGTATGAAATGACTCTCAAAACCTGATTTTCCATTTGCAGGTCAGGCAGCATCTCAGAGGTTTTCAACCTGGGGTCCACGACCACTTTGCTTAACGGCAGATGTCTATGGCATAAAAAAAGATTGGGAACTCCTGATCTATGGAGAGGACTAAAGGGTCAATACTCCAGACTGAGACTCTTCATCAGGATGTACTGAGGAAGGGTCTTGGCCCAAAACGTTGACTCTTTATTCCTCTCCTTCAATGCTGCCTGACCTGCTCAGTTCCTCCAGCATTTTGTGTGAGTTACTCTGGATTTCCAGCATCTGCAGAATCTCTTATGTTTCTGCTTCCCTCCTGTTACTTTCCTGTAGAATGAATACTGAAAAGGTGAATTTTGTATTCCTCTTCAGCATTCAGTTCGTGTAACCAGAGAAGGTGGTACTGTTTCAATCAAAAAATGACAAAGACAAATTACCAGCCATCTGCAAAACGTGCTTAAACACAATGAACAAATCCTTGGAGCAAAATAATATTAAAGAGTAAAAGTACCTTAAGAAGGATGTTCAGTGGTGGAAGACCTAATGACTTTTCTCATCATACATGGACAAGCTGGAGTGCATTTCATGACAAGTTTCACTTTCATCTTTTGAACAATCTTTGGTTTGAAATAATTGAAATGGTGGTGACACATATACAGATGTTCCTTCAGGAACAAGATTACTGAGCAGTAGGTCAGGAAGGAAAGCAAAGTGACCAAGGGTGGAAAAGGCCTGACAGGCTTTGATCTCCAATGCAATCCAATGTATCAAGTTAATGTTTAGACTTCACTCACTCCACCTTTGACCAGCCACTTTTTATACAGATGGGAACATAGCATGAATCTCAGCAATGCCTATTGTACGCTAGTGCAATCTAACTGCTTCTTCATTAGTTACAGCACAGTAGGTTATTGTGGTTGTGCAGGCCAATTTGTGGAGAGAAGCTTAAGAGAAGTTTGACAATAATAGGAGGCTGAACTTAATCATCTGTATGAACCAACGGATTTTGGAAATAACTCAGAAAACGTGTAGCTCGGGTAGTTGATGGTTGCGTTGCCATTGCTCTCCGATCCTGGCAATCAATCTGCAAATGTTTCGGCACCACACGGAACATTTCGTTAGTGTGCTGTTCACTTGTGGTGTGTCCTCCGAGTGCTTGGCTTTTATATACTTACCAATCAGTTGAGTGGTTGTCATTATGGAAACTCAATAGTGACATAGGGAGAGGGTCTCGTCACTGATTGGTTGCATGGCGAACTCTGTACGTTGTCTGCAATTTTGCCTGCATTGGCTTATAAATATAATTGAGTATCCATAATGATGACCAATCAACTGATCGATAAGTGTATAAAAGCCAACCATTCAGAGGAGACACATCACAAGGGAATAGCACACTGATGATGTCTCCTCATATGGTTACGAAATGTTTGCAAGTGATTTGCCAAGGTCAGAGAACAACTCAACCCAACCATCAACAGATATTGTTTCTTATAAAAATGGAGAATATCTCCTATCCCACTTGTATTAAATAAATATACCAAGGTTCCTCGGACAGACAAACTGACCAAGGTTGAATCATTATCTGATCAACTATCCCCAGTAACCTACATCTACTTTGTACCCATAACCAGCACCAGATTTAAAAAAAAACAAAATGTAATTGGTTGAAATTGTTATCAAGTTTTCACAAGAATGTAATGACAGCATGTTTCCCATGCAGGTAGTATTGTGTGTGCTGAGTTACTACATACAGACTGAATTTTACTTAAATAACAGTGTACAAACTTAACAGAGTTTACACAAGCTCAACAAAAGTTGGTTCCAGTGATAATATTTCTGTACCATACTTCATACATCTCCTGTGCAAAGAATTAACTACGATTTTGCTTCGGTATAAAAATACATGTATACTTTTTCTAATTTAAAAAAACACAGGTCATTGAATTTCAAAGATGCTTTCAATATATCACCAAATATCAAAAGTTAATTGGTCACAATGGTAGAAACCAATTCAATGTGGAAGCCTTGCATAGCTGGGACACCCTTTGGACCCAGAAATAATCCACTAGAATTGAAAAGATGCAATTCTCAAATTCTACAAGTGATTCAGTGGTAACCCATTGCATGCACAAGCACAATCTAAGTACCTCCACGTTAGCTGCAGTTCCATGGAAGTGTACTGTGGTTGTAATAGAGAAGCTGAAATTTGAGCCAAGCTGATGGTGATGCTAACTTGATTCTCCATAAAAATGTTCTGCACATTCTTGAGATATAAGTAATATTTTAAATAGTGCTCATCCCCATTATTTACAGATTTGTACCAACTTTACAAATATGCTTGAACTTTTAACCTTACCCAACCGAAAATGTTGGGGTGTCACAGAAAATTTCTTTGTCCCCACCATTTTTTGCATGGCGGCATATTTGAAAGTGTGTGAGTCGTTAACTTTGTAAACCTGTACAAAATTAAGGTGACCTACACAAGTCAGTCAATGCAATATTAATCACTCTTGCTGTCAAAAGTATAATCTTTCTCACTGCCTATGAAGTTAAAGGCCCATGACAGCTGAGGTCCAAACTTAATGGCAACTTCAGATCTCTTCTATGGCTCTTGCTTCCATGAATGGCATATAGACACAGCAAAGTCAGAGCCAAGTGGGCAAATACTCAATTCAATTTGTTAATGTAAACGGATGAGAATGGGACACATCTAGGAGATTAGCTACCAGTCTTCTCTGGCCCAATGACATAGGAGATAGATTGCAACTTGAGAGCATGTTCACAGAAGCTTCCTAATCTACTGAATCTGTAGATGGCATATTTACAGTCACAACAAATGTGTATCAGCAGGAACTACAAAACAACTTTTTTTTTTAAATTTCTGAAATAAACTACCTTAGTGATATTCTTCACCTCCAGTATTAACTTAACTTTTTAATCACACCTCACAACACCCTTTCCCTTCCCTAACAAGTGCAGATCTGAAATATTAATAACCTATTTACAAAATTAGTTCAGTTCTGTTAAAAATAGCAACTGCAATGTCATAGTCATGTTCAGCTCCTCACAGCAAAGAGATGGTGACAGGTCACGTTGGAATCAGTATCAACATCTTGGTCGACGTTAGGCATGGGAGGTAGCAACTTCCATTCGGCATCCTTCATATCTGGGCAAATGAGGAGAACACCAGCAATCACAATCCCATTCTGAAATCCGGAGAAGTTGCACATCTCAAATGCGCTCGGTAATATTTTAAGAGATGTGGGCCAGGTAGAGGAGGGGAGATCCCTAGTGCAGATGGAAGAGAAAGCGTTGCAGTATTTACTTTTAGTGTTGGCCGGCCTCTCGGATGCGACAGGCGACTGCAGTGATCAGAGCCGCTCCCTTGCCACTGCCATCCTCTGACTGCATGAGCTTCACCTGGCACCTGGGGGATAGGCGTTCGACCGTCTCATGCATTATCCTGGAGAAGCTGCAAGCAAGAAAAGGAAAACAATTATACATGGATCTGGAAGACGAAGATTAAAGATAAATAGGGCCAGGCATTTCAAATCCATCTGCACTGATATATGCCTTTTATGATGCATTAAATAGATAAGTTTAATCTGGTTCCTTTTGCCCCAATCCACAGAATACAACCAAACAACAACTAAATTATGGAGTAGCTACTCAAACATACACCACTTTGAGACCAAGCATGGGGGGTTGCACGGTTGATCCCAACTGACATGACATGCCTTTATTCAATCCAAAAACAGGTTTCAAAGCCAAAGAATACTTTATACTTTATTGGCGCCAAACAATTGATACTAGAACGCACAATCATCACAGCGATATTTGATTCCGCGCTTCCCGCTCCCTGGATTACAAATCGATAGTAAATATTAGAAATTTAAATTATAAATCATAAATAGAAAATAGAAAAATGGAAAGTAAGGTAGTGCAAAAAAACCAAGAGGCAGGTATTTGAAGGGTATGGCCCAGAACCGGGTCAGGAAGTTGAAGAATATTTTTAATCTTGAAGCGATAAAAACTAACAGCAATATAACAAGTCCAATTCAATTCAATTCAAGTTTAATTGTCATTCAACCATACATGAACACAGTCAGTCGAGACAGTGTCACCCTGGGGCTAAGATGCAAAACACTGTACCAGCAATCAGGTGGCACATAGAAGATAGCAAGCACATTAAGATATCTGTAAGATACAGCCACGCAAAAAGTATATAGTCCAGACCCGAGCCATGAACACCACAGAAATCTGCAGTCGACCAAAATACAGCTTGTCTTCAGCCGAGCAAACACTTGGGGGAGAGCATCAACTCCCCCCTGGGTGGTGCGCCTCCCACCCCCAGTGGTTCACACCGGCTCTGACGCCTCTCTCCTTGCAGCCGTAAACAGGCGACACCACGGATCGAGGCTTATGTCCTCGCTATGACCGAGGCCGCACAGCGCACACAGACCCACCACGCCACCCCCGTCTACCCCTGCTCTCTGCCAATAAATCAGTGAATTGGACTTGCGGCATTCCACATTAACAATGTCCAAAAGGGCTTGCGATCACAAGAAAAGCGACCAAGACGGTCGCTCGCTATTGGACTATACGCCTCTTTCGAGTCAGGCAGCAACACCATGCACAGTCCCTTCATCTTCCTAGCCAGTGAGCAACTCGCTGATGGGGTAGACCTGCAGTACTGAATGACTAGCAGGATCTTGCTGTCATAAGAAATGCACTTTAAAAGGACCCCATAGAAGCTGCTGCAATCAAATGCGCCTTAACGTATTAAACATACTTTGAGCTTTCTTCAAGGTAATTAAGCTAATTTAAACAGGCTTAAGTGAAGTTAAAGAATTTTAGATGTAATTATGTGTGCTTAAGCGTTCAAAAGAAAAGTTATCACCCCAGCTCACTCACTAGTTCTAACTGAACTCCCAAAAGCAAAAGCATGAATATGTAACTAAAGCTTTTCACTTCTACCAAGCCCCCACCCACACGATAACTACCATAGTAAACATGCAACACAAAATACAACAGATAGAAAACAGATACATAGCCCCTACAAATTGTATGGTATAAAGTTAGTGACTGTCTTGTGTGCAAAGAAATAGAGTAAAATAGAGAAGAATTACAGCAAACAAGTTGCACTCATATCTCAAATGCTTATAGGCATCCGTTAATCTCGTGAGACAATGGATTTGCGCCTTGGAAGGTTTCCAGGGCGCAGGCCTGGGCAAGGTTGCATGGAAGACCGGCAGTTGCCCATGCTGCAAGTCTCCCCTCTCCATGCCACCGATGTTGTCGAAGGGAAGGGCACTAGGGCCGATACAGCTTGGCACCGGTGTCGTTGCAGAGCAATGTGTGGTTAAGTGCCTTGCTCAAGGACACAACACGCTGCCTCAGCTGAGGCTCGAACTAATGACCTTCAGATCACCAGACCGACGCCTTAACCACTTGGCCACACGCCAACACATATCTCAAATGTTACCTTTTTGGAAAATGAATTGTGATAGAGAATGCCATTTAAATCATTAAGCCTCTCACTTGTGAAACAGCCATTTAGAGAGCGAGGCTATGTCATTACAAGAAAAACTATGCTGGTCTTAACAACAAGAGGAATTGATTATAGAAGCAGGGACATCTTACTGCAATTATACAGGACCTTGGTGAAACCACACCTGTAAGCAGATTGACCTTATTTTCAGAGGATCAATATTCCTACTGTGGAGGGAGTTCAGAGAAATATTAGCAGACTGATTCCAAGAATGGTGGGGTGAATGTATGAAGAGAAATTTAGGTTTCTGTTCTCCAGAGAATGGAGACTTGAAAGAGAATCTCACATAAGCCTACAAAAATCCAACAGGGCTGTACGTGTTAGAAGCAGGAAGGATATTTCTGATGGCTGGGAAAATCCAGAATATCACAGACATATAGAATATCATGAAATTTGTTGTTTTGTGGCAGCAGTACAGTGCATGGCATAAAAAATATAAATTACGATAAGAAATATATATATTTTTAATTAAATCAAATTAGTAGTGCCAAAAAAGAGCAATAACAGTGAGGTAATGTTCATGGGTTGGTCCATTGTCCTTTCAGAAATCTAACGGTGGGTGGGTAGAAGCTGTTCCTAAAACGTTGAGTAGGAGTTGCACACCTGGAAGCAGGGTTCACAGTTTAAGGATAAGGAATAAGCCATTTAGGACTAGGGTGAGAAAATTCTTGAATGCTCATCCTCTGGGATTCTTTTCCACAGAAAGCAGTTGACATTACATGATTATAGATATCCGAGAAGGAGCTGAATATTTTTCTTCGTGCTATGGAGATCAAGGGAGAAAGCTGGAACGGCACGGTGAATTTGGGTGACAGTCAAAATCATAACGAATAGCCTAACAGACGAAGGGCTAAATGGCCTACTTCTACTTCTATTTAGAGCAGGGGTTCCAAACCCTTTTTATGCCATGGACCAATACCATTAAGTAAGTGGTCTGTGGACCCCAAGTTGGGAATCCCTGACTGGAGCATAAGAACAGAATTAGGCCATTCAGCCTATTAAGTCTGCTCTCCCATTCCATCAAGACTGATTTATTGTCCCTTGCAACCCCATTGTCCTGTCTTCACCATGTAACCTTTGACACCCTTACCGATAAAGAACCTACCAAACTCCACTTTAGATATACCCAGTGACTTGGCCTCCACAGCCATCTGTAGCAATGGATTCCACAGATACATCACCCTCTGGATAAAGAAATTCCTCCTCATCTCTATTCTAAAGGGACGTCCCACTATTCTGAGGATGTGCCTTGTGGTCCTAGGCTCTCCCACTATTGGAAACACCCTCTCCACATCAACTCTATCTCAGCCTTTTAGTTACGATCTTTCTATGCTTTCTTTTCCACTTGGACTTTTGTCTCAGACATACTATATATGTTTTAAATTGTACCAACTGTCTCTCAAACAAAATCAAAAAACAATAGAAACAAGTAATCATTTGCTTTCAATTTCAGGCTTATTTCATACCTCACCCCAACACCGAATGGATAACACAGATTCAGATACAGATTTATTTATCACAAGTACAGCAAAACAGTGAAACGTGTCACTTGTATCAGCAACCAACACACCCGAGGACATGCTAAGGGGTAACCGGCAAGTGTCACCACACATTCCAGCGCCAACATAGCCTGCCCATGATGTTCGGCCAAACAACACAGATCCTAACAAAACAGAACATAACACACGACAATGCAACAACAGCAAAACAAGTTGCATTCCTTCCTCCCACCCACCCACCCATATACTGTACACAATCCTCCATTCCCAGGACAGTCCGTCTTCACCTTCCTGCAGACCTGTGGACTTGCAGACTTGGAGCTAAACTTCTGATCGACCTTCAAACTTTTTTATTCACCTCTTCACTTTGCAGCTCTGATTTTTGTTGTGGGTAACAGTTATCCACACTGGTTCAGGAGCCTGATGGTTGAAGGGTAGTAACTGTTCCTGATCCTGAGGGTGTGGGACCTAAAGCTCCTGTACCTCCTTCCTAATATAATCTCAATGATATCCTTGCTCTGATTCTGGAAGCATCTTGTTTGATATTCAAAAATACTCATTTAAGATCACTACCCCCACATGTAAGTTTCTTTTTGGTCTTCAATCAAAAAATACAAAAGAATCCATGAAAAACCACACACAGAGTCTGCCAAAGAACCAATGTGCAAAAGACAAACTATGAAAGTACTAAAAAAGGTAAATAATTAATACCGAGAACGTGAGTTGTAGAGTCCCTGAAAGTGAGTCTGTAAGTTGTGAAATCAATTCAGCATTGTGGTGAGTGATGTGCATTTAATATTTCAGTTATGTTTGAGTAATCTTGTATATATAATATTGTTTGATTAAGCATTCTTGTTCGTTTAAATAATTAATTACGGGTTATATGTATAAATATGTGAATTGAATAGGTCATCACATTACCACGTGAAATACGTGCCCCACTTAAAGTAATCACGGTTAGACCCATTTTTCAGACTCCTGTGTCTTCAATTGAATTAGTTTACTGTTACAAAACAGAACAATTTTCTTGGCCATTCAAGTTTTCAAAGGATTAATAGATTATCCAGTTACCCAAAGGATCAAATGTAATGATTCATGTTTATGTCATCATCTAAGCAACAAATACATGCCAACCATTTGAAATAAAAAAAGAATCTAAATTGGGATATCAGAAATTTAGAACATCCCTCATGCACCTTCAGGAAGTGCTGGAGATTGTGGCCAATATTAATGGAAGTTCCAATGTTAGTATTGAAAAAAAAAATCTGTGGAACAAGTAGATCCTGAGTTGAGGAACGGGGTATATGGTAACACACACATAGAACGCTAGGGAATCTCAGCAGGCCAGTCAGCATCTACGGAAAGGAGTAAACAGTCGACATTTTGGACCAAGACCTTTCTTCAGGACTGAGAAGGAATGGGGAAGGTACCAGAATAAAAAGGAGGGAGGAGGGGAAGGAGGCTAGCTGGAAGGTGAATGTGAAGCCAAGTGGGTGGGAAAGGTCAAGGACTGGAGAAGAAAGAATGTTTTAGGAGAGGAGAGTGGACCATAGGGAAAAGGGAAGGAGGAGGAGACCCAGTGGGGAGTAACAGGCAGGTGAGAAGAAGTAAAATGTCAGAGTGGGAAATAGAGGAAGTGGGGGGGAAGAAATTGTTCACCGGAAGAAGTAAATATTCATGCATATTTGGCCATCTGTGACCGAGACTATCGAGAAACACGTACACAAAGACCTCCAAGATAACTTACTGTGGATGCAGTTTGTACAACGTCCCGTCCAGTCCAACAGTGACCTTCAGGGTGTCCAGGTTACGGTTCTCCCTGATCTTGTCAACGATAGCCGCCAATCCAGCACCACAGAGCTGAGCTGCTCGACGGGAGACCACCCCACACACCTCCTTAACGATGATGCTGTCATCGCAAGTGCTCTGGAGACCCAGCTGCTGCAGGATGGTCCGGACCTGAAGCAATGCCAGTCGGTCGCTGCAAATGGCAGGAAGGCAAAGAGAAGGCATTAAGTGGCATGAGAGACCAGTGTGGTGGTGCATTTGTATGAAGAATAACAATATGAAGAGTAATAATTTCATATTAAGGGCCTAGAAAGAAGCAACATATGAAGCTAAATGTTACAGTTCAATCTGTATTGCTATAGATTAATAATTCCGTAAGAACATAAGAAATAGGAGCAGGAGTTGGCCATACGGCCCATCGAGCCTGCCCCGCCATTCAATAAGATCATGGCTGACCTGGCCGTGAACTCAGCTCTATCTACCTACCTTTCCCCGATAACCATTCATTCCCCTGCAATGCAAAAATCTATTTAACTATGCCTTAGATATATTTAATGAGGTATCTCCTTTGCTTCCTTGGGCAGGGAATTCCACAGATTCACTCATCTCTGGAGAAAGCAGTTTCTCCTCACCTTCATCCTAGATCTTGAGGCTACGTCTCCTAGTTCTAGTCTCACAGACAAGTGGAAACAACTTTCCTGCCTTAATCTTATCTGTTCGCTTCATCATTTTATAAGAATGCGTCTAAAAGACTCCCTCACATTATTCTGAATTCTAGGAGTGTAGCCACAGTTGACTCAGTCTCTCCAACCATAATCAATAACTCAATCATAAAGAAAAGGGGCGGCACAGTAGTGTAGTGGTTAGCACAACGCCTTACGGTACAGGCGACCCGGGTTCATTTCCCGCCACAGTCTGTAAGGAGTTTGTATGCTCTCCCTGTGATGGTGTGAGTTTCCTCCCACAGTCCAAAGATGAACCGGTTGGTAGGTTAATTGGTCGTTTTAAATTGTCCTGTGATTAGGCAAGGATTAAATGGGGGGAGTGCTGGGTGGCGTGGCTCAGAGGACTAGAAGGGCCTATTCTGCACTGTATCTCAATAACGAGTCACAAACTTGCACTAATCTCAAGGGATAAATCTGAAAGTCAAAGCAGTTACTTCATATGTTGATTAAACCTTGGATGGACAAAAGTGTGTCTCTGTGTCTCTAAAGTATTTTCTTTAGTTCATCTTGAAATGATGGAAGATGTTTTATAAATTAATGTAACACACTCAAAATGCTTGGAGGAACTCAGAAGGCCGGGGAGCAGCTGTGGAAAAGAGTAACCAGTCGACACTTCGGGCTGAGACCCTTCATCAGTCCTGATACTCAAGAACACCCAACTTGTATCAAGTTACGTAATCTCAGCTGGTCAGGAGTGGGGACAGGGAGTAAGAGTTGATATCTGTATTTGTGCAAAATATTTTGACGTACGTTCCTGGTCCTAACTACTATAAGTAGAACCTGGCAATGTTCATCTCATCTACTTATCACTTTCTGCTTCAAACTCATCTGTTCAAAACATAATCTGCCAGCATTAATATTCATACCATTGTCATCCTCATGGCTGAATTTTAAGAATTCAACCAGTGGTGATAAAAATTAAGGAACAAGCAATCTGCTTGAGGCTCTCAGGGAGTCCCAAAGGAATTTGACTGAAAATGGTGATAATTCATTTCCTGCCACAGTTGCTGCCAACCCACTGCGTTTCTCCAACTGCCGCAGTATCTCATCTCACCCTAATGGTTCCTTTACCTTAAGCTCCCTAATCAAATCTAGGTCATTACATAACACTCAATTACCATTCCCCTAGTGGGTTCAAATAATGGTGAAGGTGATACTTGGTTGGTGATGGTGCACTTTGTGGTGATGAGACCATTGTTCACCTGCTACATACCTCTCGATCTGAGACAGGAATTTGGTTTCAAAGATGCCTCGTGTCTTGAGCCTTTCTGAGATCCTCCCTCGAAACAGCAGACCTTGTTTTGTGAAATTGATGAGGATGTTACGGACAATCTCTCCTAAATACATCCCACTGATCATCTTTTCATAACTGGAGAATCAAGCAAAATCACATAAATATTAATATCTCCAAAAAAGTTCAAAGCAAATTCATTATCAAAGTACGTATGTCACCATATACTACCCTGAGATTCATTTTCTTGCCAATATTCATAGTAGAGCAAAGAAATACAACAGAATCAATGAACTACACACATAGACTAATAAACAATGTGCCAAATCATACAAATTGTGCAAATACAAAAAATATAATAAATAAATTCATTCATTCATTTTGTGCCGTGTTATATGACATGGGCGATCATTGACTTGACCGTGACTATTCCTGCCAAATTTTTCCTCAGAAGTGGTCTGCCATTGCCTTCTTCTGGGCAGTGCCTTTACAAGACAGGTGACCTCAGTTAGTATCAATACTCTTCATAGATTGCCTGTGGTCACATAACAAGGACTTGTGATATGCACCAGCTGCTTATACGACCTGCTCCCATGGCTTCACATGACCTGATTTGGGGGGGGGGCTAAGAAGGTGCTACACTTTGCCCAAGGGTGACTACAGGCCAGAGGAGGGAAGCAGCACCTTACACCTCCTTTGGTAGAGACATATTTCTACCGCGCCACACTAATAAATAAATAGATAGATAAAATAAATAGACAGATAAATACATATTGAGAATGTGAATTGTAGAATCCTTGAAAGTGAGTCCATAGGTGGTGGAATCAGTTCAGTGTTGATGTGAGTGAGGTTATCCATGCTGATTCAGGATAACTGTTGAATAAAATTCTGCCTAAATTGCCTTTTAAATGCATGGCTCCTTTCCATTCCCCTGTTTATTCCTCAGGAGGGCAGCTTGCCAAACAGAAAGCATCACCATTGTCAGCAGGTTTGCATAATGATGTTGGCATTGGTTCTCAGTGAGAGATTGTCCTCAAGTTCAGAGAAAAGCAGGCAAAATGTTACAATGAATAAAAGCAAGAAAATTGATCAGCCGAAGTCACACTGTTAGTTGGCAACAAATAGGTCTGTTAGGTACAAGAGGCTAGAAGATGGTGAATTCTGAAGACAGGGGAAAGAATCCACAGTCTGTGTTGAGGACTCCCAGCCAAAGAAATGGGAACAGAGAGGAAGGTAATGAAGGAAAGCTTAACATTGTGTCGAGTTTGGAATTGCCAATATCATTATTCATAAGTACTGTTTATACTGCCAATCTGTGAATTCACAAATAATGAACAAAAGTGTTATCAAACTAGAGTGGACAGCCATCATCATTGATCCTAACACCCAATACTATACTTCTCATTTCTGTGGCCCCTCAGAGCACCACACTCGAATTTTGGTCCAAGTAATTGTGAAGCAATTGACAGCTTGCCATTTTAAAATCTTCTCTCATCTTCCTTCATTCCAAAGCCTTTAAAACAGATTGGAAGGACATTCTGTAACCAGAGGGTGGGAAATCTGTGGAAGTCATTGCCACAGACGGCTGTGAAGGCTAAGTCATTGGGTATATTTAAAGTGGAGGTAGATAGGTTCTTGATTAATAAGGGTGTCAAAGATTACGGGAATGGCAGAGCAGACTCAATCAGCTGAATGGTCTAATTCTGCTCCTGTGTCTTATGGTCTTACAGCATCACTGTGACGGAGGGCGCTCGGGAGATGCACTCTGTACACATGTGCATTTACACACATACACAAATATCGCCTTGTCGTTCTGCTGTCGCTGTGAGTGCACTTCATTGTCTTTCCCTGACTATATTCTTATAATGGGTTGGCTTTACGTTACCTTTCTGGCCAAACACTTCAGAATATTCCATTCCTTTAGCGATGGGGATGTATAAGTGTGTATATATAGTTTGTATACTGTATATTTTGTAATAGGATTGTAATTTCATTGTGTGGTGCATCATTCTCTAATTCAAGTAGTGTCTCAAGTTAGCTTTGTGGGTAAATAAAGATGGTATGTCCTAGTACCTACAACATGGGGGGCTTCGCTCTCAGTTGGGGGAGAGAGAGATCGAGCTGCCTGGAGTTCACACTGGACATAGTAAGTAGCTATAATTGTGTTCTCCAGTAGATACCTTTCCGTAAATATTGTCAGTATTCTTTTTGTTCACTCATTTTTGTAAGCTGGGTTTGTGACGTACAGAATAAACACCCTTGCACTAAAGTGCTAAGCCACTCCAGCCATTTTTTCCCTTGGGTCGAAACACACATATTGCTACAATCAAAATCCATGTAATCATTCTTTATTTAAGAGAAGCTGGCTGTACCAATGGATAACAGAACCTAGCCATTTAACATCCACATATTCCATGGTTTTCAGTAACTTACTGAATGGTAACCAGGAATCTTGACTCCGCCATCTACACCCATGTCCCCTCCCAACCATGCTGAAGCAGCTGATTTCCCTTATTGTCATAGTGCTCCAGTTTAACTATTGTCCCGCCAGCAACATAGTTGGTTTCAGAAGTTTATACCACCAGAAAATCACCATACAATACCTCTGCCTCCCAGGATTCAGTGAAAGCTTATCCACTTCCATGTCAAATTCAGTCCTGATGTCGTCTAGGCAACCATTGTCACCAAATGCTCCCCACTCCGTATTAATGCACATCCGTCCTTCATCTCCTTCAACCATCTCCACGTTCCTCATTTCCTCTATGTAACAGGCATTGCACCCTGTTCCTGCAGAGATGAAAAGACACATTATGTGAACCAAGTTGAGATACAAAGGATGGGCTTCAGAGTGGTATGAAGCAGGGGTTCCCAACCTGGGATCCATGGACCTGTTGATTAATGGTGGGGGTCCATGGAATGAAAAGGTTGGGAACCCCTGGACTAAAGTGCAGAGATGGAAGAATTAGGGAAGCTGACATTAGAATAACCAAGACCACAGGTGGCCAAAAGGCAAAAGTCAACAGATGACAGATTTCCCTCCCCAAAGTTTATTTTACAACAACCTGGTAGTTTCACAGCCACTGTAGCTGAAAACAAACCAAAACTGCTCATAGACTAAGCCCGGGGGTGACTCTGTATGATGTGCTTCAAATAATGATGTTCCAAAGTTCAAAAGAGTACGTTCGATCCTTTATTAAGAAACCAGCAAAGACAAACAATCTTGCAGCGATACAAAACTAGTAAAACTAAAACTAGCAATATAACAAAATAAGAGGACTAATAATGATATATTAAAGCAATCTAGTAGTAGTGGTCAACAAAACAAGTCAACCTATGGCTCACCCTAGACTAAATTGAACTAACAATGAAGAGTGAATACATAACTATTCTCATTCGCTTCTACCACCCCAGCCCACGTGACAGATTACCCATAATAAACGTGCAACACAAAATACAGTACAGACATACATGTTGTTGAAAATGTTTATGCTCAGCTTATTTGTTTCCTTTGGCTTAAATTGCCCACTTGCCCAAGTGCAATCGTAGCTTATTCCTTGATTTTCTGGAATGGTGGCCCAGTGGAACTTGTTGTGTTTGATGCTGAGGGATATTTGGTCACAAGCCTTGAAGGATATTCAACTGAACTTCATTGGCAACGCTGGTTGGACAGTATGTGTACGCCTCCCATGTAGGAGTGGCACAGGTATAACACTATTAACTAGTACAACAGAACTTATCTCGCAGACAGATTTGAAACACAAAAGGGTGCTGATAGAAACATAGAAAACCTAGAGCACAATACAGGCCTTTCAGCCCACAATGCTGTGCCGAACATGTACTTACTTTAGAAGTTACCTAGAGTTACCCATAGCCCTCTATTTTTCTAAGCTCCGTGTACTTATCCAGGAATCTCTTAAAAGACCCTATCGTATCTGCCTCCACCTCCGTCGCCGGCAGCCCATTCCACGCACTCACACTCTCTGTGTAAAAAACTTACCCCTGACTTCTCATCTGTACCTGCTTCCAAGCACCTTAAAACTGTGCCCTCTCGTGTTAGCCATTTCAGCTCTGGGAAGAAGCCTCTGACTATCCACATGATCTATGCCTCTCAATATCTCATACACCTCTATCAGGTGACCTCTCAGGAGAACCACTGGGGTGGCATGACAGCATAGCGGTTAGCGTAACACTATCACAGTGCCAGCGACCCGGGTTCAGTTCCCGTCAAAGTCTGTAAGGAGTTTACCTCCAGTCAAGTACTCACCTACAATGAGACCAACTTCGCACTGGGGATCATCATAGCCACAGGACATCATTGTTCCGACCGTGTCATTAACAATTGCCACAACATCCAAGTCAAACTCCTGAATTAGATATGAAATAAAAATGTTTACGCTGCAACTTACAGCCATCAGAATACAGGTATAAGAAAGGTCACAGGTCAAAGTGCAAAAGGAAGGCAGTCACGACATGGCGATATAAACGTACAACGGAGTGGTTGGAGTATCTCAGAAACTGCCAATCTCCTGGGATTTTCACACACACCAACCTCCAGAATTTCCAGAGAATGGTGCAAAAAAAACAAAAACACATCGAGTGAGCGGCAGTTCTGTGGGCAAAAACACCTTGTTAATCAGAGAGGTTAGAGGAGAATGGCCAAACTGGTTCAAGCTGACAGGAAGGTGACAGTAACTCAGAAAACCACGCGTTACAACAGTGGTGTGCAGAAGAGCATCTCTGAATTCACAGCATGTTGAACCTTGAAGTGGATGGGCTACAGCAGCTGAAGACAACACCGGGTTCCACTCTTATGATGTTACAATCCCAAGACAGTGCTGGACATTAAGGACCTAAAATACTGCAGGCCTGCCCCATCAGTGAGTTGCTTATTGCTGGAAAAACTGTAAGAGCTGCTCGTGTTGCTGCCTGTGTCAGAGAGGTGTTGAAGGAGTCGGTGTGCAAAAGCAGTGTGCAGTAGTGATCATCTAAGTCGCTTTTCTTGTGATTGTAATACCCTATTGGTCATCGATAATGTGGAATGCTGCAAGTCCGATTCACTGGTTTATTAGTGGACAGCAGGGGTGAACATTGGGTAAGGTGCGAGGCCTCAAGCCGCAGTGTTGACTGTTTACAGCCGCCCAGGAGGGAGGCGTTGAAGTTGCTGCGCTCTACCGGAGACGGTGTGGCACCACATCCAGGCTGGAGTTGGTGCTGCCCCCAGTGTCTGCTTGGCAGAAGACAAGCTTCATTGCAGGCTGCTGCAAAATTCATGGACTCAAGGTCTTTTGACTACTTTTTTTGTGTGTGTGACTGTATTTTACTGATATCTTATTATGTGTCTGCTATCTTATTTGTGCTATATGTGCCTTGTGCCGTGTGTGACTGTTGGTACTGTGATTTGTATCTTGGTCCCAGCTATTTCGTTTGGCTGTGTTCATGGCTATTCATGTATGGTTGCTTGACAATTAAACTTGAACTTGGCAGACTGATCTGGAGCCAAGACAGGAAGATAGACAAGGAGGATCAGTGAGGTCTCCTCTCCTACTCCTGGGTACTGCGATCTATATGATAACTCTCAGCTCTTCAGACTGCAAGGCAATTGCAGACAGGCTGGGCTCAACCTAATATTTTCTTACCTCTCTTCTCCTGATGGCTTCTCGAAGGAGATCAACGATATCTTCACCTTCACAACCAGTAGCTTTGAATCCCTTGGTCCATTTTAAAAGAATTCCCTGCAGGATGTAAACGCATCACCATTAGCGCATGACCAGCTATTTGTTCTCATGCACCAAGTGGAGATGTTGCTTCAGACGTTCCAGCTTTTGTTACACATGGGTGAATCCATGTGTTCTGTGATCTCCCACCTCCTCACGCTCAAACTTACTACCTGCATATTCTGAATTGAACCATCAGTCCAAAGGTTATGCAGCCTCTGGTCACGGTTCAGGATGTCTTAGCAGGGACTCTTTTTGTTTGGAAGAAGACTGGCTATACTTGAGAATTCAAACATTTCCTGGTCTACCACTACCAAATCAACTTTAGATCAGAAATTGAGTAAAACTCTTGTCTGCCTCATGCAAAAACTCAGAATCTCATTGAAAACCTATTTCAGCTTCCTCCCAAGTCAGAATTAACCATAGAATTCTCCATCTTGAGTGAGGTACCTGTAACTGTGGGCTCTTTTGTTTAAGTTCTGGTCCTTAGGGTTCTTCCTAGAGTCAAGAATGGTGAATAATCTTAATTCTAAGATTTCAGTTTACTTCAGAGTACAAACAAACATACAAATACTAAGTAAACTAAATGAAGAGCTGAGAAACGAAGCTAAGAGGAGAATTAATGCTGAGGGGTGTAAGTCAGAGGAATAAGGATGGAGCTTCTGGAAAATCTATCACTTTTATAGAAGAAATTCCTAAGATAGGAAGAAATTAATTAATAGGCTTCATAATTAAAACAATTACATCACATGGGTAATGTGCTAATACTTAGCCAATGAAAAATGAGAAAAATGATAAACCATTAGTTTAGCTGCTATACCGCTTTCTGCCAGTGAATGTGAAAAATACATGAGTTTGTTAAAAAGTACAAATCTTATAAAAAATATACTTTAAAAAAACAGTGGTTCCAACATAACCAATTGCTGAAGTCTGGGTAATTTTAATTGCAGTGCATTTTTAACTAGATGGCAAAATATAGGACATTGCAATTTATTAGTTTGGATTTAAACCAAAATGTAATGCATGGGTAAAGCTAAGAGAGCATATGACCCTGTGCTGCCCTTTTCCTTTGAGGTTGACATGACCCAAAAGGTATGTCTATGAAGGTTCTCAGTCATCCAGGTCATTGTATATCAAGCAGTAGTAAATCAAGGCCACTGGACTTGCTGTGTTGTCTAGAAGACGTTTTGCCACTCATCTGAGAGGCTTCTTCAGTTCTGATCCAAGGAACTGCACAGATCTGCAAATTGGCGAGACAAAACAACCACTTCACTAACGCAAACACGAGGAATTCTGCAGATGCTGGAAATTCAAGCAACACACATCAAAGTTGCTGGTGAACGCAGCAGGCCAGGCAGCATCTCTAGGAAGAGGTACAGTCGACAGTCCTGGCCTGAAACGTCGACTGTACCTCTTCCTAGAGATGCTGCCTGACCTGCTGCGTTCACCAGCAACTTTGATGTGTGTCACTTCACTAACGGATGGCCCAACACAGGAGGGCTAACACCGCGGGTCGAGACTTGGCTCTATATCTACACCTAAAGGACACGGGACACTCCTTTGATGATAACAAGGTGGACATTTTGGACAGGAAGGACAGGTGGTTTGAAGGAGAAGTTAAGGAGGCCATTTTTGTCAAACTGGAAAACCTAACTTGAACAGGGGGTGGGGTACGGCACCACCTATCAGCTACTTACAGTGCATCTCTACCCCGGCGTCTCCACAGCTGTTCACACCTCCATTCATGTAAAGATAAGACTAATGACCCTCTCATTACCTCAATGATTCTTAACAACCCTCTTGTGATTTCTCTCCCTTTAAACAACTCACAGAGTTTTTAAGCCAGAAAACTACCCACCATGGATAAGAACTGAAGAAGCCTCTCGGATAAGAGGCGAAATGTCTTCTAGACAACGCAGCAAGTCCAGGTGCCTTGATTTACTACCGGTTAAGACCCAAAAGGTAGTGACTGATTTGCCTGTTAGGACCTAATTTTTCATATATATATTGCTTATTGAAATTAATAGCTTTTTTAAATGTATTGCACTGTAATGCTGCCACAAAACAACAAATTTCACAATGTATGTATGTCAGTGATATTAAACCTGATTCGGATTCTGGTTCGTTTCTTCTGAGAGGATCTGGCTGTACAGATCACCCCTGGGTGCACTGCCCGCAGTACTGACCTGATCCAAGTTCCTTTGTTCACACGGAAAAGAGAAGGTGAAGCCAAGTGGAAGCATACAGCCTTTCATCCCCATGTACTCCAGGAAATCACCAATACAGTGAACGATGTGATCAAAGAGCTATTGAACAAACAATGGCGAAGAAGTATTAGGAATTGAATGCACTTACGGTCAATACTCCAATAAACCATCTCAACCTATATCAGAGAATCATAGGGCACTCATCATCATCATTATGTCTTTAATCTGCTTATTCTTTTCTCTATACATAATCATGATTGTCCTCGGGAAACTTTTCTACAGAACTGGTTTGCCATTCCATTCTCAAACAAGAGAAAACCTGCAGATGCTGGAAATACAAGCATCACACACAAAATTCCGGACAAACTCAGCTGGCCTGAGTCCTGCCGAAGGGTCTTGGCCCGAAACATCGACTGTACTTTTTCCATAGATGCTGCCTGGCCTGCTGAGCTCCTATAGCATTTTGTGTGTGTTACCATTCCCTTCTTCTGGGCAGTGTCCTTACAAGACAGGTGACCCCCAGTCATTATCAATACTCTTCAGAGATTGTCTGTCTGGCGTCAGTGGTCGCATAACCAGGACTTGTGATATGCACCAGCTCCTCATACAACCATTCACAACCTGCTCGCGTGGCTTCATGTGACCCTGATCGGGGGGCTAATATGGTGCTACACCTTGCCCAAGGGTGACCTGCAGGCTAGTGGAGAGAAGGAGATGCTACGGACAAACTGAAGTTCAAGGATCTACCTTGTAACAACATGGGAAACAGGAGCAGGATGTAGGCTTTCACTCACTAAGATCATGGCAAACCTTCTACCTCAGTGCCATTTTCCAGTGCTGTCCCTGGGTGGAATGGGGCCAATGGGATTCCTCTACTGGAAGCTGGCGTGGATTTGATGGGCTGAAAGGCCTCCTTCTGTGTTGTAATAAGTATGCTATAGCCCTTGATCCCCTTAAGGTCCAGAAATCTATCAATCTTTGTTTTGAACAAAGACAACTGAGCCTTCGTGCCCTCAAGCATAGAGAATTCCAGAGTTTCATCATTCATCTACATGAAACACTGTTGTCAGAAAGCAGCATCCATCATCAGAGATCCTCACCACCCAGGCCATCAGGTAGAACGGACAAGAGCCTCAGGACTTGACCACCAGGTTCAAGAAGAGTTACTACCCCACAAACATCAGTCTCTTGAATAAACTATACTCAACTGCCCAACTATTGAGACGTTCCCCCCAACCAATTATCTCACTTTAAAGACTCCTTATGTTGTTATCTCATGTTGGCATTATTTATTGCTATTTATTTATATTTGCATTTGCACAACTTGTTGTCTACTGCACACCAGTTGATCTTTCATTGATCCTGTTATAGATACTATTCTAAAGATTTATTGAGTATGCCCACAGGAAAATGAATCTTAGGGTTGTATATGGTGACATATATGTACTTTGATATTAAAATTCACTTTGAACTTCTGAATAAAGGAACTTCTCCCCATTTCAATCCTAAATGGACTGTCTCTTATTCTAAGACTGTTCCCCTCATCCTAAACTCCTCATCCTGTGGAATCATCCTTCCTGTGTCTGACCTGTCAAGTCCTTTAAGAATTCTTTATGTCTTGATTAGATCACCTCTCATTATCTTAAAACTGTAGATGCGTGGTCCCAGTTGACTCGATCTCCCATAACGCTGGCGTACTTGTTAGCGACAACGAGGTCTTGTGTTTTGCTCACCTCTTCGCCCGTTCCTTCCATAGCATCCAGAGGGATGGTGTAGATCTTGTTGTGCATTTCCACATTTCGACGTTTCCCACTACGAACCTTCACGAGCAGCACGCGGAAATTTGTACCACCAAGATCCAGTGCCAAGAAGTCACCATTCTCTGAAAAAAAGGTATACCTTTTTTTTAAATACAATCTGGATCAAGAATCAGAAGTTCTTCTGTTCAGTATTCCTAAACATCCCCATAGCAGACATCAGTAAAGAACAGCACAGGAGTCCTGTTGTACTGCCTTACCACAAATGAAATGGAGAACACTCTGATGGACTGATTACTTGGAGCTATGGCATGGTAGTGTAACCGTTAAGAGTAACACTATTGCAGCACCTGGGTACAATTCCCGCCACTGTCTGTAAGGAGCTTGTACATTCTCCCTGTGACCACATGGATTTCCACCCAGATTCCACAGTGGATACAACCCGTTCCATCATGGGTAAAGCCCTCCCCACCATTGAGAACATCTACAGAAAACGCTGTTGCAGGAAAGCATCATCCATCATTGGGGACCCCCACCACCCAGGCCGTGCTCTCTTCACACTGCTGCCATCAAGAAGAAGCTACAGGAGCCTCAGGACTCACATTACCAAGTTCAGGAACAATTATTACCCCTCAACCATCAGGCTCTTGAACCAAAAGGGGATAACTTCACTTGCCCCATCACTAAACTGTTCCCACAACTTATGGATTCACATCAAAGGACTCTTCATCTCATGTTCTTGATATTTAGTGCATATTAATTTACTAGTATTTTTTTTCTGTTTGTATTTGCACAGTTTGTTGTCTTTTGAACAAAAGACAAAATGGTCTTTCACTAATTCTATTACTGTTATTATTCTATTATGAATTTATTGAGTATGCCCGCAAGGAAATTAATCTCAGGGTTGTATATGGTGATAGGTTAATCATATAATTGGGCAGCTTGGGTTTGCTGAGACGGAAAGGCCTGTTCCCATTCTGTATTTCTGAATAAGATTAAATAAAATATTTTAGCTCAATCACAGAAAATCACTGCTTGAGTACTGTTTCCAGTTCATAATTTAGGGTTATATTTCCTGACAAGAGAGGATGATTGAGTAACCCAAAAGAAGTTCTTCCCAGATTACAAACACACAACTTAAGTACAGCCCATATGTATATGGAGAACAGCAGAATGGATTTGCTGGCAATTTGGGGCAGGAGCCTTCTTCTGCCTCCTGGGAACTTGGGTCGAGGCAATACCTGAATGGTTGAACTAAACATCCTGGTTTAACTTCATGTTGTCTTTGGTTGCTTCATGATTTGCTTAAATATATTGCCAGGTGGTCAAATTTCTGACTTGCAAACTGTCTGGGCTATGACTAGTTTACAGGGTTGGAACCCTATCGTAACCTGGTGAAGACCTGTAGGGGTGTTTTAAAATTAGAAGGGTGTGTGATAAGATGGTTGCAGAGATGGCCCAGGTCTTAGAGCGAGGAATGAACCGATGATTGATGATTTAAATGTCAGGCCAGTTGGGTTGAAAGGGCAGGGTGCTGGGACCAGAGGTGAGGGTCAAGCCAATTCTGCCCACTGCCCTGCGATGTTTACTACCATCGGGGGGAAGTACCGGAGGCTGAAAACACACACGTAATAATTTAGGGAACTTTCTTCCCTTCTGCCATCAAATTTCTGAATGATCCATGAATACCACTTCACTATTTTGCTCTCAGTTTGCACACTCAGTGGTCACTTAATCAAGTGCACCTGTACACCTGTGCGTTTATGCAAATATCTAATCAGCCAATCACATGGCAGCCACTCAATGCATAAAAGCAAGCAGACATGGTCAAGAGGTTCCGTTGTTGTTCAGACCAAACATCAGAATGGGGAAGAAATGTGACCTAAGTGACTTTGATCATGGAATGATTGTTGGTGCCAGACAGGGTGGTTTCAGCATCTCAGAAACTGCTGATCTCCTGGGATTTTCACGTACAGCAGACTGCAGAATTTACAGAGAAGGTTGAAATAAAAACAAAAAAAAAAAATCCAGTGAGTGGCAGTTCTGTGGGAAATAATGCCTTGTTAATGAGAGAGGACAGAGGAGAATGGCCAGACTGGTTCAAGCTGACAGGAAGGTGATAGTAACTCAAATAACCACAAGTTGCAACAGTGGTGTGCAGAAGAGCATCTCTGAACACACATGTTGAACCTTAAAGTGGATGAGCTACAGCAGCTGAGGACCACGGTCATATACAGGAGGTTACTACCCCCCTAACCATCAGGCTCTTGAACCTAAGGGGATAACTTCACTCAACTTCACTTGCCCCATCACTGAAATGTTCCCACAACCAATGGACTCACTTTCAAGGACTTTTCATCTCATGTTTTTTTTCATATTTAATGCTTATTTATTTTTTTTATTACTATTATTTCCATTTTTTGCATTTGCACAGTTTGTTGTTTTCTGCACTCTGGTTCAAAGCCCTAGTTGGACAGTCTTCCTTGATTCTGTTATGGTTATTATTTTGTAGATTTATTGAGTATCTCCACAAAAAAATGAATCTTATTGTTGTATATGGTGACATTTAGGTACTTTGATAACAAAATTTACTTTGAAATTTTAAACTTTGAACTTTAATAAAGTGGCAGTATATTTGTTACTCTAACTTATTTTTTAATAAATTTATTGCATTTATACTGCTGCTGGTAAACAACCAGTTTTACGGCATAGGCCAGTGATAATAAACGTGATTGGGACTCTGTAAGTGCAACACTGGAAATTGGACAGCAGCTCCCGTCTGCACTCGATGAACAATTAGAGTGACACTTACAGTCAATGGAAAGATAGGAATTATATCCTACCATCTAGCATAGATTGGACCTTGGTCAAAGCCTGAGGACAATATACACACCACTATAAAATTCAGCCTTTTCAAACGCTGTACCTGTTCCATCTGGCGTAGCCCGCACATAAGTTGCCAACATTTTTACAGTAGCAGTGGAGTGAGTCTCTTTCTTCAAGCCACGTTCCATTTCGAACATCAACCGTCTCTTCACCTCTAGCAGCTGATCATCGCTCAAGTTAAAGGCTGACAAAATCTCCTCCCTCACTTTCTGTTGCTTCGCAAGTCTGTAGGCGACTGCTGTTACCATAGCAGCACCCTTTCCACTGCCATCTTCAGAGGGTAGGAAACGAACTTCACAGTTAGGGACCAACCTTCTCACTGCCTTTTGCAGCCGCCTGGCAAACCTGTTGAAAAGGGCATGAAAGGGGTTATCAGTCAAATCGTCCTTCCTCACCTCCATACAGGGCCCCAAGAAGTCCGTCCAGGAGAGGCAACACTTCACCTGCGAATCTGCTTGGGTCAGCTATTGTGTTTGGTGCTCCCGATGTGGCCTCCCCTAAACTGATGAAACCTGGAGTAACTTGGAGGACCCCTTTGTCGAGCACTTTTACATCATCCGCCACAAGTGGGACTTCCCGGTGGCCAAACATTTCAATTCCCCTTCTCATTCCCATTCCAACGTGTCAATACATGGCCTCCTCTTGTGCCAAGATGAGGCCACCCTCAGGGCAGCAGAACAGCACCTTGTTTTCCATCTGGGTAATTTCCAACCTGATGGTAAAAATATTGATTTTTCCTTCCAATGAACAAAGTCCCCCTTCTCATCCTTTATTCCCTACTCTAACCTTTTACTTCTTCTCAACTGCTTATTACTTGCCCCAGGTCCCCTCCTCCTTCCCTTTCTCCTACGGTCCACTCTCCCCTCCCATCAGATTCCTTCTTATCCAGCTCTCGATCTTTCTCACCCACCTGACTTCGCCTATCACTTTCCAGCTAGCCTCCATCCCCTCCCCCCTTCCTTCTCAGTCCTGAAGAAGGGTTTTGGCATGAATCGTCAATGATCTATTCACTTCCAAAGATGTTTCCCGACTGTTGAGTTCCTCCAGCATTTTCTGTGTGGTGCTCTCACTATCTCCTGGTAAATCAATGTGTGCCTCTGAAATGTCAAAACTCGATTAACTTTAAACGTTTTTAAGTGTCACAGTGCTGTCTATGGTAGATACAAACTGTTAGATTCTTACTGTGGATGTTTTTTGTACACGGTTCCATCCACACCAATCGTAGTCCGCAGTCTCTCGACCTCCTTGTTTTCTTTGATCCGCCTCAGGACGGCAGCAAGTGTGGCAGCACAGAGGTTCGATGATCGGGTCGACACAATGCTACAAACTCGCTGTGTCGCAGCACAGTCATCGGCTGTCGGCTCCAGACCCAGTTTAGTTAAAATCTCTTTTGCCTTCTGCAGTCCATCACTGTCCCTGAAGGATTAGGCAGAAAAGAAACTGTTAGATTTTCTTTATGCCCAGTATCTTAATTTTTAGTTCTTCAAATTAAAATATTTAATGAGTCACACTCTACTTTTGGGAACAGTACATCTTTACCACACTTTCAGTGCATATACTCTTTAGAATTGCATGTTAGTTATATTACTAGTCTGTGATAGCGACACACGACAGTGGCTAAATTACATTAGGAGTTTGAGGAGATTTGGTATGTAACCAAAAACACTCACAAATTTCTACAGATGTACTGAGGGCAGCATTCTAACTGGCTGTCTGGTATGGTTGGGTGGTGGGGGGGGGCGGCTACTGCATAGGATTGAAGTAAGTTGCAGAAAGTTATAAAACTAGTCAGCTCCATCATGGGTACTAGCCTTCGTAGTATCCAGGACATCTTCGAGGAGTGATGCCTCAAAAAGGCAACATCCATCATTAAGGACTCCCATCACCCAGGACACGTCCTCTTCTCATTGCTACCAATAGGAAGAAGGCACAGAAGCCCGAAGGCACACACTCAACGATTCAGGGACAGCTTCTTCCCCTCTGCCATTCACCTCCTAAACGGACATTGAACCCATGAACACTACCTCACTGCTTTTTATTTCTATTTTTGCACTACTTATTTAATTTAACTATTTAATATACAGTATATACTTATTGTAATTCACAGTATTTTTTCTATTATTATGTCGTGCATTGTACTGCTGCCACAAAACAACAAATTTCACGACATATGCCGGTCATATTAAACCTGGTTCTGGTTCTGATTCGGAGAATGTAGATTCAAATCCTAATTGATTGAGAATTTGAACTCAAGTAGTTTCCAAAATTTAGAAAATTCACGAGGTTCATTACAGTCCTCTAGAAAAGGAAACCTGTCACCTCTACTTGGTCTGGCTTATATGTGACATCTGTCCCACCATGGTTGACCACAGTAACCTTTCAGGTGGAAATGGTTGTGAACAATGGGCAGTAAATGCTGGATCCGCCAATAACATGATCAATTGGCATAATTTCTTCAAATTTATCAATACTAACATATTTCTGTGAAGACATTTCTGCAAATCAATTTCATTATTAAAAATCTACCTTATTTCTCTAGTTTATTTTAAAGCAATGTCATTTTTTATTAAATTTCCCACATCTTTCCGGATTAGTTTTGGTAATCCTCTTCACAATCTACATAAGCAATTCCCTTCTATGTCTGTAAAGCATCTGGCATACAGTATCGTTCTGCATCCTCACTATCGGATAGCTGACAAGGTGAAGCTCTTTGCTTACTTTTCAATGGCCGAGACATATTTGGTTTCAAAGTGGCCTTTGATGAGTAGTTCTGGTGTGATCTTTCCCCCAAACAGCAGTTTGTCCTTCGCCATCTTCACTAAGATAACTCGAACGAGCTCGCCCATGTACATACCACTGATCATCTTCTCAAACCTGCAGAAATAAGATGGCTTGAAAGCATGCTATGTATTTTTTTCTGGCTGTCCGTCCAATTCATTACAAGAGTCATGTTCTCACATTTGCAATTAATATAAATCAGCGAAATGCTGGGTAGAAGTGAGTAGCTGTTCCAATAAACCTCTCCTTATTCTACGTCTTGATTATAGCTGCAGCCTTCCTGCCCCACGTTCTCACTTCTTCACCAACTCTTCAAAGGAAAGGCAAAAAGAGAAACCCAGAGCCAAAAAGAAAAGCAAAAATGAGGCCAATCATCTTAAACTACCTCAGGCAACTGAAACCAGCCTATTTACTGGCCCATCCGGTTTAAGATGGTGCTGGTGAAACACAGCGATGACTTACTGGCAGCAAACAAAACTACTAGTTACTTTATTAATCACACATTCTCTGGAAAATGATCACTGCAATCAGTAACCTGTAACTTCCCTTTTGAAGCTGAGTTTTTGCACCACCTGTACGATTTGGCATTTTTGCAGTGAGAACTTAAGTACTGAAGGTGCAGGACAGGTGCGGTGTAGCAAGTATGAGGAACAAGCCAATGCATGGCCATTGTTGGAGCAGGCTTGGAGCCGATTCATAGTGGCAGATCTGAGGTGAGGCAGAGGAGCCTTTGCCCACGAGTGAGAAACTAGCCAATATTTGATTGACTTAAGCACTGGGACAGGTTGGAAAGGTCAAATATGGACCCAATTGAGGTGGTAGGGCCCAGGCCCAAGAGGGTATCGAAGCTGCAGGGCCCAGGCCCATGAGTGAGGAACAAGCTGCAGATGGACCAATTTAAGCGCTGGGCCATAATGAGAAGGTCAGGGTATCGGGGCCAGAGGAGAGGAACTGACCAGAGTTCAGTTTGCTGCTTGTCAAGAGTTACTCGTCTCTGCACTGAACCAAGGCTGAGGCCTGCAACTAACAGAGTACCGGATCAATTGTAACTGTCTTTGTGACTGTGAACCCACTTTCCTGAACTTTAGTTCTGAATGTTATTTGCTTACTTTTTACCGTTTGCATGATTTGTCCTTTTTTTTTGGCACACTGGGCGTTAAGAGTCTTTTTGAATGGATTCCATTGGGTTTCTTTGTTTTGTGGCTACCTACAAGGAGACAAATCTCAAGGTTGTACACTTACTTTGATAATAAATGTACCTTGACTTTGAACTACAAGTTTCACTGAACAGAAGCTCTACGATGTCCAGGTATTAAATATTCCCTGTGCGTCACTGCAATTTAAAAAGTGCCCTCACACTGGGATGCAACGATTTGGCAAGAGTATGCGACCTTGTTTAAAATATGCGTACTCAACCTCATTATTCCCTGGGTGCAGAGCTGCATTTTGACATACACCAAGAATTATGATAGTCCATCCCAAAAGCTAGTCTTCACGCACAAGTCTAGATAGTGGATATCAGCATATTATGCCACAATAGAGTCAGGAGGGTTAAGCCCATCTACCTATGGACATATCCCAGGTAGCGTCACTAGACGAAACTGTCAGCGGTTCATCCTTCAGAGGTAGAGAGAGGATGACTATTTGGTTGTTCGCTGAGCTTGGAGGTTAGGACGCAAACGTTTGGTCACCAGTCCAGCTGACATCATCACAGTGTGCGACTGTGTGTTGTTTCTGCCGAGTACTCATGTTTATATTGGACTCTTTCTGATGGGTAGGCTGTCACAATGGCCGCTTGTCTCCACTAGGTCCCGGCCAACCAGATAGCTGAGCGATCTCTGCTAGCCCATATCCCTGGTCATCGGTTGTTGTGAGCATTGGTTTCTCAGGTGTCCGCAGCTCGCCCCTCGGCCCCAATCCCACACATGCATAGGTTTGTAAATCCACTCCAATTGAATATGCTTGTTAATGGAGTCTTCCGTTGAGAACCAAACTTCTGAGAATTCTCTTGATTTCTTGTTTTGTGCTTCTGCCAGGACTTTTGTAGTCTCCCAGATCGAATCACCATGAATGATATTGGGGCATTCTCCACTGATTTCATTATGAATTCAAGGAGTGATCGAGGTAATGGAAAACAGAGAGCAGGTCAACAGAACAATATCAAGACTGCCTTCCAAATCAGATCTGGACCACACTGTGTGTGTCATTCTTCCTGCATTAAAACCCTGTTCCTCAATTATCACCAACAGGACACATTTACAGCACGAACCATGGTGACATTAGTCCAAACCACATTCTGAGATGGCTGACAAATGTTTCCATCCCTGCATTTAGTGAATTAGAACGTAGAAAATTGCAGCACAGTACAGGCCCTTTGGCCCACAATGTTGTACCGACCCTTTAACCTACTCTGAGATCATCCTAGCCCTTCCTTCCCACATAGCTCTCCATTTCTCTATCACCCATGTTCCTAGTTAACAGTTTCTTAAATGTCCCTAATGTATCCACCTCTACCACTACCCCAGGCAGGGCATTCCACATACCTGTGTAAAAAAACCTACCTCTGACAACCCCTCTATAATTTCCTCCAATCACCTTAAAATTAGGTCCCCTCATATTAGCTAATTCCACCCTGGGAAAAAGTCTCTGGCTATCCACTCGAGATCGATGCCTCTCACCGTCTCATACACCTCTATCAAGTCACCTCTCATTGGCGGGAGGAGAGAGAGCAGCGCGCCGCGTGTGCGCAGCCCTCCGGTGAAAAATGATATCGTATCTGTTAAATAGGGGCCGTGGACAATTCTCATTTGATGGAGACCGATGTGAAAGCACAGAGGAACATCTGGAAAAATTTCTGAAACGCCAGTTCGCTGCTGTTGTTACTGCACGGTCTGGAATCTTTCGTAGAGAAGGCCTCAAAATCCCCGGCTTTGCCTGCTGTTGGCGACCGAGATAGAGGTCGAATCGTTCGGATAGAGATGGTGCTCAGTACTTGGTGTCGGAGAGCTGATCAGAGCTCGAAGTTTTCGGATGACTCAGAGTCGGACCATGGTCGGGAGAGTTTTTCTTCCTTCTCCCGTCTGCGTGAGATGTGGGACATTTGAGAGACTTTGAACTTTTTACTATGCTCATGGACTTCTTCATCAAGTTATGGTATTGTTGCACTGTTGTAACTATATGTTATAATTATGTGGTTTTGTTATTTTTTTTCAGTCTTGGTCTGTCCTGCGTTTTGTGATATCACACCGGAGGAAATATTGTATCATTTCTTAATGCATGCATTACTAAATGACAATAAAAGAGGACTGCGTGCCTTCATAATCTAATCTAATCCTCCTTCATACCAAAGAGAAAAGCCCTAAATGTAAATGTCAGATGTAACTATTATCTTTTTCCCAATCCCATTCATAATTCCTGCATCTTTGATATCGACATCATTGATACAGGCTCACCAACAGTTCTTCCAAGACTGATGGGACCATGATGTTTATTGAGACACTATACTGTTTCAATATCCCACTAACCCCAGATCACATGGAAGTTAAGCGAGCAGGAACCATTCCAACAGGTGGTGGCTGCTGCTCAGTCACTCGTTACGGACGATTCTGGCTCCTGGCCATTACTACTGTGCTATAGAGCAATTATACTTACAGCTGTTTCCCAGGGTTGATGGACCCCCTGTCAATCTCCCTGTCAAACTCTGTTCTAACGTCGTCCAGTTCTCCCTGGTCACCGAATGCACCCCACTCCATATTGACACACATCCTCCCCTCGTCTCCCTCGACTAGGTCAATGTGTTGCATCTCCTCCATGTAACAAGCGTTTGTGCCGGTGCCTACAGAAACGCAAAGAAAAGAAATTAGCTCACAGAGTAACTACATTCTGGGATTCAGTGTGGCGCAGTGATTAAGATAGCCAGGAGCTTCAGAGAAATTACTTTAAATCCCAGCAGGATTTAAATTCAGCCAAAAGCCACCTGGATTTCAAAGAACTTAAAGAAAAAAATTAGAAACAGTGGTACAATACATTATAAGTTAAACATGGGAGCAGCAGATGGGTGTTCTGCCCTTTGGGCCTGTTACACCATCCAAGAGCAAAGCAGCTCAGCCTGACCACCATTTCCCGCACTAACCTCAATAAGAGTCATACTTGCAAATACTACAAATAGGAAACTAAGAGATTAGCCATTCCCAAAGCGTCCATATTCATCATTATTTCTGTGCCCTTCCTGTCCTACAGCCTCACTTCTTTACGCACTTATCCACATTTCTCACTGCTGCCACCAGGTACATGTGACTCAGGACTCGAACCACCAGGTTCAAGAACAGTTCCTGCCAACAGGCTCTTGAACAAAAGGGGATACATACACTCATCTATTGAGATGTTCCCACAACCAATAGTCTCACTTTATATCTTGTTATTTCATGCTCTCGTTATTTATTGCTATTGCATTTGCACATTTTGTTTGTCTTCTATGCTCTACTTGTTCTTTCATTGATCCTGTTTACAGTTACTACTCTATAGATTTGCCGGGTATGCCCACAGGAAACTCAGGGTTGTATGTGGTAACATGTATGTACTCTGATAATAAAGCTTATTTTGAACTTTTGAACTTTGACGTAATCTCTTGAAAGGCATAGAAATAATTTTAGAGCCAAGAAGGTTCTTCACAACACAGAAATCTATTGGCCTTCTTTGAACACAAACAATGTTTGAGCCTCATGTCCTTCTAGGCCAGGGGTTCCCAACCTGGGGTCCATAGACCCCTTGGTTAACGGCAGATTCCATGGTGACACATATGTACTTTGATCTTACATTTACTTTGAACTTTGGATGTTGCCTAGGAGAAAACATTTCACTAGGCAGCACGGTAGCGTACCGGTTAGCACAACACTTTACGGTACCAGTGACCCTGGTTCAGTTCCCACCGCTGTCTGTAAGAAGTGTGTACGTTCTCCCCGTGACCGCAAGGGTTTCCTCCGGGTGCTCCAGTTTCCTCCCACAGTCCAAAGACCCACCGATTGGTAGGTTAATTGGTCATTGTACATTGCCCTGTGATGAGGCTAGGGTTAAATCGAGAGTTTCTGAAAGAGTCAGAAAGGACCTATTTCTCATTGTCCCTCAAAAAATAAATGAAAAGAGAGATCGGCTAGGTTGAATTTGTTTTCCTTACAATGCAGGAGGCTGAGAAGGGACCTGACAGAGATATACAAAATTGTGGAGAGTCCTGGATTGGGTAAATAATAGGAAACTGTTTCTCACTGAAGAGGTACCTAAAGCTGGAGGCATGATTGTAGAGCAAAGAGAAGGAGGTTTAGAGGGAAGAACTATTTCATAATTATGGCATGGAACAGACTGCCAAAAATGGCTGGTAGAGGTAGGTATTCTCAAAACATTTTAAAAGTATCTAGACAAGCATTTGAATCTTCCAGGCTTAGAAGGTGAAGAATCAAGTGTTGGTTATTGGGATTCATATTAATAAGTTCTTGATGGTCAGTCAGACACAGTGAGCCGAGGGCCTGTTTCTGTGCTTTATAAGTCTATGACAGTGGTTGTCGGGAATTTAGGCACCAATTCATTGTCATAAAGAAAATTCATAAAGGAGCTCTAAAGAAGCAAAGGAGAGTTGAGGAGCATGTTACCTAAGGCAATGTGTTTTAATAATTGTGAGAGCTAGCATTAGTGATCATGACAACTTCAAAGATAATTTAAAATGGAACAAACATAAGAGATAAATTTGCAAGATGTCGTTAAAGAGCAGAGAAATACTGCACAAGAGATTCTGCAGATGAACACACACAAAATGCCGGAGGAACTCAGCAGATCAGGCACAATCTATGGAGAGGAATAAACAGTTGATGTTTCGGCTCGAGCCCCTCTCGGCCCAAAATGTCAACTGTTTGTTCCTCTCCATAGATGCTGCCTGACCTGTTGAGTTCCTCCAACATCTTGTACGTGTTACAGTGAAATTCTGCTCAGCACTGTAAACACTTTAAACCTCTTTATATAATGCTGTTTACACTGTAAACATATACTGGTATTCTTTATGTACACTTTAGTCCATATCTGTACTTTAACCTCAAACTTTATTTTTATATAATTCTTCATTCTTTGTAATTATTGAACGCTTTTTTTTTATTTTATGTCACGCTCTGACAAACGCCCCACAGCAAATTGCTAATAGTTGTATAGAACGAATAAAGTTGATCTTGGGTCCTTGAATGTGGCTAATTATACAGCTCTTTCAGCGAGCAGACCATAAACCAACTAGTCTTCTCCAGCCTTCCTGTTCAAGGGGAAGAACGAATGGACTGAACTGTTTTTAATGCTTCATTTTCCCTTTTCAAGTCACACACACCGAAACCCGGAGGCGAAGATTTGGCAGAACTGCTCCCTCACCAGCCCCTTGCATATGCAAAGCCATATATGTTCAACCACAGGCAAAGCAGCCAGCTAACAAGAAGCAACTCAACCTACCAACAATTAGTCCTATCTCACAGTTGTGGTCGTCATAACCACAAGACATCATGGTCCCCACAGTGTCATTCACCACCGCAACAACATCGATTTCAAAATCCTGTCCAAACAACAAAAAAAGGAACAGATAGTCAATGCTTTCCCTAGAAGACCAGTTCATAGACATGCCAAACCAATTACATTTCTTTACATTGTTTTCTGATACATACCCCTCGCCTCTGGATAGCTGTACGCAGTAATCCGACCACGTCTCGTCCCTCTACACCGCTTGCCTTGAAGCCTTTCGTCCAATTAACCAAAACACTCTGGAGCAGAAAATAAGGAAAGAAAGTTAGATTATACAAAACCAACTTCTGTAGATTCATAGTGGAGAGTATATTGACTGGCTGCATCACAGAAAATTGTACAAAAAGTTGTGAGTGCAGCCCAGTCCATCACAGGTAAAGCCCTCCACACCATTGAGAACATCTATACAGAACGTTGTCACAGGAAAGCAGCATCCATCATCACGGATGCCCATCACTCAGGACACGCTCTCTTCTCACTGCTGCTAACGGGAAGCAGGCACAGGAGCCTCAGGACCCCCACCACCAGGCTCACGGACAGTTACTACCCCTCAACCATCAGGGTCTTGACCCACAAGGTATAACTTCAATGAACTTCTCTTACTCCATCATGAAATGGACTCACTTTCAAGGACTCTTCATCTCATGTTCCCGATATTTATTGCTTATTTATTTTTTATTATTATTATTTCTTTCTTTTTGTACATGCATAGTTTGTTGTCTTTTGCACACTGGGTGAACAGAAGACAAATTGATTCTATTCTGGTTATTATTCTATTATGGATTTATTGAGTATGCCCGCATGAAAATGAATCTGTACGGCAATCTGTATGTACTTTGATAATAAATTTACTTTGCAGATAAGAGACTCTGGAGTTATGAAGAGCATACTTATGGATTAACTAGAATTAGAACCAGTCTTCAGGAAATAAAACCTGTACACAATATAATTTCCAACTCAACACACACACAAAATGTAATTTCCAAATGCTAAATTATGGCTTGCAAAACCAATCACTGGGTATGGGACGTTATGATTCTCCATAGGGGGAAGACAATTGATGAATGTTCCTGCTATTAGCACGTAGTTAAAGATGCCTCCTTGCAGCCTAAAGGCACAGTTCAGCAGATCTCTTTTGTCTCTTAACCTTCATGGAGCCGTCTTTCATCACTGTAACAAAGGGGGGTCTATTTGGTGTGTCTGGTGTTTGTACTGAGGCTTCTGGAGCAGACGCCAGGATAGAATATTCAAAGATATTCTGCTTGTTGGGAGGTGCCTCCCAGACAGAGTACTTAGTTATTTATTTAGCAATACAACATAGCACAGAAGTGTAGTGGTTAGCACAATACTCTACCGTAAAGTGACCTGGGTCAATTTCTACCCCTGCCTGTAAGGAGTGTGTATCTTCTCCCCTTGACTGTGTGGTTTTCCGGTTTTCTCTCACAGTCCTACCAGCTGGTTGGCTAATTGGTCATTGTAAATGATTAGGCTAGGAATAAAGGCCTATTCCACTGGTAACTCAATAAATAAATAAAGTAGGCCCTTCCAGCCCTTTGAGCCACGTTGCCCCAGCAACCCCACAAACCCAGTTAACCTCAGCCATAATCATGGGACAATATACAATGACCAATTAAATGGTACGTCTTTAGACTGTGGGAGGAAACCGACGCACCTGGGAAAAAGTCATGCATTCCACGGGGAAGGCATACAGAGACCCCTTACAGAACAGCGCCGGAATTGAACTGGGAACACCAGAATTCCCTGATCTGTAATAGTGTTGCACTAACCACTGCACCACCATGGTGCCCGTCTGTAAATGACGAAGGTGTAGTTTCATAAATTTGCCTTACCCTAATCAAATTGTTAAAGCTAGATAGATGATCATAACAATTGAAATCGGTTAATCACTTATTGTTATCTTTGTGTTGAAATACAAAATGAGATTCTCTTGAACTCTCTCTCCTGAAGGTTCACTAAGCGAATAAAGACTTTTGTAATTCCCATTTACAGCCTCTGTGTGACTCAGTTTTAATTCAGTCACAACAGGGCAAAGATATGGATCATAAAGTTCGATCAGACTCAAAGTCCCCCTTTAACAAATCTGTTTTGCACACTTTAGGATTCAAAATCTTTAATTAATTTGCTCACACGTTTTCCTCTCACTATTCCTGAAAGAAAATAAAGGCAGGACAGAAGCTCCAGTTGCTGTTGCCAGATCCAAACAACAATGAAGTGCAGAGTTCAAAGTTCAGTGGAGCAAAATTTCCACTGATTTGGTCACTGATGGGCCACAATCAGCAACGTGTTTTTCATTAGTGAAAACAGCAAAATGTTGAGAGAACTCAGCAGGTCGGGCAGCAGCTATGAAGAGGAATAAACACCCAACGCTTCGGGCTGAGACCCTTCTTCAGGAAACAAACTCCGCGGACCTGACAAAGTTTCCTTTAAAGAATGAGGGGCATAGATAAAGTCCGTTTGTTTTGTGTTGTGTCATATGACGTGGGCGATTATGGTTGTTCCATGATTATGAACGTGCTTGGCAAATTTTTCTACAGAAGTGTTTGCCATTGCCTTCTTCTGGGCAGTGTCTTTGCAAGACGGGTGACCCCAACCATTATCAATACTCTTCAGAGATGGTCTGCCTGGCGTCAGTGGTCACATAACCAGGACTTGTGATCTGCACCAACTACTCATATGACCATCCACCATCTGCTCCCAAGACTTCACATGACCTTGATCCAGGGGCTAAGCAGGTGTTACACCTTGCCCAAGGGTGACCTGCAGGCCAGCAGAGGGAAAGAGCACCTTACCTCCTTTGACAGAGATATATCTCCACCCTGCCATCGAGATAGATAGGGTAGACAGACAAGATCTTTTCCCCAGGGTAGAAATGTCAGACACCAGAGAATATGCTTTAGGATTAGATGGGGGAAGTGAGGGTAAGTTTTTTGTGCATATACTGGTAGATGCCTGGATTGGGTTACCAGGGGTAGTAGTGGAAGCGGGCAGTTTGGTGGAGTTTAAGGAGCTTTTAGATAGACACAAGAATATTTAAGGAATGGAGGGATATGGATGATACAACAAAGGGGGATTATTTAGTGTAAATGGGCATCAAGATTGTCACAACGTCATTGCTGAATATACCTGTCCAGTGCTGTCTGTCCTTGGCACTACAGTTCAACCTAGGGATATACTCAGAAGATTCTGGCAACAAGTGCTTGTGTTTCAGGTCAAAGTGTTTGCAACAGAGCAAAGATGATGAAACATTAAACATGAAATGATTAATTATGAAGGGTCTCGGCCCGAAAGGTCAGCTGTTTATTCCTCTCCGTAGATGTGGCCTGACCTGCTCAGTTCCTCCGGCATTTTGCTTGCGTTACTCTAGTTTACTGATGTCATTTGCGAAAGGGAACTGCTGGCACATATTGTAGCATCCAGGACATCTTCAAGGAGCGATGCCCCAAAAAGGTGGCGTCCATCATTTAGGACCCTCATCACCCAGGACATGCTGCCTTCTCGTTGCTACCATCGGGGAGGAAGTACAGGAGTCTGAAGGCACACACTCAATGATTAAGGAACAGTTTTACCCTCTCTGCCATCCAGTTTCTGAATGGCCATTGATCCCATGAACACTACCTCACTACCTTATTTTTGCACTATTTATTTATTTTAACTATTTTATATATATATTATAACTATTATGATTATGTATATATAAAGTGTTGGTACGTGGCCAAGTAGTTAAGGCGTTTGTCTAGTGATCTGAAGGTCGCTAGTTCAAGCCTTGGCTGAGGCAGCGTGTGTGTCCTTGAGCAAGGCACTTAACCACACATTGCTCTGCGATGGTACCAGTGCCAAGCTGTATGGGTCCTAATGCCCTTCCCTTGGACAACATCAGTGTTGTGGAGAGGGCAGACTTGCAGCATGGGCAACTGCCGGTCTTCCATACAACTTTGCCCAGGCCTGCACCCTGGAAACCTTCCAAAGCACAAATCCATGGTTTCATGAGACTAACAGATGCTTATATATATATAGTAACTGTGAATTACAGTACATATACATATATAAAGTAATTTACAGTTTTTATTATTATGTATTTCTTTGTATGACTGCTATGCAACAACAAATTTCACGACATATGCCGGTGATATTAAACCTGATTCTGATTCAGACTCCATACTCATAGTGATGTGTTGGTCATTAACTACCCTCTGGACTGGCCTGGCAAGCCATTCAGCTCAAGGGCAAAACGAGGATGAGCAGTTCATGCTCCTCTTGACTTTGATGTTAAAAACCTCTGATTAAAGCAAGCAATTAACCATCCGGTAAATATCATGCTTAATAATCAGAATCAGAATCTGGTTTAATATCACTGGTATGTGTAATGAAATTTGTTGTAATTTCATTAGCAATGAAATACAGCAGCAATACATTGCAATACATAATGATAAAAACTGTGAATTACAAAATTACAAGAATTACATATATATATAAAAGTTAAGTTAAATATATAGTGCAAAAAGAGAAAAAAAAGTAGTGAGGTAGTGTTCACGGGTTCAATGTCCTTTCAGAAATCGGATGGCAGAGGGGAAGAAGCTGATACTGAATCATTGAGTGTGTGCCTTCAGGCTCCTGTACCTCCTACCTGATGGTATTAATGTGAACAAGGCATGACCTGGGTGATGGGGGTCCTTAACGACGGATGCTGTCTTTCTGAGGCATCGTGCCTTGAAGATATGCTGGATGCTACAGAGGCTAAGTTTACAAGTTTCTGCAGTTTATTTCGATCCTGTGCAGTAGCTCCCCCTATACCAGACACAGCCTGTGAATGACAGTATATATATATATATAGTTAAATTAATTAAGTAGTGCAAAAAGCAAAAAAAAAGGAAGCAGTGAAGTAACGTTCATGAGAACAATGACTTGTCTCATTTTTGGCCTTGTTATTTCCCATTTGCCATTATTCTATTTGCTCTGCCCTTAAAACCCTGGATTCAACAGCACTAGGAACAGCACAGGTGTCATTACATCTATCATGGTGCCACTGTTCGATGATATTATCCTAGGAGTCTTAAGTCTTAAAGGAAGCCTGTTGCAGAGCGTGGAATGAGAACATACTTAGTGTTTAGATGCCGCTCGCAGAGGGTAAAAGAAGGAACTCACCTCGTCCAGCTTGGATTGTTTGCAGGGAAAGGAAAACGTGAAGCCCAGTGGGAGCTTTTCATCCTTGATGTTCAGTTCTTCCATCACATCTCCCAGGCAGTTGGCAATGTGATCGAACAGCTACGAAAACAATCATTAGGGGCATCAGGACCTCCATCTTTCTTTTTGACAAAGAAGAACCTTGCACCAGCTGGGGACTTGGATGGGCAAATGAAATTATGCTGTAGCACTTTAATGATGTCGAGCAAACTTAATGGGACAGCTGGCCCAATTCTGCTCCTATATATTATGGTCTTATTTCCTCGATATAGTAATATTAATAAAGTACAGCTTTATTAAATAAAGCTCCTAGTATTCTACCGTGCTGAACTTGTGAAATTCAATGCCTCAAGAACAAACTCAACATTACGTTGGGATGTGTTATGTTAAAGGGCAAAGATCAAGGGCAGTGATTACAAAATTATACTAATGCTATAATTTGGAGACTAGATAGAGAGGGATCATCAGATGTAAGAAGCAATATACTTTCAAGCTGAAAGTGCAAGTAATAATCTAAATGAAAGATATAAAGTCATACAAGGAAGGTACAGGGTTGATAGATGCTAACAGACTGTTTACACTGACTAGCAACCCTGAAGCCAAGGATCATAATATGTCGATGAGAGGTTAGCTATCTAAGGTTGGGAACAGGATCAATGACACTTAGTATTGTGAATTTTTGGAACGCTCCACCTGAAGACCATATATTGTAGACACTCAGTACATCAGGCAGCATCTCTGGAAATAAATAAACAGTCGATGTTCCGGGCCACTCTTTAGGTCTCAGCCCTGTTTATTCATTTCCATACATGCAGCCTGACCTGCAGAGTTCCTCCAGCGTTTTGTGTGAGTCACCCCAGATTTACTTATTGAGATGCAATGTGGAACAGGCCTTTCCGGCCCTTCGAGCCACGCCGCCCAGCAACCCCCTGATTCAATCCTAGCCTAATTTACAACAACTAATGAACCCACCAACCAGTATGTCTTTGGACTGTGGGAGGAAACCGGAGCACCCAGAAGAAACCCACACAGTCACGAGGGAGAACATACAACCTCCTTACAGGCAGTGAGCGGCAGGAATTGAGCCCAGGTCAGCAGTACTGTAAAATGTTGTGCTAACCACTACAGTACCGTGCTGCCCTCCAGCATCTTGTGTTCATGATATACTGCAGACGTTTAGTCATCAAGCATATTCTCCAGCATTAGGGGTTCAAGGGATTTCAGATGGGAAAGGAAACATTCTCCACTCTGGCTCTCCTCTTATATCTTCTCTTCTCCTCATCTGCCTGTCACGTCCCTCTAGTACCCTTCCTTCTTCACTTTCCCCTATAGTCACTGTCTTCTCTTATCCGATTCCTTCTTCTTCAACCATTTACCCCTGCCACCTATCATCTCCCAACTTCTCATTTCATTGCCCCTCTCCCACTCACCCACCTTCCCCCTCACCTGGCTTCAGCTATCACCTGCCAGCTTGTACTTCCTTCCCCTATCTTATTCTGACCTTTTCCCACTTCCCTTCCAGTTCCAATGAAGGGTTTCAGACTGAAATAGTTTCTTCTTCTCCATAGATGCTGCCTGATGTGCTGAGTTCCTCTGGCAAGGAAGATTGTTCCTGATGTTGGGGAAGTCCAGAATGAGGGGTCACAGTTTGAGGATAAAGGGGAAGCCTTTTAGGACCGAGATTAGGAAAAACTTCTTCACACAGAGAGTGGTGAATCTGTGGAATTCTCTGCCACAGGAAACAGTTGAGGCTAGTTCATTGGCTATATTTAAGAGGGAGTTAGATATGGCCCTTGTGGCTAAAGGGATCGGGGGTATGGAGGGAAGGCTGGTACAGGGTTCTGAGTTGGATGATCAGCCACGATCATACTGGATGGTGGTGCAGGCTCGAAGGGCCGAATGGCCTACTCCTGCACCTACTTTCTATGTTTCTATGGCATTTTATGTGTGTTGCTCTGGGTTTCCAGCATCTGCAGAATCTCTTGTGTTGAAGATAGGGAAGAAATTGGAGTACATGTGGCACTTCAGCCTTATCGCTCAGAAAACAAAATTCCTTTATTCCAGGTTCCATTTCTAAAGTTCCCCTAATTGATCACCTTCAATCTAAAACACAGGATGGAAGTTCTATTTTGGTCAAACCAGCTCACTTCCAATGGCACTTATTTCAACTCAGTTCTCCACTACATGCACTGTTCCCTCAAAGCTGCACGGCCGCACTGTAGCTGAAATACTCCCACGCACATAGCCCTTGTTGCCGCGCAGCTGGAATAAAGACAGAACGAGAAGAAGCTTACAAAATGTGAAAGATTTTCTTTGTTGCACTGTATTTCATTATACTCTACAATTAATAATTAAGTATGTGATTTTTCAATTTTCATTCTAAATATTTATAGTATGCATATTACAAAAACACACTTAAAGTGCTGCGCAGTTTTTAGGCCATGTAAAAATTTCCTGCACACTGCAATGGTTGGTCCACACAGCTGTAAAACAAAAGTTACAGGGAATGTTACCTACACATCAAGTCACCAGCCTTTTCTTGCTCTTTCCAATTTTAAAAGCAGCCTTTGACAATGCTGTGTTATTAATAAAAGAGGGGCATCTAAGCACTTAGGAACACCGAGGTTTTTCCATTCACATGCCCTCTATTGTCCTACTTTTCCAATTTACATAAAGCGTCACACTTTGTCTCATGTCTCTCATGGCAAAATACTCTCCCCACACAACTGGACTTGGTGTGCAAATAACAGACGGTCTAACCTGGATCCTCAACGCTTCCTCACCAGGCAGTGTCTACACTTTCTGAGGAGACTGAGGTGGGCAAAGCTCCCCACCCCCATTCTAACAACTTTCTACAGGAGCACCATCGAGTGCCCTGTCTGGCTGCATCATTGTGCGGTACAGAGGCTGCAAGGCATCGGACCCATAACCCTACAGAGGATTGTAAAATCCACCAGGACGATCACCTTTTTCACTCCCTTCCCCTATTTGTGATATTTACTAGGAGCATTGCACACTAAGGACCAGAAGTACTGTTGGCGATCACCACCAGCCATCCCACAATCTCTTTGACCCATCAGCATTAGGAAGGAGGTACAGGAGCATCAGGACTAGGACTGGCAGACTGGGTAACGGCTTCTTCCCTCAGGCCACGAGACTAATGAAAACCCTGCTACCGTCGAGGAAACGTCACTAGGTCAGCATGCTGTATCTATTAACTTATTTATGGTAATATTTTGGCTTAGGTGCCCTGTGTTTTATATGTTACGTGGTTCGCAGGAATGTTGTTTCGTTTACATGATTTTATTGAGCTGCGGCATGGAATAGGCCCTTCTGGCCCTTTGAGCCATGCTGCCCAGCAATCCCCCAATTTAACCCTCGCCTAATCACGGGACAATTTACAATGACCAATTAATCAGCCAACCACTAACTTTGGACTGTGGGAGGAAACCAGAGCACCCGAAGGAAACCCACACAGTCACAGGCAGAATGTGGAAACTCCTTACAGGCAGTGACAGGAATTGAAACCGGGTCATCTGTACTACAAAGCGTAGTGCTAACATAAGAAATGGGAGCATGAGAAGGCCATCTAGCCCGTCGAGCCTGCTCCACCGTTCAATAAGAACATGACTGATCCGGCCATGGACTCATCTCCACCTACCTGCCTTTTCCACATAACCCTTAATTCCCCTACTATGCAAAAATCTATCCAACCTTGTCTTAAATATACTTACAGAGGTAGCTTCCACTGCTTCATTGGGCAGAGAATTCCACAGATTCACCACTCTCTGGGAAAAGCAGTTCCTCCTCATCTCCGTCCTAAATCTACTCCCCTGAATCTTGAGACTATGTCCCCTAGTTCTAGTCTCACCTACCAGTGGAAACAATTTTCCTGCCTCTATCTTGTCTATTCCTTTCATAATTTCATATGTTTCTATAAGATCTCCTCTCATTCTTCTGAATTCCAGTGAGTACAGTCCCAGACGACTCAATCTCTTCTCATAGTCTAACCCCCCCTCATCTCTGGATTCAACCTGGTGAATCTCCTCTGCACCACCTCCAAAGCCAGTATATCCTTCCTCATGAGAGGAGACAGAACTGCACGCAGTACTCCAGGTGCGGCCTCACCAGTACCCTGGACAGTTGCAGCATAACCTCCCTAACCATTACGCTACTGTGCGTTTGGTTATACATGTATATGCTCAGTCAAATGACAATAAAATTGAACTTTCTACACCAGACTTTCCACACAGTTGCAGCATACCCTCCTTAACCATTACGCTATTGTGTGTTTGGTTATATATGTACAGTGAGATGAGAATAAAATTGAACTTTCTGCACCAGACTTGCATATTACTCAGATCAGTACTAATAAGCTTACAGTAAATTTGTGTGTAGTTGCAATGATCATCATAATAATTTTATCTATAAATTCTGTCTCTCTCTCTCTCTCTCTCTGTCTCTGTTTCTCGGGCAGCCTCTCTGTGTCCAGACTGGATTGTGAAGTTTATGAGGCCAAAGTGGCATTTGCCGACTCTGCCACAAGAGGGCAGGCTTTGCTTGGGTTTCTATCTGCGCTGAACAAAGACTCGATTCTGAGCACCTTCCCGGATTCTTTGCAGATAAGCACCATTAAGGTAGATAAACTTTATGAATATTGTACTGATTGTAATGTTGGTGTGTATGAGATACTGAAGAGGACAAAAGTAAACTGGAATCAGTTTTAACTGCTTCAATATAAGTAGGTATTTTTACTGATAACAGAATCAGAATCAGATTTGTTATCACAGACAGAAAATTCTGCAGGAAATCCCGAGCAATACACAAAATGCCAGAGGAACTCAGCAGGTCAAGCAACGCACAAGGAGGGGAATGTTGATGTTTCAGGCCAAGGTCCTTCGTCAGAATTGGGAAGGAAGGAAGAAGAAGCCAGAATATTATTGTTGACATATGCGATATAATTAGTTGTTTTATGGCAGCAATACAGTGCAAGATACATAAATTACCATAAACTATTAAAAAAAACAAAATATGCAATAAAGTTAAATCAGACATAGACCTATTTGTTGAATAAATATATTGTGTGCTTCATACGGGAAAAAGTCCAAAGGTGTTTAAATATATCTATTCTGATGAAAGTGCTGATCAAAAGAATGGTGATCAAAAGCTTGATCCAATATTTGAGGATTGAAAGAGGGGCATAAAAGAGGCGATGGGGTGTGGGGTTGACAAAGTGAGAGAAATCCAGAGCTTCGAGTCCGAGGGGGCAGCCAACAATGGGGAACAAGGATCAGGAAAGAGATGGCTGACACTGATGGCTGAAAGATGCCAGAATTAAAAGATGGAGGGAGGGGAAGGAGGTGAGCTGGAGGTGATAGGTGAAGCCAGGTGGGTGGGAAAGGTCAAGAGCTGGAGAGGACGGAATCTGATATGAGAGGAGAGGGGAGCATAGGAGAAAGGGAAGGAGGAGGAGACCCAGGGGGAAGTGATAGGTAGGTGAGAAGGTCAGAGTGGGGAATCTTTTTGGTTGTGGGTGTATATGTCAAAGGTGCGGTGTTGGGGATTATCAAGGTCACAGAGCAGGCAAAAGAATTGAACATCTAAGGCAGAGTTCCCAACTTTTTTAATGCCATAAACCAATACCATTAGGCAAGGGGTCCATGGATCCCAGGTTGGGAAGCCCTGAGGTGGGACACCAGAATTTTATATACGTTAGGTATCAGATCGATGAAGAAATGGGATTCGTTTCAGGGCAGGCAAATACCTGGATAGGCTGAAGCTTATGGAAAGCGGGAAGCTTGCCAGGACCAGCAGAGGGGGTTCCTACCTGTGTGCCTGTGCCATGCATGATGCCCTCTGGAATGGCACAAATCCGATTCTCAATCTCCACATTTTGCTTGCCATTGTCTGAAACTTTCACTCTCAGCACACGGAAGTTAGTCCCTCCCAAGTCAAGGGCCAGGAATTTTCCACTCTCTGTAAATGTAGTTAAGGTGGGGTTAATAAAACAGCTTAGACTAGTGTGTGTGTGTGAGTGTGTGTGTGTGTGTGTGTGTGTGTGTGTGTGTGCGCATGCGCGCACAACTCACTAATTTTGATGATTATTCTAAAATCATCACTCCATTACAAATATGAAATATTTGATTTTGCACCAGTATTGCAAGATTCTTCACCATCATCATTATGTGCCCTTGGTATGACATGGGTGATCATGGTCTTTCCACAACCGTGATCGTTCTTGGCAAATTTTTCTGCAGAAGTGGTTTGCCATTGCTCATACGACCATCCACCACCTGCTCCCATGGTTTCACATGACCCTGATCGGGGGCTAAGCAGGTGCTACACCTTGCCCAAGGGTGACCTGCAGGCTAGCGGAGGGAAGGAACACCTTACACCTCCTTTGGCAGAGACGTATCTCCACCCCGCCATCCAGGATTAGTGCATAATAGATAACTGAGCGCCTTGTAGAGTCATACAGCACAGAAACAAGCCCTTCAGCCCAACTTATACATCCCGACCAAGATCACCATTTAATCTAGCCCCATTTTGCTGCATTTGACCCATATCCCTCTGGGTGGCATGGTAGTGTAGTGGTTAGCACAACGCTTTATAGTACCAGCAAACCGGGTTCAATTCCAGCCACTGCCTGTTGAGGGTTTATACATTCTCCCCGTGAACTGTGTGAGTTTCCTCCGGGTGCTCCGGTTTCCTCCCACAGTCCAAAGCCATGCCAGTTGGTAGGTTAGTTGGTAGGTTAATTGGTCATTGTAAATTGTTCACTGATTAAGCTAGGGAATTGTTGGGCAGTGTGGCTTGAAGGGCCAGAGAGTCCTATTCTGAACCTTATCTCAATAAATAACTCAATCTTTCCTATCCAAGTGTCGTTTCAGTCTTGTTAATGTACCAACCTCAATCAGCTCCTGACAGCTCATTCCATACACCGAAAAATGTATCCCTCCCCACCCCTCAAGTTTCCAATTAAGTATCTCCCCTCACGTCTTAAAGTTATGTTCTCTAGTTCTTGATTCTCCAGCCCTGGGGAAAAGACCTTGTGCTTTCATCCTATCTATGGTCCCCAAGATTTGATAAACCTCTATAAATCATACCTTGTCCTGCTGTGCTCCATGATATCAATTCCTAACCTGCCAAACCTCTCTCTGTAACCCAGTTTCTCAAATCCTGGCAAAGTTCTCATAAATCTTTTCTGCATTCTTTCAGTTCAATGGTTTATTAAACTCAATGTCTCTATCATACAGTCTTTGGCCCCCCCGAACTGGGTTGGACTGATATAGCAGGTGTCCAGATGAAGGGTCTCGGCCCAAATGTCTTCTGTTTACTCTTTTCCATAGATGCTACCTGGCCTGCTGAGTTCATCCAGCATTTTGTGCGTGTTGTTTTGATACAAATTCTAACATTGGATCAAGTCACTGACTTGTGATGTTTTCAGGAATTAAAATAAAGAGAACTTGCTGAGTTAGTTCCAGCACTCAGTCAGATCATCTGATTTGCTTCAGTCATCTGACTTGGTTCTATAAACCTCAACATTCTTGCCTCAGTTTTTTAACTTGCAATCAACCTTAAGGTTGTTATAGCCAGGGGGTGGTAATGGGGCGAAGCTCCCACTTCCTATTAAATGCTCCCAACGGCATGTGTCTCAAATAGCCTCTGACAACCAAGTCCAGCTCCTGGCCTTCATGTGTAGCTTAGCTACTAAGCCCACCAGAACCCTTTCTACTGACAGGAGAAGGGGCAAAGGTGGGTCACTGGCACCTTAAAACCAGTCTCTTTGGGGAGATGGGTCTTGTCAGCCACGGTTGGAGACGGAATACTCCGAGCTCAAACCGCCACAGCCTTGCAACTACATCCACTCATGGGGGAGGCTTCAGGAGTAAAAACTGAGTGGAAATTCCGGAACTGGAGTCCCTAAGGCAGTCCTGCACATTGAGTTCAATGCCGACTGGCAACTCTTGCGATGCCACCGGATTCATTAGCTACGCGGAGAGGAGGAGCCTGCTGTATGGACAACAGCTCGCTCTCCATGTCTTACTGCCCAGGCTTGTGTATAATGTAGACAGCTGGGACGCAGCATCCATGGTTGACCCAGGGAGATTTGCAGGACCATCTTCCTGGCCATTGGGTCTTACTGTAGATCTGATCTGCCCGGTCCACAGGAGCTGACTTTGCGTGCTAGGACAGACTAGTCCCTATCTCATCAGGGTATGAGGCCCCCCGGCTACCCTCATCTAGTTTGGCCCACCATACGAAGCAGTGGGCCACCTGTACACCTGTTCATTAATGCAATCATGTGGCAGCAACATAATTCATAAAGACACGCAGACATGTTCAGGAGGTTCAGCTGCTGTTTTGGACCAATAATCAAAATGGGGAAGAAATGACTTTGACCTTGAATCAGCGGTGACAGACAGGGCGGTTTGAGAATCTCAGAAACTGCTGATCTCCTGGGCAACTGAAGGAGTTCATCAAGATCCCCAAATCCTCAAGACCTTCTGCAGGGGCACCATTGAGAGGCATCCTGACTGGCTGTATCACCGCCTGGTATGGGAACTGCACCAACTTTGATCACCGGGCACTGCAGAGAGTGGTACGGACAGCCCAGCACACACACCTGTGGATGTGAACTTCCCTCCACTGAGGACATTTACAGCAGCAGGTGCAGAAAGAGGGCCTGGAAGATCAACGGGGATGCCAGTCACCCCAACCATAAACTGTTTCATCTGCTTCCATCTGGCTAACGGTACCACAGCATTAAAGCCAGGACCAACAGGCTACAGGACAGCTTCTTTCTACAAGCCATTAGACTTTTAAATTCACACGCCTGTACATTGTGACGGAGTCATAACGCAAAGATTTTTACTCCCTCGAGGAATTACAGAGAACGGTGCAATAAAAACAAAAACAAAATCCAGTGAGCGGCAGTTCTGTGTGTGAAAACAATGAGACTGGTTCAAGCTGTCCGGTGGGCAACAGTCACACATTACAACAACCGTATGCAGAGCATCTCCGAACACACAACACATTGAACCTTGAAGTGGATGGGTTACGGCAGCATAAGACCATGAACATGATAAAGGAGGTACATCGTAAAGTGGCCACTGATCATACTGATTATACATTGCAACTGCATTGAATGTGAAGACATGTTCAATGACAAGAGGACCACATCATTGTCACCTCCCCCAGGTTATGCTCTCATGTGATCACACAATCACACTCCAGACAGAGAAGTAAGACTTGAAATCACCAAAGCCACTCAAGCAGAGAACAGCAATGTATGTCCTGCAGTTTGCTCAAAGGTCACTCGAATGCTGTATTTAACTTAGCTGATGAAACCACTGTGGTTGCTCAAATCAAAGATAGTCCCACAGCAACAACCTCTCACTCAATGTCAGTAAGACCGAGGAGCTGATTATTGACTTCAGGTGGAGAAAATTGGAGGGCCAAGTGCCAGTCGTCATCGGGAGAGTATCGGCACTTTAAATTCCTCGGTGTTATCATTTCAGAGGATCAGTCCTGGGTCCAGCACGCAAGATAGGACCCAGCGCCTCCGCTTCCTCAGAAGTTTGCAAAGACACTGGCTCGAATGGTGGGCCAAACTAGATGAGGGTAGCCGGAGGGCCTCATACCCCGATGAGATAGGGAATAGTCTGTCCTAGCGTGCAAAGTCAGCTCCTGTCCAAGACCGAAAGAAGCTGCAAAAGATCCTGAACACGGCACAGCACATCACACAAACCAATCTTCCGTCCTTGGACTCACCTTACACCACACGCCATCGGAGCAATGCTGCCAGGATAGTCAAGGACACGATCCACCCAGCCAACACACTTTTCGTCCCTCTTCCCTCCGGGAGAAGGCTCAGGAGCTTGAAGACTCGTACAGCCAGATTTGGGAACAGCCTCTTTCCAACTGTGATTAGACTGCTGAATGGATCCTGACCCGGATCTGGGCCGTACCCTCCAAATATCCAGACCTGCCTCTCGGTTTTTTTGCACTACCTTACTTTCCATTTTTCTATTTTCTATTTATGATTTATAATTTAAATTTCTAATATTTACTAATTTTTACTATTTTTAATATTTAATATTTGTAATCCAGGGAGCGGGAAGCGCAGAATCAAATATCGCTGTGATGATTGTACGTTCTAGTATCAATTGTTTAGCGACAATAAAGTATAAAGTATAAAGTGAAGATTTAGCATGACATCTAGAACTTTGACAAGCTTCCATAGATGTGTGATGGAGAATATATTGACTGGTTGCTTCAGAGCCTGGTCTGGAAACACCAATTCGTTTGAATGGAAGATCCTACAAAATGTAGAGGATACAGACAGCCCAGGCCATCAGAGGTGAAGCTCTGCCGACCACTGAGCACATCTACATGGAACACTGTCACAGGAAAGCAGCATCCATCATTAAGGACCCTGACCGTCCAGGCCATAGTCTCTCCTCACTGTGGCCACCAGGATGAAGGTTCAGGAGCCTCTGGACCCCCACATCACCATGTTCAGACACAGTTATACCCCTCAACCATCAGCTTTTGAAACAGTGGGGGTAATTTCAATCAGCTTCATTCACAGTATCACTGAACTGCTCCTGCAACCAACGGCAACACACACAAAACGCTGGAGGAACTCAACAGGCCAGGCAACAACTATGGAAAAAAGTACAATCAACGTTTCGAGCCAAAACTGTTCGGCAGGACTGGACGCACTTTCAAGGACTCTTCATCTCAACAGCTGATATTTATTTATTTATTATTTGGTGAGGTCATTCATTGATTCTATTATGTTTCTTGGATTTACCGAGTACATCTGCAAGAAAATAAATCTCAGGGTGCTATATGGTGACATATATATACTTTGACAATAAATTTACTTTGAATTTACCAGTGTTGCATCAGTCCTACAAAGGAAGCAGCAAAAAATCTTGCCAAAGAAACAACGAAAAGAGAAGTAATGATTTAAGAAGTGAGACTAACTGCACTATTAGTCAAGTTGAAGTAAGATAGTTTCACAAAAGCTACAAACTGTGGTAACGTTAACTTAACAACTAATATTTCAGCCATTATTTGTGAAACTTGCGTCCCACAAATATCACAGTAATTTTGGTTTAAAATTACTTAGAATGGATTTCTGAATGGACAATGAACTCACTGATTTTGCTCTCTGTTTGCAATAGTTCCTTATTTGGAGATACCTCAGTGGCCACTTTATGAAGATACCTATCCACGGCCTCCTCTACTGTAAAGATGAAGCCACACTCAGGTTGGAGGAACAACACCTTATATTCCGTCTGGGTAGCCTCCAACCTGATGGCATGGACATTGACTTCTCAAACTTCCGCTAATGCTCCACCTCCCCTTCGTACCCCATCCGTTATTTATTTATATACACACATTCTTTTTCTCACTCTCCTTTTTCTCCCTCTGTCCCTCTGACTATACCCCTTGCCCATCCTCTGGGTTTCCCCCCCTCCCCCTTTTCCTTCTCCCTGGGCCTCCTGTCCCGTGATCCTCTCATATCCCTTTGCCAATCACCTGTCCAGCTCTTGGCTCCATCCCTCCCCCTCCTGTCTTCTCCTATCATTTTGGATCTCCCTCTCCCTCTCCCACTTTCAAATCTCTTACTAGCCCTTCTTTCAGTTAGTCCTGACAAAGGGTCTCGGCCCGAAACGTCGACTGTACTTCTTCCTAGAGATGCTGCCTGACCTGCTGCGTTCACCAGCAACTTTGATGTGTGTGGCTTGAATTTCCAGCATCTGCAGATTTCCTGGTGTTTGCGTTATTAAGATACCTGTACACTTGCTCATTAATGCCAATAATCAGCCAATCACGTGGTAACAACTCAATGCATGAAAGCATGCACATGTGGTCAAGAGGTTCAGTTGTTGTTCAGACCAAATATCAGAATGGGGAAGAAATGTGATCTAAATGACTTTGACCATGGAATGATTGCTGGTGCCAGAAGTAGGGTAGCTTGAACATCTCAGGAACTGCTGATCTCCCCGGATTTTCACACATAACAGTCTCTAGAGTTTACAGAGAATTGTGAGAGAAACAAAAAAAAAATCCAGTGAGCGGCAGTTCTGTGGGTGAAAATGCCTTGTTAATGAGAGAGGTCAGAGGAGAACGGCCACACTGGTTCAAGCTGACAGGAAGGCAACAGTAACTCAAGTAACTGCATGTTACAATGGTAGTGTACAGAAGAGCATCTCTGAACGCACATCAAACCTTGAAATGGATTGCCTACAGTATCAGAGGTCTACAAACATGCACTCGTTGACCATTGTATTAGGTACCTTCTGTATCTAATGAAGTGGCCACTGTGTGCATAATTTCTTGTTGAAATTGATGGTCTATTTTATGTACTGTATTGTACTGCTGCTGACGAACAACACGTTTTGTGACATATGTCAGTGACGATAAACCAGATTCTGACTAACCATTGCAAATTCCCTAGTTCTCCATACCAAGCATAACTAATGTAATATGAACTCAGTCTTATGGTTTTTATATTCTGTGATTTCGCCCATTCTTTCTCATTGTTTTATCTGTGTAGGGGGAGGGTGTTTGGGGGAGTCGATGTTCTTGTTGTGTTTCGTGCGGGGAGAGGGAAGTTTGAGGTTGATTATCAGGTAATCAAGTTGGGTTTTGTGTGGGAGGGCTCTGGGAGTTGATGATCATATTGGTATTCTTTTTTATTGTACGGGGGGGTTGAGTTTGATGTTTCTCTTCTATGGCTTTCTTTGTTGCGTGACTATCTTGAGAAGACGAATCTCAAAATTGTAAATTGCACATGTGCTTTGCTAATAAAAACAGTCATTTTTAGCATTAGGAAATCACATTGCATCTCAATGCTTGTGAAATACTTGTTTTAACAGTGTATGTCACAAGCAGATAACAAAGCCAGTTGAATTTGCTGTCCAACCTGGGGTCCAAGTTGCAAGCCATCTTGGACAATGTCTCCCATCCACTACATAACGTACTGGTTGGGCACAGGAGTACATTCAGCCAGAGACTCATTCCACCGAGATGCAACACTGAGTGTCATAGGAAGTCATTCCTGCCTGTGGTCACCAAACTTTACAACTCCTCCCTTGGAGGGTCAGACACCCTGAGCCAATAGGCTGGTCCTGGACTTATTTCCTGGCATAATTTACATATTACTATTTAACTATTATGGTGTTATTACTATTTAATTATTTATGGTGCAACTGTAACGAAAACCAATTTCCCCCGGGATCAATAAAGTATGACTATGACTATGACCATGACTATTTGTTTTTATTTCATTTTTCCTGCATCTGTGGATTTTATTTTTGCTTTTCAATGACTGTTCAATAAAGGAAATGTTACTTTTTAAAATGATTAGATGACTGCAATAGTTATCCCCTTAGCAATTAGCCGCACAAAAGCTGTGATGATGAAACGTGGACGATGGAGAGTACTGACAGCATTATTACATTTCAAAGCAAGAGGAGATCTTCCGTTCGTCATTCTTCATGTGGGATCTACACGAGATTCTTTGTGAAGAACAGCAGTTGGCATGTAGTAGCACAGGATGACAGGTACGAGTGGAACTGGATCCAATTTTGAGGCAGCAGGCTCGGGAAAGAAGTGAAGTAGTGAAACTGACAGAAATATTTATTATGGAGTAAATGAAACATCTGAATTTGGCTTGTCCTTGACATTCTTTATTTCAAATATTCAACCAGAGCTCTCCTCTCAGTGGAATGCTGGATTTATTTATTTAGAGGTACAGAGCGGAACAAACCCTTCCGGCCATTCAGACCGCACCACACAGCAACCCACTGCCTAATCACGAGACAACTTGCAATCAATAATTAACCTGCTAACCGGCACGTCTTCAGAATGTGGGAGGAAACCAGAGCACCCGGAGGAAACACACACATGTATGGGTGCAAACTTGCTTACAGAGGACATCAGAATTGAACCCTTGACGCTCTGAGCTATAATAATGTCGCTCTAACCGCCACGCTACCGTGGCGCCCAACCCATGCCTCCAATCAGAGACCAGAACTGGCAAAATGAAATTAACATGGGTGATTTCGGTTGCCATTTCAAAAAGTTTCGTGACATTTATCTCCTTCCTTCACAGACCATTCACTTCATTGCCTTCTCCCCAAATCTCTGGATCTCATTAGTATTAAGAAATATTTCCACTTACTACTTAAATAAGTTGAATAACTGGCCTCTACTGCCTTTTATGGTAAGGAATTCCATTGGTTAGCCTCTGGATGAAAAAAAATTCTCTTAATCTAAGCGATAAAATGCAAACCTTGCAACCTAAGACTGTTATCTCTGTTTCGAGTCTCATTTCAAACTAAATTTCTATATTCCTCAGTTTTAAGTGATTGACCCCTTATCTTGAAACTATGTTCTCTTGGTCGCGACTCCCATGAGTGAAAGCATTTTGACATCTGGCGAGGTGGTGAGCACAACACTTTACAGCACGGGCATCCCAGGTTCAATTCCCGCCACTGCCTGTAAGGAGCTTGTCCATTCTCTCCAAGACCACATGGGTTTCCCAGTCCAAAGACATGCCAGTTGGAGGGAAATGGTCCTTGTAAATTGCCCTATGATTAGGCTAGGGTTAAATCAGAGGGGTGTTGGCGCATGGCCAAGTGGTTAAGGCATTCGTCTAGTGATCTGAAGGTCGCTAGTTCAAGCCTTGACTGAGGCAGCGTGTTGTGTCCTTGAGCAAGGCACTTAACCACACATTGCTCTGCGACGACACCGGTGCCAAGCTGTATGGGTCTTAATGCCTTTTCCTTGGACAACATCGCTGGCATGGAGAGGGGAGACTTGCAGCATGGGCAATTGTCGGTCTTCCATACAACCTTGCCCAGGCCTGCGCCCTGCATCACGGGACTAATGGATGCCTATAAAAAATATGAAATTGGAGGGTTGCTAGGTGGTGCGGCTTGAAGGGCCAGAATGGCCTATTCCACACTGTATCTCAATAAAATAATAGGCTTAATGCTTCAGATCGAAGTTGCTTTACCTCTTGGTGAAGCACTGTGACATTGTCTTCTTTGTGACACTACATAACATACATCATTGTGGATCACTCAATGGACAAGCAAATTCCATCTGCTCCTCCCTCCCTATTAACTCATCAACACTCAGAGAACAGATTGTTCCTTAGTAACTTTCCGCTACTGAACAGGAAACCATGCGTCCTAACACACCCATAGACAGGACAAACCACCTGTATTCCATGGCATGCAGCCAGGTTTGAAGTTGGAATAATAAAAAAAAATCTATCCAGTAATGTCCTCCTTGAAGTTTGGATATTGGAACAATATCACCCTTCATTCTTTCTAAATTTTAAAGAATGCAGTTTAGCATTTAGTCTGCATCTAGTTTGAATTATGTTTCTCAAAGATTTCCTCTTGTTCTTCCGAGCTCCAATAAATAGAGGCCCAATTTGACTCTCTCTCGCTCTCTTCATTCTCATATGATACTCTAGCCTACTCAGGAACCAGTCTGCTAAATTTTTGATGCACTTCCTCCATATCAATGTAACTCTTCAGAGGAGGAGACCAAAGCCCCGTAGAAAACTCCAGACGGGACCTCATCGAGGCTTGTTTATTACTCTGTTCTCTTTCCTATTGCCTGACCAGTTCTCTGCCTACTCTCCCCCAATGTTGAACGATTGGAGCAACTGGGCTTGTATACACTGGCATTTAGAAGGATGAGAGGGGATCTGATTGAAACATATAAGATTATTAAGGAATTGGACATGCTGGAGGCAGGAAGCATGTTCCCGCTGATGGGTGAGTCCAGAACCAGAGGCCACAGTTTAGGAATAAGGGGTAGGCCATTCAGAACGGAGTTGAGGAAAAACTTTTTCACCCAGAGAGTGGTGGATATGTGGAATGCTGTGCCCCAGAAGGCTGTGGAGGCCAAGTCTCCGGATGCTTTCAAGAAAGAGATGGATAGAGCTCTTAAAGATAGCGGAATCAAAGGTTATGGGGATAAGGCAGGAACAGGGTACTGATTGTGGATGATCATCCATGATCACAGTGAATGACGGTGCTGGCTCGAAGGGCCGAATGGCCTGCTCCTGCACCTATTGTCTATTGTCTATAATCCCATGTGCCCTAATTTTGCATGTTAGCTGCATGTTAATTTTGTATTTTGCATGCCCTGTATCTTATGGTGTGTTGTTAACTTTACACCGATGCCCTCCGGAAAATCCAAATCCACGTGTATTGGTTTTCCCTCATGTACTATGCTAGTTACAGTCTCAAAGAACTCCAGTAACTTTCTCAAGCATGTTGTCCTTCCCATAAAGCCATGTCAACTTTATCCATTTCAATTAGTCTTCCTCACGTCCTCCGCTCTTGTACTTTTATAACAAACTCAAGCATTTTCTCTCTCCCTCCTTTTACAAATGGCTCCAGTGATCTGCACTGTAATGACTGTTGGAAAATGAGTACCAATCCATTCACTATTGTAAGGCCCCTTTGAAGTACTCAGTGATGTAGATGATCAGGCCTTAGAGCTGGGATTCCCAAAGTTTTTAATGCCATGGAGCCTCACTCTTAACCGAGGGGTACATGGACCCCAGGTTGTGATTCCCCGCCTATCTATCTCCCTACAGCCATTTTCCTTTCAATACTAGTTTCATTCAGTTCTCCTCTATCACTAAATCCCAGGCCAGCTAACATTTCTGGGAAGTTATCTGTGAAGACAAATCGAAAATTCTGTTCATTGGCCATCCATGAACCTGCATTTGCCTTTTGGTACGTCTTCCCACATCACTGTTCTGTGGCATTTGCGCCACTCTTCGCTTCGCTGAGGCTGGGAAGCGGGCCTGCTCTAGCTGCTCCAGGCTTCTCAACATTTTGGTCCCCTGTGTGATGAACTGAGGCCGAGGCTGCGGACTCACCTGCGTTCTGAATGCTGTTTGCTTGCTTTTATTGTTTGCACAATAAGGAGATGAATCGCAAGGTTGTATAATGTATACATACTTTGATAATAAATGTACTTTGAACTTTTACTATCTTGCTCCACTATTGTATTAAGTGCTGCTTTATCCAGTCGTGCTGCCCTATCACATTTTGCACTTGAAGTTGTCTGTCCGAATTATTGGGTGCTGCTGGATTTCAGATCTTGGTCTCCTGACTGCTTTGTCTCAGTAACACCAATTATACTTTATACTTTATTGTCGCTAAACAATTGATACTAGAACGTACAATCATCAAAGCAATATTTGATTCTGCGCTTCCCACTGCCTGGTTACAAATTGATAGTAAGTATTAAACATTTAAATTGTAAATCATAAATAGAAAAATAGAAAAATGGAAAGTAAGGTAGTGCAAAAAAACTGAGAGACAGATCCGGATATTTGGAGGGTACGGCCCAGATCCGGGTCAGGATCCATTCAGCAGTCTTATCACAGTTGGAAAGAAGCTGTTCCCAAATCTGGCCGTACGAGTCTTCAAGCTCCTGAGCCTTCTCCCAGAGGGAAGAGGGACGAAAAGTGTGTTGGCTGGGTGGGTCGTGTCCTTGATTATGACATTTGCACATTTGCAATTATCTGCATGATAAATTCATTTATCATACTGTGATTCCTTCAGGTTGTTATAGCCGAGGGAGATAATGGGGACAAGCTCCCACTACCTATTAAATGCTCCCAATGCCATGTGCCTCAAATAACCTCTGACAACCAAGTCCAGCTCCTGGCCTTCACGAGTGGCTTAGCTGCTAAGCCCGGCGGAACTGTTTCTAATGACAGGAGAAGGGGCAAAGGCGGGTTACTGGTGTCTTAAAACCAATCACTTCGGGCAGATGGGGCTCATCAGCTACGGTTGGTACCTCATCTAAGAGAAGGAAAACTCTGATCTCAAACTTCCGCTGCCTTGTGGCTATACCCACTCATGAGGAAGCCTTCAGGAGTAAACTCTGTGGGGAAAATCCGAAGCTAGAATCCCTAAGGCAGTCCAACATTGAGTTCAATGCTAATGGGAAACCCTCGTGATGCTGCTGGTGCCAAACTGTATCGATCTCTGCCGTTCCTTTGGGTTCATCAGAGCCACGGAGAGGGGGAGCCTGCTACATGGGCAACAGCTTGCTCTCCTTATCGTATTACCCAGGCTTGTGTATCTAGGCAGCTAGGATACAATATCCATGGTCAACTCTGATTAACAGAGGCCCTCACTCATTATGGTAATGCTCCACACATAAAGATATTAATCCCTTAAGCGTTATGTTGCATTGTTTCTGTCCTTGATCTCTCTTGGATTTTGCTCTTCATAACCTTGTTTCCATCTTAAATTCTCCTTCTTCACTGCAGGTTCCTCTCCTCCTGCCATCTTCAGATGTTCAAAGTTCAAAGTAAAGTTTAGTATCAGAGTACATACAACCCTGAGGTCCCTTTTCCTGCAGGCATACTTAGCAAATCTATAGAACAGTAACTGTAAACAGGATCAATGAGCAACAAACTGTGCAAATGTAAATATAAATAAATAGCGATAAATAACGAGAACGTAAAATAACAAGATAAAGAGCCCTTAAAGGGAGACAACAGGAATTCTGCAGATGCTGGAAATTCAAGCAACACACATCAAAGTTGCTGGTGAATGCAGCAGGCCAGGCAGCATCTGTAGGAAGAGGTGCAGTCGACGTTTCAGGCCGAGACCCTTCGTCAGGACTAACTGAAGGAAGAATGAGTAAGAGATTTGAAAGTGGGGGGGGGGAAGGGGGAGATCCAAAATGATAGGAGAAGACAGGAGGGGGAGGGATGGAACCAAGAGCTGGACAGGTGATTGGCAAAAGGGATATGAGAGGATCATGGGACAAGAGGTCCGGGAAGAAAGACAAGGGGCGGGGGGACCCAGAGGATGGGCAAGAGGTATATTCAGAGGGACAGAGGGAGAAAAAGGAGAGTGAGAGAAAGAATGTGTGCATAAAAATGAGTAACAGATGGGATACGAGGGGGAGGTGGGGCATTAGCGGAAGTTAGAGAAGTCAATGTTCATGCCATCAGGTTGGAGGCTACCCAGACGGAATATAAGGTGTTGTTCCTCCAACCTGAGTGTGGCTTAAAGGGAGACCATCGGTTGTGGGGACACCAGAGACAGAATGAGTGTAGTTATCCCCTTTTGTTCAAGAGCCTGATGATTGAGGGGTAGGAACTGTTCCTGAACCTGGTGGTTGAAGGGAGTGAAGGACAGGACAAGTAAGTATTAAGCTTCCACATCCTCCATTCTTTGCTTCAGTTTTGGAGGAAGAAAGAGACGACATTTCAGACCGAGACCTGTCCGATTTTTTTTTTAATTGCCATTTGCGCGATTTGTTTTTTTCTACTCAATGGGTTCCATGGTTTTCTTTGTTTCATGGCTGTCTGTGGGAAAGACGAATTCCAGGGTTGTAAACTGTATACATACTTTGATAATGGATGTACTTTGAATCATTGAATCTAATATTGTTGGTGAAGAGTCTCAGCCCGAAACATCGACTATTTATTAATCTCCATAGCTGCTGCCTGGCCTGACCTGCTGAGCTCCTCCACCATTTTGTGTGTGTTGCTCTGCATTTCCAACATCTGCAGAATCTCTTGTGTGTTCACTTGTGGAGTTTCTTCCATAAAATCTTGAAGCAAAACGCACAGCTAACACTGGAGTCACACACATAGTTGAGCTGAACAGGCATAATGATGCCGCTGATCATTGGATAATTTAGTAGCTGGAATGAAAGAGATCATGATCTCAAATGTCTCAAACCAGGGTCAGAATAGCTGCCGCCAAGTATGCTGAACACCCCGACCAGTGCAAAGTGCTTAGACAGTTCTTCAGTCGATGCATGGAGAAAAGTTACTTGTTGAGTGAGTCAATGGAAAGTCAAAAGATAAAATCTCAGCTAGACACGTGATATTCATTTTTATAGAATCAAGCAAAGTTTTCACATTTTCTCTTGGTTCCAACAAGATTGCACCACCATATATACACTACTGAGCAAACGCCTTAGGTATATATATGTGTGTGTATGTATATATATATATATATATATTTAGATAGCTATGGTGCCTGAGCCTTCTGTCTGTGCAGTACTGTATTCGTCAATGTGGACTAGAGAATGAGTTTGTAAATCTGACGGGAGCAAAGGGTAGTGTAAATGGCGAGGGTGGAGTGCCATGGGAGAGCTATGTGACAGGTGGCAGGGAAGGAGTTCCAGGGGAGGGGGTGGTGCAGGTGCAGACACACCCAGCCCTCAGACACCAGGCAAGGTCATTTGATTCCAAACAATTGGTTTATTGATCATTACAGAATGTCTCTCGAATGCTTCTCACTCCCTCCCCCTTTTCCCAACTGTGATTCCCCTCTCCCTGCCCTCTTCCCACTCTCAGTCCACAATAGAGACCCATATCAGAATCAGATTTATCATCACTCACATATGCCATGAAAATTGTGTATTTTTGCAGCAGCAGTACAGTGCAATATGTGAAATTACTACAGTACTGTGCAAAAGTCTTGGGCACCCTAGCTATATATATATATATGTGTGTGTGCCTAAGACTTTTCCACAGTGCTGTATATACCCCTTCCTACCCAATCAAAATTTACAAATGAATTACACACCACATGACTCTCTGTTTTGCTTTTCTGCTGGCACCAGACATTACTAACGTTATGATTATTGGTAGCTGGTTTATAATTGTCAGATGTACCAAGATACTGTGAAAATCTTTGCTTTGCAGACCACTCAAGACAGATTGCTCCAAACAGTACATTGAGGTACTACAAATGGAAACGCAATAAAAGAATGCAGAATAGAGTATTACAGTGACAGATAAAGTGCAGTGCAAGTGGACAAATACCAGTGAAAGAGGCATGGCATGGTAGTTTGAGAGATCAAGATGCAGGGCAAGTGTGAGGTGCTGCATTTTGGTAGGACTAACCAGGGTAGATCTTGTACAGTGAACAATATGGCACTGAAGGCATTTGGGAATACAGGTCCATAATTCATTGAAAGTGGCATCTCAGGCGGTTAGAGTCATAAAGAAAGCTTTTGGCACATTGTCCTTCATAAATCAAAGTATTGAATACAGGAAATAGGATGTTATGTTGAAATTGTGTAAGACTTTGGTGAGACCTAATTTGGAGTATTGTGTGCAGCTTTGGTCACCTACCTACAGGATAGATGTAAATAAGATTGAAAGTGTGCAGAGAACATTTATAAGGATATTGCCTGGCCCAGAGGACCTGAGTTATAAGGAAAGATTGAATAGGTTAGGACTTTATTCCTTGGATGTAGAAGATTGAGAAAAGATCTGATAGAGGTATACAAAATTATGAGGAGCATAGATAGGGTAAATGCAAGGAGGTTTTTTTTCCACAGAGGTCATGGGTTAAGGCTAAAAGGTGAAAAGTTTAAGGGGAACATGTGGGGAAACTTCTTCACTCAGAGAATTGTGAGAGTGTGGAATGAGCTGCCAGCACAAGTGGTGCATGTGAACTCGATTTCAAAGTTTAAAGAGAAGTTAGGATAGGTACATGGTTGACAGGGGTATGGGGGTATGGTCCCGGTGCAGGTCGATGGGAGTGGGGATTTTAAGTGGTTTTGCATGGACTAGATGGACCAAAGTACGGTGCCATACTTTTCTATGAGTCAATGTTCATTCGAGCCCATCAAAAGGTCCATTGAAGAGCCTTATCACAGAAGGACAGAAGCTTTCCTTGAGCTTTGTGGCATGTGTGTGTTTTCAAACTTTTATATCTTCTGCCTGATGAAAGGGATGAGAAGAAAGAATGGCTGGGTGGGAGGGGTCCTTAATTATATCAGCTGCTTTCCAAAGGTAGTAGTCCATAGAAAGGAGGCTGGTTTTTGTGGCTGCAATCACATCAGATGTAGCATTTTTTCCTTGTATACCTCTTTCCTTCCCACCAAACAGCGTCCCAAGCAGACCTTCAGGTTCAAGTGATTCACTTGAACTTCTAATATAGCATACTGCATTTATGTGGCCTCCTCTACAGTGGAGAAACCAAACCCAGATTGGGTGACCACTTTGTAAATCACCATGCATATATACTTCAGCAGGAATCTAAGCATCTGGTTACCTGCCACTTCAATTCCTCCTACCTCTCCTATTACCTCCTGCTACAGGAAAGCCCACTGCAAGCCTGAAGACCATCACCTCAAAGCACTTCTGGGAATGTTCAAAGTTCAAAGTAAATTTCATTATCAAAGTACATATGTATCACCCTATACTACCCCAAGATTCATTTTCTTGCGGGCATTCTCAATGAATCTATAGAATAATAACCATAACAGAATCAATGAAAGATCACCCGACTTAGGCATTCAGCCAGAGTGCAGAAGACAACAAATGGTGCAAATGCAAAAAACAAGAAAGAAAGAAAGAAAGAAAGAAATAAGCATCCTTCTGGACTAAACTCTGAATTCTCTAGTTTTTAGGGCTTACTTTCTCTTTCTGTCGGCTTACAAATTGGCCATGCCTGCTATTCATACATATTTGATATAGAACCTAGAACATTAAGTGGTTCAGGTCCTTCAGCCCACAAGGTTGTGCCAACCTAATCCAACACTTTCCTTCCACGTAACCCTCCATTTTCCTTTCATCCACGATTCATCCAGTTTCGGGACCTGCACATCACCAGCAAGGTGGCATTTAATGCCCATCCTTAATCGCCCTCGGAAAGGGGATGACGTGCTACCTTCTAGAAGTGCAGCAGTCCTCCTGGTGTCCTCCCAGTGGGGATGGGTTGGGAGTTCCAAGATTTAAACCCAGTGACACAAATGTAATACTTCCAATTCAGCATGATGTTTGGCTTATGGAATTAGCAAATATTACAGCATTATATTGGCTTGGTATTTCCCTATGACTCCTTTAGTACAGCCTAATCTATTGGGAATGAACCTCAACCCTGTTCCTGGCAACAAAGCCTGACTTAACTTTCAGCTGTCCAATTAACCCACTTGACTTGGTTTCATTCTTTCATGGATATTTCCTTTGGTCTATCCATTCCTTTTACCACCTTTTCTAGAACTTGCTTTCTCTTTCCTTCTTTCTTTCTTTCTTTCTTTATTAGTTTGTTTATTTGTTTATAGATTTATTGATTGAGATACCTCACAGAACAGCCTCTCCAACCCTTCAAGCTGCGTTGCTCAGTCATCCCGATTTAACCTGAGCCCAATCATGGGACAATTTACAATGACCAATTAACTGGTCTGTCTTTGGACTGTGGGAGGAAACTGGAGCACCCTAAGGAAACCCGCGCAGTCGCAGGGAGAATGTACAAACTCCTTACAGGCAGCGGTACCTTTCTCACCCCTCTTTCCCACCGTGAAGGAGAAAAGTCTAGCGAACAGTCTTAAAACTGCGCCGCTTTCCACAGATGCCCTGCTGAGCGCTCCCTGCATTTTCTGTTTTTAGTTTCAGGTTTCTGGCTTCTGCGGTATTTTTGTTTAATTTTCAAAGAAAGAAAGCATTCAGTTGTTTCCCCGTGTGGCAGTTATAAAGAAGTTAAAGAGAAGTATTGGAAATCCATACCATGGAAACAGACTATTTGGCTCAAACAATGTGTCTGGTATTGATCTCGTATGACAGTGTTGTAGTTCCTGAATTGATCTCCCAGCTTCCAACTTCATTCTCACCTCCTCCACCCACCAATCCTCCCCCTCATCTGCCTCCACCTATCATCTTCTGGCTGGAATGCCTTCCATTCCCCCTACTTTAAATTAAAAGAAAGACTATAAAATATATGTGGGGGTGGGGCGTTTCTTACTCACACAAAAGTAATTAGGAGGACAACGTGAAAATATAGGCCAGCTTTTTACGACAGAGCCTGGAGTAGGCCCTTCCACCCCAGCAAACCAATAACTCTGATTAACCCTAACCCAATCACGGAACAATTTGCAATGACCAATTCACCTACCCGGTACATCCCTGGACCGTGGGAGGAAACTGGAGTACCCAGGAAAAACCCACTCATTCTACCGGGACCGTGCCCAGAGACTCCCTCCAGAACGGCGCTGGAAGTGAACTCTGAACTCTGCAACATCCCGAGCTGTAATAGCGTCACGCTACCGCTACACTGAACTATGGGACTCTGGACTTCGGTTCAGAATGATAGTTGCTTTTGGTAATTGTTTGCGCAATGCTTTTTTTCCCTCTGCACGTTGGGTGTCCAACAGTCTTTTTTTTATATATGGGTTCTTTTGGGTTTCTTTGTTTCGTTCTGCCTGAAAGGACACGAATCTCAACCTTGAACAATGTATGCATACTTTGCTAATAAAGGTACTTTGAACTTTGAACTTGCCTCACCTTTCCTCCTTCCCACTCATCCACCCACCTTCCCCCTCACCTGGCTTCACCTGTCTCCTGCCAGCATGCTCTCCTTCCCTTCCCCCAATCTCTTCTTCCGGCTTCTTCCCCCACCCTTTCCAGTCCTGATGAAGGGCCTCTGTCTGAAACGTTGACTCTTTATTCCCCTCCATAGATGCTCCCTGAACTCTTGGGTTCCTCCAGCATTTTGTGGGTATTTTCCTTCATCTCACTTGCCTTCATCCATCCAGTTAATCCTTTGTCCATCACCCCTTCCTCTGTTCCCCACTCTGATCTTTTACTTCACCTCTGGGTCCCCTCCTCCTCCCTTTTCCCCTATGGTCCACTCTTCACTCCAATCAGATTCCTTCCTCTACAGCCCTTCACCTTTCCTAATCACTTGGCTTCACCTATCACCTTCCATCTAGCCTCTTTCCCCTCCCCCCTCCCATCCTTTTTATTCTGGCATCTTCCTCCTGCCTTCCCGGTCCTGATGAAGGGTTTCGGCTCAAAACGCCGACTGTTTACTCTTTTCCATAGATGCTGCCTGGCCTGCTGAGTTCCTCCAGTATTTTGTGTTTTGCTCTGCATTTCCAGCATCTGCAAACTTTTCCATGTCCGTTAGAGTGACTTTGCCTCTCGCTCGCTGAATGCTCTGCTACATTGCAAATCCTTACATCTCTCAGTATGTAAAGGCTCCTCCTGCTCACTGTATTAAATCCCCAGTTAATCCTCCATCAATGTCTTCCTGTCCTTGTCAGCATATGGTAGCTTGTTGTGATAGAGTCCATGTAAAAAGCTGCAGCTGACAACTGCAAACACAGAGCTTCCTACCCCAATTTTCCACACAGAACACACTGCACATCACCTTCTGTTCAGACCCAACTCAGAGGATGTGTCTGCACAGCTTTGTGGTTGTTTTATCTTGTGTAGCTTCCTTATCATTAAAAAGTCTAAAATTGTGTTTTGAAAGTTGTGAACCTAACAGTTATCTGGGCCTCCTCGACAAAATTATATTTGTGTGACTTTGCCAAGTTTCCACAGATACAGCCCAAGGCTTGTTTCCTTACTTTTTGTTTGAGGGATATAACTGACCTTGGAGAGTTTTGCTTTAAACATTAGAAAATCGGCAGGCTTTTCGGTGGGCAAAGAAACTTCTGAGTTTCTGAAGCTTTTTTTTATCAGAAGATCGCGAACTTTGATGAGGCTGGTGAAAGGTTTCAGTATCAAAGATGCCTGAATACTATTCTATGCTCACATACACCCAGCTTCTGTAAACTCTCTCAACTCCTTCCTCCTTCTTTATCACCACTCCCTCACACCCTCCCTCACTTTCACACCCTCAGAACCTTTGATGACCTGTGCATGTAACCCGACAGAACTCCTCCTCCTTCTGGTCACTTATCTTCCTCTTTTTTCATCTTTTCCAAACAAGTCCTTCTGGTGTCTGAAGTCTTTCAGCTTTCCGGTACCTGCGGTTGGGGCTATTTTATGATGAAAAGTTGGACTGATCTACATTGCATCCGCTGAAGCGTCAGAGGCGACTCGTCGATGCTGATAGATCCCGACAGAGTAGATGTGGAGAGGCTGCTTCTTCCTGTGATAGTATCTAGTCCTAGGGACGCTGTTTAATTATAGGAGATTGGATTTTTCAGATGGAAATGAAATGTGTTTTTCTCCCTCTCAGCCTTTGAACTTATTCCCCAAAGGTTGGTAGAAGGATAGTCTTTGAATGTTCTTAAGGGAGAGGCCGACATACTGAACAGTTAAGGGGTTGGAAGGTTACTGGGGGCGGACAGAAACGGGAAGAGTACAATCAGGTCAACCACCATCTTATTAAATTCAGAGGGGCCGAATGGCCTATCTCTGCTTCTAATTTGTTCCATTTTCCAGAAACGAAGAAGAGTACTTGAATTGGTCCCCCTCTCCCTCTCTCAAAATTGAACAGGCAGCAAGCTCCTGAATTTGAATGTGATGACTGTCTTTCCTGATCCTTTTGTACTGTGTATTGGCATCTTGCTTACAGTTCCACATGCCATGTCACATGACAGTTACTGGACCTTTGCAGTCAGATACAGGAATGCCCCTCCAGCACAAAGGAACCTAAGCACGTGAAATGTGCTTTCTGGGATAGATTTGCGGCAAAGCACATTCCTTCCTGCAAGCACAGTCACACAAAGAGATTGCCGCCATCCAACGGCAAATGAAATCAGGCTGCGGCCAGCACTGTCAAAACGTTCGGATGCGGCTCAAGTGTGGAGACGGAGAAATGTCATCAGTTACTGACTGTTATGAGAACTGTTGCAGGATTTAAAGGAAAAGGAAAACAATAAAGGTCAACCAGGCCAATGACTAAAACTCTCAATCTGTAAGTTAATGCCAACTCTGTGGCTGGAAACAATGAGTATCGCTCCTTTCCAGTGTCAATCGAAATGGTAGCTCTCTTTCTCAGAAAAGGACAAGAGTAAGCAGGGAGCGTAAATGTTGCTGTGCTTTTGGTCAAGTCTCGACTAGAACGAAAGGAGGGAGTTAAATACCACCGTAATAAGACAGTAATTAGCCAGAACGTGCATTCTCACAAGCACAGTTGCCGAACATATTGCACAGCTTGTCTGCAGGGGCGCATAGACCCTGCAGCAGAGTCTGTGGTTGTAACGAGTACATTGAAGATCTCAGTGTAGCTCTACTGCATTAACATTTTCCTTCCTGCAACCGGCACATTAAATGCATCCTGCATTTTGTGAAGTCAAATAGAGGTAAGGGCATTTACAGCGATGGTAGGGCACTAAGGAATGCTGATGAATTACTCAAGTCAATAGTTCTTAAAGATTTTGAAAGATCTAGAGATTAGCTTTATTTGTCATATGTACATCAAAACATTGAAACGTACAGTGAAATGTGTTGCTTTGCCTCAATGACCATCACAGTCTGAGGACATGCTGGTGGCGCTCAAAAGTATCACTACGCTTCTAGCGCCAACATAGCACATGCCCAGAACTCAGTACCCCTAACCTTACCCATGCGTCTTTGGAATGATCTGCCTATTCTGCATTCTGTTGAAGGAAATTGGCTAGTCTTGGCCTGTGTTGAATCCTGATGCACTTGCGATCCAAAGGTTCTTCAGAAGTCAAGAATGAGGCATCAAACTTGTTGCTGTCGATTATTTTACTGCTTGAAGAGCAAAGAAGATGGAAGAGGAAGCGTGGCAAAAGACCACGGAAAGAGCAAGACATAAAAGTAATGTGGTCCTTTCATACCAGACACCTAATTACAGAAACTCCATTAATAACAACTAACCAATGAGAGCCAGATTTAAGCAGTATGATACCCGCCATTGAAAAAAGAAGTTTCCAGAAAAATACAGAGGCAACTGTAACCACTGAAAAGCTCACACTTAGTGGCTACTTTATTAGGTACACCTGCTCGTTAATGCAAATATCTAATCAGCCAATCATGTGGCAGCAACTCAATGCATAAAAGCATGCAGACATGGTCAAGAGGTTCAGTTGTTGTTCTGAGCAAATATCAGAATGAGGAAGAAATGTGATCTAAGTGACTTTAACTGTGGAATGGCTGTTGGTGCCAGATGGAGTGGTTGTTGGAGTATCATCTGGGATTTGCATGCACAACAGTCTCTAGAATTTACAGAGAATGGTGCGAGGGAAAAAACCCAGTGAGTGGTGGTTCTGTGGCCAAAAATGCCTTGTTAATGAGAGAGGTCAGAGCACAAAGGACGATAACTCAAATTACCACATGTTACAACAGTGATGTGCAGAAAAGCATCTCAGAACGCACAACACGCTGAACCTGAAGTGGACGGGCTACAGCAGCAGAAGACCACAAACATACACTCAATCACCACCTTATTGCCTACAGGAGATACATAAAAAAGTGGCGACTGTTGTATATCATATATAGGTGCTTATATAAAAATACAAACAAGCATAGGAAAGTTAAAGTACAAGATAAAAAACAAATCTACAGCCCAATCCAGCAGTTAACACCCTCACTGATTTGACAGGCAGTAAAAACTTGCAATTTACCAAGCTCATTTTACACAGAACTCAACCTGAAAGAAGTTATTTGAGCTAAAACTATCACCAAGGAAGTATTAGTGCAAGAATTTCAAAAACTTGATCTTACCTGTCCCATCAGGAGTTGATCTAACAAAACTGGGCAGCATTTTAAGGGATGACGTTAGATTGGTATCTTTCCTGAGACCTTTCTTCATCTCTGTTAGAAAGCGTTTGGATATTTCATGTAGTTGTTCATCTGACAGCTGCATGTGATAGAGGAACTTGTTGACCTGGAATCAAAGTTCAAAGTAAATTTGTTTCCTTATTTAGTGATAGAGCGTAAAGTAGGCCTTCTGGCCCTTTGAGCCATGCCACCCCAGTAACGTCCAATAAACCCAATAACCCTAACCTAATCACAGGACAATTTACAATGACCAATTAACCTGCCCACAGGTACGTCTTTGGACTGTGGGAGGAAACCGGAGCACCCAGAGGAAATCCACGTGGTCACGGGGAGAGCGTTCAAACTCCTTACAGGCAGTGGCAGGAATTGAACCCACGTCGCCTGTACTGTAAAGCGTTGTGCTAACCACTACCCTACCACGCTTTGACCTCCTTACAGGAAGACACCAGAATTGAACTTTCGAAGCTCCCTGTGCTGTATTAACACTATGTTACCATGGTGCCCTTGTCAAAATACATACTGAATGTATCACCATATATTAGCCGAGATTCACTTAATGGCAGGTATTCACAGTAGAACAGCAAAATACAATAGAATCAATGAAAAACTACATTGAAATACTGACAAACAACCAATGTGGAAAAGAAGACAAACCCTGTGAATGGATAGATGGATGGATGGATGGATGGATGGATGGATGGATAAATAAAAGAATGAATGAATGCTGTGAACATGAGTATTTGAAAGTGAGTCCATAGGTTGTGGGATCAGTTCAAATGAAAGAGTTAATTTATCCAGGCGATCATGCAAGACCCTCCACACTCAGAGTAATGCCATTAACCTTCCCAACCCTTGAGGGAGAGAGAATAATTTGACATTTGTTTGTTGCTGCTTTGTTAGTGAATCCATAAAAAGCAATTAAACACAATCAGCTTACAAGCCAAAACAAATGCTGGCCTGTGTAATATCCGGTAATCCTCGGGGGGAAATAGGGAGACTAGAATTTATTTCAAAGCATCCTACAACCACTAAAATGTTTACTACTGGATAGTGTCAGCACACATCTACAACGTTCATAGAACATTACAGCACAGTACTAGCGTACCAGCCTTTTAACCTACTTTCAGATCAACCTATCAATCTAACCCTTCCCTCCTACGTAGCCCTCCATTTTTCTATCATTCATGTGGCTATCTAAGAGTTTCGTAAATGTCCCTAATGTACCTGCCTCCACCACCATCCCAGCAGTTCCACGTACCCGCCATTCTCTGTTTAAAAACTTACTTCTGACACCCCTGCTATATCTTCCTCTAATCACCTTAAAATTATGCCCTTTCGCATTAAACATTACCACCGTGGGAAAAAGTCACTGGCTAACCACTCAATCTATACTTCTTATGGTCTTTGTACACTTCCATCAAGTCACCTCTCATCCTCCTTTACTCCAAAAAGAAAAAAAGATATTTATTTATTTATTGAGACATAGCGCGGAATAGGCCCTGCTGAACCCTTCGCACCACGCTGTCCAACAATCTCCAAATTTTATCCGACCCGAATCACAGGCCAATTTACAATGCCCAATTAGCCTACCAACAAGTACATCTCTGGACTGTGGGAGCACCCAGAGGAAACCCAGGCAGGCACAGGGAGAAGTACAAATTTCTTACAGGCAGAGGTGGGAATTGTACCTGAGTCGCTTGTACTGTAAGGCATTATTGCCAACCACAACACTACCCCACGGGATTTGAGTCAAATTATTCATCTGACTCATTTCCGTCTTGTTTTGGAGGATGGAACTGACCAGGACACAAGAAATTAACCCCAGCTCTGCGTCAAAATAAAATGCCTTGGACTTTTTGAAGAGCCAAAAAATAAACACGTCTATTATCACAGCACTCCCTCATAACCAGACATGTTTGGGTTTCTCGAATTGAACTTGAATTTACGAGTTCCTGACAGAACTGATTTGCTACAAATAGAAGAGAGGTGCAGAGGTAATCAAATTGATTGCCAAGTGCCATTTGATGTGATTCTATCATTAACGTTACAGCCACGGACAATGAGGCCTTCAGATGAATGGATTAAAATGCAATAAGATTTTATGCGGTTTGCAATGTATATTTATTGTACTATAGAGATGCACCACAGAGCTAACTCATATCTCGTAACCAAGTGACAAAGCAGCTTGTTTGACATGCATATGCACAGTTAAGAGATGAGTGAATCTCTTAGCCCAAACTACTTGTAACAGTAAGTGTAGGTGAGCTTACAGTCATTGCAAATCCAGCATCCTCTTTGACTTTCCATCATCAAGCAGGAGACTTCGATGAATAAAAACAAGAACAGTCAGGATGGGAAACAGCTTCTTCCCACAGGCCATTCGGCTTCTGAACTCCCGGCCGCATCACGTTCAAAGTGTCACTGGTTAATCTGTTCTGTACCTTACAATATTTAATTTATGCACCTTAGTTTCCTTATCTATGTGTAATCCATCTGTACATTTCATCCTTACTTTCATAAGTTATTATGTGTTCTGTGTACTACAGTGCTTTACACCCTGGTTCAGAGAAACATTGTCTCATTTGATGGTATACGTGTATATAGTTAAATAACAATAAACTTGACTTGACTTGACTTGATGTGAAAAGTCTACAGTTTCATTGGTGGTTCAAAGACAGCAGCCCACAACTACATTGACAGAAGCTGGAGTACTTTGCACAGACTGACCCTGCTCTGCAGTGCTTCACTTGAGGGAGCCATGCTTGGACAGAGATGGCATCATTCAGGTTCGATGTGATGAAGAGCAAGGGGGTTATCCTGGCTCTCTGACCACCAGAGGGAGAAGGGAATGCACAGGTACACTCAGTGGCCACTGATTGTATGTCCATGGTCTCCTGCTGCTGTAGGTATCCTCTTTCTTGGTTCAACGTGTTGTGTATTCAGAAATGCTCTTCTGCACACCACTGTTGTAATGCACGGTTACTATTACCTTCCTGGCTGCTTGAACCAGTCTGGCCATTCTCCCCTGACCTCTCACATTAACAAGGCATTTTCACCCACAGAACTACTACTCACTAAATGTGTCTTATTTTGTGAGACACCATTCTCTGTAAACTCTAGAGACTGTTGTCGGTGAAAAAATTCCAGGAGATCAACAATTTCTGAGATACCCAAACCAAACCACCAAGCACCAACAATCATTCCACAGTCAAAGTCACTTAGATCAGATTTCTTCCCCATTCCAATTATTGGCCTGAACAAAAACTGAACCTCTTGACCATGCCAGCAGGCTTTTATGCACTGAGTTGCTGCCAGATGGATGGTGGGGTGGAGATACATCTCTACCAAAGGAGGTTTAAAGTGCTCCTTCCCTCTGCTAGACTGCAGGTCACTCTTGGACAAGGTGTAGCACCTGCTTCTGATCAGGGTCACGTGAAGCCATGGGAGCAGGTGGTGGATGGTCGTACGAGCAGCTGGTGCATATCACAAGTCCTACTTATGCGACCACTGACGCCAGGTAGACAATCTCTGAAGAGTATTGAAAATGGCTGGGGTCCCCCGTCTTGTAAAGACACTGCCCAGAAGAAGACAAAGGCAAACCACTTCTACAGGAAAAAATTGCCAAGAACAATCATGGCCAAAGATTATGATTGCCGACGTCATTCGACACAGCATATACTGATGCCAAATGATTGGTTGATTAGATTTTTGCATGAACAAGCAAGTGTTCCGGTGTACCTAATAAAGTAGCCACTGCATGCATACTGAAAGGGCAAGATTAAACTCACGGAAAAGAGATTGTGAGAGAGCTGAAAACAGCTGGACAGATTACATTGTAAGTTCCATAAAACTCAAAGCAAATAATGAAAGGAACCATTCCTGCTCTTAATGCAAATTAAACAGGAAATATGACATCTGTATAAAATAATAATATTGTTCTCAAGCCTCGGTGTCAACTGTATACAGGTGCCCAGGTGAGTGGCGTTGGAGTTTGTGTGCTCTACCCATGGTGCAGCATCCAATCTGCAGTCAGTCCTGCCCCCCACTGTCCGCTCAGCAGAAGCTGTGTTCGGCTGCAGACTTCTGCAACCTTCATGGACTCGGGGCCTTAGACGATATTTTTTTGAGTGATTGCATTTTTTCTGCTACCTTGTATGTGCCATATGCGCTTTGTGCGCTGTGTGTGACTACTGGTATTGTGTTTTCTACCTTGACCCCAGAGTAACGCTGTTTCGTTTGGCTGCACTCATGGGTATTCATGTATGGTTGAATGACAATTAAACTTGAACTTGAAGATAGTGGAAATATTTGACAGGTCAAGCTGCCTTTGCAAATAGAAATGCACTTCGGCTTTCAAAACTATTATTCTTTATATATTTATTGAAGACTGCTGATTGTCAGACAATCCCTTAGGATCGAGGCTGACTTATTTTCACTTTTACTTTTTACGACAGGTGTCACCAGTGTAGAGGAGGCCGCATTGGAAGCACTGGGTGCAATGGCCAACCCCAGCAGATTCACAGATGAATTGTCGCCTCACCTGAAGGAGTGTTTGGGGCCCTGAATGGAGGTGTAGCACTTTGGACACTTGCAGGGATAAGTGCCGGGAGGGAGATTAGTGGGGAAGAGACGAATGGACAAGGGTATGGTATTTGGTTTCCCACTTAATCATGAGATTACTCTATTCCTGCAGAAACTTTGTTGGAAACGAAAAGAAACCTTGTGTCCATCACCACCAGGACTAAATGTTTCTTCGAAACTTATTTCCTGTAGCTATCCAGCTTCTCAACAAGACTCACTCACTGCACAACATCTATTAAATGGCCTTTCCTGCTCTTCCTGTTCTGTTGATAATTATTGAGTCTGTTCATGTGTTCAGATATATTTGAGTTTGATTATTGACGTTTGTGCATGTGACCACTCTGCTAATTGTTGATTGCTCATGGCTGTTCGCACTATGTTTTTGAGCAGTTTGACTGATGCAGACTGGGCTTCTTCAGCAAAGAATGACCCGGGGGTCTGCAGCCAACTAGTGGTGCGGCACCGATCTGACTATTCCTGAACTCCTTGTTTGACGTTTGACATTCTATCCATTGTTTGCTCGTTTTTTGGAATTTGCACAGCTTGATCTTTTATACAGGTTGTGTGTTCAATGTTTTCTTCAACGGGTTCCATGGTGTTTCTTTGTTTCGTGACTGAATGCAGGAGGACCAAACTCAATTGTATTCTGAATACATAATAAACGTACTTCGAGCCTTTAAATCTTTATTGTCTTTATAGTATTGTTCTGTGTTTCATGCCTGGTAATGAACCACAATCAATTCTGGTATGTTTCACATTCTGGCAATAAAGTGATTCTGAGTTTGATTCCGATTAAAGATAGAAAAGAGTAATGGGACATTAGACTCCAATTTTTATCAAGAACGGCTCTGCTGCAGACTCATTGGTTGCTCCCAAGCTTGTTTGCCACCTGGAGACAAATTTCTATGGTAAGTCAGAAGGGTGTTTGCTCCATCAAGAAAGGTCACTTATAACAGCGGGCTTGGGCTGCTCACTTCTGTTTTCCAGGAGCTGTTACAAAATAAAGATCACGGTCCACTCAACAGAGGAGATCATTGGCTGTCAGCTACTGACATTAACAGACCGGCTCATCACCAGAGTGAAGAAAAGAGCTGAAAAAATTATTGCTGACTCCCCCCACCCTAGCAGTCAACTATTCACCATATTGCCGTCAGGTAGACACTACAAGTCCATCACCATCAGGATTACATGTCGTCTCCGAAGCTTCTTTCCTGTAGCCGTCCATCTTCTCAACAAAACTTACTCAGGTGTAATACCCTCACTGTCCCTGTACAACAACCTTTAAATGGTCTTTTAGCTCTTCTTGTCCTGTTGATAATTATTTAATCTGTTCACATTTTCACATTTATTTAAGTTTGATCATCGACCTTTGCGCAGGTGACCACTCTGCTAATTGTTGATTGCTCATGGCACTACTGTCTTGTAAGTTGCAGGTTTGCTAATTTGTCACAGTATCTGTACTTATGGTTTCTTAAGGTTGCTATTGCCGGGGGTGGTCATGGAGACGAGCTTCCACTACCTATTAAGCTCCCAATGGCTTGCGTCTCAAACAGCCTCTGACAACCGAGTCCAGCTCTTGACCTTCACATGTGGCTTAGCTACTAAGCCTGGTGGAACCATTTCTACTGACAGGAGAAAGAAGCAAGGTGGCTTACTGGTGCCTTAAAAACTAGTCGCTTCAGGGAGCTGGGGCTCGTCAGCCGTGGTTGGCAGCTCATCTAGGAGAAGGAAAACTCTGATCTCAAGCCTCTGCTGCCTTGCGGCTACACCCACTCATGGGGAAGTCTTCGGGAGTAAACCCTGAGGGAAAAATCTGGAGCTGGAGTCCCTAAGGCAGACCCATGTTGAGTTCAACACTGACTGGCAACTCCTGCAGCGCTGCTGATGCCAAACTTTATCGGTCTTTGCTGTTCCTTTGGGTTCATCAACTGTCTGGCGAGGGAGAGCTTGCTACATGTACAACAGTTTGCTCTCCATATCATACTGCCCTGGCCTGTGTATCTAGACAGCTAGGACGCAACATCTATTACTGACCCTGACCAACAGGGGCCTCTAAAATTCTGTATGAATAGCAAGATGGCACCAGCAAACAAAGCGACCAATGGGGACGTCCTGCAGACAGTTCACAAAACTACTTTGACTATTTCTTCTCACAAATATGATTCTACTACTAAGCTGTGTGCGATTGAACCATGGGATTTACACTTTGATGGTGTGTTTCGGGGCCAGTTGGGCGATCTGGTGTTTGCTGTCTCCGAGGGAGATTGGTGAGGCTTGGAGCAGCAGTGTGCGGCCTAGCAGCCAGGAAGCCTGAGGGCAGGGTGCCAGCCCATGATCAGCTCCATTGCTCTCCCGATTGAGGCTTTGAGCAAGATTGAAGCCAATGAGAGCGGAGGGCGTGCTGTGATTTGACACCATCTGCCTGCATTTGAGCAGTTTTCCTCTCCTTCTCACTTGCTGCTGTTGGAGAGAAGTCCGGGAATCTCGGTATCCATGTTGCAAGGATTGATCGGCAAGGCTGTGGACTCGATTTGGGGTCTTTGGAGCTCATGACGCATGTATTGCTGGATTCTGGTTACTCTTTCTTTTACAATTTTTGAGCTGTTTGAAATGGGCAATCGAAGCATTCTGGGGCACTTTGCCGAAGAATGGCTCTGCGGCCTGCACTGGGTTAGAGGCGCAGTGCTGAGCTAAACTAAACTGAATACTACTGGACTCCTGGTTTGATATTTGATATTCTATCTGTTGTTGGCTCACTTTTTCCCATTTCCTCAGTTTGATCTTTTTCACAAATTAGGTGTCTAATGTTTACCTGAACAGGTTCCAGGGCGTTTTGTTGTTTCGTGCCTATCTGCAGGAGGACAAATCTCAATTGTATTCTGAATACCTACTTTGATAATAAATGGACTATGAACCTTTTAATCTTTGAATCTTTATTGTCTTTATGATATTGTCCATGTTTTATGCTCGACAATGAGCCACAATCAATTCTGGTCTATTTCACATTCTGGCAATAAAGTGATTCTGATTAAAGATGGAAAAATGGATTGGGAAACTTGACTCCAATTTTCATCAAGATTGGCTCTGCTGTACACCAGTCGGTTTCTATCAGGCTTGTACGCCACCTGGAGACAGATTTCTATGGTCAGTCAAATTTGAGGAGGGTGTTCTAGAGTGCGCAGATGGAGCCTAAGGCTTTGACTCCATCAATAAATGACATGTATAAAGGCTGGGGCTGCTCACTTCTGATTTCCTGGAGAAGATCACATCCAAGTGCCTTTAGATGACAGAATCCATACAGAGTTGGAGAGCAAAGTCAAAGTCAAGTCCATGTGTGCACAAGTGCAAAGGAAAATTTACTTGCAGAGGTATCACAGGCCCATCAGAGACGCAATGTTCACAAAAAAGATAAATTATACGAAATTACACAGGTAAGAACAGAATTATAACCAAAAGAGTCCATCGCACTGTCATATGGTCATAGTGCTGCTATACTGAGGGCATGTTCAGGGTTGTGGAACTGGCTCAGGAACAGAAATAGCTGTCCTTGAACCACAGGTGTGCTTCGTCAGTCTTGTGTATTTCCTTTCCAATGGTAGCTATGAGAAGATGGCATGGCCCCACCGGTGGGGATCTTTGATGATAGATGACGCCTTCTTGAGGCAGCAGCTCATGTATGCAACGTGCTGTAAGGTTTCACTGCTAATGTAAAGGTTTCTCTGTAGCAGCAATGTTTGGGTTATGACTAGAGATAAGTGGGTTTGGAATGCTGGAGCTATCCAATGAGAGAATTGTCGTCCTTTCTTGTGAGTCTGGAAGAGAGATTTTCGGGGAGAGATGAGGAGAGGAGACGCGAATGGAGAGAGTTGGTAGACCGCTGGACGGAGTGGACCTGGAGCGAGGGTCCGAAGGTCAGCGACGATCGGAGGAGGTCGATGGTGCACGACCGGCTTATCAGTGAGCTCCAACATTGCGAAATAGCCTGTTTTATGGGAATGGGCCCTTTTTCTTTTTTGTTGTTTTCTTTACTAACCATATAGTCAAAATAAGAATTATAAAGCTCAATCATTTAATTGCATATTGTGTACTGTTTGTTATTTCCGGGTACTGATTTGTAACAGGGGACACATCACGCAGCATCCACCCAAACGAGATTTCTTAAGTTTGGCCGGGCCTAAGCCGCTAGCCGAAGCAAGAGTTACATGGAGCTGGTGGGAGGGATGTGCCCGGGATGTTCTGAGCTGAGTCCACTACTTTCTACAGCTTCTTGTGTGCCTGCGCATTCTTATTGCGTTAGGGACCGTGATGCAACCAGTCAGGATACTTTCAACAGTGCATCTGCAGAAGTTTGTCAGAGAGTTTAGCGACAAACCGAACTACTTTAACCTTCAGCTCCTTGGAGGAATAATTTTCCTTGTAGCATGCATAAGGGAGACACCACAGCCACTTGGATTCATCTCTTTCTTGAGGAAAGCCTACAGAAGGTGGTGGATACAACCCAGAAGAAACGCGAGGTCCATGAGCCAGTCCTCATTAGGGGGTCAGAGGTGAAGAGGCTCAGTAACTTTAAATTCCTTGACGTTACCATATCAGAGGATCTGTCCTGGGACCAGCACACAAATGCTATTACAAAGAAGGCATGGCAGAGCTTCCACTTCCTTAGAAGTTTGCGCGGATTTTTGCTTGCAATCTAAAACTTTGACAAACTTCTACAGGCACACAGTGGAGAGCATCCTGAATGGTTGCATGACGACCTGGTTTGGAAACACTAAAAAGCAAAAACAGAAGAGTCTGCAAAAAGCGATGGACACAGACCAGTCCATCACAGCACTGAACACACTTACAAAGGAGCACCGCCACGAGAAAGCAGCATCCGATATCAAGAATCCCACTATCCAGACCATGCTCTATTCTCACTTCTACCAAGGGGAAAGAAGTACAGGAGCCTTAGGTTCCACACCAAAAGGTTCAAGAACAACTATTACCCTTCAACCGTCAGGCTCCTGAACTCATGTGGGTAACGTCACTGACCTCAACACTGAACGGATTCCATAACCTACAGACTCATTTTCAAGGACTCAACAACTCATATTCTCAGTATTATTTATTCTTATGTTTTTTTTGTATTTCCACAATTTATCTTCTTTTGCACATTGGTTGCTTATCAGTCTTGGTGTGTAGTTTTCAACTGATTCTATTGTATTTCTACCGTGAATGCCTGCAAGAAAATGAACCTCAGGGTAATATATAGTGAAGTACTTAGATAATAAATTCACTTTGAACTTTGGAGGGGGCTGTGTCATGATAAATTGTAACGGTTCTGACTATTTAACTAGAGAGCTTAGAGATTTAACAGTCGAGGAATGCAGTCAAAACTCGCACTTCACAGCTGGTGTGAGTGATTTGCAGAATCACCATGAATTTCCCTGAAGTAGCCACGGTACTGAGGAAGTGAGTGACTGAGTCATATATTTCTCAGCAATCAGTTGCACTTCCCATCTCTACAGCAGAATTACATGAGCAGTGTTGCTCAAGGCTGAGTACATAAGGGGAGGGAGGGCACATACGTGATACATTGCACACATACATTCTATAAGTATTTCATATTACTGAATGTAGCTGAAGCTGCTTAAATTCAACACCTTGACATGGCCAGCCTTCCGTTGTCCTCATTCATGTATTCAACAAGAACAGATTCTCAATTATTATTGCTGGGGAATTGAATATCAAAGGAAGGAGAATTTTCAGCAAACAAGTGGAATCTTAAAGTCATACTACATGGAAGCAGACCATTCAGCCCTTCACCTCCATGCTGACTGGAAGTATTCATCCTTTTGAGAGCCAAGGTCCAGACCTCTGCTCCGCACTCAAAGAGCCAGTGACATGGACGTGGGATGAAGAACGTCGGGAGTCCAGACATTCAGCTTCACAATCGAAAAGCCAGCGATGTGGACAAGGCGACGGGGGACATCCATGGTTGTCGAGGTGTCCCAGGTCAGTGCACGTCCATGCGAAGAGGAGGCACAAGGGCTGGTCAGCCGGTGAAATCAGTTCGAACTGTGGGTTCCCATCTGGGTGTTGATACTGAACGTAGAAGCCCGTAGGGCAATCAGGAGTATGGAAGTCATAGCCCAATGGCTGAAGCCTGGAAGCCCGCAGGCGGGAGGCTTCTCCTGGAGATGGAGGATCGTCCCGGTGTGTGGGTGGGAGAGAAGAAAGGGGCTTGTTGTTTTGTTTCTTGTTGCGTTTTGTCTTTTTTGTGCTCTGTATTGGTCTGCCAAGCATTGTGAAGTTGCTGATTTCATGCAAGATGGAGAGTGAAAGATTTTTGAATGTCACATAAGACACGGAACCTGGGCTTACTGCAGGAAGGCTGGGGTTTGAAACAAAACATCAGCCGTGACCTTGAAGTCAAAGTTAAAATCAAATTTATTATCAAAGTATTTAAATACTCAGTGCCCACTTTATTACATGCACCTACATACCAGCTCACTGATGCAAATATCAAATCAGCCAATCACGTGGCAGCAACTCAATGCATAAGAGCGTGCAGACATGGTCAAGAGGCTCAGTTGTTCAGACCAAACATCAGAATGGGAAAGATATGTGATCTGAGTGACTATGACCGTGCAACGATCAATGGTGCCAGATAGCATTGTTTGAGTAGCTCAGAAACTGGGAGCTCCTGGGATCTCCTGGGATTTTCACGCACAACAATCTCTACGATTACAGAAAATGGTGCAAAAGAAAACAAAAAAAAAAATCCAGTGAGCTGTAGTTCTGTGGGAGAAAATGCCTTTTTAAAGAAAGACTTCAAAGGAGAATAGCTAGACTGGTTCAAGCTGACAGGAAGGCGTCAGTACCTCAAATAACCATGTCTGGTGTGCAGAAGAGCATTTCTGAACACACAACACATCGGACCTTGAAGTGGATGGGCTACGGCAGTAGAAGACCACGAACATACACTCAGAGGCCACTTTATTAGGTACAGGAGGTACTTCGTAAAGTGGCCACTGAGTGCGTTCACCATAGACTACCCAGACTTTCGTTTTCTTGCAGGCATTTACAGGAATAGAATTTATGAAAAACTATAGATAAACAAAGACTGACAACCAACCAATCTGCAAAAGAAGACAAATTGTGCAAATGAAAATAAATAAACAATATTGAGAACATGAATTGTATGCTCATGGTGAATGGTGAATGTCCAGGTGACTAAATGGCCTCTCCCTGTTCCTAGTTCTTATGTTCCTGTGGTTCCAGTAACTCCTGATGGGCCGAGTAGTCAAGCCATCTGGCGTAAAGGATAATGTTGTTGAAGTAGAGGTTCAAGATTCAGGATTGGTTAATGTCATTTCCAGTTCACAAGTGTGGAGGAGAACAAAATAATTGTTACTCTGCATCTGATGCAGCACCCAAAAATGCAAAAGATGCACAATGATTAAAAAAAAACACAATAACTATAAATACTTAAGATAGCTCATATCGATAGATTGATCGTACGTCCATAAAGTGACGCTAGGCACAGGAGTGACTGCACATAAGGTAATTCTGACAGAAATTTATAAAGTACAGGTGGTGGGGTGTGTGAAGGGGTGGGTTAGTAGGTGGAGGTATTGATCAGCCTTGTTGCTTGAGGAAAGTCATTGTTTTTGAGCCTGGTGGTCCTGGTGTGGACGCTACGTAGCCTCCTCTCTGATGGGAGTGGGACCAACAGGATTGGGAGGAGGGAGGAGAAGATGGCGACGCGACCGTTCTGAATGATATTGTATGTGTTAACTAGGGGCCGTGCACAATCCTGATTTGATCGAGACAGCCGTGAGAAGCGCGGAGGAACACCTGGAGAAACTTCTGAAATGCCCGCTTCGCTGCCGCTGCTACTGTGCGATGGAGAATCTCCGGAGACGAAGGCCCCAAATCCTCGGCTGCCTATTGCCTGTTGCCGGGGTCGGGGTCGAAGCACTCGGCAGAGATGGTGCTCGGTGCTCGGTGTTGGAGAGCTGGTCAGAGGCTCGGAGTTTTCGGACGGACTCGGAGTCGGACAATGATCGGATGCTTCCAGGATGCTGCACTGGCAAGTTGGCGGCGCTGGAGGTTCACCGTCTGCGTGAGATGATGGGACTTTCAAGAGACTTCGAGACTTTGAGACTTTTTACCGTGCCCATGGTCTGTTCTTTAACAAATTACGGTATTGCTTTGCACTGTTGCAACCATATGTTACAATTATGTGGTTTTTGTCAGTTTTTCAGTCGGTTTATCATGTGTTTCTGTAATATCATTCTGGAGAAACATTGTATCATTTCTTAATACATGCATTACTAAATGACAATAAAAGAGGACTGCGTGTCCTCATAACCTAATCTAATCTAACAGTCCATGAGCAGGATGGGTGGGATCCTTCATGATGTTACTGGTCCTTTTTGTATGTCCCTGATGGGAGGTAGACTGGCGCTGGTGATGTGTTGGCTGGCTTTGACTCCCCAGTGTTGAGCCTTCCTGTCTGCTGCAGTACAGTTTCCGTACCATGCAGCGATGCAGCTTGTTAGGGATGCTCCCTGCTGCGCGTCCGTAGAAGGACATGGGTAAAAATGTGCACAGTCCAGCTCTCCTCAGGAAGCAGAGGTGGTGCTGAGCTTTCCTGAATGTATAGGTCGTACTTTGGGACCATGAGAGGTTGTTGGAGACGTGCACTCCCAACATGCTCACAGTTTCCAGTGCTGTGCCACTGATGTAAAGACGGGTGTGAGTAGTGCGAGTCTCCTAAAGTCCATAACGCAAACTGTAGAATATCAAATTCACTTGGTTGCACTTAATATTCAACACAGCTAAAAACGTTACTGTAGATTTCTAACAAGGAGCATTATGTAAGAAGTTTGCTTGATTTTTAAATGAGATTCCTGACAGTCTAGTTCTGCAGGTTAGTCACAAACTAACTCTCCCCTGGGCACTACAGTTGATAGAATAGTTCAACCAATGAGGCTGCTCCAGTCGCAGGAAGAGACTGTTCATTCAGCCACCGTCCAAGGCCCACAGAATGGATGAAGGGCTGGTTTCCATGCGTTCTTATTCCCATTGGGTGGCAAGGTGGAGATACGTCGCTACCAAAGGAGGTGTAAGGTGCTCCTTCTCTCTACTAGCCTGCAGGTCACCCTTGGGCAAGGTGTAGCACCTGCTTAGCCCCCGATCAGGGTCATGTGAAGCCATCGGAGCAGGTGGTAGATGGTCGTATGAGCAGCTGGTGCATATCACAAGTCCTGGTTATGTGACCACAGACACCAGGCAGACAATCTCTGAGGAGTATTGATAATGTCTGGGGTCACCCGTCTTGTAAAGACACTGCCCAGAAGAAGGCAACAGCAAACCACTTCTGCAGAAAAAATTGCCAGGAACAATCATGGTCATGGATAGACATGATTGCCCACGTCATACGACAGGGTACATAACGAACAAATGAATGATTACTCCCATGGTCCAATGACTGCAGGTTTGCTCCAATTCAAACAGTAGTCCCCATGTACTTGGTTTTTCTGCAGTCAGTTAACTGCAGACCATTACTAATGGTCCAGAGAACGCCCAAATATTTCACAGACCAAAAGCAAAAATCAATCTCCTCAGCAGAAACCAATAGCCAGTACAATCAGCTCATTAGTTTCAGTGACAGGGAGATGGCTTAACCTTTTTAAATTACAAAGATGAAGTACAGAATTGTTAACAAGCCTGACTAAAACCTCCAAAACTTTATAGTTTAGATTATTTTAAAATATCATCACTGCAAAGCACAGGGTTATAGTGGAGCAGGCTGCCTCTGACATTCATAATGGAAATCCTGAAAGCATTGCGAGTCCGAATGTTAAAATTAAAACAACTATTTGTGGACGTTCCCTCAGGGAGGACAGAGCTGGAGAGTGGGCTGCTCAGGGTACGTGTTGTGAGACATGAACCAATTGTAGTGAGGGGCGGTGGCAAAAGAAGGAATCCAGTGTTAATCTGTCCAAGTTATCATGTCTGAATAGAGGCAGGGTGATTATAATGAGACTTTGAAAACACCTCACTGTCAAACTGAGCTCAAGTGTGAAATGGTAATGTCCATTTAATCGGAATGCATTAATTAGAAGCTTAATTAACCATGAATGTCTGGCAGTGCCAGACTATATTTCCCAGGAATAACCAATGGTAGTGATTGTGTTAAAGTAGACTGATTAATAAAAGTAATTTCTTTGCTGGAAACCGTCAGTCTGTGTAAACATGAGAAATTCTGCAGATACTAGGAATCCGAAGCAACACCCACAAGATGCTGGAGGAACTCAGCAGATCAGGCAGCATCCATGGAAATGATAAATAGTCAATGTTTCGGGCTGAGACACTTGTTCAGGACTCACTTTGTGTAGTTTTTGTGATTGGTTTGTGTGCAGTCTTTCATTGATTCTATTATATTTCTTTGTTCCACTGTGAATGCCTCTTTTGAAAATGAATCTCAGAAAGTATACGACATATATGTACTTCGATAATAAAATTACTTTGAATGTGTAAAGAAGTTTCCAGCTCCTGACATTATTATTCAGTGTGACACTCTGCTCACAATTATAGAATTCAAAAGAAACTGCATCAAATCAGCTCTGACACATGACATTTGGGGTATGTTTTTGGTGGGGATGGAAAAATGCCCAAAGACACAGACTGCCATGTTCAATAGTTCAATTTAATATCAGAGAATGTACACAGTATACAACCTGAAATTCTTACTTATCACAGAATCCATGAAACAAAGAGGAAAAAACAGCAATAATGAATGCTAGAAATGCTAGAACCCCAAAGACCCCCACCCCACCCCGCCATGCATCACAGTTCATTACTGTTGACTAAATATCAGAGATGATCAGGCACCATATTTCGCGCTGCTAGGTTAACTGGCCACTGTAAATTGTGCAGGAGGAGAAGATGGCAGGGTGCCGCGTGTGCACAGCTCTCCGGTGAAAAATGATGTCATATCTGTTAAATAGGGGCCGTGGGCAATTCTGATTTCATGGGGACAGACGTCAAAGCACAGAGGAATATCTGGAGAAATTTCTGAAACACTCGTTCGCTGCTGTCGTTACTGCACGGTCAGGAATCTTTTGGAGGGTAGGCCTCAAAATCCCCAGCCTTGCCTACTTTTGGAAACCAAAAAAGAGGTTGAATCGCTCGGACAGAGATGGCGCTCGGTACTCGGCGTCGGAGAGCTGATCAGAGTTCGAAGTTTTCGGATGACTCAAAGTCGGATTGTGGTCGGCATGGCAGGGAGAGTTCTTCCTTCTCCCGTCTGCATAAGATGTGGGACATTTGCAAAACTTTGAACTTTACTGTGCTCATGGACTTCATTGTGCACTGTTGTAACTATATCTTATAATTATGTGGTTTTGTCAGTTTTTTTAGTCTTGGCTTGTCCTGTATTTTGTGATATCACACCGGAGGAAATAATGTATCATTTCTTAATGCATGCATTACTAAATGATAATAAAAGAGGACTACGTGTCTTCACAATCTAAAAAGTAGCCCCTGGTATGAAAGTGAGTGGTAGAATCCATGGAGAGTTGAGGAGAATCCAGAGAGAATTAAAAACTGGGATGAATATAGGTTTAGTGTAAATGGACGGTTGATGGTCAATGTGGTCTCGATTGGCCAAAGCATCAATTTCGGTGTTGTATCTATCTCCCCATAATTCTATTTCAGGCTATGTTCTTTATAAAGATCTAGAGTGGCTTCTCTTTTTAATATTAATATACCAAAAATTAAGCTTTATTTTATACAGACTGTTAGACCCTGGCATTATGCTGTTGGGGTGTACTTCAGTTTAGGGTATCAATATCAGCATGTGGGCATTGCAAACAATGTTGCCATTTAGTCCCTAACACATAGGAGCCAAATTAGGCCATTCAGCCCATTGGGTCTGCTCCACCATTCTTTCATAGCTAATTTATTATCCCTCTCATCGTTACTCTCCTGCCATATCCCCATAACCGTTGGCACCCTTACCTACCAATTTCTGCATTAAATATCCAATGATTTGACCTCCGCCGCCATCAGTGGCAATGATCTCCACCCTCCTCATCTCTGGGATGCCCCTCTGTTCCAGGGGCTCCCAACCTTTTTTATGCCATGGAACCTTAACATTAACTGAGGGGTCAGTGGGCACCAGTTTGGGAACCCCTGCTCCATTCTGGTCTTAGACTCCTCCGCTATGGGAAACATCTTTCCCACATCCACTCTCAGACATCCCACCCTGCAAAATCTCATTTCAGGGAGGTAGCACCATCAATTTGCGGGAGACTTCCGGGACAGCTGGGATGTCTGCAATAGAGTAGCTCCTTAGCAGCTGGCCTGCTAGTTTAAATAACATTAGCTATGCTAATGAACGAATGACACCTGTTAAACTCACCTCAACATGTCTTTTACAGTCTTAACCCACCATGGGCAATAGAAAAGTCACTGTTGCAAACAGTGCAGCGAGCAACACTGTCGTTATTTTGACCCCTATTAGGCAGGGGTACACTTTAGTGTAGTCTGGGGTGACGTATGTTTTATATTTTCTTTTTTTTGGAACCCTCTGCCACTCTGACTTTTTTTGGAACTCTCTTGCTCTTTCTCTATCGCGCGCTCTCTCGCGCTTGCTTTCTCGCTCTTGCTCTCGCTCTCTCTCTCTCTCTTGATTTCTCGCTCTCTCTCTCGCGCTTGCTTTCTCGCTCTTGCTCTCGCTCTCTCTCTTGCTTTCTCGCTCTCACTCTCTCTCGCACTTGCTTTCTCGCTCTCTCTCTCTCGTGGTCGCTCTCACTCTCTATCGCGCTTGCTTTCTTGCTCTTGCGCTCTCTCTCTCGCGCGTTCTCTCACGCTCACTCTCAAAAAAATCAATTTCCAGGACATTGTATATAATTTGCTGGCATCAGGGAGCCACTATTAATCTGCGGGAGACTCCCGGAACTTCCGGGAGAGGTGGGATGTCTGCACTATTTCTAGGCTGTTCAATATTCAATAGGTTTCAATGAGGTCCCCCCTCTCATTCTTTTAAATTCCTGTGAGTACAGGTCTCGAGCCATCCAAAGTTCCAGATATGTTAACCCTTTCATTCCCAGGATCATTTACAATCATTTACATTTCCTGCTTATAATCAATAAGGTCAAAGGGAAAACAAAGCTACAGATGCTAGAATTCTAAAATATATTTTTTAAAAGGCACAAAATCACACAACAGGCCAGTTACTAACTTTGGGAAAGGAAACAGCAAATGCTTTAGGTCAATTAGAACTATGAAATGTTAGAAAGCTTGAACTGCAGATAAGGAGAGAAAAGAGAAAGGTATGGTGGAGACCAACAGAAATGAAAATTTTATTGGAAAACAGAAATGAAAATGGAACACATTGGAAATACTCAGCAGGTCAGGCAACTTCTGCAGAGAGAAAAGTGCTGTTAGAGCTTTTGATGAAGATTCTTCAAATTTCAAACTACATTTATTATCAAAGTATGTATTCAGTATACAACCCTGAGATTCATCTTCCAGCAGGCCGTCACAAAACAAAGAAACACCATGGAACCCATTCAAAGAAAAAGAACAAATCATGCAAGTCAGAGTTCAAAGTAAATGTTATGATCAAAGTACATATCTGCCACCCTGAGATGCATTTTCCTGTGGGCATCCTCAGCAGATCTATAGAGTAGTAACTAAAACAGGTTCAATGAAAGGTCAACCAGAGTGCAGAAGACAGCAAACTGTGCAAATGCAAATCTAAATAAACAAAAGTAAACAACAAGAATGTGAGATAATGAGATAAAGAGTCCTTGAAGTGAGAGCAATGGTTGTGGGAATATCTCAATAGATGAGTGTAATTATCCTCTTTTGTCCAAGAGACTGATGTTTGAGGAGTAGTAACTGTTCTTGAACTTGGTGGTGCAAGTCCTGAGGCTCCTGTACTTTCTACCTGATGGCAAAAAACAAGCTACTGACACACAGAATATTAAGCATCAAACCACAGCTTTAAGTTCCTGGATGTCAAGATCTCTGAGGATCTAACCTGGCCCCAAGATATCAATGTAGTTTTAAAGAAGGCAAGTCAGCGGCTATACTTCATTAGGAGTTTGAAGAGATTTGGTATGTCAACAAATACACTCAAATACTTCTATAGTTGTACCGTGGAGAGCATTCTGACGGGCTGCATCACTGTCTGGTATGGAGGGGCTACTGCACAGGACTGAAAGAAGCTGCAGAAGGTTGTTAATCTAGTCAGCTCCATCATGGGTGCTAGCCTACAAAGTACCCAGGACATCTTTAGAGAGTGGTGTCTCAGAATGGCAGGGCCCATTATTAAGGACCTCCAGCACCCAGGGCATGCCCTTTTCTCACTGTTACCATCAGGTAGGAGGTACAGAAGCCTGAAGGCGCAAACTCAGTGATTCAGAAACAGCTTCTTCCCCTCTGCCATCCGATTCCTAAATGGACATTGAACCCTTGGGACACTACCTCAAGTTTTTTTTAATATACAGTATTTCTGTTTTCACATGTTGTTTTATCTATTCAATATACATAATTGATTTACTTGGTTATTGATTATTATTATTTATTTTATTTATTATTATTTTTCTCTGTTAGATTATGTATTGCATTGAACTGCTGCTGCTAAGTTAACAAATTTCATGTCACATGCCGGTGATAATAAACCTGATTCTGATTCAGAGTCCTTGAAACAGGCTAGGAACATTTAGTCTAGGATTGACCTGAGCTGCTAACCCACTTTTTATTTCCATGCCTGCAGTCTGACCTACAGAACATGACCTAGCACATTCCATTTTCCTTTTCTGTTTCTTAAGACTGACCAAAAGGTGCTGATGCCTAGAATTGATGCAAATTGAGGAGGTGAAGGAGAAGAGAGAAAATCATGGGAGAAATATGAGATGCAAAACACAGTAGCTGCTGGAAATTTGAAATAAAAGACCATGCCAAAAATACCAAGTAGGTCAGGCAGCGACTGTGAAGGGAGAAAAACTCTGAGCTGACGTGACAGCTGGTCAGCACTGAAACAGACTGGAAAGGCTGTTTACCTACAATCATAAGTTGAGTCTAGAGGTTGTCATGTCAGGAGATGAGATCCTGTTCCTTGTTGGGTTTAGTCTGTATTGTTAAGAGATGAAAGTGGTCAGAGTAAGAGAGGGAACAGTGAATTAAAATAGCAGGTGACCCAAAGTCTAAGATTACCCTTGCTGACTGAAAGGAGGTGTGATGCTGCTGCAAGTCAGTTTTTCATTGCTCCTGTGCATATCTGGACTTGTGTTATGACAATAAACTTGACTTTTGATTTTTTACTGGAGGCTTTAAATCAATCAATCCAACCTGCATTTGGTTTCACCAAAGTCATGAAGAACATCTAAGTGGCACCCAGCTGCTACATGGCTTCCACTGAGACTGTCACAATGGGGTGCTGGGAACAGACCCAAATGCAAGACACAGACACTGAAGTACAAGGGTCTATGAACTAGGAGCCTGTGCTTGGAGTCCAAGCCAGAGACTGGACAAGGACCCAGAACCCAGGTCTTGCCTCAGGGTTGCTCCGAGTCACAGTCACAGCCACAGCCAGCAACCTCCACTGGCTACGGAAACAGCTGGATCCCTACCTAGCTCAGAGTGGCTGATGGCCACTCAGCTGGCCCAGGAAACAGCCAAATCCATACTGTAAAGACTACTCCAACAAGTGGCAACAAAGCTCCATGAAGCAGCAGTCCTCCAACCAGGCCTAGAGATCACAAATGGTTTCACTAGAGGTTACTCCAAGGGGGACTGACAAGCCAAACCAGCAACCCATACTCAACCCCAAGGCTACTTATATTCCGAGCCTAAAGATGGGAATCAGGTGCCTATGATTAACTCAACTAAACGAGGGACAGCTGGAAGACCCGGAGTCCTGAGTCCACGGACCGGACCGTGAACCAGAATGCGGACTTCACAGACCGGACCATGACAGAGACTAGAACTAGAGGTCATAGGTTAAAGGGTGAAAGGTGAAAAGTTTAAAGGGAGCATGAGGGGCATCTTAGGTCATGGATGAGAGGGGAGAACTGTGGTCCAGGTGTGGCTCAACGGGACTAGGCATGATAGCAATGGGCTAAAGAGCATGTTTCTATGCTGGCATAGAAACTCTAACACCCTATGAGTCGCAGTTAGCGTAACACCATTACAGAGCCAATAACCCAGGTTCAATTCTGCCACTGTCTGTAAGGGCTCTTCCAATGACTGAGTGGGTTTCCTCCCTCCCTACCCTCAGGTCTCCTCCCACATTTCAAAGACACATGGTTTAATAGGTTAATTGGTCACATGGGTATAATTGAGTGTTCTGGCTTGTGGGCCAGAGGGGTCTGTTGTCGTGCTGTATCTCTAAATCAGGGCTTTCCAACCTGCAATTCCTTGCTTAATGGTGTTGGAAACCAATTTTCCCCGGGAACAATAAAGTATGACTATGACTATGACTATGGTCCATGGCATTAAAAGGGTGGGAACCTCTGCTTTAAATAAATAAGTATATAAACACGAAAGAAACAAATTGAAACTACTGAATATATTATAGTAGCGGAAGCATATAGTCATAGAGAAGTGCAGCACAGAAACAGGTTCTTCAGCCCATCTAGTCCTTGCTGAAACCACTTAAGCTGTCTACTCCCATCGACCTACACAAGGACCATAGTCCTCCATACCCCTTCCAAACTTCCCTTAAACACTGAAGTCGAGGCTTGCATGCACCACTAGTGCTGGCAGCTCATTCCACACTCTCACGACCCTCTGAGTGAAGAAGTTTCCCCTCATGTTCCCCTTAAACTTTTCACCTTTCATCCCTAACCCATGACCTCTAGCTGTCATCCCACACAACCTCAGTGGAAAAATCCTGCTTGCTTTTACCCTATCTATACCCCTCATAATTTTCTTTGAATTGCTGCTTTGTGGGACTTTTAGGTCCTGGAAGGGAAAGGAACAGGTAGGACAGATATTACATCTCCAGAATCCACATGGGAAGGTGATGTGAGAAGGAGAGAGGTGGTTGCTGATAGATGAATGAGTTTCTTTCCTTCCATGTCTTGTGACATTCTCAAGATGAAGGCGGTAGAAATGATGGGTGATTATCTATTGAGTGTGGAGGGTGCTGTGTGGGAGGTGAGGACTAATAATACTACCATTACTAAAGGTGGGTCTGCATGGTAGCTGATCATTGCTATTATTATTGCACAGTTTGTCTTCTTTTGCACATTGGTTGTTTGTAGGTCTTTGTTAATGTCTAATTTTTCATGAAATTCTACTGTATTTCTTGTTTTTTCCCTGTAAACGCCTGCAAGAAAATGAATCTCAATGTAGTATTTGGTAACATATACATAATTTGATAATAAATTTACTTTGACCTTTGATTGAGGGTCAGAACTTGCATTGAAGGATGCTCCGCAATGTATAATTCTGCTGATTGAAAGATATTGACAACAGCATGCAATTTAAATTAATTAAATGCCCATTCAAAATTTTAACTCCTATTCAGATGGGACTATTGATAAGATTCAAGACTGTTTAATGTCATTTCCTCTACACAAGTGTAAAGGAGAACAAAATAATTGTTACTCTGGATATGATGCAGTACAAAAAACTCACAGTAAGATAAAGAACACAATAATTTAAAAACACAATAAATATAAATACATAATACATCAATATATGTCCATAAAGTGACGCTAGGCACAGGGGTGTCTGTACATAAGGTGACCGACAGAAGATGACAAAGTAGTGGTGGTTGGGGGTGTGTAGGGGTGGGTTAGTGGGTGTAGGTGTTAATCAGCCTTACTGCTTGGGGAAAATAACTGGACTTGTCTCTGGTGGTCCTGGTGTGGATGCTACGTAGCCTTCTTCTAGATGGGAGTGGGTCAAACAATCCATAAGCAGGGTGGGTGGGATCGGTCATGACGTTACTGGTCCTTTTCCGGCACCTTTCTGCATACATGACCTAGATCGCGGGTAGGCTGGTGCCAGCGATACGTTCAATTTTTAAGAAGAATTGGAATGATAAGGTTGTTGAAAACTACTGATTCTGTTGCGATGCGTAACTCGTGTGCAGTGTCTGTACTCACCAGGTCAGGAATGACTCAAGTGACGCCTTTACGATGTTCCAGCATATTTCAGGACTGCTTTGAGCCTCCTTAATCAACTCCAGCTCCACTGAACCCTACCAAGGGCATAACCTGATACAAACTGAGATGAAGGTCTGCCCTACGGTGCAGTCCTAACAATTAAGACTTCCCAATGACCTTGTGTAACAAGGGCCACATGATCATCTCACAGAAAATGCGAGACAGCAAGTCTGCCTTCTACCAGAGCTAGCAATGGGCTAATGTAGGTCATTCTTGTCAACGTACACCAGTGTCATCTAAAATTCCACAGTTTACTGACAAACCACTCTTCAGCGTGGCTATGCAATAATGTTAACCTGAATCTGAGACAGTCCCTGTCATTGTTTCCAAGACCAACCACCCCATTTGTAATATGTATCTTTGCACCTCTTTCAATAATACATTTGTAATATGTAACTTCGCACCTCTTTCAATAATACATTTACACAAAGATAACTTTTTTTTAAAGTTCTTAGGGACAGTTTTGGAGACAATATGGGGAGGTTAGGGTTTAGGGACAGGGATGAGGGGGAGTTAGAGTTCAGGATGGAAAACAGAGTCTGGGCAGGAGCTGGTGTTCAGAGTCCGTGTCAGTGCATTTCACAGTTGAACATCTGCCTTCATGGAGATCAGGTCAGCAAGCGATCCTCAAGTTGGCGAGTTCTGGGGGTTCGTAAGGTCTGGTGAAGACCGCCCCCCCAGGTCACAGGGTCGAAGGTCAATGCAATGTCCACAAGTCAACGCCCTGAAGTTCAAACCCGTGATCGACAAGTCCTAGGGTCGAGGCCCGAAGGTCGACCCATGAACAGCGAGTCCTGGAATTGACACCCATATGTCCGCGAAGCTGAAGCTCGAGGTCCACGGTTTGACAGTTACAAAGGTAAAAGTCTGAAGCTCAAAGGTCAAAGTTGGCGAGCCCACAGACAGAGACCCTAAGAAGTCATGAGAGCTGGTCACTCTCCCCAGGTCACCGGGGTCAGAGGTTTGTGGAAGTCTGGAAGTCGAGGCCACTGGTCAAACTTGTGAGTGGTGGATCATGGGGTGTAGGCCTGAGGGTCAAATCCATGAACAGCAAGTTCGAGGGTCAATACCCAGAGGTTGGTGAAGTCTGAAGTTGAAAGTCTGCTGACTGAGAATCCGGGGCCAAGGACTGGAGGCCCAGTGGTGGCTTGTCCTGGGGTTGGAGTCCTGCCTGTGTGTTAGAGTGGGTGGGTGGGAGGGTGAGAAAGGGCTTGTTTGCTTTAACTATTGTTGTTGCTTGTGTTATTCTGCTGAACATGGTGGGCATGCTATGTTGGCGTCGGAATGTGTGGCATCACTTGTGCGCTGCCCCCAGCACATCCTTGGATGTGTTGGTTGCTAACGGAAACATATATGTATGATAAAGAAATTTAAATCTGAATCAGGTGGTTTGCAGTTCAGCATTAGTTTCGTAAGGCTGGAGCAGCAGGCATGGTAAATGAAAAGGGGTCTGTAATCATGAGCAGAAGTGAACGAAGCTTAGCATCTGGTCAGAGATCTGCATATGACATTTTGACTCTGCTGGTGGGAGACAAGAAAATAAAAACACCTTTCACTAACGAAGCAGTTCTTCTTTCAGCCCTCCCAATGAAACAGCCCATGTTGATACAGCACCTTTAATAAGGCAGCACATCCCCGAGGGATTTCACAACTGTCTCACCAAATAAAACTTGACATCAGACTATAAAAGCAAATGCTGGAATGGGTGACCAAAAGCTGAGTCAGCTGTCGGGGTGGGGGGTGGGGGGGGCGAGATTAAGGAAGATCTTAAGAGAGAGAGAAGGACAGAGGCACAGAGAGAGAGAGAGATAGAGAGAGAGAGGAGCAAGAGAAGGGGGGGGGAAGAGAGAGCGAGAGAAATAAAGAAAGAGAACTGAGGCTGATCTGTGGGCTTGCTCCAGCCTTCATGTCTGAGGGCTCACTTTTGATCTGACTGATATTTGCTTACTTTTATTGTTTGCATGATTTGTTTTCTCTCTCTCTGAACATAGGCAGATTGTTGGTCTTTTTTAATGGGTTCTTTTGATTCCTGGTTTTGTGGCTGCCTGTAAGGAGGCAAATCTCAAGGTTGTATAATACTTCGATAATAAATGTACTTTGAACTTTGAAAGTGTGAGGAGAATATAATAAGGTCAATGTAAGATTAGCGTAAATGAGTCCTTGATGATCAGCAATGGACTGAATAGCCTGTATCTGTTACACTTTGTAACTTCAAAACATTAAACCAATTCAAAGGAAGACACGGACGTCCAGAAATGCAAGTCCAACTTCATCTTTTACTTTAAGTGAAACACACACATATCACATGGTAGCATGATGACATATGCAATTCACTTATTTATACTTACTATAACCCGCAATTAATTATTGAAACAAAGAATGCATAATCAACCAATATATGTACAAGATTACTAAAACGTTGTTGAAATATTAAATATACAACAGTTTCTTTCCTGTACCTCTCTATAATTCTATAAATCCAGCTCTAGCCTGCTTGCAGCTAAAGCAACAGATTAGATTGTGAGCAACACACACAAAATGCCGGAGGAACTCATCTGCATGGGCAACATCGATGGAGGGGATTAAAGAGCTGACGTTTTGAGCCGAGACCCTTCATCAGGACCTGCTGAGTTTCTCCCGCATTTTGTGGGCATTGCTCTGGATTTCCAGCATCTGCAGAATCTCGTGTTTGAGATTAGGTTGTGAATGTACACAGGTCCAGCAGGCACTGTGCTGGTTAACGTGAGATATACAACTCAGCAGTTTAAAGTAGGGCTGCTGACTCTGATTGCATTTCGTACTGATTTCATGACATGATATGACATCCTGTCCCCAACCTCCCTGCCCATTTTGTTCTGCTGATGTCTCCTCCATCTCCAAGTATTGTAAGAAAATAGACTTAGTTTATTGACCATTTTCTTGCTAAGCTTCTGCAAGATTAACCCGAAATTCCTGAATATTCCGAGACAGTACCTTTTTTTACAGTTCTATACAACATTTTTTTCAGATTCAAGATTGTTTATTATCATTCTTCAGTACATGAATATAAAGAGGAACAAAATGTTTTTTACTCTGGATTAGATGCTGCATAAAAAAACACAATAAGTATACACAAAACATAACAATTCTATAAAACACTATGTACAAGTAACTATTTGAGTATGGCAACAAATATGTAGGGCCAGCTTAAATGCTGTCATCATCATTATGCGCTGTGTCACATGACTTCTCATGACCGTGATCTTTCTTGGCAAAGTTTTCTACAGAAGTGGTTTGCCATTGCCTTCTTCTCGGCAGGGTCTTTACAAGACAGGTGACCCCAGCCATTATCAATACTCTTCAGAGGTTGTCTGCCTGGTGTCAGTGGTCGCATAACCAGGACTTGTGACATGCACCAGCTGCTCATACGACCATCCACCACCCACTGCCATAGCTTCACATGATCCTGATCGGCGTGGAGGGGGAGCGGCTAAGCAGGTACCACTTGCTTGAAGGGTGACCTGTAGGCTAGCAGGGAAGGAACAACTTACACCTCCTTTGGGAGAGATGTATCTCCATCCTGACACCAATATATTCTGTACATAAACTAGTTGTACTGAATGCATCTAGGTGTGGGAGAATCTGTACAAAAGGTGATTCTGACAGGAAATGAGAAAGTGACAAAGTCTTTCATAGTGGCACTGTAGTGGAAATGAATAGAAATATTCAATTCCAAACAGAGACATTGATGCAGGGATACATACTAGGATGCGCTGGGACACACCATCAGTGATGTAACCTGGGGTCTTTGGATGTTTCAGGGTCTTTCAACATCAGACACACTCACCCAGGCAACACAGCCAGGGTTGATCAGGCCCTGGCTTGTGTTCCAGCAACACTGGTCTATGGATCACGCCTCTTGATCCATTGCCAACTGGATGCTCGCTCATCAGACACTGCAACAGTCCTGATGGGCCTTTGAAAGGTGCTTGGAATGAAATCCCGGGAAACGGATACACTCCAAATTTCAGAAACTAATCAAAAGAAAAACACAAGAGCTGGTATATACACCTACTTTGTTTTGTTTTTTTCTCATTTCTTAAGTGAAGCGCGCACGTAAGACACGGAGGCATGATGACGTATGCCATTCACTTACTTTTACATATAACCCGTACTGAATTATGTAAGCAAACAAGGTATATATTTAAAGTTCAAAGTACATTTATTGTCAAAGTATGTATACATTATACAACCTTGAGATTTATGTCCTAACAGGCAGCCACAAAACGAAGAAATCCAGAAGAGCCCATAGAATAAGAAGAATGTCAAACACCCAACATGCAGAGAGGGAAAAATAACAAATCATGCAAACAGTAAAAGCAAGCAAGCAGCATCTAGAACAAAAGTGACTCCACAGGCATGAAGCCAGGTACAGCTGGAGCAGACCCACAGCCTCAGTTCATCACATTACGGTGTAACCATCGCGGAGCCCACCATATCACTCTAGTGTTTGATGGATGGAATGGCAAGCTGGATCGCCAAGAACTCTACCATCAGTTTGTGGGACGTGTTGCTCAGGATCTCGGACTATGTACGTGTGAGGGTTTGTTTGCTCACTATTTTGAACGTGCTGTGTATGGATTGTACCTTGGCCGCAAAGGATTGCTGTTTCATTCCGTGTATGGTTGAATGGCAATTAAACTTGATTTATTATCGAAGTACGTGTCCGTCATCATATACTACTCTTTTCTTGCAGGCTTTCACAGTAGAACAAGGAAATACAAAAGGGAAGAAGCAGTGAAAAGCTACTCGTAAAGCCTGACAAACAACCAGTGGGCGAAAGGTTCTTGTTGCTGCACAGCAGAATGAGCTTCCCTTCTCTCTCCACTTCTAACATTTGATCTTTCTCATGCCTTATGTGCCTTTAATGCCATTCATTACAATATTGTGGAGATCAGCTTACCATATCATGTTATTGTCCAATATACAGGAAAAATTAACATATGGACGTCTATAAAAAAGGGACCTGTTCATAACCCAGGAGGGCCTGTATAATTACCTGGGGAGAGTATTTTTGGTTGTGCACTGGTATGGTGAGATTGTAATGCTTTTTATTCTCAGCAGTAAGCAACTTTTCTAGGGTCTATAAAATTCAAAGTAAATTTATTACCAAAGTACATACATGTCATTTTCCTGTGGGCATACTCAGCAAATCTATAGAATAGTAACTGTATCAATGAACGACCAACCAGACTGCAGAGGACAACAAACTGTGCAAATGCAAAAATAAAGAAATAGCAATAAATAACGAGAACATGAGATCATTAGTTCCAGGAACATTTCAATGATGGGGCAAGTGAGTGTAGTTATTCCCTTCAGTTCAAGAGCCGTTCAAGGTTGAGGGGTGGTAACTGCTCTTGATCCTGGTGGTGTGAGTCTTGAGGCTCCTGTACTTTCTACCTGATGACAGCATAAAAGAAGAGAGCATAGCCTGGGTAGTGGGGACCTCTGATGATAGAAGCTGTTTTCTTGTGGCGGCATTTCATGTAGGTGTGTTCAACACACCTACTGAGAAAGAGCACAGTAATATAATGTATCAAGATCTGGAAACTGCAATCACACTAATCTATGCAATATACAGACTCGTCGTTACTGTCTAGGCTAGTATTTTAGATATAGGAGCAGCATTAGGCCCATCGAGGTTGCTTCATTTTTTTGCATCATGGCTGATCTTTTTCCCTCTCAATCCCACTCTGCTGCCTTCTCCCCACAGCCTTAAATGCCCTGACTAATCAAGAACCTATCAACCCCTGCCTGAAATGCACCCAGTAACCTGGCCTCCACAGCTGCCTGTGCAAACGAATTCCACAGATTCACCACCCTCTGCCTGAAGAAGTTGCTCTTTATCTCTGTTCTAAATGGAAATCCCTCTATTTTGAGGGTGTGCTCTTTGGTCCTGGACTCACCCACAAAGAAAACATCCTCTTCATATCCACTCTATCTAGGCCTTTCAAGACTCGCTAGGTTTCGAACAAAATTCCCCCTCATTCTTCTAAATTCCAATGAGTACAGGACCAGAGCCTTCAATCGCTGATCATATGATAACCCTTTCACTTCCAGAATCATTTTTGTGAACCTCCTCTGAACCCTCCCCAGTGTCAGCACATACTTTCTTTAATAAGGGGCCCAAAACCGCTCGCAATACTCCGTGAGGCCTTAGCATTACATCCTTGCTTTTATATTCTGGTCCGTTCCTAATCACCACTGAGAAGGCTGTAGAGATTAAGGTCATCTCGAAGTCATGTTGCAAGGGATTTTCGAGCCAATGTTAATGAAGGAGTTTTCAGATCAGTAAGCTATGTAACTTGGTGGTAGAGGCTGTGTTTTGTGAAGTGGTGTCAGAGCAGCCTGGCTTTACGACTACACTGTACTGTGTGATCATCCACCATGCATCAGGGCTGAGGGGTGGGGAGATGAAAATCTATGGTGGTGGTCAGAATACCAATTGTTGCTGTACAGCTCTAGAGCAGGAGGAAGAGGAGAGAAGATAGGGAATTATAGTCTTGTTAGTAGGAAATCCATAGTGAGGAAAAACTAGACTCTATTATAAAACATGCAAAAGCACAACAGTGATAAAATAAGAGAGACTGGACAACACCAATGTGGATTTATTAAAGGAAAATTATGCCCGAAGAATGCACTGGCAATTTGTGGAGATGTAACCTGCAGAATGGACAGAGAACTAGTGGATGTGAGGTACTTGGACCTTCAGAAGTCAAAGGTTCAAAGTACATTTATTATCAAAGTATGTATGTGGTATACAACCCTGAGATTCATCTTCCTCACAGACAGCCACGAAACAAGGAAAACCATGGAGCCCATTCAAGGAAAAGCAAAAAAAACCCCCAACATGCAAAAAAAGAACAAATCATACAAATGGCAAAAAAAAACAATTGAAAAACACAGAATATATAACAACAAATCTTTTAATAAGATCCCACTCAACATACTGACTTAAAGCACATGAGGTTGCATGTAAGTTACTGACATAGATACTGGTTGGCACCCTGGAAACAAAAAGTGGGGAAAAAAACAGGTCTTTCTCCAATATATGAGTGTCCAATCAAGTATAGAAAATCACAAACATAAGGAAGTCTGCAGGTGCTGGAAATCCAAAGCAACACACACACACACACACACACACACACAAAATGCTGCATGAGATCAGCAGGCTAGGCAGCATCTATGGTAAAGAGTAAACAGTCGAAGAGTAAACATTTATTTCTCAAATTTCTAGTAGTTGCCCCCCCCCTTTCCTTCACCATTCTACATTGCTGTTTCCCTCTCTCACCTCATCTCCTTATCTGCCCATCACCTCCCTCTGGTGCTCCCCTCCCTTCCCTTTCTTCCATGGTCTTCTGTCCTCTCCTATCCGATTCTCCCTTCTCCAGCCTTTATCTCTTTCACCAATCAACTTCCCAGTTCTTCACTTCACCTCCTCCCCCTCTCCTGGTTTCACCTATCACCATTACGACCTTGTACTTCTTCCTCCCCTCCCCCCACCTTCTCACTCTAACTTCTCTTCTTTTTCCAGTCCTGATGAAGGGTCTCAGCCCAAAACGTCGACTGTTTAAACATCTGGCCTGTTGTCCCTCCAGCATTTCATGTGTGTTGCCAAGTATTGAAAATACTCAACAATTCTGGGTTCTTTTCAACCAGTTGATAACTTCACAGTTTTCCCACATTGTGATGCATCTGCCATATTATCTTCCTCTCACACGGCTTGTCCAGACCTCCTCCACAAATCTTTCTTTTTTTTAATCTTTTTATTAATTTTCAGGTTCATAAACATAGTAACAATAGCAATACAAAGAGATTGAATTACATTATTGGTAATAGACAAGTGCAAGTAAAACAATAGATAATACAAGTATACTAGACCTCCCAAACTCTCGATATAGTTAATCATGATAAAAGGAAAAACTTTAAAAAATCACAAGAAAAAAAACCCCAAAGTAACAAAAAACTAAGAAAAAAAACTAAACTAAACCAAAAACTAATTGAAACAAAACAAAACAAGGCTGGGCTAATATATTACATTGAATACAATCATTAATGTCGTCACACAAATCTTCATCACTACTCACATTCCCTCTTAATCTTGTGTCATCAACAAACATGTTACGTTTGGGACACTCTGAAAAAATCATTGACCTAAATCAATATCTGATTTCTGTGGTACTAAAGCAACCTGCAAAACAGAGAAGGCCCTGTATATTCCTACTTTTTATTTGCCATTAGTTTACCAAGCCCTGATCCATGCTGGCATATTAATCCAGTTCCATGTGTCCTAACCTTATTCATCTGTTTGATCACCTACCTACAGAGCTTGTGGTGAGGTCTGGACCAGCTGGAGCTATGGCAGATGGAATTTGATGCAGACAAATGCAAGGTGTTGCACTTCAGTAGGACCAACCAGGGCAGATCTTAAACAGTAAGTGGTGGGGCACTGAGGAGTGCAGTAGAACTGAGGGACCTGGGAATACAGGTCCGTAATTCATTGAAAGTGTCGGCACAGGCAGATAGGGTCGCAGAGAAAGCTTTTGGCACATTGGCCTTCACAAATCAAAGTACTTAATACTGGAGATGGAACTTTATGTTGAAGTTGCATAAGATAATGGTAAGGCCAGGAGTATTGTGTGTAGGTTTGGTCACCTACCTACAGGAAAGATGTAAATAAGGTTGAAAGAGTACAGAGAAATTTTACAAGGACATTGCCAGGATGTCCTGAATTATAAGGAAAGGTTGAATAGGTTAGGGCTTAATTACTTGGAATGTAGAAGGTTGAGGGTGATTTGACAGAGGTATACAAAATTATGAAGGGTTTAGATAAGGTAAATGCAAGCAGGCTTTTTCCACTGAGGTTGAGTGGGACTACTACTTGAGGTCATGGGTTAAGGGTGAAAGTGCGAAAAGTTTAGGGGAACATTAGGGTAATCTTCTTCACTTAGAAGGTGGTGAGAGTGTGGAACGAGCTGCCAGCGCAAGTGGTTCATGCCAGCTCAATTTCGACACTGAAGAGAAGTTTGGATAGGTACATGGATGGGAAGGCTGTAATTCAGATGCAGGTCGATGGGACTGGGCAGTTTAAATGGTTTGGTATGGACTAAATGGGCCAAAGGTTCTGTTTCCGTGCTGTACTTTTCTATGACTCTCTCAAACCCCTGTGCAGAATGGTGTAGAAAGCCTTCCGAATCTCCAAATACACCATACACCATTCTGCCCCAATCAATTCTAATAGTTACATCCTCAAAGAACCCCAATAATTAGTCAAACTTGATGTCCCATTCACTAATCCTTGTTGACTCTACTCACTCATATTTATTTTCTATGTCTCTTCAATACTAAAGAACAAAACATGAAGAAGTCCAGAAGTCAAAACCCAGTGGCCGAAGCCTGGATATTGGAGATCTGTCCTGGAGTTGGAGGGTTGTCGTGTGTCCGTGGGTGGGAGGGAGGAATGGGGCTTGTTTTGCTGTTGTTGTTTCATTGTTGTTGACATTCTGTGTTCTGCATTGTTCTGCCAAGCACTGCGGGCATGCCATTTTGGCACCGAGTTTTAATTTTACTTCAATTTAATTTAGAGATATAGCTGAGTAACGGGCCCTTCTGGCCCAGCAGGCTAGCACCAACCAATTTCACCCATGTGTCCAGTTAACCGACCAACCCATACATCTTTGTAATGTGGGTGGAAACTGGAGCACCCGGAGGAAACCCACGAGGTCACCAGAAGAACATACAAACTCGTCACAGGCAGTGGTGGGAACTGAACTGTAATAGCATTATACAAACCTCTACGCTTACACTGCCATGGGTGGCCCCAAGCCTGGCTACAAAAGGAGAAGGGTTGGGCATGGGGCTGGCAACCAGACCCTGTAAAAACCTAGAAAAGTTTAAGGCGAACATGAGAGGAAACCTCTGCACTCAGAGAGTGGTGAGAGTGCGGCACAAGCTGCCAGCACAAGTGGTGCATGCAAGCTCCATATCAACGTTTAAGAGAAGTTTGGATAGGTATATGTATGGAGGGCTATGGTCCCAGTGCAGGTCGATTGGAGAAGACAGTTTAAATGGTTCCGCACAGACTAGATGGGCCGAACGGCCTGTTTCAGTGAAGTACTTTTTCTATGACTATAAATGAAAAGTCAGACACATCAGGTCCTGAGGAAACACCAGCTTACAGGCTTATTAACTTCTGATATAGTTTTAACTGTATGATATTAATTAACAAGAGACATTTAAGGTATGAAGGAATTAGATGCTGTTGGAAGGGTTCGGAAGTGCATTGGAATCTCTTATTATGGTCACGTGCGTCTCATGCATTCAGATCTTGCTATCGATGGAGAAACAGAACACAGAATATAGTGTTACCCTCACAGTGAAAGGCTAATGCAGCTGGACACGTAAATAATGAAGCCGGTTGCTGGAGGAAACAGCGGAGACCCCGTGAGCAGTTACACAGTTTGGAGAGCGATAGGGTAATTTATACCGTCAATAGTAGCCTTCAAATGAGGTGTTAAATACTTGGAAAAAAAATGCAAGGAGCGGATATTTCACTCTGGAACTGATCCTACTCAGGAGCTGGGACTCCTTGCAAAGAGTTCACACTGGTTTAGCTCTCCCTCCGTGCTCTTCTACACCGGCCATTACACTTCAAAGATCACCTTCCTGCAAATCTCAGCAAATCTACAGACAGTAACTATATCTATATCTGCCAGAGTGCAGAAGACAAACAAAACTGTGTAAATGCAAATATAAATAAATAGCAATAAATAACGAGAACATGAGATAACGAGACAAAGATCATTGATCGTAAGAACATTTCAATGACGGGGCAAGTGAGTGTGTTCAAGAGCCTGATGGTTGAGGGGTAGGAACTGTTCTTCAGCCTGGTGGTGCGATCCCTGGGGCTTTTGTCCCTCCTATATAATGTCAGCAGCGAGAAGAGTGGCCACGCTCTTCCCTACCCATGGATACCAGAGAAGGTTCCATACCGAACACTTACAGGCGCAAAGTTAAGGCTTAACCGAGTTAATACTCAAAACGCTGCTGGTCTCCCGGGAACAGCAATCACGGGGGAGCGGGAAAGGAGGCGTCTCGTACAGTCATTCACTCAAATTGTCAGATTTACCGAAAGATGGCCTGGCCACAGTGATCTGACGAGTGACTCACACCAGTACGCTGTTCTGAGAGAAATATTTCTCGTACCTCTTTATCACACTAGGAAATCTAGCATCCAGCTGATAATTGACCTAATCGGTACCTAATCTATTCTTCACACCAAAGTAGTTTCTGCTAATGGCTGCTCTGTTGACGCGTGCATAGGTGAGGACGATGAACTTGTACTAGGCAGGAGCGGTTGTGGACAGCTGGTAACATTGCATCCGAAGCTGAAAGTAGCTTACTGCGTCAGGCGCTTGAAGGGGACAGAATACCTTTCCACAGAGACCGGGCCGCATCCCACAAACGAGGCACCTTGGTGACCCCGGCGTGGGCAAGAAAAGAGCAGCAAGCAAGATGACGACCGGCCAGGGCAGCATCCGCGGAGGGAAATGGGCAGCCTAGCACCTTAAACTGAGATCTTCCATCTGCACAGCAAGAGCGAGGAAACACTTTTCCAGTCCTGCCGAAGGGTTTCGACCCGAAACGTCCGCTGTACTCTTTTCCTAGATGCGGTGTGTGAATGCAAGTATAAATAAATAGTAATAAATAACGAGAACGTGAGATAAAGAGTCCTTGAAGCGAGATCATTGGTTGTAAGAACATTTCATTGACGGGCAAGTGAGTGTAGTTATCCCTTTCTATGATGGTTGAGAGGTAGGAACTGTTTTTCAGCCTAGTGGTTCGAGTTCTGAAGCTTTTGTCGCTTCTACATAATGACAGCAGCCTGCTGAGTTCCTCCAGCATTTTGCGTGTGTGTCGCTCTAGATTTCCAGTATCTGCAGACTTCCTCGTGTTTAAGGTAGAGGGGATACAGCTGTTATAAAGGCGTGAGGGGAACAGCTCTAAGGAAAAACGGTGAACCAGAAAACAATTGATAACGCAGAAGCTGGAAATCCACACCAAATGCAGGAGGAACTCCGCCGGTCAGGCAGCATCTGTGGCAGGATATATAAAAAGCCGATGTTTCGGATCGAGACTGTTTGAAGAAGTTCTGAAGACTTGAGATCTCTAGCCTTGATCGACCTGGATTCCTGATGAGGGAATATTGCTTCTGAAGGCTCACGCTTCTTGATAACACTTACACGTTACCCGTGGCTACAGGAAATCGGATCAAGTTAAAACTACTTTGGCGGTAGAAGAGGAAAGAGTCGTCGTCCTTTAGAAGGAAGTCTTTGCCCTGGGAAATTTCAGATCATCTTTTTTTTTGTTGTTTCGCAGACACATGCCAAGTAAAAAGCAGTGAACTATGAAAGGTCACAAAATATTCAACTCATTCATTTCTAACAGGGCGATGAATCAAGGCGATAATAGTTCCGCATTGTGGCAACCTCCCGAAACCGCATACTTGCCTCATTCCCTCATCAACGTGTAAAAAGTTTAAAGAAACTTTTTTTTTAACTTCCAGGACCATCACCGACATTACCAAAATTCCCCCTCCTCTGATTTCACATACACCATTGCGAATTCAAATAAAATATAGCAGATGCGGCGTCCCCGGTTGCTGGAAATTGCGCAACACGTCATCATTACAGACAAGTTGAATACATTACTTTTGTAAGCGAAATTTTGAGTAAAACGTGGAAACTTTGTTCTAATGAGAGGGGAATTTTTCATAACGATGTTCTTAAAGCCTATCACTGCCACACAGAAAGTATAAGAGGATTCACCCCGCAAGTAAAATAATGCCATACCTTTTGTACTTGGTCATCTTTCAGTTCTACGAAGTAATGCGCTACAAGGTGAGCAGCTATCATCTTGGATGTAACGTGGCGGTTTTTATTTGTGTGTGTTCTGACCCTCTCCTGTTGAGACCGTCCCTCCGTTCGATTCCACTGCGGATTGCTAGCGACAAGGCAGGAACACCGAGAGAGAGAGTTCTCTGTACCCGAGCTTCCTGCTCACAGCGTGAAGTTGGAGAATCTCCCCCCAGTAGAAACCGGCTTCTACCGTCACGTCATCGCATCCTGGTTCTTTCCCCGCTGCCATTGGCCGGATGCTGTGGGTGTGCCCGTGACACCGAGGCTTCTCGCCTCCCTATTCGACTTCGAGGAGGGTAGGGTCGGTCCGAAAGCCGGCGCTGCCGGTAAAGGATGCCGCTTTTAAAGGCACACTGCCCCCTACTTGGCACGTCGCCCCGGAGAGACGAGACCAGCTCGTTTATCCAGGGCTCCCCGCACATACCATCCACCCCAAAGTTTCCTCCTACTACTAAGGAAATACAATATCACTGGAAGACAAAGAGCTCTTAAGTCAAACGAAACTCAATCAGTTGGAAACAGTCGTAGCCTCAAGTAAAATCGTAACCGTCCGTGATAGATATATAGAACATGGGCCCAAATTGTCTGTACCAAGCACGATGCCAAATTAAACTGAACCTATCTGACCGCGCTTGCTCGATATCGCTACATCCCCTGCACGTTCATGTGCTTGATGGAATGTCTCTTCAACGCCACTCTCGTACCTGCTTTCACCATCTCCCCTGGCAACCCGTTCCAGGCACCAGGTTCCTGCCCCGCACATCTTCTTTCAACTTTCCCCCTCTCGGCTTAAAACGATGTCCTCCAGTGCTATATATGGGTACGTGGGAGATAAAGATAGGCTTTATTTCTCGTAGGTAAATCCAAACACGGTGTAATGCATCGTTTGCGTTACCGACCAACGCAGTCCGAGATATGCTGGGAGCAGCCTGCGGGTGCCGCCGAATCGCATGCCCACAACTCACTGACCATAACCGTACCTCTGGAATGCGGGTGAAAACCAGAGCAAACAACAGGAATTCTGCAGATGCTGGAAATTCAAGCAACACACATCAAAGTTGCTGGTGAACGCAGCAGGCCAGGCAGCATCTCTAGGAAGAGGTACAATCGACGTTTCGACGCAGACTGGGAGACCGCTTTGCTGAACACCTACGCTCTGTCCGCCAGAGAAAGCAGGATCTCCCAGTGGTCACACATTTTAATTCCACGTCCCATTCCCATTCTGGCATGTCTGTCCACGGCCTCCTCTACTGTAAAGATGAAGCCACACTCAGGTTGGAGGAACAACACCTTATATTCCGTCTAGGTAGCCTCCAACCTGATGGCATGAACATTGACTTCTCTAACTTCCGCTAATGCCCCACCTCCCCCTTGTACCTCATCCGTTATTTATTTTTATACACACATTCTTTCTCTCACTCTCCTTTTTCTCCCTCTGTCCCTCTGACTATACTCTTTGCCTATTCTCTGTTCCCCCCCCCCCTTTTCCTTCTCCCTGGGCCTCCTGTCCCATGATCCTCTCATATCCCCTTTGCCAATCACCTGTCCAGCTCTTGGCTCCATCCCTCCCCCTCCTGTCTTCTCCTATCATTTCAGATCTCCCCCTCCCCCTCCCACTTTTAAATCTCTTACTAGCTCTTCCTTCAGTTAGTCCTGACGAAGGGTCTCGGCCTGAAACGTCGACTGTACCTCTTCCTAGAGATGCTGCCTGGCCTGCTGCGAAAACCAGAGCAGCCGGGGACACTCGCGCGGACACATGCAGAAAGTGCAAATCCCTTACAGGCCGCCGCGGGAATCGGAAGCAGGTTTAATATCGCTGGCACAGGTGGTGGAATGTGTCCCAGTACATGATAATACAGGGGAAGCTGTTAATTACAGTAAGTATATATGTAAATCAAATAGTTAAACAAATAGTGCAAAAACAGAAACAAAAAAAAATGTAGTGAGGTAGTGTTCATGAGTTCCACGTCCATTTTGGAATCATATGGCAGAGGGAAAGAAGCTGTTCTTGAGTGTGTGCCTTCAGACTCCTCTACCTCCACCCGATGGCAGCAATGAGAAGAGGGCATGTCCTGGGCGTTGGGGGTCCTCAATGATGGATGCCGCTTTTTTGAGTTATCGCTCCTTGAAGATGTCCTGGATACTGGGGAGGCTAGCGCCCGTGATGGAGGTGACTAAGTTTATAAACTTCGATTCTGTTCAGTAGACACCATCCGCTCCCCCCCCCCCCCCGCCACCCAGTTAGACTGCTTTCCACTGTACATCCGTAGAAATTTTCCAGTGCTTTAGGTGGCACGCCAAATCTCCTCAAACTCCTAATGAAGTATAACCGCTATGCCCCTCTTCGCTGGCGCTGTAAAGCGTTAGGCTTACCGCTACGCCACCCTTTCACCCCCTTCCTCATCGCATATTCCTTTACTTTAAAATAGTCAATAGTCTGTTTTCACGGCCCCTTTGGGAAAGAGTTCCAAAGTTTCTATAATCTACATTTACGGGATCAACTGTTATTTTTGTAAAACAAGACTCTACCCTATCGTATACCTCTCGTGATTTTACAGTATATACTTTATCAGCTCACTCCTAAGCTACTGATGCTCCAAATAAAACAGTCTGATTAGGTCCAACCTTGACAGCATAACTTCAAAGTTTATAGAACTTATTTGAAGATTGAGCGCGAAATAGGAGCGGCGCACCGCACTATCCAGCAACCCTCGACAACCCGATTTAACCCTAACCTAATCCCGGGACAATTTATGACCAATTAGTACCGTCTTTGGACTGTGGGAGGAAACCGGAGGAATTGGAGAAAACCCACGCATTCTACGGGGGAGGGGAGGGACGCTGCGATTGAATTGCGAACTCTGACGCCCTGAACTTCAATAGCGTCGCGCCCTATTGAAAGGAAAGCGCAACAAATACTTTAATGGGGTGGGGGGCAAGCTTGGAAGCGATTTGTAACAGGACTAGCCAATGGACAATGTCAGCAGTCAACCATCTGAGTTTTAAGGTCATGGGTTGAAGTCCCACGCCAGGGATGTTGAGTGCTGGATCAGAAGAGACAGTAGTCCATGGCCAAATGGATAGATTTTTTGGGAGAAGGAGCATGGCATTTAGCCCGGGATCGTCGGCTGCACCAAACAACAAGACCATGGGAAATCGCACTGTGATCTCCGTTCCACATAGCCGCCCACCGAAGGAAACCATTCACTGCCTTCCTCTTTACCTTGGAGACAGCCACTGTCTGTTTCCTCTGTCCCTTTGGAAAAGAGTTCCTAAGACACACAACCACCTGAGAGAGAAAACGTTTCTCTTCTCTACCTTTTGTGGGTCAAGCCTGATTTTTAAGTAGTGACCATCCAGGTTCACTCTGTGAAGACCTCTTAGGATCAAGTACGTTTCAATCAAGCCCAGTCTCAGTCTCCTAATTGTCACATCTGACCTGAGCAAACTTGTGCACCGATTTCAAGGGTTATTCATAGAAACCTTCTATGAGCTGCTTCCAAGTAGTACCATCCATACTTCAATTAGACCATAAGAGCAGAAGACACTTTACTCTGGCTTCTTGCCTTCTTTCTTTCCAGTCCTGATGAGGGTCTCATCTCAAAACATCAACTATTCATTTCTTTCTGCCTGGCCTGCTTTGGGTGTGTCGTTCTAGATTCCAGTGTCTGTAGCTTTTCTTGTGCGACCAGATAATCAGGTGAGTATTTGCCTGAAGGTTCAATTGGATTGAAAAATGTGACTCATTTATTAAAATAAGAGAGGGACAGAGAAAGAAGGAAACTACAAGATTAAAATCTGTCAGAGAGAAAATGTTATAAACTGCCACTAAAGGCACAGAAAAATTCACGGCAATTAATCAAGTCAATGTAGCTATATGAAAGAAAATAGTCATAGTCATACTTTATTGATCCCACGGGGAAATTGGTTTTTGTTACAGTTACTCAATGTAAAGTTAAAAGTAATGTTAATTCAAAGTAAATTTTATTATCGGGCTCATACAACCCAGAGATTCTTTTCCTGCTGGCATACTCATCAAATCTACAGAATAATAACTGTAATCAGGATCAATGCAAGAGCAAAGAAGATAACAAGCAACACTCACAACACGCTGGAAGAACTCAGCAGGTCGGGCAGCATCCTGGAGATGATCAGTCAACGTTTCAGGACGGAACACTTCGTCAGGACCGTAGAGGGAAGGGGCAGAGGCCCTATAAAGAAAGGTAGGGGAGGAGGGTGGGAAGGAGAAGGCTGGTAGGTTCCAGGTGAAAAACCAGTAAGAGGAAAGATAAAGGGGTGGGAGAGGGGAGGCAGGGAGGGGATAGGCAGGAAAGGTGAAGAAGGAATAGGGGAAAGCACAATGGGTAGTAGAAGGAGGCGGAACCATGAGGGAAGTGATAGCTGGGGGAGGGGCAGAGTAAAATAGGGATAGGGGAAGGGAGGAGGAGGGAAATACTGGAAGTTGGAGAATTCTATGTTCATACCAAGTGGCTGAAGATGGTAGATGAGGTGTTGCTCAAGATAACAAACTGTGCAAATGCAAATGTAAGTAAATAGCAATAAGTAACAAGAGCTTGAAATAACAAGATAAAGAGTTGTTAAGTGGGAACATCTCAATAGATAAGTGTAGTTATCCTCTTTTGTTCATGAGCCTGATGGTTGAGGGTTATTAAAGTCATTTGAAGATCCTTTAAATGTATGCAACATATATAGGCTGATCACTTGGTCAGTCTTCAAAGTGCAAAGTAAATTTTATTATCAAGGTAAATATACGTCACCAGGATCAACCAGAACATAGAAGACAACAAACTGTGCAAATGCAAATATAAATAAATAACGATAAATAACAAGAACATGAGATAATGAGATAAAGGGTTGTTTCAGTGAAAGCGTTAGTTGTAGAAACATTGCTATGGTGCGGCAAGTGAGTGCAGTTATCCCTTTTTATTCAGAAGCCTGATTATGAGGTAGTAAATGTTCTCAAACCTGGTGGAGCAAGTAGCTTCTACCTGATGGCAGCACTGAGAAGAGAGCATGGCCTGCGTGGTGCATGCTGCTTTCCTGCGACAGCATTTCATGTAGATGTGTTCAATGGTTGGGAGGGCTTTACCCATGATGTACTGAGCCGAATCCACTAGCTTTTGTAGAATTTTCCACTCAAAGACATTGTGTTTCCATACCAGGCTGTGATGCAACCAGTCTATACGCATCCACAGAAGTTTGTCATAGTTTTAGATGTCTTTCCAAATCTCTGCAGATTCCTAAGGAAGTAGAGGCCCTGCTGTGCTCGCCTCACAAATGCACTTGCATGCTGGGTCCAAGACAGGTCCTCTGAAATAGTAAACACAAAATAATCTGCAGATGCTAGGGTCAAAGCAACACTCACAACACGCTGGAGGAACTCAGCAGGTCGGGCAGCATCCGTGGAAACGTCGACTCATCGTTTCCACAGGTGCTGCCAACCTGCTGAGTTCCTCCAGCATGTTGTAGGTATTCCTCTGAAATAGTAACACCCAGGAGGTTAAAGTTGCTGACCCTCTCCACCTCTGATCGTCTGATGAGGACTGCCTCATGGACCTCTGGTCTCCCTCTCCTTAAGTCTATAATCAGCTCCTTGGTCTTGCTGACATTGAGTGAGAGGTTGTTACAAATTTTCAGTCTCCCTCCCTGTATGCTGATTCGTCTTGCCAACTAGAAAAAGATCCTGTGGATAAAGGGATGTATGTAATCTACCGGGAAATTGTCTCCATCTCCACCTTGTGCCACATGGTATCCAGCTCCATAATCAGGACTCCCAGTTTGGCTCTAGCAAGGATCCAAGATGCTGCCTGATCCATCAATATTTTGTGTGTATTCTGCAAAATACTGGAGGAGCTCAGCAGGTCTATGGAGGGAAATAATCAATGGACATTTTCGGATGAAAAGTCTTGTCCCAAATCACCAGCTGCTTATTTCCCTCCATTGATGCTGCCTGACCTGCTGAGTTCCTCCAGGATTTTCTGTGTCTTGCTTATGATTTCCAGCACCTGCAGAATCTCTCATGTGCTTGCATCACCATTGCCATTATGTGCCGTATCGTATGACGTAGGCGATCATTGTCTCATGACCATGATTGTTCTTGGCAATTCTTCAATTTGCAAATTTCACAGGAGTGGTTTGCCACTGACTTCTTCTAGGCATGTGTTTTGCATAGTTTTCCAGAACATGTTGCTCTAGGTGTTGCCTCAAGAATTATTGCAGAAAATAAAAGCTCATGATGTAGAGGTGCGGACAGAAGATGGGTTAGCTAAAAAAGAAACAGTAGGCATAAAGCGCATCTATTTCTGGTTGGCAAAATTATGTGTGTCATCAATCAGTGCTAGGGCCTCAGCCTCGTCTTACAATACAGTTGTTAAATTTGCTGACAGCTCAAAGTACAAAATAAATTGCTGAGAGGACATAAGAAAGGTGCAATTCTGCACAGATAAGTGAGTGGGCAAAGACACGGCAAATGGAGTATAACATAGGGAAATGCAGAATGGTCCTTTTCAACAAGAAATATAAAACTTAGTATCTATATAGTGAGAGTTCACTGATGCTGGGGAATGGAGTTATATGGTTGGTAAATTGACAAATAAATAAAGGCATCTGTTAGTCTTGCGAGACCATGGATCTGCGCCTGGAAAGTCTTCACACTCCAGGGCGCAGGCCTGGGCAGGGTTGTATGGAAGACTGGCAGTTGCCAATGCTGCAAGTCCCCCCTCTCCACTGATGTTGTCCAAGGGAAGGGCATTAGGACCCATACAGCTTGGCACCAGTGTCATCGCAGAGCAATGTGTGATTAAGTGCCTTGCTCAAGGACACAACACGTTCCCTCGGCTGGGGCTCAAACTCACGACCTTCAGGTCGCTAGTCGAATGCCTTAACCACTTGGCCACATGGCCACACGGTAGATTGACAAGTTAGTTTACTATTGTCACATGTACCAAGGTACAGTGAAAACCCTTGTTTTGCACACTGTCCATAAGGAAAAGCAATCACATAATACAGAATAAAATGTTACAGTTACAGTTAGGGGTTCAGCATCACTTGTCACAGGCTTCCACTCATTATTTCGGGGGGCCTGTCCTGAGCTCAGCGTGTAAGTGACATTATGCAGAAAGCACAGCAGCACCTCTACTTCCATGGGTGTTTTGCGGGGATTTGGCATGACATTTAAAACTTGACGTACTTCTAGAGGTGTGTAGTGAAGAGTATATCGACTGGCTGCATCACAGCCTAGTGTGGAAACAACAACGCCCTTGAACTGAAAATCCTACAAAAAGTAGCGGATACGGCCCAGTCCATCACGGGGAAAGCTCTCCCCATCATTGAGCACATCGATATGAAACACTGTCACAGGAAAGCAGCATCCTTCATCAGGGACCGCCCCCCCCCCTCCCACCACCAGCACCACAGGACATGCTCTCTTCTCGCTGCTACCATCAGGAAGAAGGTACAGGATCCTCAGGACTCACGCCACCAGGTTCAAGAACAGCTATTACCCCTCAATCATCAGGCTGTTGAACCAAAAGAGATAACTTCACTCAACTTCACTTGCCCCATGATTGAAATCTTCCAACAGCCAACGGACTCACTTTCAAGGACTCTTCATCTCAAGTTCTGGATATTTATTGCTTATTTATTATTATTCATTTATCATTATTATGTCTTTCTTTTTGTATTTGCACAGTTTGTTGTCTTCTGTACTCTGATTGAAAGCCCAAGTTGGGCGGTCTTTCATTGATTCTGTTGTGATTATTACTCCATAGATTTATTGAGAATGCCTGCAAGAAAATGAATCTCAGGGTTGTATATGTACTTTCATAATAAATTTAATTCAAATTATGAACTAAAACCACCCTCCTTCATGTCTCCTATTACTAAGGCAGAGAAGCCGCAGCTTACCACCAGCCTCTCAAAGGGTGTTGCATAGTCATAGTCATAGTCATAGTCATAGACATACTTTACTAATCCCGGGGGAAATTGGTTTTTGTTACAGTTGCACCATAAATAATTAAATAGTAATAACACCATAAATAGTTAAATAGTAATATGTAAATTATGCCAGGAAATAAGTCCAGGACCAGCCTATTGGCCCAGGGTGTCTGACCCTCCAAGGGAGGAGTTGTAAAGTTTGATGGCCACAGGCAGGAATGATTTACTATGACGCTCTGTGTTGCATCTCGGTGGAATGAGTCTCTGGCTGAATGTACTCCTGTGCCCAACAAGTACATTATGTAGTGGATGGGAGACATTGTCCAAGATGGCATGCAACTTGGACAGCATCCTCTTTTCAAACTAATACTGACCTTGTTAGCAATGTCCAGATCACACAAAAAAAATCAGAACATAGAACAGTACAGCACAGGAACAGGCCATTTAGTCCACCATGTTGTGCCGAACCAGCTAAAAAGCAAATCAGAAACACCCAAACACTAATCCCTCCTACCTACACCATGTCCACATCCCTCCATCTTCCTCACACCCATGTGCCTATCCAAACGTCTCGTAAAAGCCTCCAATATATTTGCCTCTAACACCATACCAGGCAGGACATGCCAGGCATCCACGACTCCCTGAGTAAAAAAGTTACCCCCACAACTTCAATGCCCTCTGGTATTAGACTTCTCAAACCCTAGGAAACAGATACACTCTATCTACCCTATCTATGCTTCTCATAATCTTGTAAATATCGATCAGATCTCCTCTCAGCCTCCTATACCAGGCACTGATGCAACCAGTCAGGATGCTTTCAATTGTGCCCCTGTAGAAAGTTCCATACCAAAACCAAACATCTTCAACCATCTGAGGTGAAAGAGGCGCTGTTGTGCTTTTCTCACCACACAGCCAGTATGTACAGACCACTGGAGATCCTCGGTGATGTGTACGCCAAGGAACTTAAAGCTGTTCACCCTCCCAAACCCAGATCCATTGATGTCAATAGGGGCTAGCCTGCCTCCACTCCTCCTGTCGATACCAAAGGTTGGAGCCCAAAGGTTGACTGGTAGTCTGGAAGTCAAAGCCTGCAGGCCTGTTGGAGTTGGAGGACTGTCAGTGTGTGTGGGTGCGTGGGAGGGAGGAAAGGGGCTTGCTTTGCTGCTGTTGTATATTAGCTTGCCGTATTCTGTTTTGTCGTGTTCTGCCGAGCATTGTAGGAATGCTATGTCGATGCCAGAATGTGTAGCGACACTGCAGGCTGCTGCAGGCAATAGCTTAGGTTGTGTTAGGTTGTTAACGCAAACAACATATTTCAATGATCACTCAGTGGCCACCGGTACACCTGCTCATTAATGCAAATACCTAATCATCCAGTCATGGAGCCGTGACTCAATGCATAAAAGCATGCAAACCTGTTCAAGAGGTTCAGTTTTGTTCAGGCCAAACATCAGAATGGGGAACAAGTGTGATCTAAGTAACTTTGACGGTGGAATGATCGTTGTAGTCTGAGTATCTCAGAAACTGCTGATCTCCTGGGATTTTCACACACAACAGTCTCCGGTTTACAGAGAATGCTGCAAAAATCAAAAACAAACATCCAGTGAGTGGCAGTTCTGTGGGCAAAAATGTCTTGTTAATGAGAGAGGTCAGAGGAGAATGGCCAGACTGGTTCAAGCTAACAGGAAAGCGACAGTAACTCAACTAACCACACGTCACAACTGAAGTGTTCAGAAGAGCATCTCTGAATGCACAACACATCGAACCTTGAAGTGGGTGGACTACAGCAGTGGAAGACTATGAACATACCTTCAGTGGCCACTTTATTAAGTATAGGAGATACCTAATGTATGTTTTGATGTACCTAATGTATGTTGATAAATAAATCTCAATCTGATTCTGAATAACTAACTGAATAAGAAGTTTGCCTGCCTTTCGTCCAGTTTCAGACATCAAAAATAGGCACAGGATAAGGTAAGGCACAGTATTGAAACGAGTGTGCACATTCTCCAAAGAGAAAACCCAGTACAGTATGAGCTGTACGCACAAAATGCTGGAGGAACTCAGCAGGCCAGGCAGCATCTATGGAGAAAAAAGAACAGTCTCCATTTCGGGCCGAAACCCTTCGGCAGGACTGGAGGGAAAAAAGCTGAGGAGTAGATTTAAAAGGTGGGGGGGGGGGAGGGGAGAGAGAACCACCAGATGATAGGTGAAACGTGGAGGGGGAGGGATGAAGTGAAAAGCTGGTAAGTTGATTAGTGAAAGGGACAGGCTATGGAAGAGAGAAAAAAAGGGGGAAGGAGTCTCAGAGCGAGGCAACGGGTGGGCAAGAAGATGAGGTGAGAGAGGGGAAAGGGGATGGGAAACAGAGAAGTGGGGGGAGTTGGGGGGCATTACCAGGAGTTTGAGAAATCGATGTTCATGCCATCGGGTCCATTCACGTTTATCTGCTCTCAGCCCGTCCTCCCGCCAGCCTACCAGGGACAGGGTTCCTCTTGTCCTCACCTACCACCCTACCAGCCTCCACGTCCAGCACATAATTCTCGGAAATTTCTGCCACTTCCAACAGGATCCCACCACCAAGTACATCTCCACCCCCCAACTTTCTGCTTTCTGCAACTCTCTTGTCCATTCATCCCTCCCCACTGATCTCCCTCCCCGGCACTTATCCTTGCAAACAGAACAAGTGCTACCCCTACCCCTACACCTCCTCCCTCATTACCATCCAGTGCCCTAAACAGAACTTCCAGGTGAGGCGAAGTGTGAGTCTGTTGGGGTCACTTACTGTGTTCGGTGCTCCCGGTGTGGCCTCCTGTATATCAGTGAGACCCAACGTAGATTGGGAGACCGCTTCACCAAGCATCTACGCTCCATCCTCCAGAAAAAGCGAGATCTTCCAGTTCCCATTCCCATTCTGATATGTCCATCCATGCCCTCCTCCACTGTTGTGATAGTGCCATCCTTAGGTTGGAGGAACAACACCTTGTATTCCGTTTGGGTAGCCTCCAACCTGATGGCATGAACATCCATTTCTCAAATTTCCGGTAATGCCTCCAACGCCAACCCCTTTCTCCATTTCCCATCCCCTTTTCCCTTTCCTATCCCTTTCCCCTCTCTCACCTCATCCCCTTACCTACCCATCGCCTCCCTCTGGTGCTCCTTTCCTCTTTTTCTGTCTTCCATGGCCTACTGTCTCCTTCACGTCCCCGGCTCTTTACTTTATCCCTCCCCTTTCAGGTTTCACCTTTCATCTTGTGTTTCCTTCCCCTCCCCCCATCTTCTAAATCTACTCCTCAGCTTTTTTTTCTCCAGTGCCGCCAAAGGGTTTTGGCCCGAAGCGTTGACAGTACGTTTTTCCATAGATGCTGCCTGGCCTGCTGAGTTCCTCCAGTACTCCAGTATATTATGTGTGTTGCTCAGATGTCTAGCATCTGCAGATTTTATCTTGCTTACAATATGAGCTATAGCATGCTACAAGGAATGTTGTTATCAACAAGGTGAAGGAATTTGATTGGTCATGGAAGCAAATTAATCATCTGAAAGAGAGTACATCATGTTCCTCAGGACAATCGACATTTGAATGTTATGTTCCTTGCACTGAACAGCACAAAATAGACTGGTTTAGGCACTTAGCGTCTCCATCAGCTAAGGAATCAGAAGAGGATTTTGCACCTACAATGCTCCTGGACATCCTAAAAGGCTTCACAACTAATCACTTCTCTGGGGACACTACCCACCCAGCAAACTGTCTCTTCCAAAAGCTCCCTTCTGGAAAGCACTAAAGAGCTATTAAAACAAAAACTCACGCCTGTGAGTCGGCTGGGGTGATATACTGCGTCCGGTGCTCCCGATGCGGCCTTCTATATATTGGCGAGACCCGACTCAGGCTGGGAGACTGAACACCTACGCTCTGTCCGCCAGAGAAAGCAGGATCTCCCAATGGCCACACATTTTAATTCCACGTCCCATTCCTATTCTGATATGTCTATCCACGACCTCCTCTACTGTCAAGATGAAGCCACACTCAGGTTGGAGGAACAACACCTTATATTCCGTCTGGGTAGCCTTCAACCTGATGGCAAGAACATTGAGTTCTCTAACTTCCGTTAATGCCCCAACTCCCCTTCGTACCCCATCTGTTATTTATTTATTTATTATTTTTCTCTCTCTCCTTTTTCTCTCTGTCCCTATCACTATACTCCTTGCCCATCCTCTGGGCTTCCCCTCTCCCCCTTTTCTTTCTCCCTGGGCCTCCCGTCCTATGATCCTCTCATATTCCTTTTGCCAATCACCTGTCCAGCTCTTGGCTCCATCCCTCCCCCTCCTGTCTTCTCCTATCATTTTGGATCTCCCCCACCCCCTCCCACTTTCAAATCTCTTACTATCTCTTCTTTCAGTTAGTCCTGACGAAGGGTCTTGGCCCGAAACGTCGACTGTACCTCTTGCTATAGATGCTGCCTGGCCTGCTGCGTTCACCAGCATTTTTTGTGTGTGTTGCTTGAAATTCCAGCATCTTCAGATTTCCTCATGTTTGCGCCATTTTCAAAGTTTCTTCCCCCAGGCAGTTAATCTGATTAGCCATTCTCGTTAGCTGACATGCCTCTGTCTACTACCCAGTCAGTGCACTGTTAACACGTCAAACCACTATTTATACTGCTGTTTGCATGGTAAATACATGCTGATATTTATGTATTTATGCACATTTATTCCATATCCATTCTTTAACCTCTAACATCATTTTCAGATAATTTGTTATTTATAATTGTTGAACGTTGTTTATTTAAATTTTTATTTTGAATTTGGAGATACAACACAGAACAGGTCCTTCCAGCACAATGAGCAGCATCGCCCAGCAACTCCCGATTTAACCCTAGCCTAATCACAGGCCAATTTACAATGTACAATTAACCTACTAACCGGTACGTCCTTGGACTGCGGGAGGAAACTGGAGCACGTGGAGAAAACCTACATGGTCACAGGGAGAACATACAAACGTACTTGCAGACAGCGGCAGAGCTGAACTCCAAAGATGGAAGCCTGGCGCCCCGAGCTGTAATAGCATCACACTAACCACTACACTATTGTGGTCCTTGTTCTTTGTTGCACCTGGTGCCCAGACCAACACACCACAGCAGTGTACACAGAATCAGAATCAGGATTAAGATCACTGGCCTATGTGGTGAAATGTGTTGTTCGTCATGTCCGACAATGACAGGAAATGTGTGGGAGAGTTTTTAAAGTGGAAAAACCTTTTCACTGGGGCAGTTCCACTCTCTTAACCTCAGAAGTCCGGGTCCGGTGGTTATGATTATGAGGACATGCAGTCCTCTTTTATTGTCATTTAGTAATGCATGATTAAGAAATGATACAATGTTCCTCCAGTGTGATGTCACAGAAACACAAGACAGACCAAGACTGAAAAACTGACAAAAACCAGATAATTATAACATATAGTTACAACAGTGCAAGCAATACTGCAATTTGATAGAAGATCGGACCATGGGCATGGTAAAAAATGTCTCAAAGTCTCTCGAAAGTCTCAACATCTCACGCAGACGGTAGAAGGAAGAAAACTCTCCCTGCCATGAGCTTCCAGTGCCGCAAACTTGCCGATACAGCATCCTGGAAGTACCCGACCACAGTCCGACTCCGAGTCTGTCCGAAAACTTCGAGCCTCCGACCAGCTCTCTGACACCGAGCACCATCTCTGCCGAGTGCCTCGACCCCAGCCCCGGCAACAGGCAACAGGCAAAGCCGAGAATTTGGGGCCTTCCCCTCTGGAGACTCTTGATCGCACAGTAGCAGTGGCAGCGAAGCAGGCATTTCAGAAGTTTCTCCAGATGTTCCTCCGTTGTTCTCATGTTCGTCTCCATCAAATCAGGATTGTGCACGGCCCCTATTTAACAAATACAATATCATTTCACCGGAGAGGCCATGCGCGCTGCGTCACACTGCCATCTTCTCCTCCCTTGTACGAACAAGTGTCACAAACTGGAGTCTTCCTTGGTTGCAGTGGATGACCCTGACGTCTCTCCACAGAGCTTTGCGGTACCACCTTCCTGGCCATGGGATCTCACTGTAATTGTACCTGCCCACTTCACATGCCCCTAACTCACCAGGAAATGACGCCGCTGGCTACCCTCACCTGGTTTAGACCCCCACCCCCTCAAAGTGGTTTACCAGAGTGTGGCCGCTGCCGCAGGCAAACAGCTACTTAGAGCCACGGATAAGAGCTGAGGGTCTGGTGGAGACCAAAAGTGAGCAGGCTGCCCCAGAATGGACATGACAAGCCCTTTCACCAGAGGTGCTACCCCTCCCTGGACACCCCATACACTATACACCCCATTGCAATATGTTATAACTAAAAAGATTAGATTAGGTTAGATTATGAGGATACGCAGTCCTCTTTTATTGTCATTTAGTACTGCATGCATTAAGAAATGATACAATGTTCCTCCAGTGTGATATCACAGAAACACAAGACAGACCAAGACTGAAAAACTGACAAAAACCACATAATTATAACATATAGTTACATCAGTGAAAGCAATACCGTAATTTGATGAAGAAGACCATGAGCACGGTAAAAAAAAGTCTCAAAGTCTCTCGAAAGTCCCATCATCTCACGCAGACGGTAGAAGGAAGAAAACTCTCCCTGCCATGAGCTTCCAGTGCCGCAAACTTGCCGATGCAGCATCCTGGAAGCACCTGACCACAGTCCGACTCTGAGTCCGTCTGAAAACTTCGAGCCTCCGACCAGCCCTCTGACACTGAGCACCGAGCACCACCTCTGCTGAGCGCTTCGACCCCAGCCCTGGCCGCCAGCAACAGGCAAAGCCGAGGATTTGGGGCCTTCCCCTCGGGAGATCCTTGATCGCATAGTAGCAGCAGCAGCGAAGCGGGCATTTCAGAAGTTTCTCCAGATGTTCCTCCGTGCTTCTCACGTCTGCCTCCATCAAATCAGAATTGTGCACGGCGTCCTACTTACAAATATGATATCATTCAGCAGAGAGGCCGCGCGCGCTACGTCGCGCTGCCATCTTCTCCTCCCTCTTCTGTGAATTACAGTAAGAAATGCATACATATATACACAAAACATTAAAATAACAGTGCAAAAAGTAGTGAGCAAGTGTTCATGGGTTCAATGTCAATTCAGAAATTGGATAGCAGAGAGGAAGAAGCTGTTCCTGTAAATGTATATAGTAAATAAATGTGATCCTTGATCTTTGACATAAATAAATAGTTTCCAACTTGCTTGCTACATGATAATGAATTGTTTTGCCAGCTACAATTCAAAAACTAAAGTTTGCCAGAACACGGTTTATGACATTTCCTTTTGCGTAGAGAAGTGGGTCAAATAGTGTTCAGCAAGTTCTGTCAAATAAAACAAAAAAAGTCCCGTGGTTCTCAGTAGATTAGGCGGTATCTATGGAAAGGGAAACAGAGTTGAAAATTTTATATTTTTACTCTATAAGGTCCCAGCTTCTGCAGTGCCTTTTGATTTTCAAGTATTATCAAATGATTTGCACCAGCAATTTTGCAGTAATTGGTGAAAAAAGTGATTCGCAAACCAACATTTAACTCATGGTAAATTTGGAAACTAAAGTACATAAACCCTTTGACCCAACTGGGCCATGCTGACCATTTAAGCAGGTCCTATTTGCCCCCAATTAGGCCCAAATCCCTCTAAACCAGGGGTTCTCAACCTGGGGTCCACACACCCCTCAGTTAATGATAGGGGTCCATAGCATAGAAAAGGTTGGGAACCCCTGCTCTAAACCTTTCCTATCCACGTACTTGTCCAAGTGACTTTTAAATGTTGGTATATCTGCCTCATCCTCTGGCAGCTCAGTTCATGTACGGTACACACTCTGTTTGAAAAAGTTTCCTCTCACGTTCATAGTGGATCTTTTTCCTCGCCTTAAATCAATGCCCTCTTGTTCTTCAACCCCCAACCTGGAGAAAAATACACTCTTTCTATCCACCTCAGGATCTGATCTAGCTCTATATGTCCTTTACATTTGTATGATTTGGTGATGTCCTTGGCAGCAAGGGAGAAAATAAAGTTGGATCGAATTCAAGTTTATCATATGACCAAGTGCACATATGCACAAGCACAATGCAAAACCTACTTGCAGCAGCTTTACAGGCTGACAGCATTCACAAGAAGAAAACATAAATTAATTATAAATTAACACCTACACTCTGTCCGCCAGAGAAAGCAGGATCTCCCAGTGGCCACACATTTTAATTCCACGTCCCATTCCCATTCTGATATGTCTATCCACGGCCTCCTCTACTGTCAAGATGAAGCCATACTCAGGTTGGAGAAACAACACCTTATATTCCGTCTGGGTAGCATCCAACCTGATGGAATGAACATTGACTTCTCTAACTTCCATTAATGCCCCACCTCCCCTTCGTACCCCATCTGTTATTTGTTTATTCATTATTATTATTAATTTTTTTTCTCTCTCTCCTTTTTCTCCCTCTGTCCCTCTCACTATACCCCTTGGCAATCTTCTGGGTTTTCCCCCCTCCCCCTTTTCTTTCTCCCTGGGCCTCCTGTCCCATGATCCTCTTATATCCCTCTTGCCAATCACCTGTCCAGCTCTTGGCTCCATCCCTCCCCCTCCTGTCTTCTCCTATCATTTCAGATTTCCCCCTCCCCCTCCAACTTTCAAATCTCTTACTAGCTCTTCCTTCATTTAGTCCTGACGAAGTGTCTCGGCCCAAAATGTCGACTGTACCTCTTCCTAGAGATGCTGCCTGGCCTGCTGCATTCACCAGCAACTTTTATGTGTGTTGCTTGAAACTCCAGCATCTGCAGATTTCCTCATGTTTGCGTTTTTAAATATAAATTATACACATTTCTTACAAGAAAGAACACGATTAGAACAAAAAAACGTCTGTTGTAGTGTAAAGTGATTAAAATGTTCACAGTGTTGCTAAGCTGTAGTGATTAGGGTTGCGCAAGTTGGTTCAAGAACCCAATGGTTGAAGGGAAGTAACTGTTCTTGAACACAGCAGTGTGAGACTTCAGGCTTCTGTACCTCCTAGCTGATGGTAGCTGCGAGAAGATGGCATGGCCCATCTTCGATCATGCATGTTGTCTTCTTGAGGTGATGTCTCTTGTAGATACTACAATAAATGATAAAGACCACAAGACTATCAGGCATAGGAGCAGAATTAGGCCATTCAGCCCATCAGGTCTGCCCTGGCAATTCATTCCCTCTCAACCCCATTGTCCTGCATTCTCCCTGTAACCTTCGATGCCCTTACTAATACAAGAACCTATCAATCTCTGCTTTAAATATACCCAAAGACTTGGTCTCCACAGACAGAAGAGGCAATGAATTCCACAGATTCACCACCCTCAGGATAAAGCAATTTCTTATCATCTCTATTCTAAAGAGATGCTCTTCTTTTCCGAGGCTGTGCCCTCTGGTCCCCTCCAAGCCTTTCTATCTAGGCCTTTCAAAAATTAAGATATTTCAATGAAATATCCCCTTATTCTTCTAAATTCTAGTGAGTACAGACGCAGAGCCATAAAATGCCTCTCACTTGTTAACCTTTTCATTCCTAGGATCATTCTCATTACCTACCCCTGGACCCTCTTCTACGCCAGTACATTCTTTCTTAGATATGGGACCCAAAATTGTTCACAATAATCCATATGCAGTCTGACCAATGCCTAATTAAGCCTCAGCATTACATCCTTGCTTTTATATGCTAGTCCTCTTGAAATGAATGCCAACATTGTATTTGCCTTCCCCACCACAGACTCAACCTGCAAATTAACTTTCTGGGAATCCTGCACAAGGACTCCCAAGTCCCTTTGCACCTCAGTCTTTTTGTATTTTCTCTCCGTTTAGAAAATAGTCAACCCTTCGATTTCTTCTACCAAAGTGCATGACCGTATACTTTCCTGCACTCTTTTCCATCTCCCATTTCTTTGGCCATTCACTTAATCTGTCCAAGTCCTTCTGCAAGCATCCTTCTTCCTCAGTATCGTCTTCAAACTGGGCCACAAAGCCATCACCCAGATCATTAATAAAAACATGAAAAGAAGCGGTCCCACTACCAACTATTGTGGGACACCACCGGTCACCAACAGCCAACCAGAAAAAGCCCCCTTTAATCCCACTCTTTGCCTTCTGCCAATCAGCCAATCTTCTGTCCAAGCTAGTATCTTTCCTGTAATACCATGGGCTCTTACCTTGTTTGGTAGCATGTGTCAAACACCTTCTGAAAATCCAAGCACACAACATCCACCAATTCTCCTTTGTCTATCTTGTCTGTTATTTCCTCAAAGAACTCCAACAGATTTTTCAGCCAAGATTTCTCCTTAAGGAAACCATGCTGACTGCAATCTATTGTATCATGTGCCTCCAAGTACCCAGGAACCACATCCTTAATAATAGACTGTAATGTCTTGATAACCAATGGAGTCAGGTTAACTGGCCTGTGATTTCTTGTCTTTCCTTGGAGTGACATCTGCAATTTTTCAGTCCTCCAGAATCTAGTTATTTTTGAAAGATCATTACTAATGCCTCCACAATCTCTTCAGCTACCTCTAACAGAACCCTGGGGTGTAGTTGATCTGTTGCATGTGACTTATCAAGCTTCAGACCATTCAGCTTCCAGACACCTTCTCCTTAGTCGTAGCAACTACACTTACCTCAGACAGCCTCGAATTTCTGGAATCTTGCTGGTGTCTTCCGCAGTGAGACAATATGAACTCAGGTTGTCTGCCTTTTATTTATTCCCTATTACTAACTTTCCAGCATCATTTTCCAGTGCTCTGATGCTCATTTTTGCCTGTTCTTTTTACTCTTTATATATCTGAAAATTCTTCTGGCAAACTCTTTTATATTATTAATTATCTTCCCTTGAAATTGCATCTTTTCTGTCATTGCTTTTTCAGTTTGTATTTAAAGTCTCCTTAATCCTCTAGCTTCCAAACAATTTTTGCTATATTGTGTGCCTTCTCATTTGCTTTTATGCTGTCTTTGACTTCCCTCATCAGCCACAGCTCCCTTCACAGTGCTTCTTCTTCTTTGGGATAACTTACCATCAGGACTGCCGAAGGGTCTCAGCCTGAAATGTCGACTGTTACTTATTTCCATAGATGCTGCCTGGCCTGCTGAGTTCCTCCGGCGGTGTGTGTGTGTGTGTGTGTGTGTGTGTGTTGCCAGGTATATGGATAGGCAAATTTCAGAGGGATATGGGCCCAATGCACGCAAATGGGATGAGCTTAGATGGGAATCTTGGGCGGCCTGGACCGGTTGGGTCAAGCGGTCTCTTCCCAAGCCTCGTGGCTCTGTAACTCAATGACCTGATCTACATATCATTCCTTATCATCTATAACATCGATGGTTCTGCCATTGACCGGAAAGTCAACTGGACCAGGCAAAATAATGAGACTTCTTGAAGCATCTAAGCTCATCCCGTTTGAATTTCCCTCTCAGACCATGTACCAGCCATCCCAGCAGAATCAGAATCAGGTTTATTATCACTGATATATGTTATATCTTGTATATTATATGTCATGAGCTATACATATATATCTCAGTGGCTACTTTATTAGGTATTAGGTACCTCCTATACCTAATAGAGTGGCCACTGAGTGGACCTGAGAGAATTGAGGCACATGAGGCTCCCCCACCCACCCTATGCTAACCAATTTTTGCAGTGTCCTGATAGACTGCATCACCATCTGATAAGGGAGGTGCAAGGCATTTGACTGCAAGACCCTACAAAGGATTGTGAGGATCACTGAGAGGAACATCAGGGTCTCTCTTCCACCCATCAAAGATATTGATCCGAAGCGCGTGTATGCAAGGCTCTTAGCATTGTCAAAGATGCCTCCCATCTGTTCATCAATCTCTTTGACCTCCTACCATCAGGCAGGAGGTCCTGTAGCATTAGGACAAGAACTGTAAAGATGGGAAGCAACTTATTCCCACGGGTTGTAAGTCTACCGAATACTTGTCACCAGCCAGGTCTCATCACGCCTGAGACCCCAGTAGTGTTATACTGTTTATTTTTTAACAGGTGTCAGAAGTACCCTTTATTATTTGTTAATTTGTTTGGGGTAATATTACACTTCCTGTTAAGTGTGTGAGTGGCCTGTGTTGTACACCTTGGTCTGGAGAAGCATCGTTTTGTTTGGCTGTATGGTCGAAATCCAAACAACCGAACTTGAACCTGAACGTTCGTGGTCTTCCGCTGCGGTACCCATCCACTTCGAGGTTCATCGTGCTGCATGTTCAGAGATGCTCCTTTGCACACCACTGCTGTAACACATGGTATCTGAGTCCCTGTTCCCTTCCTGTCAGTTTGAACCAGTCTGGTCATTCTCCCCTGACCTCTCACATTAACAAGGAATTTTTTGCCCACAGGATCGCTGCTGACTAGGTGTTCTTTTTGTTTCTCCTTAAACTCTAGAGACTGTTGCGTGTAAAATCCCAGGAGATCAGCGATGTCGGGATACTCAAACCAGCCCGTCTGGCACCAACAATCATTCCGCAGTCAAAGTCACTTAGATCACATTTCTTCCCCATTCTGATGTTTGGTCTGAACAACAACTGAACCTGCTTGACCATGGCTGCATACTTTAATGCATTGAGTTGCTGCCAGATGACCGGCTGATTAGATATCTGTATTAATGAGCAGGTGTACCTAATAAAGAGGCCATTGAGTGTATATGGAGAGCAAAAAAAAAACAAAACTAGGGAGGTAGTGGTCATGGGTTCATGGATCGATCAGAATTCTAATGGTGGAGGGGAAGAGGAGTATCACATTCAAGGCCCTAATGTTGATGGAATGAATTTCCTTCTCAGTTTAACAAGAGATCTTTGGACTGAAATATTAACTCTGTTCCTCTTTTCACCGATGCGGCCTAATGAGTTGAGGATTTTCAGCACTTTCTATTTTTACATCAGATTTCCAGCATTGAAGAATAGGCCACTGGCTCTTTAGCTCTCAGAAGCAGCCAAGCGAGTTACTCAAGCAGTTCTTTTCTGAACTTCTTAGGTAACCAGTCCTTCAAGAGGACACAACCTTGTTGTGGTTTGTAGGCTTGCATGCTTCAATGACCTGGCGGGCTATGCCGGCTGGAGTCGGGGCTTTACGTTTTGGCTCTTGGTAGTGTCACCCATGCCAAACAGGTCAAAGGTGGAAGGCAGGCTAAGAGGGGTCCACCGGTCCTCCAGGTTCAGGGGTTCAGCTCAGGGCTAATAACCCTGACTGCTCAAACAAAACTGCTATAGAAACAGCAACAAAGAATCCTTCTACAACCATGTGCGGCCAAGGACAGTGAGAGATGGAGGACCTTCATTGCTGCCCTAAATGCCAGCAGCATAACAGGGCCATAAGTGAGCAAGTTAGGTAATCAGGGGTGTGAAGTAAATCTGGGAATACAATGTGCATTGTTACTTTTAATCTTCCTCTAAGCCTCATAGCATCTGCCACATATCCCAACAACAGCTATTTCATCACCAATGAAACACAGGATTAAACTTGTTGTAAGAAGGTAACCAAGGTGGTGCAATTGCATTCCTGCATATAACATGAAATACACCTTCATTTAAATGCTCTGTTCAGAGTTTCCCAGACTCTGATCAATCCTCTAAATTAAATGTGACTTGTATATCATTAATCATTCTATTAGAACATCCCTTGGCCTCCTGGTGGCTGCAGTCAACAAACAATACGGCGCTGGATTGAGCTGAACTGAATTTTTCTTCACTGTTTCGATGACTTGTAGTTTGATGTTTATATTCTGTATTTTTGCTAATTTTTTTGTGACATTTGCGCAACTTATTCTTTGTGTGTTGGGTGTCTGATGTTTTCTTTGAATGGGTTCCATGGTGTTTCTTTGTTTTGTGGCTGCCTGTGGGAAGACGAATCTCAGGGTTGTATACTGCATACATACTTTGATAACATCTCTTACTAACAAAATCTCTTACTAACTCTTCCTTCAGTTAGTCCTGACGAAGGGTCTCGGCCCGAAACGTCGACTGTACCTCTTCCTAGAGATGCTGCCTGGCCTGCTGTGTTCACCAGCAACTTTGATGTGTGTTGCTCGTTTGATAATAAATGTACTTTGAATTGTTGCATTCAATTTTTAATATTTAAATGATCTACACAGATTCATGTGGAACTTGTTTATAAACAACATGGCACTTGTAACACATCTGTTTATTCAAAGATAGGCAAGAATTTTTCGAGTTATTGGAGACATTGGTGTTCTCTAGTGCTGCATTCCCAGATGGTAAGAGTGCCTATACTACGACTACTACGACCTATTGCTGCTAACAAGATGGCTAAGACTCAGGATTGAAGTCAAGCTGTCATCAAAACCAGGACTGTGAGGCATAGTCACTGAGATGTGACCAACAGAGAGACTGTGGGAGCATGGAAGAGTGAGTGTGTGTTGAGAGGGAGAAGAGAATGAGAGTTTGTATTTTAATGTGTGTGTGTGTGTGTGTGTGTGTGTGTGTGTGTGTGTGTGTGTGTATCTGAAAGTACGTGAGTGTGAGAGACAGTTGGTGAGATATTTCATGTGAGGGAGTGTGTGAGAACTTAAGGCCTAGACAGAAGAAGAGGGCACGAGTACCACTGGTGAAACAATAAATCTCAGGATGGGAAAAGGTCCCAGCATTGGATCAAAGACCCATTAAATCTTTCCTATATACCGGGGTGGCTAACCTTTTACATTCCATGCATCAATTTTTTTCACTCACGAGTTCAGATGCACCATACAACCCTTGTACCCCCATTCAATTCTTGTAAAAATATGTTAATATAGAACTCGTGCATGAAAAAAATCGCACCTGAACTCGTGCATGAAAAAATTGACGCATGGAATGTAAAAGGTTGGCCACCCCTGCTATATACTTTGCTCCTTGACCTGCAAGCATGTCAAACCTGAGATTCGTCTTCCCACAGACAGCCACGAAACAAAGAAACAGCATGGAACCCATTCAAAGAAAACATCAGACACCCAATGCACAAAGAAGAACAAATTGCACCAACGGCAAAAAAAAACAAGCAAAAAAACACAGAATATAACACATCAAACTACAGAGTCATTGAAACAGTCTAAGAATATTCAGTTTAGTTTAGTTCAGTTCAGTTCAATTTAGCACCGCGTTGTTTGTTGCCTGCAGGCCACAGAGGCAGTCCGCCTGATCAAAATCACACAAAATAGCAATAAAAAAAAGGAGCAACCAGAAACCAGACACACATCATAAGATGAACTGTTTTAGGAACAGCTTATTTATTTATTGAGATACAGCACAAAATAGGCCATGCGGCCCTTTGAGGCACACCGGACAGCATAGCTCAAATTTAATCCCAGCCTAGTCACAGCTACAATAACTAATTTACCTACCAATCTATCTTTTACCTACCTACCTATCTTTGGACTGTGGGAGGAAACCCACATGGGGAGAATGTACAAACTCTTCACAGGCAGTGGCAGGAATTGAACCCGGGTCACTGGTACTGTGAAGCGTTGTGCTAACCAGTACGCCACCATGCTTCTTGTCCTCCACCATCAAATTTCTGAATGGACAATGAACCCATGAGCTATTGAACCTCACTATTTCTTGCTCTATGTTTGCACTACTGTTTTTTTAATATATCTTATTATATAGCTTTTTTATGTATTGCACTATATTGCTGTTGCAAAACAACACATTTCATGACATAGATCAGTGATAATAAATCTGATTCCGATTGTGATTAATCAGCAAAGCCAGTTACAAATCCTGGCTGATATTATTCTGATTTTACTTTGAAACGGTTGATTGGGAAAGTACTCAGTCAATTCCATGCTGTCCATAAATGGTACTGTCAACTCAGGACAGAAAGCAGATCATTTATGCAGGTTCAGATACTTACACAGCCGCATACATGTTCTCTTTGGCCGCTATCGAGCACCAAAAGAAATAACAGGAAATGAATGAGTTACAAAGAATGTCCGATGCTACAATATCAGCCCCAGGTCAACAACCAACTCCCCACCCCCCTTCCCAACCCTTTTTCCTTCAAGACCTTGAAATAATGAAAACATAAACACAAGAGATTCTGCAGATGCTCGAAATCTTGAGCAAAACACACAAAAAGCTGGAGGAACTCAGCAAGTCAGGCCACATTATGGAGGGGAATAAACCGTCAATGTATTGAGCCGAGACCCTTCACCAAGACTGGAAAGGGAAGGGCAGGAGCCAGGTTAAGAAGGTGGGAGGAGTACAAGCTGGCAAGTGATAGCTGAGACCAAGTGACGGGGAAGCTGGCTGAGAGGGCAGTGGAAGAAAGGGAAGGAGAGGAACTAGAGGAAGATGGGCAAGTGAGGAGAAGAGAAAGGGTGAGATGGTAACCAGAATGAGAAATGAAAAAAAAAGAGAAGGAAGGGGATAAAAATTACCAGAAGTTAGAGAAATCGATGCTTATGCAATCAGTCTACCCAAATGGAGTGTGAATGCCTTCCTCCTCCAACCTGAGTTTGGTCTCTTCATGGCAATAGAGGAGGCCGTGGCCAGACATGTCAGGATGGAAGTCGAATTGAAATAGGTAGCCACTGAAAGATCCTGCCTTTTCAGCAGACAGAGTGAAGGTACTCACAAATTGGTGCCCCAATGTCTGTCAGGGCTCACCTTTGTAATGAAGGTTCTACAGGGCGCTCCAGATAAGGGGCAAAGTTTCTTACTAATGATCCCATCTATGCCCCTCTCAATTTTGTGCACTTCTCTTGGATTCCACTTTGGTCTCCTCTGCTCATGGATGACAAGCGCAACTTATCCCGTCTTTCTTCATAACTGAAGTACGCCGCCCTGGAGATCCTCCTGTCTATCTCCTCTCATCTTTCCGATACCATGTGACAAGAACTGCACACAGTACTCAGATTCAGATTCAAATTCAAATATGTTTTATCACACGTATATTGGAAGATACAGTGAAATGCCTCATGTGTGTTAACAACCAACACACCCGAAGATGTACTGGGGGCAGCCCACAAGTGTCACCACACACCCTAGCGCCAACATGACATGCCCACCATGCAACAACAGCAAAACAAGCCCTGTTCCTACCTCCCACCCACCCACCCACCCATGCACATACACGGTCCTCTAAGCCCAGTTCAGGCTGTCTTCAGCAGCCAGCTTCCGGCGAACTCGTGGAATCACAGACACTGGGCCTCTGACTTCCCCAGCAGAGGCACAGACTCGTGGTTCTGGCCATCGGGCCTCAGCTTCTGCACTCCTGATTGGCCTTCGGGCTTCGATCTGGACTTCCAATCGATTTCAGACTTCGAACTCGGTATTGAACTAGGACCCGAACTCCAGACTCACCCATTCGCGTACCCGTGTGGGGTCACTGGCCCTCGTGTCTCCAGTCTGCATAGAACTCTGATCCTGGAACACGCCAATGAATCGCTGACCTAGGGGGTCGGGGAAGGGGGGCCACCAGCCCTCATCCTCGCTGCTCTGCCAGCCCGACATCTAAACACGTCCATGTTGCTGGCCTTCGAATGTGGAGTAGAGGCTTAATACTTCAGCTTGTCCTCAAATTCCCACATCCCAGTCTAACCTAAATGTTGGCCTAACTAAAATGTTACACAGTTGTACTGTAACTCTCCTGATCCTGTATTCCATGCCTTGGCTAATGAAGGTGACTACACCATCCCTTCTTCACCTCTTTATCTAACTGTTCTGCCACCAATACGGATCAATGGACTTTAGTTCTGGTCACCTCATTTCAGAAAGAATGTGGAAGCTTTAGAGAGGGTGCAGAGGAGATTTACCTGGATGCTGCCTGGATTGGAGCATGTCTTGTAACAATAGGTTGAGCTAGCTATGGCTGCTTGAAGCGAAGCAGCATGAGAGGTGTAGAAGATGATAGGTCAAGTGGATAGCCAGAGACCTTTTCCCAGGGCTAATATGAGGGGGCTTAATTTTAAGATGATTGTAGAAAAGTAAAAGGGGGTGTCAGAGGCAAGTTTTTCTGACATAGAGAATGGTGGGTGTATAGAACGCCCTGCCAGAGGTGGTGGTAAAGACAGATACATTAGGAACAGCTAAGAAATGTTTAGTTAGGCACATGGATGATAGAAAGAATCCACTCAATTCAAGTTTAATTGTCATTGAACCATACATGAATACTCATGAATACGGCCAAACGAGACAGCGTTACTACGGGACGGAAGGATCAGACTCAGAGTAGGTTATGTGCCTGACACGACATGTCCGCTGCTCTGCCCATCTGCATCTGCTATTTGCTTACCTAAGGATATAGGCAAATGAACTTTCTTCAGCTGTGACATTCCTGAAGGTGGAACAAGTTCCAGGTGGCAACAGAACTCAGCAATAATACCCCGGACACTCTCAAAGCTGTTGACTTCTCTCCGGTTGGACAGTAAGTCAGAGCCACTTCAGAATCAGAATTGGGTTTATTATCGTTGACATAGGTCATGAAATTTGTTGTTTTGTAGCAGCAGTCCAGCACAATACATAAAAAATTACTAAGTTACTCTAAGAAATACATAAACTAAATAAGTAATGCAAACCGTGAGCAGAATAATGAGGAGCTGTTCATGGGTTCCTTGCCCGTTCAGGAATCTGATGGCGGAGACAAAGCTCTCCTCAAAGGTGTAGTGTGTCTTCAAGCTCCTGTACCTCCCCCCCCCCGATGGTAGCAACGAGAAGAGGGCATGTCCTAGGTGGTGAGGGCCCTTACTGATGGACGCTGCATTTCTGAAGCATCGCCTTTTGAAGATGTCCTGGATGGTGGGGAGGCTGGTGCCCATGATGGAGTTGGCTGAGTTTACATCCCTCTGCAGCTTTTTTTCCTCAATCCTTTGCGTTGCTGCTTCCATACAGATGGTGAGGCACCCAGTTAGACTGCTTCAACAGGACCCCACCACTAAGCGCATCTTTCCCTTACCGTTTTCCGCAGGGATCGTTCCCTCCACGACTCCCTGGTCCACACATCCCTCTCCACGGATCTCCCACCTGGCACTTATCCTTGTAAGCGTAAGTGCTACACCTGTCCCTACACCTCCTCTCTTGCCACCATTCAGGGCCCCAAACAGTCCTTCCAGGTGAGGCAACACTTCACTTGTGAGTCTGTTGGGGTCATCTATTGCGTCTGGTGCATCCGGTGCTGCCTCCTCTACATCGGTGAAACCCGACGCAGATTGGGGGACCGCTTCGTCGAGCACCTCCACTCCGTCCGCCACAACAGACAGGATCTCTTGGTTGCCACCCACTTCAACTCTGCTTCACATTCGCATTCGGATATGTCCATACATAGCCTCCTCTACCACCATGATGAGGCTAAACTCAGGTTGGAGGAGCAACATCTCATATGCTGTCATATATAGTCTCCAGCCCATGGCATGAACATTGAATTCTCCAACTTCCGGTAATTCCCTCCCCCTCCCTTCCCCCATCCCTATTTCACTCTGCCCCTCCCCCAGCTGCCTACTACCTCCATTATGGTTCCGCCTCCTTCTATTACCCATTGTGTTCTCCCCTATTCCTCCTTCATCTTTCCTGCCTATCCCCTCCCTGCTTCCCCTCCCCCACCCCTTTATCTTTCCCCTTACTGGTTTTTCACCTGGAACCTACCAGCCTTCTCCTTCCCACCCTCCCCCCACCTTCTTTATAGGGCCTCTGCCCCTTCCCTCTACAGTCCTGATGAAGGGTTCCGGCCCGAAACGTTGACTGATCATTTCCATGGATGCTGTCCGACCTGCTGAGTTCCTCCAGCGTGTTGTGAGTGTTGCTTTGACCCCAGCATCTGCAGAGTATTTTGTATTTATAATTTTCTCGGTAGAAATGCTACTAAGATAAACAGAATTAATGGAAGTGCAATTAGAGTTGATTAATTTGCTAAGAAATAATTGAAGACTATAAAGTAAACTAAAGTTGCACAATGTTTGTCTTTTTCCATAAGGTCAAATTTTCCCATTCAATTGAATGAGGCCCACTTGCATTAACCAAGGAGCACTGAGTCTGACTCTTCAGTGAGTCACTGCCTCTGCACTGACTTCAGCAGCAAGTTCAGCAGCTGTGTAGATGTTTAAACATGCCAGCAAGATTCAGACTGCTGTGTTTCGTTACACATCTGCGGATGTCTGATAGATTGAGTTACTGTTCACCACATAATTAGAACAATTGTTCTAAATCGTGCCTTTTATTCCTGGGTATCGGCATCTCTGAGGATCTATTCTGGAGCCCAACATATTGACATAGCCGCAAGGAAGGCTCAACAGCACCTATATTTCATCAAGAGTTGAAATATACAAAGACACTCACAAATTTCTACAGAAGTACCGCAGAGAGCATTCTAACTTGCTGCATCGCCGTCTGGCACTGCACAGGATCGAAATAAGCTGCAGAAAGTTGCGAACTTAGTCAGCTCCCACTTGGACAGCAGCCTCCTGAGCATCCAGGACCTCTTCAAGGAGCAGTGCCTCAAAAAGGCGTCGTCCATCACTGAGGACCCCCATCACCCAGGACGTGTCCTCTTCTCATCGCTGCCATCAGGGAGGAGGTACAGGAGCCTGAAGGCACACACTCAACTGCCGGTGGCAGTGGTGGAAGCAGATACAATAGGGTCTTTTTAGATAGGCACATGGAGCTTAGAAAAATAGAGGGCCTTGCGCTAGGGAAATTCTAGGCAGGGTAGGTTACATGGTCAGCAGAACATTGTGGGCCGAAAGGCCTGTAATGTGCTGTAGATTTCCATGTTCTACACTCAACGATTCAGGAACAGCTTCTCCCCCTCTGCCATCAGATTTCTGAACATTACCTCACTACTTTTTCTTTTTTTCTTCTTTTTGTTCTACTTATTAACTTTTTAATATATATATTTCTTTCTGTGATTTACAGTTTTTATTATTATGCATTGCATTTTTCTGCTTCTGCAAAACAACAAATTTCATGACACATGCCGGTGATGTTAAATCTGCTTCTGATTCTATTAGTTAGGAAGGAACTGAGGGGTATATTTAAAGATACTCATACTGACAGCAATGAGCAGAAGGCTATTTCCTGAGCCATCGATGTGGCAAGCACTTGGGACCGGTTTTATGCCTACATTTGGCATCAGGAAAACATTCTGCACTCACCTCACTTTGCTTCTGAAAACCTTGCCTTAAGGGTACAGAAGGATGTTGTGCATACGGGCTCATTCAAACAAATATGTGTCTGCATCTGGCACACTGTCACGAGATAGATGCTTACAAATGCCACTGCAGTACAGCTGGAAGCAGCAGACCAATCAAACAGCTTCCTGAGCTGTTGCCATGGAGTTGCCATGACAACGTGCACCCAAAGACATTCAATTTGATCCCTATTCTAAGTACGTGTTTTGCAACATGTACATTTGGGAATTTTACCGCTCCCCCTAATAGAACTTTACGGAGCATTTTTAGCAACCAATTGATTGACACTCGGTGGCCACTTTATTAGGTACACCTGCTTGTTTTTGCAAATACCCAATCAGCCAATCACGTGGCAGCATCTCAGTGCGTAAAAGCATGCAGACGTGGTCAAGAGGTTCAGTTGTTGTTCAGAACAAACAACAGAATGGGGAGGAAATCTGATCCAAGTGACTTTGACTGTGGAATGATTGCTGGTACTACAAACGTTTGTAGATGGGGTGTTTTGAGATTTTCTTGCACAACAGTCTCTAGAGTTGACAGAGAATGGTGTGAAATACTGAAGAAAAAAACATCCAGTGAGTGGCAGTTCTGTGAGCAAACACAGCTTGAGAGAGGTCGGAGGAGAATGGCCAGACTGGTTCAAGCTGTCAGGAAGACGACAGTAGCTCGAATAACCATGTGTTACAATAGTGGTGTGCAGTAAAGCATCTGTGAGCACACAATACACCCGAACCTTGAAGTGGATGGCTACAGAACTCTAAGAGGTCCCTAATAAAGTGGCCACTGAATGCATGTGCCGTGTGTGACTGTAGGTACTGCATTTTGCACCTTGGTCTTGGAGTTACACTGCTTCACTTAGCTACACACATGTGTACGGTTGAATAACAATTAAACTGAACCTGAATTGGGAGATGCCTCTGTGAATTTGTCCCAAGCACATGGAAAACCACAAAAACAGTTTTAAAACGGCAGAAAGAGGCAGCAGGCAAAGTCCGCTGCCTCCTTATGTTGTCCATATCAGCCCACTCAGAACACTCTGGAACTCAGAAGCAAGTCATCCTAATCTCCGAGCCGTGGGCACAGCGCAGTCCATCGCAGGCACAGCCCTCCCTCTCACTGAAAGCACTGCCTTGGGAAGGCAGCATCTATCGTCGTGGATCCCTGCCAACTGGGCCATGGTCTTTCTTGCTACTCCCATCGGCCGGGAGGTGCAGACTCCTGAAGTTTCGTGCCACCAGGTTCAGGAACAGCCACTGCCTTTCAACCATCAGGTTCCCGAACCGGCCTGCACAACCCTCACTCCCACCTCAGCAAAGTAGCACGGTGGGCCACACCCAAAACGTTGGAGGAACTCAGCAAGCCAGGCAGCATCTATGGAGGGGAATAAACAGTCGACATTTCGGGATGAGGCCCTTCGCCATCCATAGATGCTGCCTCCTCCAAGAGGACCACAACCTTGTCGTTGGGTTTGGAGGCTTGCGTGCCCTCAGTGACCCAGAGAGCTATGCTGGCTGGAGTCAGGGCTTTGTGCTTTGGCTCTTGTTAGCGTCACCCAAGCCAACAGGTGAAAGGGTAGAAGATAGACTAAAAGTGGTCCTCTGGTCTTCCTGGTTTGGGGGGGGGGGGCATGTTCAGCTTAGGGCTAACAACTCTGACTGGTCAAACAGCAGTGAAGAATCCTTCTGCATCTGAATGCATCCCAGACTTGCTTGATGGACAGTAGTGAAACCAAGTGGGTGTTACAGTAGCATAGTGGTTAGCACAACACTTTACAGTACCAGCAACCGGCGTTCAATTCCCATCGGTGCCTGTAAGGAGTTTGTACATACTCCCAATGACTGCTTGGGTTTCCTCCGGGTGCTCCGGTTTCCTCCCACTGTCCAAAGACTGTGCCCCTCAGCTATGTGGAGTATTTCGCCATGTCTTCAACCTGAGCCAGAGGCTCCGGGGGGTTCCTGCGCTGTGGAAGACGTCCTGCCTCGTCCCTGTGCCGAAGACGCCGCGCCCCAGCAGCCTCAATGACTACAGACCAGTGGCATTGACCTCCCACATCATGAAGACCCTGGAGAGACTTGTTCTGGAGCTGCTCCGGTCTATGGTCAGGCCACACTTAGATCCCCTCCAGTTCGCCTACCAGCCCCGACTAGGAGTTGAGGATGCCATCGTCTACCTGCTGAACCGTGTCTACGACCACCTGGACAAGCCAGCGAGCACTGTGAGGGTCATGTTTTTTGACTTCTCCAGTGCGTTCAACACCATCCGCCCTGCTCTGCTGGGGGAGAAGCTGACAGCGATGCAGGTGGATGCTTTCCTGGTGTCATGGATTCCTGATTACCTGACTGGCAGACCACAGTACGTGTGCTTGCAACACTGTGTGTCCGACAGAGTGATCAGCAGCACTGGGGCTCCACAGGGGACTGTCTTGTCTCCCTTTCTCTTCACCATTTACACCTCGGACTTCAACTACTGCACAGAGTCTTGTCATCTTCAGAAGTTTTCTGATGACTCTGCCATAGTTGGATGCATCAGCAAGGGAGATGAGGCTGAGTACAGGGCTACGGTAGGAAACTTTGTCATATAGTGTGAGCAGAATTATCTGCAGCTTAATGTGAAAAAGACTAAGGAGCTGGTGGTAGACCTGAGGACAGCTAAGGTACCGGCGACCCCTGTTTCCATCCAGGGGGTCAGTGTGGACATGGTGGAGGATTACAAATACCTGGGGATACGAATTGACAATAAACTGGACTGGTCAAAGAACACTGAGGCTGTCTACAAGAAGGGTCAGAGTCGTCTCTATTTCCTGAGCAGACTGAGGTCCTTTAACATCTGCTGGACGATGCTGAGGATGATCTACGAGTCTGTGGTGGCCAGTGCAATCATGTTTGCTGTTGTGTGCTGGGGCAGCAAGCTGAGGGTAGCAGACACCAACAGAATCAGCAAACTTATTCGTAAGGCCAGTGATGTTATGGGGATGGAACTGGACTCTCTGACGGTGGTGTCTAAAAAGAGGATGCTGTCCAGGTTGCATGCCATCTTGGACAATGTCTCCCATCCACTACATAATGTATTGGTTGGGCACAGGAGTACATTCAGCCAGAGACTTATTCCACCAAGATGCAACACAGAGCGTCATAGGAAGTCATTCCTGCCTGTGGCCATCAAACTTTACAACTCCTCCCTTGGAGGGTCAGACACCCTGAGCCAATAGGCTGGTCCTGGACTTATTTCCTGGCATAATTTACATATTACTATCTAACTATTTATGGTTTTATTACTATTTAATTATTTATGGTGCAACTGTAACGAAAACCAATTTCCCCCGGGATCAATAAAGTATGACTATGACTATGATATAACGGTTGGGAGGTAAACGGGTCATTGTAAATTGCTCAGCGGTTAGGCTAGGATTCAATTAGGGGATTGCTGGATCAGGGAGACCTTTTCCACGTTATATCTCAATAAATTAAAATTTATAACGCTACGGACGCTACGGAGGAAGCTCTGAGCTCTGCCACATATGGAGGACCTTCATGGTTGACCTAAACACCAATGGCAGCGAGTAAGTGAAAATAGTGCTGTCTGACCTACTGAATTTATCGAGTATTTTGTGTGCGTTGCTCAAGATTCCCTGCGGCTGTAAAATCTCTTTTGTCTCTGTTTTACTACGGAACACTTACAGTAACATGGACTTTTCTCTGTGGGATTTTTTTTTTGCACTTAATGATTTGTTTTCGCAGTCTTTCTCTTGGCAGCGTCTCGTATAATTTAAGTTCGCTGTGCTGTCAATACATGCCCTGATGCTACTGGGGGCAAAACCTTTCATTGCACCTGTACCACGCCGTACTTGTTGTGCACAGGACAACTCCGCCTCCGGAGTGACCGAGGTTGTTGGACCGTCACGAGGTCATGTGTGTGTGTGTTGAAGCTGCTCTAAACTGAACCTCGAAATGGAGCAGCCTAAGGCGTACTTTTTGATTTAAATCCGCAGCGTGCAATCAAAATGGAAGCTGGGCCGATGAAAATACGCGAGGGGCGAGTGCAGAATCAGACTGGAAAGTCCGGCTGGGTATTAAACGTGTCAAGTTGGGCCTGCAAATGTTAGAAATTCAAATTAAGCAGATTTAAGATTTCAAAACACGCTGAGGGAAATTTTGACTTTGGGCGCCCTGTACAGGAATTTAAATTACAGTAAATCGAACAAACATAAAATGCTGCAGACACGCAGCTCGGGCAGAGACTGGGAAGAAGGAAACAAGTAAGAGTAGCGATTCGGCACGTTGACCTTGAGATAGATACTGTCATTAATACTTCCTCTAAAATCTTAATTTGATTCATAAACCTATTGTCCCAGATCCAGCTCATTGGTAAATAACCAGCACGCCGCCTCTCTGAACATCCGAGCCATTACGAATCCAAAAGGCGATGGTTCGATACCGACGTCGCCGACCCAAAAAAATCTATTCCACTATTCTGCCGACCCTGAAAAATCTAGTCTACTACTCTTTGCACTCTGACCTCCAATTTTATACTAAAAGCAACATTAACAATAAAAGAGACATTAATGAAACCGTAGCTACTAATATTGTTTCTCTCTGGTTAAAGTGGCACAGAGATTTAATTCCATTTATAGCAAATCCCCGGGGATTCAATGAGCGAATCCACGCAATACCACGTACAGTACGTTCGGCCGCTGTACTGTATCAATCTTTAGCGCGGGATCATTCCAGTCACGCAACCCTATATGGAAGAATCGTCCCATTAAAGGAAGGATATGGGCTTTGGAAAGGGCGCAGAGGAGGTTCACCAGGATGCTAGGTCTGCATTAGAGGTTATGAGCTACAAAGATAAATAGGACAAACTTGGATTGTTTGCTCTGGAGGGTCGGAGGCTGAGGAGGGAGACATGATATAAAAGTTGTAAAATAATGAGGCACAGATAGGGTGGACAGTCAGAATCTTCCACACACACCCCCCCCCAAACAGGAGAAAAAGGAGAACATACATTTAAAGTTCAAAGTAAATTTTATTACCAAAGTACATATATGTCACCATATACAACCCTGAGATTCATTTGCCTGTGGGCATACTCAGCAAATCGATAGAATAGTAACTACAACAGGATCAATGAAAGATCAACCAGAGTGCAGATCGCAGAACTGTGCAAAAGCAAATATAAATAAATAGCAATAATGAGAACATGAAATAATAAGATAAAGAGTCCTTAAAGTGAGACCGTTGGTTGTGGGAACATCTCAACGGATGGCAAGTGAGTGATATTATCCCCTTTGTTCAAGAGCCTGATGGTTGAGGGGTAGTAACTGTTCTTGAACCTGGTGGTGCAAGTCCTGAGGCTCTCGTACCTTCTACCTGATGGCAGCAGCAAGAAGAAAGCACAGCCTGGGTGGTGGGGACCTCTGATGATGGATGCTGCTTTCCAGCGACAGCGTTTCATGTAGATGTGCTCAGTGGTTGGAAGGGACTTGCCCGTGACAGACTGGGCTGAATCCGCTACTGTTTGTAGGAGCTTCCATTGAAAGGGATTGGTGTTTCCATACCAGGCTGTGATGTAGCCAGTCAGTATACACTCTCCACTGTACATAATTAGGGGAAAGGGGAGAAATGTCAAATATTAGAGGACATGCATTTAAGCAAAATGGGGGAAAGTTCAAAGGAAATGAGCTCCCCCGCCTCCCATTCAGAGTGATGGGTGCCTGGAACGGGCTGCTAAAAGCAGTCACAGTTGTGGAATTAGAGAGGTTATCAGATGGAGACAGATGTGAAGTCAGCTCCAGGAGACTGAGTGGATGAGATTAACAGCGAGATCCAATGGCCAGCAAAGCTATGCGGAGAGCCGAGGGCGTGCCGAGGCACAGGAGATGTCTTGGTCACCTCTGCAACCAAGGAAGACCCTAGTTGTGATGACTGCTTGCACCACTGGACCTAGACTTCCAAGGTCAAGAGGGTGGAACTGCCCCAGTGCAGCGACTTTTCCACTTTAAAAACTCTGCGCAAGTTACTTCGTGCATGCCATAGGATACCATCGACAACCAACCAAACCATCGATCAAGATGGGTACACGAATATGCAGGGAATGAATGGATATGTGTCATGTACAGATGGATAGGTTTAATATGAAATAATGGTCAGTACAGGTTTGTGGGCTGAAGGGCCTGCCCTGTGTTCTATATGTACCCATCCCGTGTGCTTCATCTGCGGCCTTCCTTGCCTTGCTAATATAAGTGTTGAGATGATTAGCTGTCTCCACCAGCCCCTCAGGGAGGGTTCCAGCTTCAGACTATTCTCTGTGTGTCACAATGCAACCTGCCTCCTTCACGTATGTAGGCAGTGCATTTCACATTCCAACCATGTACTCTGTGGGAAAAAAAAAATTTCCTCACATCACTCTTAATTTTCTTCCCCTTTATTTTGAACCTATCATCTCCAGCCCTCAAACCCTTCATCAAAGACCCTCACCAATCTATCCTTGTCACCAGGGTCCTTTGTTTCACAAAAGACTGGATATCTCTTTGGCTTCATACAACACAAGCCAGCAATGATTTTCCCCTTTAAGTTATTGACAAGTCCTCCAAGTGGACCACAGCCTTGTTGTTGGGTATGGAGGCTTGCGTGCCACAATCACGCGGAGAGCTACGTTGGCTGGAGCCAGGGCTTTATGCTTTGACTCTTGGTAGGGTCACCATGCCAAATAGATCAAAGGGTAGAGGCCAGAATTAGAGTGGTCCACCGGTCCTTCAGGTTCAGGGGTTAAGCTGAGGGCCAACAACCCTAACTGGTCAAAAAAACATTTGTTGTGGAAACAGCAATGAAGAATCCTATAGTCGTGTACAATGACAGTCCTGGGTCTCCACCCGGGATTTGCATGATGGACAGTAATGAAAACTGAGAGGAAGCGATCAAAAGGGAGAAATGAGGACCCTGAGGCACAATAGAGAATGTGGCTAAGGACAGACAGAGATGGAGGAAATTCATTGCTGCCCTAAACGCCAGCGGCACAATGGGCATTTGAAGATGATGATGATGATGATGATAGAGAGGGAGATAAAAATACAAGTCCTGATGGGGGGGTTTCAACCCTAAACTTCAAGAATTCCATTCCTACCACAGATGCTGCTTGACCTGTTCAGTTAGACTCATAGAAACATAAATTATAGAAATGCACCCTTCGGCTAATCTAGTCCATGCCAAGCCGTTTAAACTGCCTTCTCCCATTGACCTGTACTGGGACCATAGTCCCCCATACCCCTTTCATCCATGTACCTATCCAAACTTCTCTTAAACATTGAAATTGAGCTCACGTGCACCACTTGCATTGGCAGCTCATTCCACACTCTCATCACCCTCTGAGTGAAGAAGTTTTATCCTCATGTTCCCCTTAAACTTAACACCTTTCCCCCTTAACCCATGACCTTTGGTTGCAGTTCCACCCAACCTCAGTGGAAAAAGCCAGCTTGCATTTACCCTATCTATACCCCTCATAATTTTGTATACCTCTATCAAATCTCCTCTCAATATTCTACATTCCAAGGAATAAAGTCCACAGCCTATTCAATCGGTGCTTATAACTCAAGTTCTCCAGTACCAGCAACATCCTTGTAAATTCTCCCTGCACTCTTTCAACCTTATTTAATCTTTCCTGTAGGTAGGTAATGAAAACTACACACAATACTCCAAATTAGGCCTCACCAACATCTTATACAACTTTAATATAACATCCAGTCTCCTGTCAGCACTCACGAAATGCTGGAGGAACTCAGCAGGTCAGGCGGCATCTATGGAAAAGAGTGAACAGTCAACGTTTTAATGCATCTTATGGAAATGTTTGTTTGATGATGAAATTCAATAAAAAATAAATTACAAAAAAAAACAGTCGATGTTTTGGGCTGAGACCCTTCACCAGCCCGGAACATCGACTGTTTATTCTTTTCCATAGATGCTGCCTGGCTTGCTGAGTTCCTCCAGCATTTTGTGCATGTTGCTTGGATTTCCAGCATCTGCAGATTTCTTCGTCTTTATCCCATCTCCTGTACTCAGTACTTTTGATTTATGAAGGCCAATGTTCCAAAAGCTTTCTTTACGACCGTAACTAAAAATTCAACAGAAGAACGTGTTGTTCTAGATATCAGCAATTACAGTGTTTTGTGTCTCCAAACAAAATGCAGCCGCTGAGCATGGGAAATTGAAACAAAGAATGCTGGGTAATCTAACAGGTAAGACAGTGCCTGCATAGAGCGTTCACATTTCAGGTCACTGTTCCTTTATCTGACCAGGAAAAGTGAGAAGCCAAACATGTTTAAAATTGCAGAGGGGTGGGGAGGGCAAAGAAAATGACTTTGCCAGGGTGGAGACCAACTGTTTTCAGTACGATCAAAGAGATGGTAAATAATGCCTGTAACCATGTTTGATCTTGCTGAACGAAAGTAAATAAAAGAACGTGAAAGAGGGTAGTTCAAGAGAAAAAGAAAAGAACAGGGATTCTAATTTTGTACTAAAAACATTAAAAACAAAAACACTGTATGTTCAGCCCCTGTATCAATTTTAGAATGGAAACATATGAGTCCCACACCCTAACATAAAGAATCCCCTGCAGTTCTGGCCACCCCGCTACAGGAAGGATGTGGGTCTTCGGAAAGGGTGCAGTCACGTAACCTCCCAGTTTGATCCAGTCACAGTTGTGGTCTGTGTTGACTTTCACTTTCTGGTAAGGATCATATGGGTTCCTAGCTGTTCCCCAACTCCAAATAACAAAAGAAATGCCAGGAGGTTAACTGGCTACTGCAAATTAGAGCAACACCCAGAAAATGCTGGAGGAACTTAGAAGGTTAGGCAGCATCTCTGGATGTCAACATTACAGGCTGAGACTCATCATCAGGACTGTAAAAGAAGGGGAAAGAAGCCACTGTAAATTAGCACTTCTTTTTCTTGTTAAGTTCATCACTCCTGCTGGGACGTAGGCTGCCGACAGTATTTTGCCAGAGTCCTCTGTCCTGGGCTGATAGAAGGTTGATCAGCCCTCTGACTTACGCTTTCACCTCACCACTTCATACGTCTTCTAGGCGAAGATTCTATCTCTCCTAGGGACAAGGTCTTTGGAGCTTCTGTTGACATTTTTTGTGGCTCTGGGTTTTACTGGATAGAATTGCCAGCCATATGCCCAACCTTTCTCATTTCACTGTTGAGCTTAGGACCATCCTTGTCAGAGTTAAATTAGCCCTTGGCAGCAATATATAAAAAAAATCAAAGGGAACTTAACAGTCCTGCAAGAGTGGAAAATATTGTAGAGCTGGAGATAAAATAGGAGAGGTGGAGTTGGTCTGATGGATTTGCTCTGTTGGGAGCTATGATGGAGTTGATGGGCAGAATGGCTTCCTGTGGTTAGTATATAAGCAAAACTCACTCATATTCTTCCATGAAAGGGTCAATAATAATTGCAAGTTTGGCCTCTGAGTGTACTGATTGCAGCAGAGGATGAGGACTTTTGGTCCATCATGTCTGCACTTACTCTCCAGATCAGCCCCAAGCTCTTTGTCTATAGTACTGTAATTCTTTCCAACAGATACACGCAGTGGTCACTTCATTAGATACACGTGTACACCTATTCACTAATGCAAATATCTAATCAGCCAATCATGTGGCAGCAACTCAATGCCAAAGAAGCCTGCAGACATGGTCAAGAGGTTCATTTGTTGTTCACACCAAACATCAGAATGAAAGAAATGTGATCTACCTGGCCTCGACAATGATTGCTACCATTGGTTTGAATATCTCAGAAAATGCTGACTTCCTGGGAATTTTCATGCACAATAGTGTCTGGAATTTACAGAAAACGGGGCAAAAAACAAAAAAAAAATCCAGTGAGTGGCAGTTCTGTGGGTGAAGATGCCTCGTTAATGAGAGAGGTCAGAGGAGAATGGCCAGGCTGGTTCAAGCTGACAGGAAGGCAGCAGTAACAACGCATCACAACAGTGGCGTGCAGATGAATGTCTCTGAGTACACAACAAGTCAAAATTTGAAGTAGATGGGCTCCAGGAGCAATAGACCATGAACACACAGTGCACTCACTGGCCACATTATTAGGTTCAGGAGGTAACTAGTAAAGTGGCCATTGAATGTATTTGTGCAAGCACCTCTTGAGGACCACAGTGGAACCCGCCTCCTTTACACCTGCAGTCGGATGATTCCACATCCGAAAAATGGTGAATATAAAAATGGTTTTCCTCAGGCCACTCTTAATCCTCTTCCTATTTATTTTGAATCTGTGATTTCTGGCCCTCAACCTCTTCTCCAAAAGCCCTCTGCAATCTACCCTAGTCACTGAGGTCCTTCATCCCAACCATGACCTTCAAACACCACAGCCCAGCAATGATTTCTCCTTTAAGCAAAACAATGCCGGGCATAGCCTGGCACGGCAGTATAGCGGTCAGTGTAATGTTACGACATCATCAGTGATCAGGGTTCAAATCCCACCACCATCTGTAAAGAGTTTCATGACATATGCCAGTGATATTACTCCTGATTCTGCTTGAGTTTGTATGTTCTCCCCATGACTGCATGGGTTTCCCCCGGGTGCTCTGGATTTCCTTCCACTTTGCAAAGATACACAGGATGGGGGTAAAGTTAGGAAACTGTGAGCACCCTATGTTGGCAGCAGAAGATTCAAGCTTACTCACTGCCCACAATGCTTGGTAGAACAACACAGAGCACAACAAGTAATGAGGCAATACAACAACAGCAAAACAAGCCCCATTCCTCCCTCCCACCCACGCTTATACACAGTCTTCTAATCCTAAAACAGGCCATGTGAAAGAAAATGAAGCCTGAGACTTGAGGGTTAATCAAATCATAAGAATAGCAAGGCAAGTGTCAGATGGGGATCTGTCTCCTCGTACTAATTAGCAATGAAGAACTGGTAATACACAGATGTAGTAAGTCTTGTTGGTAATGAAAGACTGATAATGCACAGATGTTGTATGTAAGGAGGAGCCCTTAGCCCTCAAGCCTACATGGCTAATGACTTGGTTTCTTCTAATGAATGGGGATCTGATTGTGTATGTGGAGACCCTGTGTCTAAATTTGTGTTAGACATGGAAGCATCCAGAACCTTTTCGGTAAGGTCCAAGCGGGAACTTTTGACCCCTGAAAGCTGCTGAGCAGCATGTATTTTAAGGTATAAAAGACCATGCTTCTGCTCGCTTTCACAGAGTCTCTTAGTGGGCTGTGATCACATAATAAAATAATTAAACTGAATGCCAGGGTCTGTGTCTTTGTTTAAGTCTAATCAATGATGGTAAATTTCTCTGACAGGCCATCTTCTTCAGCCTCCAGCAGACTCTGACTTGGACTCAGACATGGAGACATTGGGACTTCAACTACTCCACTGAACTCGCAGAGATTCACAGACCTGGGCCTCTGCCCAACTGCCCTCACCTTTTGAACTTTCAAATCGACCCTCAGGCGTCAATCACCAGCATCGGTGGAACCCGCTGACCACCAAGCACCAGGCCTCGAACTCCAGACTTGCCAGACATTGCACGTCGAACTCCGGGCTGAATGAGTGGCAAAGACAGAGGGTTGTCAGGCCTTGTTCTTCCTGCCCGCATGGAACCCACCAACAACTCACTGACCCTGGTTGGGGGGGGCGGGGGGGCAGCAGTCTTCATCTGAGTCAGCCTGCTGATCCAACATCCAGCATGACAACACTTGCAGGCTCGCCCCAGCACATGTAAATGAGGCACTTCACCGTATGCTTTTGCAGAGGATGCTTCCTATATTGGGTGAGTCTAGGAACAGAGGGCACAGCCTCAGAATAGAAGGACATCCCTTTATAACAGAGATGAGAAGGAATTTCTTTAGCCAGAAGGTGATGAATCTGTGGAATTCCTTGCCACAGATGGCTGTGGAAGCCAAGTTATGGCTGTTAGGTTCTTGATTAGTACAGGCATCAAAGGTTACAGGGCAAAGGCAGGTAAGTGGGGTTGAGAGGAATAATAAATTATCCATGATAGAATGGCAGAGCAGAATCAATGGGCCGAATGGCCCAATTCTCCTCCTATGGACTTATGGTTTACGGATACAAATTTATTATGAGCAGTGATTTCATCAACTGGGGTGGAGTTGTATATGAATTAAGAGACCCTTTTCTTCCATTTTTAGTTACCATTTTACAGACACCTCTGTTCAGTATGCAAGTCTGACCCAAAGCTTGATTTGCTTCTCACCTTATGTCTCCAACACCTCACTCTCTTTGACTTCTTCACACTATTTCAAAATGATAAATAAATTAACACTCACAAAGAGGCTTTATTCTGCCCCTTCCCTCTTCAGTCCTGACGAAGGGTTCCGGCCGAAAACGTTGACTGATCGTTTTCACGAATGCTGCCCGACCTGCCGAGCTCCTCCAGTGTGTCGTGAGTGTTGCTTTGACACCAGCATCTGCAGAGTATTTTGTGTTTATGTTAAATAAAGTGAAAGGTCTGGCCCTCAGGATTCCGTACTTAATTCAAAGATTCCAGATAACCAGCTTTTCCTGTTTGCTTGTACTCAGGTGTGTGTGTGTGTGGTGTGTTTTTTCCCCTTTTAGATCTGTCCTCATTCACCTTTCCCTCCTCCCTGCAGATCAGATGAAAAACATTGGATATAGGAGCATAACAGTAGCATTCTCGTTAGCGTAACACCAATGACTCAGCTTCATTAATTCCACTGCAGTCTGTAAGGAGTTTATAGGCTCTCCTCTGTGACCGCCTGGTTTTCCTCCCACATTCCAAAGACTTACGGGTTAGTAGGTTAATTGGTCACATGAGTGCAATTGGTCTGGTTGGGCCAAAGGGACTGTACCATGCTGTATTTATAAATTGGGTGGCAGGGTGGAGATATGTCTCTACCAAAGGTCCCTCCACCTGCCTGCAGGTCACCCTTGGGCAAGATGTAATCCCTGTTTAGCTCCCTGATCAGGATCACAAGAAGCCATGGGAGCAGCTGGTGGATGGTCATATGAGCAGCCAGTGCATATCACAATTCCTGGTTATGCGACCACTGACGCCAGGCAAACAGTCTCTGAAGAGTATTGATAATGGCTGGGATCACCTGTCTTGCAAAGACACTGCCCAGAAGAAGGAAACCACTCCTCTAGAAAATTTGCCTAGAACAATCATGGGCAAAGACCATGATCACCTATACAGCACAGCACATGACGATGATTAAGATCACTAAGTAAACAAAGTAAATAAATGAGGCCATTTAGCCCATATGATGGACTTTTCTCCTCTTACGCAGCACAGAAGAAAAAGTGTTACCAGGACAAATCTGGTCTCCATCCTTCCCTGCACACTTACCCTCTATGACAACTGGAAGAGTGAGAGGAAAACTGGCCTGAGATGTTAGTCGTGCCTCTCAGTGCACAGATGCCATCTGACCTGTTGAGTATCCTGAGCATTTTCTGTTCTGACTTCTCTTTAAGTATTTACCCCACCAGTGATGTGGAAGGTCAGACGAAAGCTCCAACAGTTATTACAGGAACCTAGTGCAACTTACAGCTGAATTATTTCACCAGGTAACACACACAAAACGTTGGAGGAACTCAGCAAGTCAGGCGGCCTCTACAGCACAGAAAGGAATGAAGAGCCAACATTTCAAGCTGAGACCTTTCATCAGGACTCAGGTCCAAAGCATCAACGCTTTATTCCATTCCATAGATGCTGCCTGACATGCTGAGTTCCTCCAGCGTCTTGTGTGCTGTACTCTAGATTTCCACCATCCGCAGAATCTCTTGTGTTTATTATTTCACCAGTTGTTACTTTGGGATTGGAATAAAATTACTCATGCACTTCTTGGAAATGTATCTGTGATTTGGTGTCTCTCTCAGAGGTGAGGATAATAGCAGAGAAATTGTAGTCACCGTTCTTGCCTAGTTGTACTATATTTAGAAATGGTGTGACCAGTGTGGTTTGGATTAAGGACGATTAAAAGATACTGTCAAAATCAGACTTACACAATTTTTGTTATTAGTTTTCTAGATGGTAACATTCTCAGAAAAGGGAATTCAAACAAGAAACTCTCAACACTTGGGGAGATTGTGCAAACAGGCACGTAGACTCAATCTATTCTCCTTCTCTATTATGCGGTGCTCCATGCCATATACTGCCCATTCGGGTTGATTAGAATGGCCTGGCTGCTCCAAAAAGGTAGCAACCTGCCCTTTCCATTATATTCTGCATTGGGAAATCAAATAGCCCCTTGGTAACTTAACTTGCTGAGACTTAAGCAACATGCACAAAATGCTGGAGGAACTCAGCAGGCCAGGCAGCATCTATGGAAAAAAAGTACAGTCGGCGTTTGAGGCTGAGACCCTTCGTCAGTATGTCGACTGTACTCCTTTCCATAGATGCTTCCTGGCCTGCTGAGTTCCTCCAGCATTTTGTGCGTGTTGCTTGGATTTCCAGCATCTGCAGATTTTCTCTTGTTTGCTGAAATTCAAGTTCAACTTGAACTTGTACCTTGTGGCTAACAGGCTGATTAGAAACGTCAGTGGGCAATAACCCGAGATGACTTGGGGAGCTAGAGGTTGGGCAGTGTGGGGTGGAACAGTTGCTTGGAGAGGCAAGAAACTGCTGATGCTAGAATCAGCAGCAACACATAATATGTCATGATGATACTGCCACAATGACACAGGTTAGACGAGCAACACCTCATGTTCCATCTGGGTAGTTTCCAACCTGACAGCATGAGCATTGATTTCTCTAACTTCTGGTAACTCCTCCACTATTTCTCTTCCTCTCTTTTTCCATTCCCTATTCTGGCTCCCCTCTTCTCTTCACCTGCACCTCCTCCTTCCCTTTCTCCCATGATCCACTGTCCCCTCCTAGTCCTTTACCTCTTCCAACTATCACCTCCCAGCATCTCACTTCATCCACCCTCCCCCACCCATCTACCTTCGTCTTCACTTGGTTTCACCTGTGACCTTCTAGCTTGTACTTCTTCCTGTTTCCTTTCCAGTCCTGATGAAGGGTCTCAGCCCAAAACATCAACTGTTTATTCCTCTCTATAGATGCAGTGTGACCTGCTGAGTTCCTCCGGCATTTTGTGTGTGTTCCAACACATAATACACAGGATGAACAGAGGAGGTCAGGGAGCATTCGTGGTAGCAAGTGGACAGATGATGTTTCGGGTCAAGTCCCTTCATCTGGGCTGAAAGAGGGGAGATCAGCAGTATAAAAAGCATTACCTTCATAATTTATTGCATTGTTTTCCTGGCAACTCCTTTAAAGGGTTAAACATTGTATAATCAAATGCACCGTGAAGTGTACCTCTGAATGCAAGGGCACGGTGAACAGCAGCTCATCTGACAGATGTCCCCGCACTGAGCTGAAGACACAGGCTGGCTGAGAGCCAGAACAGTCAGGAGACTACACTACCACAGTGCCTACGGAGCCCATCTGACCCTGCAGCTCAACTCCCGACTAATACAAAAATATCTCAAGGAATATTTTAACGGCATGGGAGCATGTGAAGAACAGATTAAAAATCCATGGTTCCTCATAAACTGCAATACTGAAGGATATCAACAAAATTAGATACTTTGGACAGATTGGACAGAGTGTGAAGGGGAATGTACAGAGAGATTGACAGTGTGAAAGTGTGGAGGAGGAAAGTGAAATTGGGCGCTGGAAAGGAGGGGTAGATAAGGGGTGGAAGGTGGGAATGAGGGATGAGTGAGCAAGGGAGAAGATGTGGAAAAGGGGGAGGTTGAGAAGGGTTAAGGGTGAGATTTGGAGAGGGGGTAAGGGGGCAGAAGAGAATTGGTAGCGTCAGAGGAAAGAGTGCATGGAAAGGGGCAAGCAAAAGGGTGGCACAGAGGCTTAGGAGGTACAATGGATGGGAGGAAGAGCAAGAAGAGAGTGACAGTGAGGGAGAGGTCATTGACATTAGTTCACTTATCTTTTGAATGTACTGGGAAGATGTTAACCATATAACCATACAACAATTACAGCACTGAAACAGGCCATCTCGGCCCTTCTAGTCTGTGCCAAACTTTTACTCTCATCTAGTCCCACCGACCTGCACTCAGCCCATAACCCTCCATTCCTTTCCTGTCCATATATCTATCCAATTTAACTTTAAATGACAATATCAAACCTGCCTCAACCACTTCTGCTGGAAGCTCGTTCCACACAGCTACACTCTCTGAGTAAAGAAGTTCCCCCCTCATGTTACCCCTAAACTTTTGCCCTTTAACTCTCAACTCATGTCCTCTTGTTTGAATCTCCCCATCACTTCCCTCTGGTTGCTCCTCCCCTTTTTCTTTCTTCCTTGACCTTCTGTCCTATCCTCTCAGATTCCCCCTTCTCCAGCCCTGTATCTTTCTCCAATCAACTTCCCAGCTCTTTACTTCACCCCTCCTCCTCCCCTCCTGGTTTCACCTATCACCTGGTGTTTCTTCCTCCCCTTCCCTCACCTTATAACTATAACACCTCATCTTTTTTTCTCCAGTCCTGATGAAGGGTCTTGGTCCAATACATCGACTGCACTTTTTTCCATAGATGCTGCCTAGCCTGCTGAGTTCCTCCAGCACTTTGTGCATGTTGCTTGGATGTTGTCAAGATAGTTTTGATAGGTCCTCTAATCTGTGTTCTGATGCCTGCTCTATCGAGTCCAGGCCTGAAAAAAAATCACTAAATAATTACCTTCAGCAGATCATTTGTAGTACCAGAGGAAACAACACACTGGACCACTATTACACTGCCATCAAGAATGCCTACGGTGCTATTCCACACCCTCACTTTGGGAAGTCTGATCAGCTGGCTGTACTTCTACTCCCTGAGTATAGCTAGAGACTGAAGACTGCAGCATCTGCAGTGAGGACCAAGAAGATATGGACAAGGGAAGCACAGGAGCACTTACAGGATGCTTTGACTCGGTGGACTGGACTGTATTCAGGGATTCATCTTCAAATCTGGTTGAGCATGCTGCAGTTGTTACCGACTTCATTAAAACCTGTGTGGATGAGTGTGTGCCTACGAAAACTTGCTGTACCTTCCCAAACCAAAAGCCAAGGATTAATCAGGAGGTATGTCATCTGCTGAGGGCAAGATCTGTGGTATTTAAGTTTGGTGACCCAGGTCTATACCAGAAAACCAGGTACGACCTGCAGAGGGCTATTTCAACGGCAAAGAAACAATTTCAAGTGAAGTTGGAGGCAACATCGAATGCATGACAACTCTGGCAGGGTTTACAGGACGTTATTTCCTACAAAGCAAAATTCAATAGCATGAATAGCAGTGGTGCTTCACTACCAGATGAGCTCAACAGCTTCTATGCTTGCTTTGAAAGGGAGAATATAACTACAGCTGTAAAGATCCCTGCTGCACCCAGTGACCCCGTGATCTCTGTCTCAGAGCTGATGTTAAGCTGTCTTTAAGAAGAGTGAACCCTCGCAAGGCAGCGGCCCTCAGTGGAGTACCTGGTAAGGCTCTGAAAACTGGTGCCAACCAACTGGCGGGAATATTCAAAGACACTTTCAACCTCTCACTGCTACAGTTGGAAGTTCCCACAATTACACCAGTGCCTAAGAAGAGTAGTATGAGCTGGCTTAATGACTATCGCTCAGAAGCACTCACATCTACGGTGATGAAATGCTTTGAGAGGTTGGTCATGGCTAAAATGAACTCCTGCCTCAGCAAAGACCTGGACCCACTGCAATTAGCCTATAACCACAATAGGTCTACGGCTGATGCCATCTCAATGGCTTTTCACACGGCCTTAGATCACCTGGACAATACATACATCTACTGTATGTTAGGATGCTGTTTGAGGACTATAACTCAGCATTTAACATCATCATTCCCACAATCCTGATTGATAATTTATAGAATCTAGGCTTCTGTACCTCCCTCTGCAATTGGATCCACAACTTCCTAACCGGAAAACCACAATCTGTGCAGATTGGTGATAACATCTCCTTCTCACTTATGATCAACACTGGTGCACCTCAGGGGTGTGTGCTTAACCCACTGCTCTACTCTCTGAATGTGTGGCTAGGCATAGCTCAAATACCATCTATAAAATTGCTGATGGTACAACCATTGTTGGTAGAATCTCAGATGGAAATATAAGGGCATACAGGAGTGAAATATACCAGCTAGTTGAGTGGTGTCACAGTAACAATCTTGCACTCAACATTAATAACATGAAAGAGATGATTGTGGACTTCAGGACGGGTTAGATGAAAGAACACATACCAATCCTCATAGAAGGATCAGAAGTGAAGAGAGTGAGCACCTTCAAGTTCCTGGGTGTCAAGATCTCTGCAGATCTAATCTGGTCCCAATATAGCGATGCAACTATAAAGGCGGCAAGACAGCAGTTGTATTTCATTAGGAGTTTGAAGAGATTTGGTATGTCAACAAATACATTCAAAAACTTCTATAGATGTACCTTGGAGAGCATTCTGACAGGCTGCATCACTGCCTGGTATATGGGAGGGTGGGGGCCACGACTGCACAGGATGGAAAAAAGCAACAGAAGGTTGTAAAATTAGTCAGCTCCATCTCAGGTACTAGCTTCCATAGTACCCAAAATATCTTCAAGGACCAGTGCCTCAGGAAGGGAACATCCATTATTAAGGGCTCCTATCACCCAGGGCACCCACCTTCTCATTATTACCGTCAGGAAGGAGGTACAGAAGCCTGAAGGCACACACTCAGCAATTCAGGGACAGCTTCTTCCCCTCAGCCATATGATCCCTAAATGGACATTGAATCCACGAATGCTACCTCACTTTTCTTATATACATTATTTTTGGTTTTGCACTATTTTTAATCTATTCAATATACTTATGTATACTTATTGTAATTTATTTATTTCCTTTCTATATTATCATGTATTGCATTGTACTGCTGCTGCTAAGTTAACAAATTTCGTGACACATGCTGATGATAATAAACCTGATTCTGATTATGAAGTTAATCAAGGCAGGTGATTTGCAATTCTTACCACCATTTTGCTAAATGTTCCCATATTAAGCAACATTATGCCACCTTATAAGTAACAATGCATTGAGATCATTCCTGGAGAGCTTCAAGATCAGAAAGTCTCTTTGAACACCTTCATTAATGTTAGTAGACTGAATTTACATTCTGTGTCCACTTTATTAGGTGCCACGTGTACCTAATATTTGAGGTATCTATCCACTTCAAGATTTGACATGTTGTGCATTTAGAGATGCTCTTCTGCACATCACTGTTGTACCATAAGACCATAAAACATAAGGAGCAGAATTAAGCCATTCAGCCATCGAGTCTGCTCTGCTATTCCATTATACCTGATACTGGATTCCACTCAACCCAATACATCAATCTTCTCGCCATATCCTTTGATGCCCTGACCATTCATGAAAAGATGAACTTCTGACTTAAATATACCCATGGACTTGGCCTCCACCGCAGTCTGTGGCAGAGCATTCTACACATTCGCTACTCTCTGGTTAAAAAAAACCCCTCTTTATCTCTGTTCTAAAAGGTCGCCCTCAATTTTGAGGCTGTACCCTCTAATTTTGGATACCCCCACCATAGGAAATATCTGCTCCAATTCCAACCTATCTAGTCCTTTCAACATTCAATAGGTTTCAATGAGATCCCTCTACATTCTTCTAAATTCCATTGGGTACAGACCCAAAGCTGCCAAATGCTACTCATATGTCAACCCCTTCATTCCAGGAATTATCCTCATGAATCTCCTCTGGACTCTCTCCAATGACAACATATTCTTTCTGAGATATGGGGCCCAAAACTGTTGATGATACTCAGCATTATAAAGCCTCAGCATTATCTCCTTGCTTTTATATTCTATTCCCCTTGAAATAAATGCCAACATTGCATTCCTCGGCCCGAACTGTCAACTGTACTCTTTTCCATAGATGTTGCCTGGCCTGCTGAGTTCCTCCAGCATTTTGTGTGTATTGCTTGGATCTCTAGCATCTGCAGAGTTTCTCTTTGCATAGCATTTGCCTTCTTCACCACAGACTTGACCTGTAAATCAAACTTCTGGGAGTCCTGCATGAGGACTCCCAAGTTCCTCTGATTTTGGCCCTTCTCTCCACTTAAATAATAGAACACCTATATATTGGCAAGACCCGACGCAGACTGGGAGATTGTTTTGCTGAGCACCTACGCTCTGTCCGCCAGAGAAAACAGGATCTCCCAGTGGCCACACATTTTAATTCCACGTCCCATTCCCATTCTGATATGTCTATCCACAGCTTCCTCTACTGTAAAGATGAAGCCACACTCAGGCTGGAGGAACAACACCTTATATTCCGTCTGGGTAGCCTCCAACCTGATGGCATGAATGTCGACTTCTCAAACTTCCGCTAATGCCCCACGTCCCCCTCGTACCCCATCCGGTATTTATTTATTTATTTATACACACACACACACACACACACACACACACACACACACACACACACACACACACACTCACTCTTTTTCTCTCTCTCCTTTTTCTCCCTCTGTCCCTCTCACTATACCCCTTGCCCATCCTCTGGGTTTTTTCCCCCCTCCCCCTTTTCCTTCTCCCTGGGCCTCCTGTCCCATGATCCTCTCGTATCCCTTTTGCCAATCAACTGTCCAGTTCTTGGCTCCATCCCTCCCCCTCCTGTCTTCTATCATTTCAGATCTCCCCCTCTCCCTCCCACTTTCAAATCTCTTACTAACTCTTCTTTCAGTTAGTCCTGACGAAGGGTCTCAGCCCGATACGTGGACTGTACCTCTTCCTAGAGATGCTGCCTGGCCTGCTGCGTTCACCAGCAACTTTAATGTGTGTTGCCTGAAATTCCAGCATCTGCAGATTTCCTTGTTTGCGAGAACACCCTATTGCTTCTTTTACCAAAATGTATTATCATAAATTACCCAACACTGTATTCCATCTGCAACTTTTTAACCAATTCTTCCAATTTGTCTGTCCTGCCACAATCGCATTGCTTCCTCAGCACCACCTACCCCTCTACCTATCTTCATATCATCCACAAACCAATCAATTCCGTTATCCAAATCACTGACAAACAATGTGAAAAGTAGCAGTCCCAATACTGACCCCTGAGGGACACCACTAGTCACTGGCAGCCAACTAGAAAAGGCCCCTTTTATTCCCACTTGCTGTCTCCTGCCTGTCAGCCATTCCTCCAACAATACCAGTATCTCTCCTGTAATGCCATGGGATTTTATCTTGTTAAGCAGCCTCATGTTTGGCACTTTATCAAATGCCTTCTGAAAATCCAAGTAAATGATATCGACTGCCTCTTCTTTGTCCAACCTGCTTGTTACTTCCTTGAAGAACTCTAACTGGGATTTGTCAGGCAAGATTTCCCTTTACAGAAAACATGCTGATTTTGACTTATTTTTTCATTAGTCTTCAAGTACCCTGAAACCTCATCCTCAATAACAGACTCCAACACTTTTCCAACCACTGAGGTTAGGTGAACTGGCCTATAATTTCCTCTTTTTTGCCTTCCTCCCTTCCTAAAGACTGGAGTGATATTTGCAATCTTCCAGTCCTCTGTGACCATGTCAGAATCAAGTGATTCTTGAAAGATCATGCCCAATGTATCCATTATCTCTTCAGCAACCTCTCTCAGGACTCTGGGACCATGAACAAAAGAAAATCTGCAGATGCTGGAAATCCGAGCAACACACACAAAATACTGAGGAACTCAGCAGGCCAGGCAGCATTTTGTGTGTGTTGCTCAGGACTCTGGGATGTAGTCCATCTGGTCCAAGTGACTTATCCACCTTAAGACCTCCGAGTCTGCCTAGCACTTTTTCCTTTGTAATAGCAATGGGACTCACTGCTGCTCCGTGACACTCAAGGACCTCTGGCACACTGCTAGTGTCTTATTCAGTGAAGAGTGATGCAAAGTACTCATTAAGTTCATCTGTCATTTCTTTGTCCCCCATTACTACCTCACCAGCATCATTTTCCAGTGGTTCAATATCAACTCTCACCTCCCTTTTACTCTTTAAATAACTGAAAAAACTTTTAGTAGCTTGCTTTATATTTTTGGCTAGTTTGCCCTCATATTTCATCTTTTCCCTTCTTATAGCTTTTTAAAGTTGCCTTTTGTTGGATTTTAAAAGCTTCCCAATCATCCAACTTCCCATTCACTTATGCAAACACGAGAAAATCTGCAGATGCTGGAAATTCAAGCAACACATACAAAATGCTGGTGGAACACAGCAGGCCAGGCAGCATCTATAGGAAGATGTACAGTCAACATTTCGGGTCGAGACCCTTCATCAGGAGTCACGAAGTCCTGACGAAGGGTCTCGACCCGAAACGTTGACTGTACTTCTTCCTATAGATGCCGCCTGGCCTGCTGCGTTCCACCAGCATTTTGTGTGTGCTGCTCCCGTTCACTTATGCTACCTTATATGTCCTTTCCTTAGCTTTTACACAGTCCTTAACTTCCCTCGTCATCCACAATTCCCTACCCTTGCCACTTGAGAACACTTCTTCTGTGGGACAAATCTCTCCTGCGCCTTGTGAACTATTCCCAGAAACTTCAGCTATCTCTGCTCCCATGTGGTTATTTGAGTTACTGTTGCCTTCCTGTCAGCTTAAACCAGTCTGGCCATTCTCCCCTGACCTCTCTCATTAACAAGGAGATTTTGCCCTCAGAACTGGTGATCACTGGATTTTTTTTTTGTTTTTCACACCATTCTCTGCAAACTCTAGAAGTTATTGTGTGTGAAAATCCCAGGAGATAAGCAACGTTTGAGATACTCCAACAACCTCATCTGGCACCAATAATCATTCAACAGTAAAAGTCACTTAGATCACATTTCTTCCCCATTCTAGTGTTTGGTCTGAACAACAACTGAACCACTTGACCATGTCAGCATGGTTTTATGCATTAAATCGCTGGCACATGATTGGCTGATTGGATATTTGCATTAACAAACAGGTATAAAGGTGTACCTAATAAAGTGACCACTGAGTGTGAATACATTCATAAGGACACCAGCATGTTTAACTTCTCAGGAGGTTAAAGAGGTTTGGTTTATCATCCCACTAAAGCACTGTTATACTAAGATAAGGAATACCATTCCATGCCCAGACCACATTTCAGTAAATCAGATCACTTGGCTGTCCTCCTCCTACCTGCACACAGGCAGAGGCTCAACAGCAAAGGTCCAGAGATTAGGACAACAAAGAGGGGATCACGGAAGGCAGAGGAGGAGCTATGGGACTGCTTCGAGTTGCTAGACTGGGCCCTGTACAAGGATTCATCTATGGGTCTGAACGAATACACCGTGGCTGTCACTGTGTATATGACCGTGTCCCCACAAAATCATTCAGAGTTTTCCCCATCCAGAAGCCTTCAGATCAGAGGCACTCAAGTTTGGTGACCAAGAAAATTACAAGAGGTCCAGGTATGATTTCTGCAAAGCCAACTCTTGGATGAAGTGGCAATTCCAGACTAAACGAATCAGCATTCAATACCATCAACCCCTCAAAATTAATCCATAAGCTTCAAGACCTTGGCCTCAATGCTTCCTTGTGCAATTGGATCCTCAATTCACTCACTTGCAGACCCCAGTCAATTGGATTGGCAACATTTCCTCCACGATCTCCATCAGCACAGGTGCACCACAGGGCTGTGTGCTTAGCCCCCTGCTCTACTCACTTTACACTTATGGCTGTGTGGCTAAGCACAGCTCCAATGCCATAGTCATGTTTGCTGATGACATCACTGTCATAGAGCGAAACAAAGGTGGTGATGAATGAGCGCATAGGAGGGAAACTGAAAATTTGGCTGAGGGTGCCATAACAATAACCTCGTACTCGACATCAGTAATACCAAGGAGCTGATTATTGACTTCAGGAGGAGGAAACTAGTGGCCCATAAGCCAGTCCTCATCGGAGGGTCAGAGGTGGAGAGGGTCAGCAACTTGAAATTCCTCGGTGTTATCATATCAGAGGACCTGTCCTGGGTCCAGCACGTAAGCGTAATTACAAAGAAAGCACAGCAGTGCCTCTACTTCCTTAGAAGTTTACAAAGATTTGGCATGGCTTCTAAAACGTTGACAAGCTTCTATAGATGTGTGGTGGAGAGTATATTGACTGGCTGCATCACAGCCTGGTATGGAAACACCAATTCCCTCGAACAGAAGATCTCCAAAAAGTAATGAATATAGCCCAGTGCATCATGGGTAAAACCGTCCCCTCCATTGAGCACATCTACATGAAAATGTTGTCGTAGGAAAACAGCATCCATCATCGGGGACCCCCAAAACCAAGGACATGCTCTCTTCTCATTGCTGCCATCAAGAAGGTGGTACAGGAGCCTCTCAGGACTCACAGCACAAGCTTCAGGAACAGTTATTACCCCTCAGTGATCAGTCTCTTGAACCAAAGGGGATAACTTCATTCACCCCATCATTGACATATTCCCACAAGCTATGGACTCAATTTCAAGGACTCCTCATCTCATGTTCTCAATATTTATTGTTTGTTTATTTATTTATTTGCACATTTTGTGCCTTTTGCACACTGATTGGATGCCCAAGTTGGTGCGGTCTTTCATTGATTCTACTATGGTTATTATTCTATTATGGGTTTATTGAGTATGCCTGCAAGAAAATAAATCTCAGGTGACAAATATGTGCTCTGACAAACTTCTACTGATGTACTGTTGGCAGGTTGCATCATGGTCTGGTGTGCAGACATCCCACCTCTCCCGGAAGTTCCGGGAGTCTCCCGCATATTAATAGTGGCTCCCTGATGCCCCGCAAATTACATACAATATCACGTAAATCAATTTTTTTTGACAGCGAGTGAGAGAAAACAAGAGAGAGCGCGAGAGCGACCACGAGAGAGAGCGCGCGCGCTAGAAAGAGCAAGCCAGCGAGAGAGCTAGCAAGAGAGAAAGCAAGCGAGAGCGAGCGAGAGAGAAAGCAGGCGATAGCGCTTGAGAGCGCGTGAGCGACGAGAGAGAGAGAGAGAGAGAGAGAGAGAGAGAGAGAGAGACAGAATATAAGGTGTTGTTCCTCCAACCTGAGTGTGACTTCATCTTTACAGTAGAGGAGGCCGTGGATAGACATGTCAGAATGGGAATGGGATGTGGAATTAAAATGTGTGGCCACTGGGAGATCCTGCCTTCTCTGGCGGACAGAGCGTAGATGTTCAGCAAAGCAGTCTCCCAGTCTGCGTCGGGTCTCGCCAATATATAAAAGGCCACATCGGGAGCACCGGACGCAGTATATCACCCCAGCCGACTCACAGGTGAAGTGTTTCCTCACCTGGAAGGACTGTTTGGGGCCCTGGATGGTGGTAAGGGAGGAAGTGTAAGGGCATGTGTAGCACTTGTTCAGCTTACACGGATAAGTGCCAGGAGGGAGATCAGTGGGGAGGGATGGGGGGGACGAATGGACAAGGGAGCACCTTATATTCCGTCTGGGTAGCCTCCAACCTGATGGCATGAACATCAACTTCTCTAACTTCCGCTAATGCCCCACCTCCCCCTCGTACCCCATCTGTTACTTATTTTTATACACACATTCTTTCTCTCACTCTCCTTTTTCTCCCTCTGTCCCTCTGAATATACCCCTCACCCATCCTCTGGGTCCACCCCCGCCCCCCCGTCTTTCTTCCCGGACCTCCTGTCCCATGATCCTCTCGTATCCCTTTTGCCTATCACCTGTCCAGCTCTTGGCTCCATCCCTCCCTCTCCTGTCTTCTCCTATCATTTTGGATCTCCCCCTCCCCCTCCAACTTTCAAATCCCTTACTCGCTCTTCCTTCAGTTAGTCCTGACGAAGGGTCTCGGCCTGAAACGTCGACTGCACCTCTTCCTAGAGATGCTGCCTGGCCTGCTGCGTTCACCAGCAACTTTTATGTGTGTTGCTTGAATTTCCAGCATCTGCAGAATTCCTGTTGTTTTCGCACCATAGCAGTGGTTTCCACTTCCAGGCTGCCCAGGTGAATAAGAAGCACACACATGCGAGAGCCTCAGTCTCTTTTCGCTAGGGGCTCCCCTTCAGACTTTGTCACGACCAGGGCTGAAGGGCAATTGGGAAAGTGTGCTGCAGAAAGGAGGGCCTGTATGCACACTTAGATAAGTACCTGTTCGTTGAATGTTTAGTGTTGTAGCTTTGTAACTTGGTGGGGGGGGGGCATAACAAAGCACTTGTTTGAGTTAGAAGTGTTCTTGAACGTTTAGTTTCATAGTTTTACAAACTTAGGAGGCTTAAACAAGTACTTGTTTTGCTTAGGTGCTTGGTTGAATGATTCACTCTTTGCTTGGAAATAAATAGTTAACATGCTTACTCACAATCAGTGAATTCTGACCTACTCAACAAATCTGCTTCCACGTAACAGAGATGCTGCCTCAAAAACTCTACATTCTTCATCAAAGATCTACACTACCTGGGCTTTGCCATTGTCTCACAGCTACCACTGAGCAGGAGGTACTGAAGCCTGAAGTCCCACACCTCTATGTTCAAGAACAGCTCCTCCCTTCCACCATTTTGTTCCCAAAACAAACAGTACAACACTAATCATTACAGTTTAGCAGCACTTTACCTAAAAATTGACTTTTTTTTTGTTCCAATTGCTTCGTTGTTAATAAAAATGTTTATAATTTATGTAACACACATCAAAGTTGCTGGTGAATGCAGCAGGCCAGGCAGCATCTCTAGGAAGAGGTATGTTCATTAATGACATATAATTTATGTTCATATTTTTCTTGTGAAGCTGCTCATGTGATGTAATGTGTCTGTGATTTTGCTGGAAGTAAATTTTTCATTGGGCCTGAGGATACTATATGACAATAAACTTGACTTTGAGATACAATTAATGTTTTCCTCAGACAGCACGGCAGACAAAGCAACACTGTCAGCAGAACAACTTTGGTCTCCACCCCTCATCCTTCCCAGCACACTTAATTCCTCACTTTTCCAGTTCTGATAAGGGGTTATTAAACTGAAACATTAGCTCTGTTTCTCAGTGTTCTGCTGCGTATCCTGAGCATTTTCTGTTATTATTTCCCTTTGGGTACCTTACCACAGCAAGAACCCAGAAAATCGGGCGAAGGTTCCAGCAGTCATTACAGGAAACCAATGTGACTTACAGTGCTAGTCAAATTATTTTGCCAGCTGTTACCCTGGGATTGGAATATTATTACTCAGGCTGCTGGATTCTTGGAAATATAACTATGATTTGGTCTCTGTCTCAAGAGGCAGGGAATCCATAGAAATTAAATCCAGAAATTTTGCCTAATTTTGTACCTACTATTCTTGGAAATGAGGAGAGATTTATAGACGATTAAAATACGTTTTCAATTGGTCATACTCAATTACCAGCGTTATTTTTCTAGCTGATAACTAATTCTCAGAAAAGGGATTTGGAAAGTAAGAAGCTGAATTTTTGAGGAAGTTGTGTGAACAGCCACGTAGTCGCAATCTGTAATGTTTCTCCATCATACGAAATCCCATGATTCATCAACATTGCATCACACCGTCTGACAAGATAGCACCCCACCCTCCTAATAATCTGCATTGGGAAATCAAATAGTGCCTCAGTAAAATAATCTATGGGTGTTTGAGTGCAATCTTGGATAACTCCATGGATAACAGACTAACTGAGGAATATCAGTGTAAAGTTCAAAGTAAGCTTATTATCAAAGTACATATATGTCACTATATACAACCCTGAGATACATTGTCTATCAGGCCCACTCAATAAATCCACAGAATAATAATCATAACAGAATCAATGAAAGACCGCACCCACTTGGGCATTCAACTAGTGCACAAATACAAAAAGAAAGAAATAATAATAAATGAATAAACAACAGAGGTCATGGTACCGATGACAGAGGTAGGAAGAGAGAATATAGGGAGTGAGGTACAAAGCTGAAAAGCAGAACCTCCAGTGTAGTAATCTCTGGAATACTGCCTGTGCCACGTGCCAGTGAGGGTAAGAATAGCATGATTTGCAGATGAATCTGTAGCTGAGAATTGGTGCAGGTGCGGGGTTTCAGATTTCTGGATTATTGGATCTCTTCTGGGGAAGAAATTATCCGTTAAAAAGAAAGGATGGGTTACACCTGAATTTGATGAAGACCACTATCCTTGTGGCAGGTTTGCTAGAGCTGTTGGGGATGGTTTAAACTACTTTGGCTGAGGATTAGGCAGTTGGCATTCAGCTAGATGCAGTGTGTATTGAGAATGTGAAGAAGAACAGGCAGAAGATAGGGTAAAATTGCAGTCAGTGGAATGAGTTGAAATGTAAATGGCAGGATACCTGGTAGTGTGGAGGAGCAGAGGGATCTGGGGGTACATGGCCACAGATCCCTGAAAGTTGCCTCACAGGTGGATAGGGTAGTTAAGAAAGCTTATGGGGTGTTAGCTTTCATAAGTCGAGGGATAGAGTTTAAGAGTCGCCATGTAATGATGCAGCTCCATAAAACTCTGGTTAGGCCACACTTGGAGTACTGTGTCCAGTTCTGGTCACCTCACTATAGGAAGGATGTGGAAGCATTAGAAAGGGTACAGAGGAGATTTACCAGGATGCTGCCCGGTTTAGAGAGTATGCATTATGATCAGAGATTAAGGGAGCTAGGGCTTTACTCTTTGGAGAGAAGGAGGATAAGAGGAGAAATGATAGAGGTGTACAAGATAGTAAGAGGAATAGATGGAGTGGATAGCCAGCACCTCTGCCCCAGGGCACCACTGCTCAACACAAGAGGACATGGCTTTAAGGTAAGGGGTGGGAAGTTCAAGGGGGATATTAGAGGAAGGTTTTTTACTCAGAGAGTGGTTGGTGCGTGGAATGCACTGCCTGAGTCAGTGGTGGAGGCAGATACACTAGTGAAGTTTAAGAGACTACTAGACAGGTATATGGAGGAATTTAAGGTGGGGGCTTATATGGGAGGCAGGGTTTGAGGGTCAGCACAACATTGTGGGCCGAAGGACCTGTACTGTGCTGTACTATTCTATGTTCTATGTTCTATGTAACATTGGGGCAAAATCAAAAAGGGTGATGAATACAGGACTGAAGGTGTTATACTTAAATGCATGCAGTATACGAAATAAGGTAGATAATCTTGTAGCACAGTTAGAGATTAGCAGGTATAATGGCTGAACGAAGAAAATAGTTGGGAGCTTAACATAGTCATGGTCATAGACATACTTTATTAATCCTGGGGGAAATTGGTTAACGTCCAAGGATACACATTGTATTGAAAGGGAGGAGGTGGGATTACTCTGTAGGTAAAAAAATGTAATTAAATAGTTAGAAAGAGGAGACATAAGATTAGAAGATGTAGATCATTGTGGGTAGAATGAGGAAACCGCAAAAGTAAAAAGACTCTGATGAGAGTAATAAACAAGAGAAAATCTGCAGATGCTGGAAACAAAAGTAACATACACAAAATGCTGGAGGAACTCAGCAGGCCAGGCAGCATCTATGGCAAAGAGTATACAGTCGACATTTCAGGCTGCAACCCTTCATCGTGCCATGGGAGTTATACACAGGCCTTTGAACAGTAGCCAGGACCTTGGGCACAAATTACAACAGGAGATAGAAAAAGTCATGTAATAAGGGCAATGGTGTGATGTAATAAAAGATTACATATGCAGGATTAAAAGATAAAATATGCAGGTAGATTGGGAAAATTGGGTTGATGCCCAATCCCAAGGGAGGGAATTTATAGAATGTGTACAAAATGGCTTTTTAGACCAGGTTGTGGTTGAGCCTACTAGGGGAAACATAGAAAATAGGTGGAGTAGGCCATTTGGCCCTTTGAGCCTGCACCGCCATTCAGCATGATCATGGCTGATCATCCAACTCAGAACCCTGTACCAGCCTTCCCTCCATACCCCCGATCCCTTTAGCCACAAGGGCCATATCTAACTCCCTCTTAAATACAGCCAATGAACTGGCCTCAACTGTTTCCTGTGGCAGAGAATTCCACAGATTCACCACTCTCTGTGTGAAGAAGTTTTTCCTAATCTCAGTCCTAAAAGGCTTCCCCTTTATCCTCAAACTGTGACCCCTCGTTCTGGACTTTCCCAACATCGGGAACAATCTTCCTGCATCTAGCCTGTCTAATCCCTTTAGGATTTTATATGTTTCAATAAGATCCCCCCTCAATCTTCTAAATTCCAATGAGTATAAGCCTAGTCGATCCAGTCTTTCATCATATGAAAGTGATGCCATCCCAGGAATCAATCTGGTGAACCTTCTTTGTACTCCCTCTATGGCAAGGATATCTTTCCTCAGATTAGGGGACCAAAACTGCACACAATACTCCAGGTGTGGTCTCACTAAGGCCTTGTACAACTGCAGTAGTACCTCCCTACTCTTGTACTCGAATCCTCTTGCTATGAATGCCAGCATACCATTCGCCTTTTTCACTGCCTGCTGTACCTGCATGCCCACTTTCAATAACTGGTGTATAATGACACCCAGGTCTCGTTGCACCTCCCCTTTTCCTAATCGGCCACCCTTCAGATAATAATCTGTTTTCCTGTTTTTGCCACCAAAGTGGATAGCCTCATATTTATCCACATTAAATTGCATCTGCCATGAATTTGCCCGCTCACCTAACCTATCCAAGTCACCCTGCATCCTCTTAGCATCCTCCTCACAGCTAACACTGCCGCCCAGCTTCGTGTCATCCGCAAACTTGGAGATACTGCATTTAATTCCCTCATCTAAGTCATTTAAAAGGCATCTCTGGATTGGATGTTGTGTAATGAACCAGATTTGATTAGGGAGCTTGTGGTAAAGGAACCCTGAGAAAACAGTGATTATAATATGATAGAATTCATGCTGCAATTTGAGAGGGAGAAGGTAAAGTCAGATGTATCAGTATTACAGTGGAGTAAAGGGAATTACAGAGGCATGAGAGATTTGAAGGGGACACTAGCAGGGATGGCAGTGGAACAGAAATGGCTGGTGTTTCTGGGGGTAATTCAAAAGACCATAAAACATAGGAGCAGAACTGGGCAATTTGGCCCATCAATTCTGCTTCGCTATTGTTATTGTTGATCCTTTTCTCCCCTCCTCAGCCCCACTGCCCAGCCCGTAACCTTCGATGCCATGATCAATCAAGAATCTATCAATCTCTGCCTTAAATACACCTAATAACCTGGCTAAAGAAATTTCTCCACATCTCTGTTTTAAACAGATGTCCCTCTATCCTGAGGCTGTGCCATCTTGTCAAAGACTCCCCACCATGGGAAACATCCTTTCTACATCTACTAAGCCTTTGAACATTCAGAAGGTTTCAATGAGATCCCTCCCTCATCCTTCCAAATTCTAGTGAGTATAGGCTCAGAGCTATCAAACATTCCTTGGATGATAACCCTTTCACTTCTGGAATCATCCTTGTGAACCTCCTATGAACCCTCTTCAATGCCAGCACATCTTTTCCTAGATAGGAAGTCCAAAATTGTTCACAATACTCAAGGTGAGGCCTCAGCAGTGCCACATAAAGCCTTAGCATCATATCCCCACTCTTATATTCTAGACCTCTTGAAATCAATGCTAACATTGCATTTGCCTTCCTCACCACCAACTCAACCTGCAAGTTAACGTTCAGGGTGTTCTGCACAAGGACTCCCTTTGCATCTTTGATTTTTGGATTTTCTCCTGTTTAGAAAATAGTCTGCATATTTATTTCTTCTACCAAAGTGCATGACCATGCATTTTCCAACATTGTATTTCATTTGCCACTTTATTGCCCATTCTCCTAATCTGTCTAAGTCCTTCTGCACCCTGCTTGTTTCCTCAACACCACCGGCCCCTCCACCAGTCTTCGTATCATTTGCAAACTTGGCAACAAAGCCATCTATTCCATCAATTAAATCATTGATACACAGCATGAAAAGAAGTGGTCCTAACACTGACCCCTGTGGAACACCACCAGTCACTGGCAGCCAACCAGAAAAGGATCTTTTTATTCCCACTCAATGCCTCCTACTAATCAGCCAATGTTTTAACTATGCTTGTACCTTTCCTGTAATACCATGGGCTCCTAACTTGGTAAGCAGCCTCATGTGTGGCACCTTGTCAAAGGCCTTCTGAAAAATCCAAATATATAATAGCCACTGCATCTTCTTTATCTATCCTACTTGTAATTGCCTCAGAGAATTCCAACAGGTTTATGAGGTGAGATTTTCCCCTGAAGAAAGCCATACTGACTTTGTCCCATTTTGTCCTGTGTTGCCAAGTATTTCATAGCCTCATCCTTTGGCACAGGATAGACACATCCAAGATGAATAAGTATTCTAAATTGAGGATGAGGCAACTGTAGCTGATGAGGGAAGTCAAAAACAGCATAAAAGGAAAAGAGAGGGCATATAATATTGCAAAACTTTGTGGGAAGTTTAAGGATTGGGAAGCTTTTAAAAACCAACAGAAGACAACTAAAAAGTCCTAAGCAGAAAAAAGATTAAAGATGAAGATAGGATAGCCGGTAATATAAAAGAGGATACCAAAATTTTTTTCCAGACATATAAAGAGTAAAAGAGTGGATATTGGACCATTGGAAAATGATGTTGAAGAGCTAGTAATGGGAAACAAAGAAATGGCAGATGAACTTAATAAGTATTTTACATCATTCTTTACTGTGGAAGACACTAGCAGTTTGCTAGAAATTCAAGAGTGTCAGGGGCAGACCTGAGAGGATGTTGTTTACTTGGGTTTTCAGAAGGCCTTTGACAAAATGCTGTACATGAGGTTGCTTAACGAGGTGAGAGTCCATGGTATTACAGGAAAGATACTAGCATGGATAGAAGATTGGCTGACTGGCAGGAGGCAGTGTGTGAATAAAGGGGACTTTTCTGGTTGGCTGCCAGTGACTGGTGATGTTCCGAGGGGTCGATGTTGGGACTGCTTCTTTTCATGTTATATATCAATGATTTGGATGGCAGAATTGGTGGCTTTGCAGCCAAGTTTGCAGACAACACGAAACTAGATGGAGGGGCAGGTGGTGTTGAGGGAGCAAGGAGTATGCAGAAGGGCTTAGACATATTAGGGGAACGGACAAAAAAGTGGCAGTGGAATATAGTGTTGAGAAGTGTATGGTTATGCACTTTGGTAGAAGGAATAATGGCATAGACTATTTTCTAAACAGGAAAAAAAAATCCAAAAATCAGACGTGCAAAGAGACCTGTGAGTCCTCGTGCAGTATTCCCAAAAGGTTAACTTGCAGGTTGAATCTAAGGTAAGGAAGGCAAAGCATAACCTCAGAATAGAGGGTCATCCACTTTGAACAGAGATGAGGAGGAATTTCTTTAGTCAAGGGGTGGTGAATCAGTGGAATTCATTGCCATGGGCAGCTGCAGAGGCCAAGTCATTGTGTATTTAAAGCAGCGGCTGAAAGGTTCGTGTTTAGTTAGGGTGTCAAAGGTTACAGGGAGAAGGCAAGAGAATGGGTTGAGAGGGATAATACAGTTTATCAGCCATGATGGAATGGTGGACTAGACTCGACAGGCCAAGTAGCCTAATTTTGCTCCTGTGTCTTATGGGTTAGGGTTGGTAAGTTACGCTGGAAGCCTGGTGACACTTGCAGACTGCCCCCAGCACATCGTTGCTGATTTTTGACACCAGCGACACATTTCACTGTATATTTTGATGTACATGACAAAAAAAAGCTAGTCTCTAAAACTTGCTCAGCTACTGTGATTGGAATGTGTCTCCATATCATGTCCAATCTTTTACATACAATGTCAGTTTGTTTTCTGAGTGGAACAGAGATTGTTACAAATAGTCAGCATGTCTCTTTGGTCTGCAGCTGAGAATGACAGGAATGCAACGATGATCATCACCACCATGATCTACACCATTTTGACATACAATTATTTTTTTTCTTCTTCATTATTGCTAGGTCAGCACCATGAAATTCATTTTTGCAACCTATCATGGGAGCACCAACATCATGAGAGCCACCTAGATACAGGAAGAACAGCCTAGCACCAGCACTACTCAGGATGGTTTATGTATGACCGTCTGTCTCATCTCTGTCTGAGAAGCAGATAAAAAGCCTGTTGATTAGAGAGAAGAGAACATTTAGCATGTACAGTATATGTTTCATTCAACAAACCACAGGAAAAACACAACATTTTAACGTCTTTTGAATTCAGGCAAAGGTCCTACCCAATGATTTCTTGCTGGAGTATAAGCTTAGCCCAAGGGTCTTAAAGCACAGCATAATTGTATCTAAAACACCACCCACTGATAAGAAGCTGGAGCAGTGCCAACACCGGTGTAATTCAGACTCTGCCAAACTGACCGGCTTTAATGGAGAGAGCAGTAATTGGAATACATACAAATAATCTAATGCAACCAAGGGTAAAGATACTGATCTTCGTCTGTGGCAGTTAGGCTTAGATCTTATCCTGAGTGATAGTATGAAGGAATTCCATTACTGTATATTAAGATTAGATTAGATCAGATCAGAAATGATATTGAATAATGCGATGCCCACTCAGTTTATGCAAAACATAAATCAGCCAATCATGTGGCAGGGCTCAGTGCATAGAAGCCTGCAGACACGGTCAAGAGGATCAGCTGTTGTTCAAACTAAACATCAGAATGAAAGAAATGTGATCTGAGTGACTTTGACCATGCAGTGATTGTTAGTGCCAGATGGGGTAGTTTGAGTATCTCAGAAATTGCTGATCTCCTGGGATTTTCAGACACAACAATCTCTAGAAGTTACAGAGAATGGTGTGTAAAAAAAAACACCCAGTGAGTGGCAGTTCTGTGGGTGAAAACGCTTTGTTAACAAGAGAGGTCAGAGGAGAATGGCCAGACTAGTTCAAGCTGACAGGAAGGCAGCAGTAACTAAAATAACCGCGCATTACAACAGCGGGTGCAGAACAGCAACTCTGAATGCACAACACATTGAACCTTGAAATGGTTGGCTACAGCAAATGAAGACCACATTGGGTTCCATTCCTGTACCTAATGAAGTGGCCACTGAGTGTATGTTGCAGTCAACAATCCAGACACTAAATACATAATATATTAACGTCTTTTGAAATCAGGTGCAGGTCCTACCCAATGATTTCTTGTTGGGATATAAACTTAGCCCAAGAGTCTTAAAATACCACACAATTGTACCTAATCGCCACCCATTGATAAGAAGCTGGAGTACTGCCAACACCTGTGCAAATCAGACTCTGCCAAGCTCACCGCTCTTAAAGTTGGAGTGCAAATAAAGGCGTAAGTACTGATCTTCACCTGTGACAGTTAAGTTTAGATCAGAATCAAGTTTAATATCATTGGCATATGTCGTGAAACTTGTTGCTTTGTGGCAGCAATACATTGCAATATAATAATAAAAACTAAGTATATATAAAATGAGAAAATTAAATTAAATTAGTAAAAAAACAGTAAAAAGAGTAAAAAAAAATACTGAGGTAGGGTTCATGGGGTTCATTGCCCATTCAGAAATATGATGGCGGAGGGGAAGAAGCTGTTCCTGAAAAGTTGAGTGTGTCTCCTCAGGCTCCGGTACCTCTTCCTTGATGAGAAGGGGGCATGTCCTGGGTGGTCGGGTCCATAAGGTTGGATGCTATCTTTTTGATATATCACCTTTTGAAATTGTCCTGGGTGCTGGGCAGGCTAGTGCCCTTGATGGAGTTGGCAGAGTTTACAACTTTCCGCAGCTCTTTCTTATCCTGTGCAGTGGCTCGTCCATACTAGATGTTAATGCAACTAAATAGAATGCTCTCGATGGTACATCTGTAGAAACTTGAGAGTGGTTTTGGTGACATACCAAGACTCCTCAAACACCTAGTGAAGCATAGCCATTGTTGTATCTTCTTTGTAATTGCATCAATATGTTGGGCCCAGGATAGATCCTCAGAGATGTTGACACCCAGAAACTTGAAACTGCTCATCCTTTTAATTTCCGATAACTCGATGAGGACTAGTGTGTGTTCCCTCGACTTCCCCTTCCTAAAGTCCACAATCAATTCCTTGGTCTTAATGATGTTGTGCAAGGTTGTTGCTACCACACTACACAACCAGATCTTGCCCTGAGTGATAAAATGAAAGAACTCCACAACTGTTTATCAATATTAGATTAGATCAGAAATGATTTTGGGTAATGCAATATACAATCAGTGGCCACAATTATTAGATACAGCTGCTTGCTAATGTAAATATCTAATCAGCCAATTATGTGGCAGCAACTCAATGCATAAAAGCATGTAGACATGGTCAAAAGATTCAGACCAAACTTCAGAGTGGGGAAAAATGTGATCCAAGTGTCTTTGACCATGGAATGATTGTTGGTGCCAGCCAGGGTGGTCTGAGTATCTCCTAGGATTTTCACGCATAAATCTCTCTAGAGTTTACAGAGAATGGTGTGAAAAACAAAGAGACAGTGAGTGGCAGCTCTGTGGGTGAAAACAATCTTGTTAATGAGAGAGGTCAGAAGAAAATGGTCAGAGTGGTTCAAGCTGACAGGAATGTGACAGTAGCTTAAATTGCCATGTGTTACAACAGTGGTATGCAGAAGAACATCTCTGAATCTTGAAGTACTTGGGCTACAGCAGTAGAAGATCACAAGCATACACTCAGAAGCTGTTTTTATGAGGTACAAAAGGCCACTAATTGTAAATACCAGTGGGCAACTACTCACAAAAATGATAATGTTATTTGTTATCTTGCTCCCACAGAAAACTGCAGACGTAGAGAAGTTTAACTTGATTCATATCTGTGTTGATAGCATTAACCCCCGAACTCTGATCAGCATAAATTTTACTTATTGTAATCTAATCTTTGTATAATTTTAAGAACATCTTAATAGCAAACAGATATGCACTGCTGAGTGCAACATAGCACTTCACATTGCCTTTGAACGGAAAATCTTACAAAAGATAGTGGATTCGGCCCAGTACATCACGGGTAAAGCCCTCCCAACCACGGAGCACATACACATGCAATGCTGTCATAGGAAAGCAGCATCCATCACCCAGGCCACGTTCTTTTCTCATCAGATAGACTCGCACCACCAGGTTCAAGAACAGTTACTACCCCTCAACCATCAGGCTCTTGAATAAAAGGGGATAACTACAGTCACTTGCCCCATCATTGAAATGCACTTACTCTTTATATCTCATGCTCTCATTATTGACTATTTATTTATATTTGCATTTGCACAATTTGTTGTCTTCTGCACTCTTTCATTGCTCCTGTTATAGTTACTATTCTACAGCTTTACTCAGTAGACCTACAAGAAAATGGATCTCAGGGATGTATATGATGACATATATGTACTTACTCTGAACTTTGATCTTTGAACATTGTACTTGCATGGTACTTCACTATTTTGCAGCAAGTGTGAGACACTAATCTGCAGCTTATTCACGATAGTTCCTCTTCAGGTAAAAATGACTAACTCAATTTCACAAGAAAAATTTAAGGATGATTAAATGGTCTGAAATTATCCACAACCCTACTTTATAGTTGGAATAAGTGTTTTGTGCATCTAGGATATCAGATTTCATCATAAGGTCATATGCTTTATTGTTAGAGTCACAAAAATGACTTCTATAAATCTATAAATATAATTTACTTTGATACCACCATTTTTTTTACCATTGAGATATTTAATACATTTCACAGTCAAACATCTGTGGGCATTTACAATACAGTGAAAAATAATGCAACTTCGATTTCTTATGCATTAAGTTTCTCCTATTTTCGCTAATTCTCCCAGTGTGGTGAAATTCCTCTGAGATCCACACTCAGTGCCTCGCATCATGACAAATATCTCTCAACTTCTTTCTCGGTCAGCACACTACTTTTCCAGTTCTGGCAAGAGAACATTGGTTTGAACTGGCAACTCCCTTCATAGATGCTGTCTGACCTACTAGACAGATCAAGCTTTTTCCATTTACACCCCAGTTCCACATAATGGAAATATCAACTTACTTAGTCCTAGATTAAAGTCTGTGAAGGTCTATACTAAGATCCATTACCAACATTAGGGCAACTAGCCTATAACTGCTCATTTATCCCTGTTTTATTACAAACAGAAAGAACTAGTGATAAGACTGTGCCTTCCAATCGGACCTTCGCTGCCCATTCAACAGGATCATGGTCACCTTCTACCTCAACACCGCTTTTCAGTTCTATTCCATTTTGCGTGTTTCCTCTGACATCCAAAAATCTATTGCTCCCAGTTTTAACTCTCAGCTGTGCCAGAGTTTTCACGCCCCTCCATGGTTGAGGATTCCAAAGATTCACCACCCTGTGGTAAAATTTCTCCTCCTAGCAGTCCTAAACTGCTTTCCCCGCTTTGGGCGACTGTAACTCGCTGGTTCAAGACTCAGCCAGGGATTTCCCCCCGTATCTAGTCTGTCAAACCCTCTACGATAAGGGTTTCCAATCTGGGATCCATGGACTCCTTGCTTAACGGTCTTGGGAACCCCTGCCCTAAGAATTGATATCCCTCTGCAGCATCAATATGTCTTTGGTGAGGATGTTACAATTATACTCAGAACTCCGGTGTGATCTCATTAAGATCCTATATAATTGTAATAACCACTCCAATCCCAGAGCTATAAAGGCCACCATATAAATTGTTTAATTGAATGTGTATAAGAACAACACTCCACTTCCCACCTCTGCCTTTGAATACCAACACTTCCTGACCACTCACTGTTTATATGATACACATCTGTTTTTCTGCTTGTGAATAACCTCACATTTTTCTACTTGACACTCCATCTACCAAGTTGTTGGCCACTCACCAAGTTTGCCAAGTCCATCTGAAGCTTATCTGTTCCATCATCATTGCTTACGTAACCATGCGGTTCTGCAACATCAAACTTCAAAGTATTACATTTGATTGCCCTGATGTAAATTGTGAATAGCAGGAGGCCCAATATATTTGGCATCCTATTAATCACAACCTACTTTTCTTATTTTCTATCTTCCAATCAACTCTCAACTGACGTCAGAATTTTAGCAACTGCTCTAACTTGGTCCTGTAGGCTCAGTCGGGTCTATAAAAGCCTCCTGAAAAGTAGCCAAAGACTTCTGCACATACTGTATTTGTCAACGTGGAGTGGAAAGTGAGTTTGTAAATCTGGTGGGAGCAAAGGTTGCTGGAAATGGCGAGGGTGGAACGCCGGAGGGGTGTGGACAGGTGGCAAAGAAGCAGTGCCAGGGGCGGGAGGGCGGGGTGTGGGTGCAGACACACCCAGCTCTGAGACACCAAGAAAGGTCATTTGATTCCAAACAATTGGTTTATTGATCATTACAGAATGTCTCTCGAATGCTTCTCACTCCCTTTCCCTTTTCCCAACTGTGATTCCCCTCTCCCTGCCCCTTTCCCATCCTCAGTCCACAAAAGAGACCCATATCAGAATCAAGTTGATCATTACTCACGTGTCACGAAATTTGTTGCTTTTTTGTGGCAGCAGAACAGTGCAATACGTAAAATTACGACAGTGCTGTGCAAAAGTCTTGGGCACCCTAGCTATACATACAGTAGCATGCAAAAGTTTGGGCACCCCTGGTCAAAATTTCTGTTACTGTGAATAGCTAAGCGAGTAAAAGATGAACTGATTTTCAAAAGGCTTAAAGTTAAAGATGACACATTTCTTTAATATTTTAAGCAAGAAAACTTTTTTATTTTCATCTTTTACAGTTTCAAAATAACAAAAAATGAAAAGGGCCCGAAGCAAAAGTTTGGGCACCCTGCATGGTCAGTACTTAGTAACACCCCCTTTGGCAAGTATCACAGATTGTAAACGCTTTTTGTAGCCAGCTAAGAGTCTTTCAATTCTTATTTGGGGGATTTTCACCCAATCTTCCTTGCATAAGGCTTCTAGTTCTGAGAGATTTAGGCCGTCTTGCATGCACTGCTCTTTTGAGGTCTATCCACAGATTCTCGATGATGTTTAGGTCAGGGGACTGTGAAGGTCATAGCAAAACCTTCATCTTGCACCTCTCGAGGTAGTCCATTGTGGATTTTGAGATGTGTTTAGGTTCATTATCCTGTTGTAGAAGCCATCCTCTTTTCACCTTTGGCTTTTTTACAGACGGTGTGATGTTTGCTTCCAGAATTTGCTGGTAATTAATTGAATTCATTCTTCCCTCTACCAGTGAAATGTTCCCCGTGCCACTGGCTGCAACACAAGCCCAAAACATGATCGATCCACCCCCATGCTTGACAGTTGGAGAGGGGTTCTTTTCATGAAATTCTGCACCCTTTTTTCTCCAAACATACCTTTGCTCATTGCGGCCAAAAAGTTCTATTCAAAAGGTTCAAAGGAACATCTAAACAAGCCTGATGCATTTTGGAAACAAGTCCTGTAGACTGATGAAGTTAAAATAGAACCTTTTGGCTGCAAAAACTGTAAAAGATGAAAGAAAAAGTTTTCTTGCTTAAAATATTGAAGAAATGTGTCATCTTTAATTTTATGCCTTTTGGAAATCAGTTCATCTTTTACTCGCTTAGCTATTCACAGTAACAGAAATTTTGACCAGGGGTGCCCAAACTTTCGCATGCCACTGTATGTGCCCAAGACTTTTGCACAGTACTGTATATCTGGGTCTTCCTCATCTACTCAACTAGACACAAGGTCAAATAAATCCAATTAATCAGTCACTTACTAAGCCATCCTCATCCTTATTTCTCTCTCCCCTTCCCTTAATCTAGTTACCATCTATTCATAACATAAGAACATAAGAAATAGGAGCAGGAGTCAGCTATCCGGCCCATCGAGCCTGCCCCGCCATTCAATAAGATCATGGCTGATCTGTCCATAAACTCATCTTCATCTACCTGCTTTTTCCCCACAACCCTTAATTCCCTTACTATGTAAAAACAATGAATCTACCATTTATTAGGTCTTTTTCTCATATTAATCTCCATCTTTAATCACCTAGATAGGATGCAGAAGTGGGCTGAGAAGTGGCAGATGGAGTTCAACCTGGAGAAGTGTGAGGTGGTACACTTTAGATGGACAAACTCCAAGGCAGAGTACAAAGTAAATGGCAGGATACTTGGTAGTGTGGAGGAGCAGAGGGATCTCGGGGTACATGTCCACAGATCCCTGAAAGTTGCTTCACAGGTGGATAGGGTAGTTAAGAAAGCTTATGGGGTGTTAGCTTTCATAAGTCGAGGGATAGAGTTTAAGAGTCACGATGTAATGATGCAACTCTATAAGACTCTGGTTAGGCCACACTTGGAGTATTGTGTCCAGTTCTGGTCACCTCACTATAGGAAGGATGTGGAAGCATTGGAAAGGGTACAGAGGGGATTTACCAGGATGCTGCCTGGTTTAGAAAGTATGCATTATGATCAGAGATTAAGGGAGCTAGGGCTTTACTCTTTGGAGAGGAGGAGGATGAGAGGAGACATGACAGAGATGTACAAGATAATAAGAGGAATAGGTAGAGTGGATAGCCAGCGCCTCTTCCCCAGGGCACCACTGCTCAATACAAGAGGACATGGCTTTAAGGTAAGGGGTGGGAAGTTCAAGGGGGATATTAGAGGAAGGTTTTTTACTCAGAGAGTGGTTGGTGCGTGGAATGCACTGCCTGAGTCAGTGGTGGAGGCAGGTACACTAGTGAAGTTTAAGAGACTACTAGACAGGTATATGGAGGAATCTAAGGTGGGGGCTTATATGGGAGGCAGGGTTTGAGGGTCGGCACAACATTGTGGGCCGAAGGGCCTGTACTGTGCTGTACTATTCTATGTTCTATGTTCATCCTTTGTCCTCATGTGAACTTTTATACCTAAATAAGATTCTTTTTAAAAGGCTCTCATTGCTCGTTTACCTACCAATATTTTACTTCATTCAGGTCTTCTCAACTCTGATTCTCAGAGAATCACGATGGTAGGAAGCCACTAACTCCGTACCAGCCTGATCCAGTTAGTCCCACATCACCACTCCTTTCCCCATTGTCTTATAGACATTCTTTTCAGGTACTTATGCAGCTCCCATCTGAATTGAATCTGACTCCACTACATGTTTCAGACCCAGCCACTCACTGTCAAGGGGCAGAAATGGTAGCATAGCGCTATTACAGCGCCAGCATCTCGGGTTCAATACCGCCACTGTCTGTAAGGAGCTTGTACTTTCTCCCCGTGATTGTGTGGCTTTCCTCCCAGTGCTCCAGTTTCCTCCCACATTCCACAGAATGGGTTAATAGGTTAACTGGTCACATGGAGGTAATTGGACAGCATGGGCTGGTTGGTCTGGGAGTGCCTGCTACAGTTCTGTATCTTTCAGTAATAAATAAGATAAGCCAACTACATACAGGCCTGTGACTCTGATGCTTGTAGTAGGAAAGTTACTGGGGTTAAAAAAAAAGTCTGAAGAACAGGACTAATTGACACTTAGAAAGGTTGCAATTTAACAAAGATTTTCATTATCACTTTGGGGGGGATTAACAAGGGTCAACATACAGAGTGAATGCTAGGACCTGAGGGACTACTGAGGAACAAAGCGACCTTGGTGTACAAGTCTAAGGATCCAGAAGGTGGTGTGACAAAAGAGGGTTACAAAAGTACACATAGACTAAGATGTTAACTGTCCTGTGTTAGCACTAGTGGGATCAACAGTTGATCTGCCACCTGTCTTCAGGAGAGAGAGATAAGTAAGACAATAGAGCAGCACTTGGAAATGTTAATGAAGAGACGAGAGAGTTTAACGGAAGGAGACACCGGTCTGAGTATTGTCAAGACCAGCTCCTTTTGAACCCTGAACTGTTTGAAGTGTGATGGACAGGCGATACCCCAGCAGGGGGATAAAAAGGGGCAGGTTCGCTAAGACGACACACACGACTCCATGAGGTAACGAGATCCTGAAAGCGGTGTGCCCCCCCACTAGTTGGTGGGAGTATTTTGGAGGTCTGGTCGCAGGACCAGCCATAGACGCACAGGGTAGAAAGGTATGGATCGACGGGAACCTGGTGTGTGTGTCCACCCTTGCCTGGGTGCTGGGTTCACCGCAGAAGAACGATCGTATCTGGAACGGAGGGGTCACAGTCGGTGACCTCAGAAGACATTACAAAGGGCTCGCCCGAAAGCTGACTGCGAGGAATATCGAAGGTCTGTTTCGAATCCGATTTGAATATTCATTCATTCTCTCTCCCTTCCCCAACCCCCAACGGCACAACAGTGATTACTGTGAACTGAACTGAACTCAATTGAACTGAACTTTGCGTCACTTGAAACTGGTTATTTACCCCTAGACAGCGATAGAGCTTGATTGATCCTATTGTCCTAGATCTGTGTACATGTGTGTTTATTCATTGCTAACCTGTTGCATTTATATCCTTACTATTAGAGTACGGTGTTGCTTATTTCTTTAATAAAACTTTCTTAGTTCCAGTAATCCAGACCCCAACTGAGTGGTCCATTTCTGCTGGTTTGGCAACCCAGTTACAGGGTACGTAACAGTGGTAGCACAGGAAGATAAAGTGGTTAAAAAAGGCAGATAGACGGGATACTTCCCTTCATCAGCCACTGAACAGAACATAAGAGCAGGAAGGTTATGGTACAACACAATAAAACATTGGATAAGCCAAAGTAACACACACAAAATATTGGAGGAACCCAGCAAGTCATGCAGCATCTACGAGAATGAATAAACAGTCAACATTCCAGGCAGAGACATTCCGCGGGCCTGAGAAGGAAGGGGGAAAAGTGCCAGAATAAAAAGGAGGGAGGGAGGGGAAGGAGGATAGCTAGAAGGTGAAAGGTGAAGCCCAGTGGATAGGAAAGATAAAGGGCTGGAGAGGAAGGAATCTAACAGGAGAGGAGAGTGGACCATTACGAGAAAGGGACCCAGGGGTAGGTGATAGACAGGGGAGAAGAGGTAAGAGGCCAGAGTAGGGAATAGAAGAAGAGGGGAGGGGGAGGGATTTTTTTTTAAAAAACCAAAAGGAGAAATCACCATTCATGAGGCTACCCAGATAGAATAAAAGGTGTTGCTCCTTCACCCTAAGGGAGGCCTCATCTTGGCATGAGAGTCCACGGGCCGACATGTTGAAATGGGAATCGGAATTGGAATCAAAATGTTCGACCACTGGCAAGCTCCACTTTTGGCAGGTGGAGAGGAGATGCTCAATGAAGCGGTCCCCCATTTTATGACGGGTCTCATCAATGTCGAAGAGGCCGCATCGGGTGCACTGGATGCAACAGACAGCTCCAGCAGATTCGCAGATGAAGTGTTGCCTCACCTGGAAGAACTGTCTGGGGCCCTAAATGAAGGTGAGGGAGGAGGTGAATGGGCAGGTGTAGCACTCTGGCCACTTGCAGAGGTAAGACCCCGGAGGGAGATTAGTGTGGAGGGATGAATGGACAAATGTATAAGCCAAGACTGGAGTATAGAGTACAGTTCTGTTTGCACTCTATAGTAAGCATATAATTGCACTAGAGAGGGTGAAGGGGAGATTCACCAAGATGTTGCCAGAGATGGAGAAAAATAGAGGGGAGATCTAATTACAGTCCCAGCACCAAGGCCCGTTTCTCAGTTGGCTATGCTGGGCTACCCACAATTGGCTATCCACATAATTGAGGTAACTGACATGGGACTTCTGACACAGATATTCTATTCTGAACTCTATTACGAGAAGAGAATGCCTGGTCCAGGATTCAAGGATGTGCTGCAAGCCTTCTTGAGGAAAGGCGGCATTTCCACTGACTCTGGGAATCTGTGGCTCACGATTGTTCAGAGTGAGGAAGGGATATACATGTTGGTGCTGAGAACTGAACTGTAGCATCCTGAGCATATGGAGGACGTTAAATTAAACACAGAAAGAGCAGACTGCCTTAAATAATCCACTTGCCCATCCCATCAACCACCAATTGCCCCATCTGTCGGAACGTGTACAGTTCCACCATAGGCCTCAATAGTCACCCCAATATCCACAAAGCAGTGTTGAAATAAGGAGCAACTTGCTGCAGGAACAAAGCAGGTCAGGCATCTATGGAAATGAATAGACAGTTGACATGATTGCCTATGACACCATTCACTGTTTGACACCTCCAATAAAGTATCATAATATGTCTCAAAACATGAACGAAAGGCCACTTCAATTTTTTTCATTCCTTTTGGACATTTTTTTAAAAATCCCAGCTGAAGTTAAAATTGCATTGCTTCCAATCTCTTTCTGAGCCTTTGAAATAATTCATACCATATCATAGCAAGGAACAAAAACTTTTCCAAATAGAACAGCCTCTTCTGATGCAGGAGGATTCTTGATTCAACTTTAACATACCTATTTCACACAAGAATCATACCACATTCTTAAAAACCTCCCACATAATGTTAATTACTAGAGTTTTGTAAATATTTTGTAAATATTACATCTTATGCTTGGAAACTAATTAGAGTATGTCAAGTTTACAGAAGCACTTTGCATTACAAGAGGTGGGAGAAAATACTTAAATAGAATAAAGGTACTGCATGTGACTTAAATTATTGCTGCACAGCTGATACCTGCATCATCAGTAGAATATACTTAGCTTTTCTGCTATGCAAAACTCACAAATGTAGTTTGGAGAGGCACCAAATCACCATTATAAAGCAGTGAACCATTGATCATTTAAACTTTGAGGTTAGTTAAAATAAAACTCTACCATAAAGAGTGACGGGGTGAAGGTACGTCTCTACCAAAGTTTGGGGTCATGTGAAGCCATGGTAGCAGGTGGTGGATGGTCATATGAGCAGCTGATGTACATCACAAATCTTTGTTGTGTGACCACCGACACCAGGCAGACAATCTCTGAAGAGTATTGAAAGGTCACCCCTCTTCTAAAGACACTACCTAGAAGGTGGCAATGGCAAACCACTTCAGTAGAAATATTTGCCACAAAGAATCATGGTCAAAAGACCGTGATTGCTTACATCATACAATAGGGCACATAATGATGATGATCACACAGATATTTTGTGCATCTGTCTTAGGAGTAACAAATTACTCCCGAAAATATCAGAGGGCCACTTAGCTCTTCGCTACCTTGGGAAAGCAACCAACGTGATCAAGGACGTCTGCCAGCCTGACCTTTCTCTTTCTCCTGTCAGACAGAAGGTACAGAACCTTGAGTGCATGTACTCACCAGGTTTAAGGACAACTTCTATCCTGCTGTTATCAGAATTGACAATGAACTCTTGATCTTCTAATCGACCTCAATGAGGCCCATACAATTATCTACCTGGACTACACTTTTCTGTAACTGTAACATTATATTCTGCATTCCATTTTCCCTTTTACCACCTCAGTTTACTTATCTATCAAATAATCCGTCTGCATAGAAACAAAATCCTTTCACAGTATCTAGGTATTTTGACAATAAAAACAACAATTCCAATTTCTACTCTGATTAGTTCAATACACAACAGAGGAAGGAATATAGTGGTTTCTCCTTAAACAGTTACTCCATTCAACTCACACATTCTTTGTAGCATCAAGTTCAGCATTTATAACAATTCAGTGGATGAAGAATTCCCTCTGAATATTCAATTGGATTTAGTGGGATCCAGCTTATATTTAAACTGTAAATATCTGTTTCTAAATATGGGGTGCCAGTATGTGAGCAGTGGGAAAATGATCCCTTTTGTGTTTCTTAAACTTGTCACTGTTGATTCAGTGTAACTCAACCCTGTCACTTTGATTTGGTCCATGCCTACGTCTTCATTAATATTTCTCCCTCTCCCTCTCATGATACAATTCCTTGAAAGCAGTTCATTCTATTTCACTCTGACCTTATACCAATAAACAAGAGGGTGCAGAACACCCAGCTTGATCTACAGGAGCCAGCTGATGTTGAATGATAGCACTGAAGAATGATTAATGAAGTCATAATCACTGAGAACTTATTGAACAGTAGATTACCAGTTAGCCCTGATTGACGCAAACACAATAATTTTATTCCAAATTAATGTAATGTATTGAAAAATCAAGGAGAATTTCTAACATTATTCATTGAACGCACCTCAAGAAAATAAATCAATCTATTACATAAAACAGACAGGCGTTGTGACCAGGGTTCAATTGTCACTGTCCATATAGAGTTTTCACGTTCTCCCCGTGACTACATGTGTTTCCTCTGGATACTCCAGTTTCCTCCCACATTACTTGTGAATTGTGGAGTGCTGTGTTGGCACTGGAAGCATGACAACACTGCGGGCTGCTCCCAGCACATCCTCAGACTGTATGTTACGACTGTTCGATGTACACGTGTCAAATATGTCCAAACTTTCTTTCATACCATTGTTAACAACAACTCTGCACAACAAAGATCTTGTTTCCTAAATACTTTTGGGTGCATCTTATGGATTTTGGGCTGCTGATCATGAAAATCATACACCATTATTTAAAAAATTGACTTATTATTTGTTATTTCAATTTATAATTCAAGTCAGAATAACTGATGCCAAGATTTTTTTGTTGGCCCACAAATCAAGAGGTCATCAATGACGGGCAATTCGAAGAGCTTCCAGTGGAATCCGAGAAAATCGCATAGAAAGCATTCAAGGACGTTGTTGAAAACTTTCTTGGACTACAGAGCACCAAACTACATACAGCTGGTTGATAACATGTGCCAAGCATACAAAACCAAGAAGTGCAACATGTCACTAAAGATTCATTTTCTGCATTCCCATTTAGACTTCTTCCCTGAAAATCTTGGCACTGTCAGTGACAAGCATAGTGAAAGGTTTCACCAGAACATTGCGGTCTGGAAAAGCGGTACAGGGCAACTGGAATCCATCAATGATGACAGATTATTGTTGAACCCTTAAGCAAGAAGCCTCAGACACTGAGTACAAACAAAAATCGTCAACAATATATTTTTAGCTTAGTTGAATTGCAAAGCATCAGTACTATTATGCAATTAACTGCATTATATTCAATAAAAGTTAACTTCTTGATTCACCAAGTTCCTACAAGTAATTATATTGTTGCTCTGCTTCAGGCGGTCTATCATAAACAAAATTAATTTCTGAGGAAGCAACAACTTTGAAAAAATATGTTGTCCAGTGTAATGCTACATTTAATAACTTAGTGGCAATAGGTTGAAGGTCTAAGCCCTACTTTATGGCATCAACACATTATCACAGACAAGGCTTCATTGTGGAAATAAGTGACAAGTTACTACATTGTCTGAATGCTATCATTGGCATGTTACGTTGAACCAAAGCAGCGTTTCTCTGTAAAAGAACAGGAAGTCCTGTCTATCACATTGCAATTACAGCTGTTATATTTGTCAACAAAAGAGTGATCGCCCTTCAAAATTATATTTATCCTGCTTCTATTAAAATGTTGGCTGAGATCATGGAGTCATCTCACAGAGATATGTTCTTCAGCTGAACAGATCTATGCTGACCAAAGTGACCATCTAAGCTAGTCCCATTTGACTATGTTTGGCCCATATTCTTCTAAGCCTTTCCAATTCATGTACTCGCCCAAATGTCTTTCAAATTTTGTTAATATACTGTGTCCAATTGCTGTTTAGATATGATAATGCACCTGTTAATAAGATTTTATGTTAATTTTTTGAACTACCCAAAAAGACTTCGTGTTTGCTCTTTGGATCCTAAGTATTAAGCTCTTTATTAAAGCCTAACAAATTACAATCAACAACTTGGTTGTAATGACTTACTTACTGCCTGTTACACTGCTGGCATTTAGGGCAGCAATGAAGTTCCTCCATCTCCAACGATGTTCATCATGTCAGTAGCTTCCTCACGGTTTTCATTACTGTCAGTCATGTAAATCCCGGGTGGAGTCACAGGAATACCACCGCACTCAGATGTAGAAGGATTCTTCATTACTGTTTCCAGAACAGTTTTATTTTATCAGTCAGGGTTGTTAGCCCTGAACTGAACTCCTGAACCTGGAGGACTGATGGGCCATTCTTAGTCTGGCCTCTACCCTTTGACCCGCTTGGTATAGGTGACCCTACCAAAACAAAAAGGAAATTGCCTTTTAAACTCACAAGAGAGCATAAGCCATCATCTTTTTGCTGTTGATGTTTCTGTAGCAGGCAATTTCTTTTTTATGAGGTCGAGTTGCTAGCTCGACACTCAACCCAGCACGGATGGAAAGCGTGCCAGGACAGCCAGCTGGGTTCAAACTCGGGAGCCTTCATTCTGAAGTCCGGTGCTGATGCCACTGCACCACCAGCCAGCTGACCCTACCAAGAACCAAACCATAATGCCCTGACTCCAGCCAACAGAAATCTCTGGGTCATTGAGGCACACAAACCTCCAAACCACGTCAAGGTCATTGTCCACTTGGAGGCTGGCTGAGATGAACAGATGTAATATTTCCAAGTTTGCCAATGACACGGAAATAAATGGAAATGTGAGTCGTCGTGTGAAAGCTAAGAGGCTTCACGGGATTATATGCAAGCTGAGTGACTGTGCAACAATATAGCAGATGGACTGCTGTCTAAAAAAATACAAGGCTATCGAATTCAGTAGAGAACAAAAAGTGATCGGATCTTTTTTTAGACGTGAGACTAGAAAATGTTGATGTTCGAAGGGACCTGTACACAAATCACTGAAATCTAACGTAATACAGCACGCAATTAGAAAGGTAAATAGTGTGCTGCTCTTATTGCAAGAGGATAAAGATGCCTTAGTATACATAGGGCCTTGAGCAGATTATACGTGCAAAATTCTGTACTTTTTATCTAAAAATAAGTACTGTATATACTTCCTGTAGAGGGAGTGCTGCAAAACTCACCATACTGAAAAGGCAGATCTGAATCTTGAGATTGATTAGGCTAAAGTTTAAGAGATTGAAGGGACGACCTCATTGAAACGTAAAATATCCTTACATGGCTCTACAAGGTCAATGTGACAAAGGACTTTAGGGCATAGTCACAAAATAAGTGCCAGGGTTGAAACATGGAGAAACTTTTTCACTCAGGGGTGGTAAAAAGTGGAATTTACTATTGCTGAGGGATGTGTTCACTCGGTGCCTGGAATACAAGTAAAGTTGTTTTAAAATATTAAATCAGCAAAAATGGGGTGTTTGAGGGAGAAGATTGGTCATAATATTATTGAAAGAAAAGCGAAATGGCCAACCTCTGTTCCTGTTCTTTACACTCTAATATCACACACAATGATGTTATCTGGTATTGTGTCTCAGTGAACAGTAGCTCACTGAGGACATCTGCTGCTACACTATTAACCAGCTCTAAAAATTAAAAAACTGCACTTAGGTAATTCAATGGAAGGAAAAAGTGCTTTACAAAGATAATTACATTTTAATGTAATTTGAAAATAATTTTGTACAATCTCAAACTCAAGATGGATAAAACAAAATATGAAGACGTGAGATATGAGGAACGCCACACAAAATGTTAGAGGAACTCAGCAGGCCAGGCAGCATCTATGGAAAAGAGTATAGTCGACATTACATCTCGTTTGTGATAAGACATGCGATATGAATTGGTTAAATGACAGTAAACAAAGGCTAACATTTAAGTAATTAACACACACTTTACATGTACTGTACAGTGAATTCTGGTTAATTGGGACACATTGGGATCAGTACATTTGGCCCAATTAAGCAGCTTCCCCAATTAGCTGAAGTTTCATTGAAATAGTTAAAAGCTATAAAATAAGAAAAACTGAGTAAAAAATTATGTATTTAAATGAAATACTGAACAAATTAGAACACAACCAATCATACTACACTACTATAAAACTGTGTATTAGTTCCTAATAGTTAATTTACAGAGAAATTAATCCTGTGTACACAAAGCAGCACAGACACTTATTGTAGATGGATTGCCTTCATACAATGCTATCAACAATTGCATCCTCCAAATCTTCAATTTCATTGTAATATTTAAAATAACTGTTGATACATTCAAACTCTTCATAGTTGCTAACTTGCTAAAGTAATAAAATAATTTCATTTTCACTTCTGGCCGTTTTTGGCATCTCCAAGCCGGAATACTTGAAACCACAGTAAGCAAAACAATTCCAAATTGTCTAATTGCTTACTTCTCACCAACTATCCATGACAAAAATCACTGTTTTCTGAACACAAACAAACACAACTGACAGTAGTTAAAAACTTCACTTTAAGCAGTGTAGTGTCTAACGGCCACACAAGTGCACATGACTGACACTAGCTAGAATCTGTTTGGCAAGTCTCCTGTCTCAATTAAGCAGCATTGTGTCCCAAATAAACGAAAGAAATCCTGGTAATTTTCTTGATTAGTTGATTCAGGGCCCCAAACAGTCCTTCCAGGTGAGCCAACACTTCACTTATGATTCTGTTGGGGTCATCTATTGCATCCGGTGCTCCCGGTGTGGTCTCCTCCACATCGGTGAAACCCGACACAGATTGGGGGACCGCTTCGTCGAGCACCTTGTAAGCCACAACAGACAGGATCTCCCAGTTGCCACCCACTTCAGCTTTGCTTCCCATTCCCATCCAGATATGTCCATACATGGCCTCCTCTACTGCCATGATGAGGCTAAACTCAAGTTGGAGGAGCAAAACCTCATATACCATCTAGGTAGTCTCCAGCCCCTTGGTATGAACATAGAATTCTCCAACTTCCAGTAATTCCCTCCCCCTATCCCTATTTCACTCTGCCCCCTCCCCCAGCTGCCTATCACCTCCCTCATGGTTCCGCCTCCTTCTGTTGTGTTTTCCCCTATTCCTTCTTCACCTTTCCTACCTATCACCTCCCTGCTTCCCCTCCCCCACCCCTTTATCTTTCCCCTTACTGGTTTTTCACCTGGAACCTACCAGCCTTCTCCTTCCCACCCTCCCCCCACCTTCTTTATAGGGCCTCTGCTCCTTCCCTCTTCAGTCCTGACAAAGGGTTCCAGCCCGAAACATTGACTAATCGTTTCCACGGATGCTGCCCGACCTGCTGAGTTCCTCCAGCGTGTTCTGAGTGTTTCTTGATTAGTTTTTGTTCTTTAAGAGTTGTCCCAAATAAGGGGCTTCCCTGGTTAACTGATTGGCCAATTAACTGGAATCCTCTGTACTACATATCCTTTAAAGATCTAAAAAACCAACATAAATGATGGTCCAGTTAGAGATGAAGAAAAGTTAGGCATTGTATTTAATCAAAAAAAAACCATAACATGTGGCCAAAATAACAATCAAACCTGGGGGATATCAGAAAAAGAAAGTAAAATGCAAGCGTAATAGGCAAAGAAAACACAAGACAAACTGGGAAAGTTTCCATAGGTTTATGAAAAATATTCAGCAAAAGATTATATAGGTCTATTACAGAATGAGATAAGAAAAATGATATTGGGTATCAGGAAATGATAGAGAAAGTAAACAAATGTTTTTATCTGTCTTTAAAGACTGAGGACACCCTCCAGAAATAGTAAAGAACTACAGGACTGGAGTGAACAAGGAGTTCAAATTAATTTGAATTAGTAAAACATAAATGGTGAAGAAATTAAAGTGAGTAAAAAATGAGATTAATATAGAGAAATGAAGTAGGCTGACATATATTTTCTTGTTCTCTTCATCCTAATTACTTTTCTTTTTAAAAAGTTCACACCGCTCCCCACACTCATTATACAGTACTTTTGTAATTGTTTAAAAAGATTAAATATTTTGAAAAGTACAAAAAACACAACAAACAAATGTTAGCTGCTAGCAGGTACCGCATTGGCACAGCTGCAATTTAAAATGGCCACCAAGGTACAATATTGTTGCCAAGACTCAAAAGGGGCTTCCCCTTTCTGAAATCTAAACAACTGAACTATATAGCCTGATAATCAAAATTAATTGCATGATACAGATACAGTAGGTGTTTTCAATAAAGTATTAAAAATATAAAATAATCTTTAATAAATCATTTTTATCTACATAACATCATTTCTTTCAGCACAGATTCACACAAGGAAATGTTGCTCCTTTGAAATTAAAAGAGAACATGATGCTCAGCAGGTCAGACAACACACCGGGTAAGTGCATGGACCCAGAGGACATAAATGAATACATAGTCATACCTTATTGATCCCGGGGGAAATTGGTTTTCGTTACAGTTGCACCATAATTAATTAAATAGTAATAAAACCATAAATAGTTAAATAGTAATATGTAAATTATGCCAGGAAATAAGTCCAGGACCAGCCTATTGGCTCAGGGGGTCTGACCCTCCAAGGGAGGAGTTGTAAAGTTTGATGGCCACAGGCAGGAATGACTTCCTATGATGTTCTGTGTTGCATCTCGGTGGAATGAGTCTCTGGCTGAATGTACTCCTGTGCCCAACCAGTACATTATGTAGTGGATGGGAGACATTGACCAAGATGGCATGCAACTTAGACAGCATCCTCTTTTCAGACACCACTGTCAGAGAGTCCAGTTCCATCCCCACAATATCACTGGCCTTACGAATGAGTCTGTTGATTCTGTTGGTGTCTGCTACTCTCAGCCTGCTGCCCCAGCACACAACAGCAAATATGATCGCACTGGCCACCACAGACTCGTAGAACATCCTCAGCATCGTCCGGCAAATGTTAAAGGACCTGAGTCTCCTCAGGAAATAGAGACGTCTCTGACCCTTCTTGTAAACAGCCTCAGCGTTCTTTGACCAGTCCAGTTTATTGTCAATTCGTATCCCCAGGTATTTGTAATCCTCCATGTCCACACTGACCCCCTGGGTGGAAACAGGGGTCACCGGTACCTTAGTTCTCCTCAGGTCTACCACCAGCTCCTTAGTCTTTTTCACATTAAGCTGCAGATAATTCTGCTCACATCATGTGACAAAGTTTCCTACCGTAGCCCTGTACTCAGCCTCATCTCCCTTGCTGATGCATCCAACTATGGCAGAGTCATTTGAAAACTTCTGCAGATGACAAGACTCTGTGCAGCAGTTGAAGTCCGAGGTGTAATTGGTGAAGAGAAAGGGAGACAAGACAGTCCCGTGAGGAGCCCCAGTGCTGCTGATCACTCTGTCGGACAGTGCTGCAAGCACACATACTGTGGTCTGCCAGTCAGGTAATCAGGAATCCATCATACCAGGAAAGCATCCACCTGCATCACTGTCAGCTTCTCCCCCAGCAGAGCAGGGCGGATGGTGTTGAATGCACTGGAGAAGTCAAAAAACATGACCCTCATAGTGCTCGCTGGCTTGTCCAAGTGGGCGTAGACACGGTTCAGCAGGTAGATGATGGCATCCTCAACTCCTAGTCGGGGCTGGTAGGCGAACTGGAGGGGATCTAAGTGTGGCCTGACCATAGGCCGGAGCAGCTCCAGAACAAGTCTCTCCGGGGTCTTCATGATGTGGGAGGTCAATGCCACCGGCCTATAGTCACTGAGGCCACTGGGGCACGGGACTTCAGTACAGGGACAAGGCAGGACGTCTTCCAAGCACAGGAACCCTCTGGAGCCTCAGGCTCAGGTTGATGACATGGCAAAGTACTCCACATAGCTGAGGGGCACAGGCTTTGTGCACCCTGGTACTGACACCATCCGGTCCTGCAGCCTTGCTTGGGTTGAGACATTTCAGCTGTCTTCTCACCTGTTCAGCTGTGAAGCCCACCGTGGTGGTTTTGTGTGGGGAAGAGGTATAGTCATGACAGCAGGGTGGGGGACAGTGAGGAGGGGTAGGAGGGGAGAGTGGAATATGTGTTGGTTGGGGGCCGACAACAGATGACTCATGTGGGGGATGGGCAGGGGCCACAATGTCAAATTTGTTAAAGAACAGGTTAAATTCATTGGCCCTGTCCTCACTGCCTTCAGCTCCTCTGTTGTTAGTTGCCGGAACCCAGTGATGGTCCTCATCCCACTCCAGCCCTCTCTCATGTTGTTCTGCTGGAGTTTCCACTCAAGCTTCCTCCTGTACCTGTCTTTAGCCTCCCTGATCCTGGCTTTCAGGTCCCTCTGTATTGCCATCAGCTCCTCCCTATTTCCATCTCTAAACGCCCTCTTTTTAGCGTTCAGGATGTCCTTAATGTCCTTTGTTACCCATGGCTTATTATTTGAATAACAAAGGACAGTTTTTGTCGGAACATTGCAGTCCACACAGAAGTTGATGTAATCAGTGATGCACTCTGTGAGCCCATCAATATCCTCTCCATGTGGCTCACAGAGAACCTGCCAGTCTGTCACCTCAAAAAACCCTGGAGCGCCTCATAAGCCTCCTCCATTTCCTCACTGTCCTCGAGGTTGCAGGTTTACTCTTCATCAGAGGCACGTAGCAGGGTTTTAGATGCACCAGGTTATGATCTGATCTTCCCAATGGGGGGAGGGGAGAGGAGCTGTATGCATCCTTATCGTTAGCGTACACCAAATCCAGAGTCCTCTCCCCTCTGGTTGTACAGCTCACATACTGCGTGAAGTTGGGCAGTGTTCTAGCCATGGTAACATGGTTGAAGTCACCCGAGATGGTAATAAGGGCACTCAGGTGCTGGGTTTGTAATCTGGCTATGACGGTGTAAATGATGTTAAACGCCGACGTTGGGTTGGTAGAGGGAGCCATGTACACAACAACCACAATTGCATGCGAGATTTCCCTTGGCAAATAATATGGCCGGAGTCCAACAGCAAAAAGTTCAATATCCAGGCTACAAACATGCTCCTTGATCGTAATATGACCAGGATTGCACCATCTGTTGCTTACCAGAACTGCAAGCCCCCCTCCTTTACGCTTACCGCCCTCCGTGCAGTTCCGCTCAGCTTGAACTGTCTGGAAGCCCTCTATGGAAACGCTTTGATTGGGTATGTCCTCGTGCAGCCACGTTTCAGTAAAACACATGACACTGCTCTCCCGAAATGTTCTCTGACTCCTGACAAGCGCCGTCAATTCGTCCATTTTATTACCCAGCGATCTCACATTGCCCATGATGAGAGAGGGGAGACGCGGCTTATAACTTCTCTTCTCCATAAGCCTCTGTTGTCTCGACCCGGTCCTCTTCCCTTGCCTTTTTGATCCCCCTCTGCATCCTCTGTGTGCTTTCCTCCAGATTTCAGCCGGGGCGTCCGCTGCTCTGTTCGCTAAACCAACCAGCATAAGCGCAATCAGCTGGTCCCTGGAATAAACAATGCGGCCATCCTGCTGCCCCGCTAATGAGACGTGGCAGCAGGATGAACATAGAACACTGCAGGATCTCAGCAGGCCAGGCAGCATCTGTGGAATAGGGTGAACAATCAACGTTTCAGGCTGAGACCCTTCTTCAGGACTGAGAAGGACGGGGGAAGATGCCAGAATAAAAAGGTGGTGGGGGGGTGGGGGTAGTGAAAAGAGGCTAGCTCTCTGCCATCCGGTTCCTGAATGGATATTAAAGTTTTGGATACTACCTCACTTTTTTTAATATACAGTATTCCTGTTTTTGCACATTTTAAAAATCTATTCAATATACGTATTTGCTTTGTTTATTTATTATAATGTTTTATTTTATTTATTTTTTCTCTCTCTCTCTCTCTCTGCTAGATTATGTATTGCATTGAACTGCTGCTGCTGAGTTAACAAATTTCACGTCACATGCCGGTGATAATAAACCTGATTCTGATTCTGGAAGGCAAAGAAAGGTCTCGGCCCGAAACTTTGACCATTTATTCATTTCCATAGATGCTGCCTGACCTGCTGAGTTCCTCTGGAGTTTTCTGTGTGTTGCTTTGGATTTCCAGCATCTGCAGACTTTCCTGTGTTTGTGACATATATGAATTAGAACACAGAAAATCTACAGCACATTACAGGCCCTTCAGCCCACAATGTTGTGCCGACCATGTAACCTACTCTAGGAGCTGCCCGGAATTTCCCTACCACATAGCCCTCTATTTTACTAAGCTCCAAGATTATTAAATCTCTAAAAAAAAATCAAAAATGTTCTATATAAAAGTTTTACTTTTTCAAATGGAATTAGGAGGAGGAAGAAACAAAACTAAATCCTCTTAACTTGACACTGTCTTGTTTCCCCTTCATTCAGTCCCTTCCCACTGACAGCAGGGACACATCACACACTCACCAGCAATTTGAAACCTTCCAATTCTGACCTTCCTCATGGACATCCAGTTGCCTTGCACTGCCAAAGTTGAAAGTAAACTTAGACCATAAGACACAGGAGCAGAATTAGGCCATTCAGCCCATCGAGTCTGCTATGCCATTCCATCATGGCTGATTCCTGATCCCACTCAACCCCATACACCTGCATTCTCGCCATATCCTTTGATGTCCTGACCGATCAGGAAATGATCAACTTCCACCTTAAATATACGCAAGGTCTTGACCTCCACCACAGTTGTGGCAGAGCATTCCACAGATTCACTATCCTCTGGTGAAAAAAAATCCTCCTTACCTCAGCTCTAAAAGGTCGCACCTCAATTTTGAGGCTGTGCCTTCTAGTTCTGGATACCCCACCAGAAGAAATATCCTCTCCACATCCACCTTATCTAGTCCATTCAACATTCAGTAGATTTCAGTGAGATCCCCACACATTCTTTTAAATTCTAGTGAGTACAGGTCCAAAGCTGCCAAACGCTCCTCATATATTAACCCCTTCATTCCCAGAATCATCCCTGTATACTGAGGTACACAGAATTTATTATCAAAGTACTTATATGTTACTATATACCAACTTGAGATAAATTTTCCTTCTGGCATTTACAGGAGAAAATACAACAGAATTTTATGAAAAACTATACATAAAGGTAAAACACAAACACTAATATACAAACTCTGCAAATAAAAGTAATACAGAGAATATGATCACAAACAAAAGAAAATCTGCAGATGCTGTAAATCCAAAGCAATGCACTCAAAATGCTGGAGGGCTGAAGGGTCTCGGCCTGAAATGTCGGCTGTACTCTTTTCCATAGATGCTGCCTGGCCTGCTGAGTTCCTCCAGCATTTTGTGTGTTGCTGAGAATATGACCGTTAAAGAGCGCTTGAAAGTGAGTGTGTGTTACTATTTTCCATGTTCTCTATTCTCTTTAGTACCTCAACGTGCCTATAAATGGCATGATCTGTCTATATGGCGTATAAAGGAAGGCTTTTCACTATGCAAACAACAGGAATTCTGCAGATGCTGGAAATTCAAGCAACACACATCAAAGTTGCTGGTGAACACAGCAGGCCAAGCAGCATCTCTAGGAAGAGGTACAGTCGACGTTTCAGGCCGAGACCCTTCGTCAGGACTAACTGAAGGAAGAGTTAGTAAGAGATTTGAAAGTGGGAGGGGGAGGGGGAGGGATGGAGCCAAGAGCTGGACAGGCAATTGGCAAAAGGGATATGAGAGGATCATGGGACAGGAGGTCCGGGAAGAAAGATGGGGGGGGGGAACCCAGAGGATGGGCAAGGGGTATAGTCGGAGGGACAGAGGGAGAAAAAGGAGAGAGAGAGAGAAAGAATGTGTGTATAAAAATAAATAACAGATGGGGTACGCGGGGGAGGTGGGGCATTAGCGGAAGTGAGAGAAGTCGATGTTCATGCCATCAGGTTGGAGGCTACCCAGACAGAATATAAGGTGTTGTTCCTCCAACCTGAGTGTGGCTTCATCTTTACAGCAGAGGAGGCCGTCGATAGAATGGGATGTGGAATTAAAATATGTGGCCACTGGGAGATCCTGCTTTCTCTGGCGGACAGAGCTTTTCACTATACCTAGATGTACAGAATTATACAGGCCCTTCTGCCCATCTCGTGCATGCCGTCCAAGCTAGTCCCACTGTCCTTTGCTTGGCCCATATCTCTCTAAACTTTATGTGCCTGTCAAAATGCCTTTGGAACATGTTACGATAACAAACCAATGCATATATCAATAAATGCAAAGCAAGTGGAAAAATTAGAAACGACTCCAGAGTTGTCAGACCGTGAGTGCCGGTTAAGGTGGGACCCTGATGACAGGCTCAATGCGGCCACACATCCTGCCAAGAACACAAGAGATTCTGCAGAGGCTGGAAATCTACAGCAACACACACAAAATGCTGGAGAAATTCAGCAAGTCAGGCAGCATCGATGGAATGAACAAACAGACGACGGCTTGGGATTCTGTCAGACAACTTCAACCCCACGAGCAACACACATCAAAGTTGCTGGTGAACGCAGCAGGCCAGGCAGCATCTCTAGGAAGAGGTGCAGTCGACGTTTCAGGCCGAGACCCTTCGTCAGGACTAACTGAAGGAAGAGTGAGTAAGGGATTTGGAAGTGGGAGGGGGAGGGGGGAGGGGGAGGGGGAGATCCAAAATGATAGAAGACAGGAGGGGGAGGGATGGAGCCAAGAGCTGGACAGGTGATAGGCAAAGGGGATATGAGAGGATCATGGGACAGGAGGTCCGGGAAGAAAGACGTGGGGGGGGGGACCCAGAGGATGGGCAAGGGGTATAGTCAGAGGGACAGAGGGAGAAAAAGGAGAGTGAGAGAAAGAATGTGTGTATAAAAATAAATAACAGATGGGGTACGAGGGGGAGGTGGGGCCTAGCGGAAGTTAGAGAAGTCGATGTTCATGCCATCAGGTTGGAGGCTACCCAGACGGAATATAAGGTGTTGTTCCTCCAACCTGAGTGTGGCTTCATCTTTACAGTAGAGGAGGCCGTGGATAGACATGTCAGAATGGGAATGGGGTTTTCAACCCCACGAGTCCATTCTCCACACAAAGCCGAGCTTGCAGTTCATATCTTAAAAAAATTGCACCTTTCGTTTGTAATTTAGCATTCACCGCCACATTTTTCTTAGTTGTCCAAAGCCGTCAATACCCAACTCGCCTGCACACACTCTCCAGCAAGCATAACCGGCGCTCCATCACCTCTTCACTGCGCATGCGGGCGAGAGCCGGCACTCCCGATCTGATTGCATCATGGGCGTTGTAGTCCACCACTCGACCTACTGTATGAGAGAAGGGCTCCTCGAGACTACAAGCGCTACAATGCCGTGCGCCTTCAATCAGTGCACCTGTGGCAAGGATGCAGTCAACTGAAAAGGATTCTCTGTAGGGCTGTCTGAATAAATGTTTGTTAACATAAAATAAAAGTCAGGTGCACAAGGGAGTGAATGTTGGATGTTGGGAATGGAGAGAGGGAAAGATATGAAGTTTTGTTGCTTTGAAGTCTCTTACAAGAAGTTGCAAGACTATGGTTTGCTTCATCAGGGGGAAGTAGTAAAGTCTGCTTCTCCACAGCTGCTTATTGTGCCTGAGGCAGAAAGGATGAGTGAGGTGCTAGATGAAACTTTTGGGCCATTGCCTCTTTTGGCTCCAGTAAGGAAGTTCAAGAGACAACCTTCTGGCCACTACACTAGCAGTGATGTACAGGACTTGTTTGGCAAGAGGCAAGCAGCTAATGCAAGGGAGAGACACAGGGTGAGAGGAAAAATTATCGTTGTTTTTACTCTGTAATTTAATTTGGCACATTAAGTGACATAAATTTTCTAGCTAAAATCTTGAAGTTTGGAAATGAGGAGATGCCTGTGTGATTTGTTGCCTTTCATATGTCCTTGGTTGGGAAATTGGCTGGATTGGTTATTGTTCACAGGAAAAATGTTCTGTTAACTTCCACACCATTCTGTTATTATAACTATCCTTGTATAATGATTTTAATATATTCCCATTTTACAATTATCAAGGTGTTATTGGAAATATAGTAAGAAGTAATGGGAAATTAGATTTAAATTTTTGTGGGTAGTGTTGGGTGTATGGTGTTAAATAAATGGATTAGGAGATCCTAATGTGGGTAGCATCTTAGAGGGCCTGTGAAGTACATCTTGGAATCCACATAAAATGAGTGAGTATTTAAATTGGGTTTCTCTAGTAAGCATTGATATAGATTTTCGTATTTTGGCTTCTGACTGCCAATGTGGTAATTCAATTAGTTAGACTTTTTTAAATTTTAGGCTCCAGAATTTGTTAAAAAGTTATATTTAGTTACTCCTTGATTTTCAAATGCTCTGATTAAATAGGAACAGTATCCAAAACTCAATTCCTATAACCCAATTGCATAAACAAAACAAGCTCAAAGTTTAAGGTTGCAGATAGTGTTATGAATTTGAGTGAATCTCAATTATTCCTGGGCTCATGTGCATTTGGTCAAAAGGAAACAACTGTATAGGTCACAATACTGTAATTAAGTTTGCATTTTTAATTGTAAGTTACTAACTTTTCCCATTTGGCCCTGAAAGCAAGATAATGAGCAATTAAAGTTGCCATAGTTACTAACTATGATTAAGCTACCATATTAAAATCACAGTAGCAAGTAACCATGTTAAACAAATGAATTTGACTTTTTCCCCTTGCAACTGCAGAATCTCTCATGTTTATGATATTTTTCTTGTCTGTTTTTGCTATTTGATAGTATTTTATCCTTAAATATAGTAGTGAAAACCTACTTCAATGTGAAGGCTGTAATGCTGCTGATGGAATAAGTAGTTTGCAATGCAGTTAGTCGCATAGGATGCTCCCAAATCTGAAATCTCTATCGCCATGGAGTACAAAGGTGACAGGTCACAGAAGCATCATACTGCACATTTCCATCCTATTTGGAAATGTATTGCTGTTTGATCTAAACCCTGAAGCACCTTGCCCAGCAGCACAGTGGGAGCTACCGTCACCAGAAGCCAGCCACAGTTCAGGAACACGCACAATATGCTGGAGGAACTCAGCAAGTCAGGCAACATCCATGGAAATGAATAAACAGTTGATGTTTTGGGACAAGACCCTTCTTCGGGACTGGAAAGGAAGGGGGATGATTTCAGAATGAAAAGGTGGTGGGGGGGGAGGGAAGGAGGCTATTTGGAGCTAGGTGGGTGGAAAAGGTAAAGGACTGGAGAGGAAGGAAATCTGAGAGGAGAGTGGCCCATAGGGGAAAGGGAGGGAGGAGGGTGACTCATCACCACTTTCCTGAGGGAAAGGCAATAAAAGTTAGCATTGCCCAGATTCCAAAACTGAATTCAAGCTCCTGAGAAGATACTTGTATTATTTCAGGTCCAGAGCATAAATGGAGGGTTTTCAAAGCTCAGGAGTATTGTGCCTTTGATTTCCAAAGATCGAAAGCCAAGCAAAGTCCGTGTGCTCAAGGCTGCATCAGAATATATTCGCCTCCTGCATATTGTTTTAGAGGAATCCGGAGGTTCTGAAGTAAGGATTATTGGAGATTTTGTGTCTTTCTTGAGTTATGGGATTGAATATATGCAGCAAGATGTAGAGAACTTGAACTTGGATGTTATTAAGTTAGTTTAATGACTGAGAATCTCTACCTAAATCCCTGGGGGCGGGGGGGGGGGAACCTTTATCAACTCAATGATCATTTTGAACTATGGTTATGAGAAGTAAACTTATTGAATATTGAAAGGCCTAGACAGAGGAGCCTAGGACAGGCCTCAGAATAGAAGGATGTCCCTTTAGAACAGAAATGAAAAATTTCTTTGAGCCAGAATCTGTGAAATTAATTGCCACAAAAGGATGGCGGGGGCAGTTCATTGACTACATTTAAAGCGGAAGTTGGTAGGTTCTGGATTTAGTAAAGGTTACTGGGAGAAAGCAGGAGAATGGGTTGATGGGGATAATAAATTAGCCATGATGGAATGTAGAGCAGACTCAGTGGGCCAAATGGCCTAATTTCTGCTCCTATATCTTATGGTACTGTAGCATCTGTGGTCTGCTCAAAACTTTTTTTTTTAAACAAATCTTAAACAGTAGTCAAGGATTGAGAGGTAGCCTGAAATAAACTGTTGCCTGTTTTGGATGAATAAAGAGAAAATATGTGAGTGGGAAGATGTTTGAGTCAGTCTAAGCCTAGATACCCTAAGATGGGTATCTTATTTGAGCAGTGTTAATGCTATAAATTAAAGGGATATTCAATTATATTTTTTTAAAAATCCCTTTGATATTTCAGAATCCGGTTTATATGTTGTGACATTTGTTAACTTTGTGGCAGCAGTACAATGCAATACATGATAGAGAGAAAAAACAAGAATTACAGTAAATATATATTAAGTAGTTAAATAAGTAGTGCAAAAAAAATAAGAAATAAAAATTAGTGAGGTAGTGTTCATGGGTTTTTTGTCCATTCAGAAATGGGACGGGAGAGGGGAAGAAGCTGTCCCTAAATCATTGAGTGTGTGCCTTCAGGTTTCTGTACCTCCTTCCTGATGGAAGCAATGAGAACAGGGCATGACCTGGGTGGTGAGGGTTCCTAATGACAGATGCAGTGTCCATCAGAAAACTACAGGATGGAAGCTTCCTGATTTTTGAGTTGTCCATGGAATTTTGAACTAGTGAGAGTGTCACAATTCTCACCTTTGTAAAAGTTTAGTTTTTCCTTTCCTTCAAAGTTGTCTTAAACCTTTGTGTATTTGATTGGCTTTGACAATATGGTGACCTAATATCTGTTCCTTTTGGACAGGGAATTGTTGACAATAACAATAATGCACAACTTTTCAACTCTGGGGAGCCAGAAAACAATGTGTCTCCAGGGAGCAGCCTTGCTAACCATAGAACTCACAATGAAGAGGATGACACTGGAAATCAGCTGGAGCCTGTGACTGAGGAAGAAGTACACAACCTGTTGGATAATCATATCATGCCCTTTGTGGGAATTGTCCAGCTGCAGGATGGAAGCTTGGTGATTATGGTGCCTTGTAAAAATATTCAGCCCCCAACCCTTTGCTCACATAAATGAGTATTACAACCAGGGATTTGGATCAATTTAACTGAGAACTTTTAATTGTGAATCACATGCTCCTTTTTTCACAGTAGAACCCCCCAAAAAAGTAAAATTGTAAAACAAGAAAAACTAAAAATTCAAAAACTGACATGTCAGCAGTTCAAAAGTATTCATCCCCCTTTGCTCACTACTTAGTTGAACCAACTTTCGCAGCTACTGCAACCAGTGGTCTTTTTTGCTAAGTTTCTATTAACTTCACACAACGTGATGCAGCAAGATTTGTTCATTCCTCATTGCAGAATTGCTCAAGCTGTGCCAGTTCAGTTAGGGAGCGGTGGTGGACAGGAATCTTGAGGCCTTGCCAGTGGCGTTTGATCGGGTTAAGGTCAGGATGCTGGGTCACCCGAGGACATCATTTTCTTCATTTGAAGCCGCTCCATGGTTGCTCTGGCAGTGTGCTTTGTGTGTCGTTGTCTTACCGAAAGATTAGTATCCTCTCCAGTTTAAGCTTTCTAGCGGAGGTGAGCAGGTTTTCATCCAGGATCTCTCTGTATTTAGTAGCATTCATCTTCCTATCAATGCTGACCAGATTTCCAGTCGCTGCTGTTGAAAAGCATCCCCATAGCATGATGTTTTCTCCACCATACTTTACAGTAGGGATGGCTGGTGCGCAGTATTAAATTGACACCACTCATATGGCTTAGTGTTGAGGCCAAAAAGTTCCACTTTAGCCTCATCCAACCATTACATCTTCATCCACATCTTTATAGTATCTTCTAAGTGATGCTTTGCAAAGTTTTTATGGGCAAGGATATGTTCTTTTCAAACCGAGGCTTTTTCCTTGCCAATCTTCCATAAATACCCTTTTTTGTACAAGCCCTTAGACTTGAGACTGTGGAGCCACGAACTTCAGTCTCCAGTTGCAGTTATTGACTTCTGCAGCTCACTTAGAGTGCCAATTGGTGTTGGTCCACAGGACACTCAAAACTGCTGCACAGGTTGACTCTATAGTTAAGAAAGCATACGGTGCATTGGCCTTCATCAATCGTTTAGGAGCCGAGAAGTAATGTTGCAGCTATATAGGACCCTGGTCAGACCCCACGAGTACTGTGCTCAGTTCTGGTCGCCTCACTATAGAAAGAATGTGGAAACTATAGAAAGGGTGCAGAGGAGATTTACAAGGATGTTCCCTGGTTTGGGAAGCATGCCTTATGAAAATAGGTTGAGTGAACTCGGCCTTTTCTCCTTGGAGCAACTGAGGATGAGAGGTGACCTGATAGAGGTGTATATGATGATGAGAGGCATTGATCATGTGGATAGTCAGAGGCTTTTTCCCAGGGCTGAAATGGCTAGCATGAGAGGGCACAGTGCTTGGAAGAAGGTACAGAGGAGACGTCAGGGGTAAGTTTTTTACGCAGAGAGTGGTGAGTGTGTGGAATGGGTGGCTGGCGACAATGGTGGAGGTGGATACAATAGTGTCTTTTGAGACTCCTGGACAGGTACATGGAGCTCAGAAAAATAGAGGCTATGGGTAACCCTAGGTAATTTCTGAGGTAAGGACATATTCGACACAGCTTTGTGGGCTGAAGGGCCTGTATTGTGCTGTAGGTTTTCTATGTTTCTATGTTACAGTAGCCTCTCTTATAAGTGCTATTCTTCTCTGGTGACTAAGTTTAGAGGGGCAGCCTGACCTAAGTGTGGTTTCATACTTTTTCCATTTTTTTTTCAATTTTTTTGTGATGGACTGCACTGAGCTCCAAGGCCTTTGAGATGGTCTAGTACCCTTCCCCAGATCTGTGCTTCTCTATTATCATTTTTCTGACTTGTCTTGAATGTTCTTTTGTCTTCATTTTGGTTTGGTCTGTTGAAAATCTACCAAATGTTTGGACCTTGTGGAGAGAGAGAGAGAGAGGGTGTTTGTACTTGTGAATTAATAGAAAACAAGTGATTCTCCAATTTTCTATATCAACAAATTGGGTGAGTTTGTAAGATAATACGGTATATTGTACCTGAGGAAAGTTAGCATATGAACCCTTTACCAGCCTCACAATTTTGGTTTTTTAATTTTTCACAAATTGTTGACTGGTTTTGGAATTTTCATTCGACATGATGCACAATGTTTTGTAGATTAGGTCAAAAAATCCTACCTCAAATATATTTTAAATTTAGAAAATGAGTCAGGAAAATGTGAAAATAGTGCGGGGGCTGAATACTTTTTCAGATACTGTATCTAATAATGTAACTTTTTTATTCTTTTTGCAAACCTCAACAATGCTTGTGTTTAAAATTGCATATGAATATTAGAAAAGCATACCTATGAGCATATTCAACTGTTTAGGAGGGGGAGGGAGGAAAAACCAAGAAAAATAGTCAATACTATGAATTTATAACTAGTCTTAGTTAATGTTAAATCCTTTAAAGTTTAGGATGTTTTGGTATTTGTTGCCCTGTTGCAATTCTTTTGTTCCTGGTCTAAAGTTAAGTGAAAGGGTAACTTTTAGAAAGTGCTCTTTAATAGATTATCTAGCGGCAAAAAGAATTGATCCAAGATCGAAACAAAACAATTGCGGCCAGCCTGCAACCCCAGACGGAGTTGTTATACTTGCGTGACATGCCCACAGCTCCAATGATTGCTCCAAAGAGTCAAAATTCCTTATTCCAATCCTTTATTAGCAATTAGCAAACATACAATGAAGCATTATTGAATGTTATCTCAGTGATCAGCAAAAGACCCGACCTCCACTGGTCCAAAGGTTCAAACTGCCGTGAAATAAGCAAAAGTATGTAACTTATTCCTTTCTTTTTTACCCCCCCCCCCCACTCTTGTGACTAGTCGCCATAATAAAAACACAATAAAGTATACATGGCCCCTACAGACTCTGCTCAATCAGGAAGGACCAGCAACATTTCTGGGATTGGATAAAGGTTCCATATTCTTCATTAGTTGAATCATTACAACACAGGACACCATTCAGCCTATTGAATCTGTGGTGACTCTTTGCAGAATTGGCTCCAAGCTATTCACACAGAATTATTTTTTTCAATTAACTTTCAGCCCATTGTGACTGGTGAACTGAGATACCGAAGAGAAGTTGAGGCTGGTGGATATAAAGACTTTTATTCATCACAACAGGCAGGTATTCTGTTAGTTGAGACTTCCTGAATGCAAAGTATATTGAGATTTTGATATTATTTAAGAGTAAAGATAACAGCAGGTGATTTGGTACAATTTCAGAAGCTACAATGACATTATTTACTTTAATATTTTCATCCTGGGAAAAGATTCCATGGAATGGGGCAGCACAGTAGTGTAGTCGTTAGCACAACGCTTTACAGTACAGGTGACCTGGGTTCAATTCCCGCCACTGCTTGTAAAGGGTCTGTACGTTCTCCCCGTGACTGCGTGGGTTTCCTTCCACCCTCCAAAGATGTACCATTTGGCTGGTTAATTGGACATTGTAAATTGTCCCCGTGATTAGGCCAGGATTAAATTGGGATTGCTGAGCAGCGTGGCTCAAAGGGCTGGAAGAGCCCATTCCACATGGTAGCTCAATGAACGAAAACAATGAATAAATGAATTACAGCCTTAGAGTGAGAGTGCAAGACACTACTGAATGCTTGCCGGGATAATGCACATGGATGCCATAAAACTCCAAGCACAGAAACAAGACACTTACAATTAGTGTTGTGAGGGCTAAATTTCTGTGTGTGTAAGTCAGAATTGTGCAAAATAACTTAGCTGAAAATGTCTAATGCCCTTTTGGATGTAGGTTAATTAACACGCCCTATTGTAGAAAGATAATTTGCAAGAGCATCTCATGGTAATGTCAGTTTATAAACTATATATCCCTTGGGCAGCCAAACTCCTGTTGTGACCCAGTAGCCAGTGTTCTCTAGACAGTACTGTTTGCTTCAAAGCGCTGCTTGCAATTTGCATTAAGAACTCAAGACCGAAACGTGTTAGAATTAATGCTTGATATATTCACCTGGGTGGCAGGGTGGAGTTATGTCTCCATACGAAAGGAGTTGTAAGGTGCTCCTTCCCTCCACTACCCTGCAGGTCACCCTTGGGCAAGGTGTGGCACCTGCTTAACCCCTCCCACCCACCAATCAGGGTCACGTGAAGCCTTGGGAGCAGCTGGTGCATATCACAACTCCTGGTTATGCGACCACTGATGTCAGGCAGGCAATCTCTGAAGAGTATTGATAATGGCTGGGGTCACCTGTCTTGTAAAGACACGGCCCAGAAGAAGAAAATGGCAAACCACTTCTGCAGAATAATTTGCCAAGAGCAATCATGGTCAAAGACCATTATCGCCTACGTCATAGGACAATGCACATAATGATGAAGATATTCACCAAATTCCATAACTTTTGAATCCCGAACATTATCATCCTTTCTGTGCAGTCCAGATGATAGAGTAGCTGTGTAAAAACGTTTGTGTCACTCTTCAATCTTTTGTCACTTCAACACACACAGAATGCTGGATGAACTCAGCAAGCCAAGCAGCATCTAAGGAAAAGAGTAAACATTTGACGTTTCGGGCTGAGACCCTTCATCAGGACCCTAATGAGACACAGTGTTCCCTCTCTTCCCTCAATCCTGGCTGACCGGCTGAGTTCCTGCAGCACTTTATGTGTGTTGCTTTGGATTTCCAGCATTTGCAGATTTTCTTATGTTTTTGTCAATTCAAGTCTGGTCTCCAGATTATTGATAACGATAAGAAAGCATTTGAGAAGGGTGCACAATAAGGATGTCCAAACTGACTTTATTGTAATTGGGAAAGATTGATCTGGTCGTTACTTACTTCAATAGAAAATGAAAGACTAATGTAGTAAGGACTTCCATTGTTTAAAAGAAAGTAAATTGTTAGAACTATTCAGCAGTTTAACAGTCAACGTTTCTCGTTGATGACCACAAGAGAAGGATGGAGCTATGAAGAAGTTAAGTGATAAGTTAAGTCAGCTGGGGGTGTAGTGCCCTCTGGACTGAATTTCAAGGCGAGTGGTCCTGGGTTTGAATCCAGCTGGCTCCTTGCAAGCTTTCCATTCACGCTGAGGTGAGAATCGAGTTAACGACTTGGCCTTGTTTATATAAAAAAAATGACAAATGTTAAAGAAATGGCAAGATTGCTGCCCAGTGCGCCACAAGATGCGGAGAGGAACAACAAGCGATAAGATGGAGAGCAGAAGATATATGACAACAGGGGATAATTGAAACAGACGAAAGGGTTCTAAAGACATCAGTGAACAAAGAAAAGTCTGTGAGAGCTGCAAAGGGAGATGCAAAAATCAAAGTAAAATATTATCAGCAACGCTGGAAATTGGATATTGAAGTAGGAATTGTTCACCTTTGCACACATTGACCTGAGGTATAAATTCTGTTCACTTCTCCACAGAAGCTGACTGACTTGACTGTTTCCAGTCTTTCTCTTTTATCTCAGGCTTTGAGCATCTGCAGTATATGCTTTGGTCGTTATGTTAAAGGTCTTTGAAGAATTTGTATGCAGAAAAATATGGTTTCATCAGCAGATAATCAAAGTTAGTCATGCATGGAGGCATTAATGGATTTGTTTGATGACACAACACAGGGAGCGATCAGTTAGCTTATGTTTATGCTGGCCCCACATCCCTACAAACCTTTTCACCCAGTATATGATCGGTTGTTTGTCATGTCCGACGATGACAGTTAGATTTGCGCTGTTCTGTGGAGTGTTTGTAGGTGGCTGCTGAGTCCAAGTTATGAGCAATATAGATGTCTACATTAAGGACATGAAAACTGTGCTGGATCTGCAAGTGGAGCCACTGCTATTGCTTTCCCTCTCCGTCACATAGTGATTAGTACTGCTCGGCATCTCTGCTCCAGGTTGATGTTAGCGGTTCTAACCAAAGCTCGCCAGTCACTCTGGTCTAGCGTGCACTATACCAGCCACTAACCCAATATATAGTTGAATTCAAACACTACAGCTTTACGAAATAGTTGATACATTTAAAATTGTTAAGCACCATTGCAGAAAAGAAATACAAGGCAATGCACAGGACAATGAGTACCAGTGTAGACCATTTGGGTTGAATGACATGGTTCTGTTCGATGAAGTTTTGGGCTGACATGATGAAAATGTCTTTCATCGTGTCAGCCCAATGCGGGATATTCTGCAAATGCTGGAAATTTTGAGCAACATGCACAAGATGCTGGAGGAACTCAGCAAGTCATGCTGCATCTACGGAGGGGAATGAATCATCAACATTTTGGACCGTGTACAGGGTGATCTTGTATTCTGAATGTGGCTTGTTTCACTTTCAGATATTCCAAGCAAATGAAGGCTCCTGTTCCAATGTACATAGCAATTAGGTTAAATCTGGACTACTGCAGGTGAGTGGCTACCAACTTCTTTACAATCAGATTTATTGTCACTGACATATAATGTGAAATGTGTTGTTTTGCAGCAGCAGTACAGAGCAAAGGCATAAAAATCTATATTTAAAAAAAAAACAGCCATGCACACCATTAAACAGTTGGAAAGAAGGTTGACGGTGATGTTAAACTTTAGAATGTTGACTGGATGCTGGATATTGGTCACAATCCCTCACTGAAGAGCCCTTGACTTCCCTGATTTCCAATCCATTCCACTTGCTTAAACATCCATTGTATCTGGTTAAGATGGTACAGTGTGTTGGCACGTGGCCAAGTGGTTAAGGCGTCAGTCTAGTGAACTGAAGGTAGCTAGTTCGAGCTTCAGCTGAGGCAGCGTGTTGTGTCCTTGAGCAAGGCACTTATCCACTCATTGCTCTGCGACGACACCGATGCCAAGCTGTATCGGCCCTAGTGCCCTTCCCATGGACAACATTGGTGGTGTGGAGAGGGGAGACTTGCAGCACGGGCAACTGCTGGTCTTCCATACAACCTTGCCCAGGCCTGTGCCCTGGAAACTTTCCAAGGCGCAAATCCATGGTCTCACGAGACTAACGGATGCCTATATAAAAAGACGGTACAGAAATTTTACTTTAGAGATAAAGCATAGTTATAGACCCATCCAGTCCATCAACACCACACTTGCCCAATTACCTCCATGTGACCAATTAAGTTACTAACCCGAAAATACATCGTTTGCATCAATCAGAATTGTTATATATAACAATAAAAAGGTAGTGAGGTAGTGTTCATGGGTTCAATGCCCATTCAAAAATCGGATGGCAGAGGGGAAGAAGCTGTTCCTGAATCGTTGAGGGTGTGCATTCAGGCTTCTGTACCTCCTTCCTATAGTAGCAATGAGAACAAGGCATGAGCTGGGTGGTAGGAGTCTCATTCCAGATCTGGGATCGTGAGAGGGCACTGGTTTAAGGTGCTTGGAAATAGGCATGGAGGAGATGTCAGGGGTAAGATTTTTAAGCAGAGAATGGTGAGTGCGTGGAATGGGCTGCCGGCGACGGTGGTGGAGGCGGATACGATAGGGTCTTTTAAGAGACTCCTGGACAGGTACATGGAGCTTAGAAAAATAGAGGGCTATGGGTAACACTACGTAATTTCTAAAGTAAGGACATATTCAGCACAGCTTTGTGGGCGGAAGGGCCTGTATTGTGCTGTAGGTTTTCTATGTTAATGATGGATACAGCCTTTTTGGGGCATCTCGCCTTGAAGATGTTCTGGATAATACAGAGGCTAGTGCTCATGATGAAGCTGACTCAGTTTACAACTCTCCGCAGTGTGTTTAGATCCTGTGCAGTATCACACCACCCGCCCCCCCCCCATACCAGACGGTGACGGAGCCAGTTAGAATGCTTTTCATGGTATGTCTGCAGAAATTTGCAAGTGTCTTTGGTGACATGCCAAACCTTCTCAAGCTCCTAACGAAAGATAGCTGCTGTCGTGCCGCCTTTGTAGTTGCATCGATATATCAGAATCGGGTCTATCATCACCGCCATGTGACGTGAAATTTGTTAACTTAGCAGCAGCAGTTCAATGCAACACATAATATAAAAGAGAGAAAATAAATAAAATTTTAAAAATAATAAATAAATCAATTACAGTATATGTATATTGAATAGATTAAAAATGTGCAAAAAAAACAGAAATACTGTATATTTTTTAAAAAGTGAGGTAGTGTCCAAGGGTTCAATATCCATTTAGGAATCGGACAACAGAGGGGAAGAAGCTGTTCCTGAATCGCTGAGTGTGTGCCTTCAGGCTTCTGTACCTCCTACCTGATGGTAACAGTGAGAAAAGGGCATGCCCTGGGTGCTGGAGGTCCTTAGTAATGGATGCTGCCTTTCTGAGACACCACTCGCTGAGGATATCCTGGGTACTTTGTAGGCTAGTACCCAAGATGGAGCTGACTAGATTTACAAACCTCTGCAGCTTCTTTCGGTCCTGTGCTGTAGTTTCTCCTCCTCACCACCCCTTCCCATACCAGACAGTGATGCAGCCTGTCGGAATACTCTCCACAGTTTTTGAGTGTAATTGTTGACATGCCAGATCTCTTCAAACTCCAAATGAAGTATAGCTGCTGTCTTTAATGATGGATATTGGGTCCAGAATAGATCTTCACAGATACTGATGCCCTGGAACTTAAAATTACTCACTCTTTCCACTTCTGATCCCTCTGAGGACTGGTGTGTGTGTTCTTTTGGCTGACCCTTTCCGAAGTCCATAATCAGTTCTTTGGTCTTAGTGACGTTGAGTGCAAAGTTGATCAAATCGGTGAGGATTGTGCTGGGCAGCCCGCAAGTGTCACCGTGCTTCCAACGTCAACATAACATGCTCACAACTTGCTAAAAACCATACGCCTTTGGAATGGCAGAGGAAACCAGAGCACCTGGAGGAAATCCATGCGATCATGAGGAGAATGTACAAATTCCTTAAAGACGGTGGCGGGAATTGAACTTGATTCGTTAGCACTGTAATAACATTACTCTAGCTGCTACACTACTGTGCCATCCTGTTTACTCCAATTAATTTCCAAGTGGATATATTTTTAAAAACCTGCTATGGTCGATCATTAAATAAATTATATCCAACTCTACAACTAAAGTCAATCGCTCAATTCAAGGCTAAAGGGCAGAGGTATTGGAAATTTAAAATGTCTATGTATGGACCGTGAAAAATGCAGTCTGACAATTAATAGATTAGAAATAGTCACTACAGATTGGATTTGTTAAATGCAGGGTGTTTGCTTAGAGCTTCCAGTTAGACTATCTGAATCATTGATATGAAAAATGTTGAATGAAGTTGATAGTTCTGTGAAATGGAAATTGTCTTTTATGAAATTGAAGGTTTGTCTACTAGTGTAGTAGATCAGCTAACACCTAACATTAAAATTATATTTGGATTTTGAAAACTCATTTCACGATGCCATCCAAAAAGCTATTATCAAAGATTTGGATAAGTACATTTAGTGTAAAATGTTTGCATGCATTGAGTATTGATTGCAGTGCTGGAAATGCTAGAATTTAAATAGCAGGGGTATAAATGTGGAGTGCTAAAGAGGTCAGTGTTTGGAATTGGCTATTTATTGATTCACTGACACAAATAGGGACACTGCCTGTATGGCATAACTGGCAGAGAAAGATAAGTTAGTTAGAAAGTATGCTGTGAGAAGGAACGTGAAGGAGTTGTAAAGGGATATAGACCAATTAAGTGGGAGACAGGGTGACAGGTGGAATATTATCTGCTTTCAGATGGGTAGTTCAAAGTCACAATATATCTTAGAGCAGTGGTCACCACCTGGGGGTCCATGGATCCCTCAATTAATGGTAGGGGTCCATGGCATTTCTTTTTAAAAAAGAGGTTGGGAATCCCTCTCACACAGAGGGAAGGAATATCCTTGTATATGAATGAACATAGGGTTAATTAGAAAACTGAAATGATGTAATGATCTTTGCAAGGCAATTGAAGTAAAAATTCTGGATAAAATTAAATAGGACTTTGTACAGTAATTATGCTGTTTCCTTGTCTGGAAAGGTATACTTTTCTTAGGGTTCTTAGGGGATGGGGCAATGATCTTTCTGGGGAAAAGTTGGCTCATTCTATACGATATTCTTTGAATGTTAGTAGAACAAGACATAATTTCATTAAAACATGTAAGAGGGGTTTTGCAGATAAATGGCCAGGGTGATTTACAAGGCAGAACTTGGGTTCATAATCCTTAAAACCGAGCTGAGAATAAATTCCTTTGATTTGCACTTCCCAAACTATTCAAGACAAATTGATTCTATTTTCAGCTACAAAGGAAATCAAAACACGAGAATACAGTGAAAACTATTATCCTACAGAATAGGGAAGTATTCTTGAGTTGCTGTATAATTTACTTTTACTAATTTTAAACATGTCTATATAGGCACCTGCTTGCTTTTCACAAGTGCTGTAAAAAGGTTTAGCAGGTCAGGCAGCATCAGTCAGAAACGATAAGTCAACGTTTCAGGCCGGAACCCTTCGTCAGGACTGAAGAATGAAAGATGGGGAAGGATTTGAAGAATGTTTGTAGCGTCAGTTGAAAGATCAGTAATTTGAAAGACAAAGGGGTGGGGGAGGGGAAGCATTGATGTCATAGCCCTGAAAACAATGGCTGGTAGAAGGAGGAGGCGGAACCATGAGGGAGCTGGGGGAGGATACCCCTTTGTCTTTCAAATTGTTGGTAATGCTTCCCCTCCCCCACCCCTTTGTCTTTCAAATTACTGGTCTATCAACTGAAGCTACAAGCATTCTTCAAATCCTTCCCCATCTTTCATTCTTCAGTCCTGACGAAGGGTTCGGGCCTAAAATGTCAACTCATCGTTTCTGACTGATGCTGCCCGACCTGCTGAGTTCATCCAGCGTACTGAAAGTGTTGTTTTGCTCTTTTACAGCATCTGCAGATTATTTTGTGTTTGCTGTAAAAAAGTAATGTCCACTTTTCCTGTAATTCCTGGATTCATCGGTGTAGTGGGCACAAATCCCTTTGCCTTTGAGTCAGGCTGTAGTGTTAGGTACAACAGCAAACTGCACTAGCAGTGGAAGACATTGTACTTCACCGCAACATGTTTTGGCCGAGTCTCCATCGGAATTAATAATCTGAATGGTTAATCCAAGTTTAAAATTTCTTCGAAGGGAAGAAAATAAGATTTATTTATTGTTCATCCAGGAATTGCCATATTACCACTTTGATACTTCATAACAAAAAAAATACAAAATGCTGGAAATTTTCAACCAGTCAGGCAAAAGCCGTGGGAGAAGCCTATCATTAGAACTCATTGGTAATTAACCAGCAGACGGTGGCAGATCAGTGGGATTCACTGCCACAGACAGCTGATAAGACCAAACCACTGGGTATATTTAAAGCAGAGGCTGATAGTTTCTTGATTAATAAGGGTGTCAAAGGTTACAGGGGAAGGCAGGAGAATGAAGTTGAGAGGGATAATAAATCGGTCATGATGGTATGCCACAGCAGACTCAATGGGCCAAATGGCCTAATTTTGCTCGTATGTCATAAGGTAATGCTAAATGTTTCCTCCCTACAGATGCTGTTTACCAGCACTTTCAGTTTTTATTTAATATCTTCAGCATCTGTAGTATTTGTACATGTAAACACTTGCGCATTTTCCAGACATTGTCCTCCTTAATTCTTCAGCAGAGGACACTGGATTGCTTTCACTTTATTACTGGCAACCCCTTCAGTACCTTGTAGCTTCTGATATCTGAGGATCAATTCTGGCAGCTTCATTTAATTGAATTGACTCATTCCTGCCAATATTGGCTTCTGAAGCTGACCTGGATCTGTAATGTATTTAAAAGTAATACTCTCTAATGCATTGGGCCAAGAATTTTCAATAATCAGTATGATAGCTTTACCCATTCTGGACCAAGCAAACCACTGAGACCAAAGGCAATAAATGCTGATCAAACTGGCCCCCACGATTTAACAAAACACAGTTGAAGCAATTATTTAAATGAGAGGTCTTGTTGTATTCCAAGCCAAAACTTGCTGAAATTAAATTAGATACGCTTGAGTTTATGCTTCTGTAACATTTCTCATTACCTGAGACATCCAAATTCAAAACTTGTGACAATAGTCTTAGCCAGAAAGCAGAGCTTTACAGTGTGATAGATTGTCACATAATATTGTTATGTTTTGTAACTCCAAAACTAATTGAAAGAAAACCACAGGAGCCTGGAAAAATGTATCTACCTCGTTTTTCTTTAATGAGGCTCTCACATATGCCATTCACATACATCTAACCCGTAATGAATTATTTAAACAACAAAGAATGCTTAACCAATATATTTACAATATTATTGAAATATTAAATACACAACTACCCATTATCTAACTTGTTTCTAATGTTAATTTTGTTACAGGTCCCAAGACCATTGGCTTTTGACTCTGGAAAATGTTAAATATACAACATTAAAAAACAGCATTCATTCACTCCGTAGTAAATAGATGATTTGATTGACATGTAACTTGTGTTTAATCATATAATTTTGGTACTTGTGGGATTATTTTCATAAATTTTTCAAGTTCAATGCATTACCTCTTCATAAATAAAAAGCAAGTAGCTTCTAGCTTTGCTGACTTTACTGAAGTAACTGGTCTTGTTAACTCTGGAATAGAGAGTACAAAAACCAATAAAGGAATGGTTATTAGATAAAGCAAAGTAGCAGTCATTTGCAGGCAAGATCAGAATCAGGTTTAATATCACCGGCATATTTTGGGGAATTTGTTAACTTTGCAGCAGCAGTACAATGTAATACAGTGATGATAAATATAGGGGAAAACTGAATTACATTAAGTATATATGTATAATAAATAGTTAAATTAAGATGTGCAAAAACTACTTATTTTTTAAATAAGTATTGAGGTAGTGTTCATAGGTTCAATGTCTCAATTTAGAAATCAGATGGCAGAGGGGAAGAAACTGTTCTTGAATCACTGAGTGTGTGCCTTCAGGCTTCTGTACCTCCTTCCTGATGGTAACAATGGGAACAAGGCATGACCTGGGTGGGGGTTTTATTTATTTTTGTGAGATACAGGCCCTTCTGGCCCACCAAGCCGCACCGCCCAGCAACCTACCTATATTCAACACTAGCTTAATCACTGGACAATTTACAATGACTAGTTAACCTACCAACTGGCACATCTTTGGACTGTGGGAGGAAACTGGAATGCCTGGAGGAAACCCATGTGGTCACAGGGAGAAAGTACAAACTCCTTACAGATGGCGTTGGAATTGAACTCTGACTCCCCGAGCTGTTTTATTTGATCATGTCAACAATCTGAAATACTGAAGGCTTTTTGGAAATTTTGAGCTTTAAGGGAGGTTCCAATTAAGCTGCATGAGAAGAGTAGGGATGTTACTTACTGAAGCCCATTATCCTTACTGGGGCATAGGCTGCTGACAGCAGCTTGAGAGAGTCCTCTGTCCTGGGCCAGTCTTTCAGGCTGTTCACAGGTGTAGCCCATCTTCTTGCAGTATCCTTCCTTTCCCAGGGGTGAGTCTTCGGAGCTCCTGCTGCCATTTCTGTAGCACTTGATTTTTATGGGATGGTCTTGATCGTCCCATGCCCAACCCCCCTCCTGCAGCTGGCCTGGGACTGTCTATGGTGAAGTTAGGTAGATTATATACGTTTAGCGAAAGATAAAAAAAATTAGCCTGAATCACATTGGATTCATTGACCACTGACCATAACCAGCAATTTGCATCCATTTGTAACATAACAAATGGATGCAAAATTCTTTTAAGTTCCTCTGTGTTATTATTTACTTAGGAGTTTGTGAAGATTCAGCGTGACATCTAAAACTTTGACAAACTTCTGTAGATGTGTAGTGGAGAGTATATTGACTGGCTGCATCACAGCCTGGTATGGAAAAACCAATGCTCTTGAACAATCCTATTTTTAAAAAAAACAGTGGGTATGGCCCAGTCCATCATGGGTAAAGCCCTCCCAATAGCTGAGCACATCTACATTGTTGCAGCAATCTAACGTCGAGGACCCCCACCACTCAGGACATGCCCTCTTCTTGCTGCTGCCACGGGAAGAAAATACAGGAGCCTGAGGTCTCACTCCATCAGGTTCAGGAACAGTTATTACTTCCGGACCATCAGGTTCAGGAACAGTTATTACTTCCCGACCATCAGGCAGTTGAACCTGAAGGGATAATTTCACTTGTCCCACCATTGAAATGTTCCCATAACCAATGGACACACTTTCAGGGACTTTTCATCTCATGTTCTCAATATTTATTGCTTATTTATTATTATTATTTCTTTTTGTACTTACTCACTTTGCTGACCTTTACACACTGATTGAACACCCAAGTTGATACCATCTTTCATTGATTCCATTATGGTTATTATTCTATAAATTTATTGATTATGCCCACAGAAAATGAATCTCTTGGTTGTAGATGGTGACATATATGTTCTTTGATAATAAACTTAGTTTGACCTTTGTGAACAAAAGATCCCATCCTATGGGAGTCCAGTGGAAAAAAAAACTTTCATAAAGCTGTAGAATCATTGATGCACACTCAATGACAGTATTTAAAAGAGATGAAAATAAATAATTCATAGAGAAGTGAATAAGTAAAGAGAAATTTTTCAGAGATAATTGGGAATAGAGTGTGGAGAATGGAATAAATGGATAGGTCTATCAAGTGAGTTGGCAGACATCCTGATCCAACCAGCTTCCTTTTGTTTGATGATTGCCTAGAGCAGGGTTTGCAGCCTGGGATCTAAGGACCCTTAATGGGCCATGGCATAAAAAAAGTTTGAGAATGAGCGACGATAAACCTGATTCTGATACAGGTCTCTATTATGGACTGAATGGGAAGGGGAGAAGGGAGAGGGAAGAGAGTGGGAAACACCAGAGAGACATTATTTAATGATCAAAAATTTAACTCAATTTCAATCTGTTTAATTGTCATTCTACTATACATGAATACAGGCAAATGAGACATTGTTACTCTGGGGTCAAGGTACAAAACACAGTACCAACAGTCACACATAGCACATATAAGATAGAAAGATACGGCCACACAATAAAATAGTCCAAATTCAACCATCCAGTACCACTGAAATCTGCAGATGACCATAACAGATCTTTCTTCTGCTGAGCGAACTGGGTGGGCAGGTCTTACTCCAGCCTGGACACTGCACCACACAGCCCTGATGACAAACCAATGTATGGTGAAGAAACCACAACAGCACCTCTTTTTGCCTCAGAGGGTTGAGGAAGTTTGGTATGGGCCCCTAAATCCTAAGAACATTCTACAGTGGTACAATTGAGAGCATCCTGACTGGCTGCATCACTGCCTGGTATGGGACCTGTACCTCCCTCAATCACAGGACTCTGCAGAGAGTGGTGCAGACAGCCCAGCGCATCCGTAGTGTGAACTTCCCACTATTCAGGACATTGATAAAGACAGGTATATAAAAAGTGCCCGAAGGGTCATCGGGAACCCGAGTAACCCCACCAAACTGTTCCAGCTGCTACCATCTGGGAAACGGTACCGCAGCATAAAAGCCGGGACCAACAGGCCATCAGCTTGATTAATTCATGCTGATACAATTGTATTTCTATGCTATATTGACTGTCCTGTTATACATACTATTTATTACAAATTGAATTGAATATTGCACATTTAGATGGAGATGTAACGTAAAGACTTTTACTCCTCATGTATATGAAGGACGTAAGTAATGAAGTCAAGTCCATGGTCTGGAGTCAAATGACTTTGCCTGCTTTCTCAGGGCTGGGTGTGTTTGCACCCATGCCACCACTGACCCTGGCACTCCTCTGACACCTGTCCACACCCATCATGCGGCGCTCCACCCTCATCATCTCCAACATCCTTCTCTCCCTCCAGGTTTACAAATTTTCTCTTCATTCCACGTATGCAAATACAGTACTGTCCAAATGTCTTGGGCACACTAACTATTTATGTGTGCCTAAGACTTTTGCACAGTATTGCATTATTTATCCAGATTTTATTTTGATGGGTTGTACTTCGTGGCCTTCATATCAAATACTGAAGATGTTGATAGATATTTCTGGCTTGGATCAAATAATTGTCTAATTGCCTATAAATTTATGTTGGTTAATGGCATCTTTATGTCGGCTCTTGCTCCAATCGGTGAATCAGCACATTCCTCCATTTGTTTCCTGTTCCTGTATCACAAAACAACGTCACATATCCTTGAGTCTGGCTTGCATTTGATAAAGAAAGCAGGGAACAAATTTTCTTTGTTTCCATACTGGTTCATTTGTGATCACTTGCAAATGTGAGATAGCAATAGGTAGTAGCAATAGGCTATAGCACATGCTTACGAGTTTTCAAATTGTTCTAAGCTTTAAACGTTTGACTTGCTGCACTGTAGCTATGTGGCTATCAACTCTTCCCTATTACTAACATCCCATTATGATCTGAGAAAGGTGTTGAGTGACAGATGCTGAACAAAAATGGCAGTTTGTTGCATGCACATATTGACAAATAAGATGCAGTTATAATCATTCACACGGGTCTTATGCAAGTCTTTTTGTAGCATACTGTACATACAGTACTGTGCAAAAGTCTTAGGCACACATATAGCTGGGGTGTTTATTACTTTTGCACAGGACTGTAATAATTTTATGTATTGCACTGTACTGCTTTGGCAAAAAAAAACAAATTTCATGATTTATGTGAGTGATGATGAACCTGATTCTGATATGGTTTTCTGTTGTGGACTGACAGTGGGAATGAGGCAGGGAGAAGGGAATCATGGTTTGGAAAAGGGAGAGAGCAGGGAGCACCAGAGAGACATTCTGTAATGATTGATAAACCAATTATTTAGAAACAAATGACCTTGCCTGGTGTCTCAGTGTTGGGTGTGTCTGAACCTGCACCACCCTCCCCCACCCCCGGCATGACTTCTCTGCCACCCGTCCCACCCCCTCAGCATTCCCAACATCTTTTGCTCCCGCCAGATTTACAAACTCACTCCCCACTCCAGGTTGACAAACACCATACTGTGCAGCAGTCCTTGTTTTATTTTGAGCTACAGAGCTTTCGACCCAAAGAGTCCACTGCCTAGCAACCCACTTACTTAACCCTAGCCTAATCACAGGACAATTTACAATGACCAATTAACCTTCTAAATGGTATGCCCTTTAGACTATGGGAGGAAACAGGAGTACCCGGTGGAAATCCATGTGGTTCATGGGGAGAACTCACAAACTCCTTACAGACAGCACCAGAAATTAATTCCAAACTGCAGAATGTCCCAACCTGTAGCAGCATCGTGTTAACTGCTACGCTACCGTGGCACCTATAAGACCATAAGACAAAGGAGCAGAAGTCAGCCATTCGGCCCATCGAGTCTGCTCCACCATTTTATCAGGGGCTGATCCATTCTCCCATTTAGTCCCACTCCCCCGCCTTCTCACCATAACCTTTGATGCCCTGGCTACTCAGATACCTATAAATCTCTGCCTTAAATACACCCAATGACTTGGCCTCCACAGGAGTGTTTTCTCACTCTTTGTCCGGTACATCAATGGCTGAATTGGTGCTGCCTCCTGTACCCATGCAAAACTCAACATTTTAATTACTATTTTCACACTCTATCCTCACCTCAGGAACTGATTCAGGTTTAATATCACCAGCATAGGTTGTGAACCATATTTCATGTCACATGCCAGTGATAGTAAATCTGATTCTGATAATGCAATACATAGTAAAATTTTTAAAAACTATAAATTACAATAAGAATGTATTTTAAAGATAAGTAGTGCAAAAAGAGAAGGGAAAATACTGATGTTCATGGGTTCATTGTCTGTTCTGAAAACTGAAGGCAGAGGGGAAGAAGATGTTACTGAAACTTTGTGCGTGTCCTCAGGCTCTTGTACCTCCCCCTTGATGGTAGCAATGAGAAGAGGGCACGCCCTGGGTGATGGGGGTTCTTCGTAATGGATGCCGCCTTTTTGAGGCATCACCTTTTGAAGATGTCCTGGATGCTGAGGAGGCTGCTACCCATGATGGAGCTGGTCCTAGTGTACCAGATGGTGATGCAACCAGTTAGAATGCTCTCTGTGGTACATCTGTAGAAATTTGTGAGTGTCCTTGGTGACATACCAATTCTCCTCAAACTTCTAATGAAATACAGCTACTGTGGTGCCTTCTTTGTAATTGCGTCAGCATGTTGGGCCCAGGATAGATCCTCAGAGATGGTGACACCCAGGAGTTTGAAACTGCTCACCCTTTCCATTTCTGATCCCTTGCTGAGGACCGGTGTGTGTTCTATTGACTTCCCTTCTTGAAGTTCACCATCAATATTTTGGTCTTACCGACACTGAGTGCAAGTTTGTTGCTGCGACACAACTCAACCAGTTGATTTATCTTGCTCCTGTATGCCTCCTTGTTGCCATCCGCAATTCTGCCAACAATAGTTGTGTTTTTGATATATTTATAAATGGAATTTGAGATATACCAAGCCACACACTCATGAGTGTAGAGAGAGTAGAGTAGTGGGCTAAGCACACAGCAGTGAGGTGCGCAAGTATTGATTGTCAGCGAGGAGGAGATGTTATTTCCGATCCGCACAGATTGTGGTCTCTTCATGAAGAAGCCGAGGATCCAGTTGCAGCGGCCCAGGTTCTGGGGATGCTTGGTTAGAACTGAGGGTATGATTGCGTTGAAAGCTGAGCTGGTGTCAATAAGCAGCAGCCTGACATAAGTATTACTATTGTCAGATGATCCAGGGCCGAGAGGAGAGCCAGGCGATTGCATTTACTGTAGACCTATTGTGGTGAATTGTAGCTGGTCCAGGTCCTTGCTTAACCAGGAGCTGATTCTAGCCATGAGCAACCTCTCAAAGCTCTTCATCACAGCAGATGTGAGTGCCGCTGGGTGAAAGTCATTGAGGCAGCTCACCTTAATCTTCTTGGGAACTGGTATGATCATTACCCGTTTGAAGCATGTCGAACCTCTGACTACACCGGTGAATGATTGAAGATGTCCTTGAACACTCCCACCAGTTGGTTGGCACAGGTTTTCAGAGCCTACACCATCGGGGCCTGACATGTTGAAGGATGTTCTGATGTTGGTTGCTGAGACAGAGATGACTGGGTCACCGGATGCTGCAGTGTGTTGGCTCCTCTGGTTCCTCAGCCGATATGTTGGTGATAGCTGTTCAGAAACTTCTTCAAGCTGGCCTCATTGAAATCTCCCGCAATGATACGGATGGCATCAGGGTGCAAAGTTTTATACCTGCTGATTATGTTGCTTGGCTCCTGAAGAGCCTGGCTGATGTTGGCCTGAGGTGGAATGTACACTGCTACCAGGATGATGATGGAAAACTCCCTTGGCAGATAAAATGGATGGCCTTTGACTGCTAGAAGTTCCAGGTAAGGTGAGCAGAACTGAGACAGAGCCGCCACATTTGTGCACCATGATGAGTTAATCAGAAAGTATGCTCCACCTCCTCTGCCTTTAAAAGAGAGCTTCCTGTCTTTGCCGAGAATGGTGAAGTCATCAAGCTGCAGCACTGCATTTGAAATAGCATGGGTAAGCCATGTTTCCATGAAGCAATGTACACAGCAGTCCCTGATGTCCTCTGATACAGCAATCTTGCTCCGAGGTCTTAAAATTTTATTTTCTAGAGACTGTACATTCGCCAGCAGGATAGTTGGGAGTGGAAGTCTGAAGCCTCTGCATTTTAGTCAAACTTGTGGACCTCCACAAAGTCCCCACTTCCACTTTCTTAAAAGGGATCCGAGTCTGCCATCCGAGGTTCATTGATTTGAGTATCGACCAATTTTTTCAAACAACTTAAAACAATGCTGTTTACTGAAGTACCCATGGCTGCGACTGTGGATTTCATCTGTAGTATTCCTAAGCAAGAATATTTGATGATTCTCATTGGAGCTGCATGCAAAGAGTTGCCACTTAATGGCTCCATCATAGAACACCTTCACTTGGTCAATCTCTGACTTTTTCCCTTCCTTTTCTGTCTCCCTCTTTCTCTGTCTCAGGCTAGCTAATCACATCCCCTACAAGCTTACTGACTCCCACAGCTATCCCAACTATTTTTTTGTGGCTCACCATGTTCCTGTAAAGAGATTTTTAAAAATTAACTTTATTGGTCCCAGGTAGATTGAAACATACAGTGAAATGCACAATTCGCATAAAATCAAATCAGCGAGGATTGTGCTGGGCATCCTGCAGGTGTCCCCATGCTTCTGACACCAAAATAGCATGCCACAGCTCACGAACCCTAACACGTATGACTTTGCAATGTGGGAAGAAACTGGAGCCATCTGATGAAAACTCATGGGGTCATGGGGAGAACATATAAACTCCTTACAGACAGTGGTGGGAATTGAACCCCTGATCAGTGATCCCTGGTGCTGAAAAGTGATGCTCCCACCACTAAGCTACTGTGCTCCCTCTATTACATTCCCCCACTTCTGCCACCTTCACACACATGCCTCTGAGATGCTTTCCTTCTTCCTGAACCACAGCTTCATCTCCTACCATTGGCAACAAAGCCTCTGACTGTATCCCATCTGTTTCCCACACCTCTGCTCTCACCCTCTCACCTCCAGGACAGAACTCTCCTTCCGCCCAACCAGCCTCAGCACCGAACAGATGATTATCCACTATTTCCACGAATTTCAACGACGTTCCACTACCAGGCACATCTTCCCTTTCCAGCATTTCACAGGATCATTTTCTTCATGGCTGTCTGGTCCACTTTTCCATTCCCACCAACTGTACCCCCACCCTTCTTGCAATGCTTTGCCTTGCACCTGCAGGGAATGCAGCACTTGTTCTGTCACCTTTTTGCTTCCCATCATCTGAAGATCCAAATAATCTGTTCAAGTTATACAGCAACATGCAAAAAATGCTGAAGGAACTCAGCAGGCCAGGCAGCATCTTTGGAAAAGTGTACCGTCAATGTTTCGGGCTAAGACCCTTCATCAGGAAAAGTGAGTCCATAGGTTGTGGAATCAGATCAGCACTGAGATGAGAGAGGTTATCCATGCTGGTTCAGGAGCCTGATGGACGAAGGGTAATAACTATTCCTGAACTGGATGGTGTGGGACCTAAGGCTTCCATACCTCCTTCCCAATGGCAGCAACAAGAGGAGAGCATGGCCTGGATGATTAATAGAGAAAGGGTTGCAAAACACCCACATTTCTGCTGCCTTCTTGCTGATGACTTAGCCGTCATGTGTTTTATAACGGTGCTATTTGCATATCATATTGATACAGTATCATTGGAATAAAATGGAATGGATTATCTTGCAAATGTTTTCTCTGATTTCAGTCACCAATCAATACAATTTCTGGCCAGCACCAGTTTCACAATCCATTTCTCTGATAATTCTTAATAGAATGCATGCTAGGGCAATCATCTTTTCCTTTTAAGTAGATGTGCTTTCTCAAACATATGTTGGTTTCAATTCAATTATAAAACCATGACAACAGCAAGTGTTATTGGCAAATGTGAAGACGGCATACCCAGAGCCAATTTCTCTAGTGTCTCCAGTGCCCAGCTGTAAAAACAGGTACATTTTTAATGTTTGTACTGATGCCATACACCTTCAAGACCAATGTAAAACCAAAGGCTCTCATGAGTGCTGTTTGTAGATGGCCCTCACTGACGCAACTTTGAAATAACTTGGAACACCATTTTGTCTTTGTGTGTAATTTATGTTAATATGTTTTTCATGTGAATGCTGCTTATATGATGCTATGTGCCTGTGATGTAAGATTTTCATTCCACCTGTGCACCATGTACCTTTAACCCCTTTTCTGGTTAGGAATGGTGATGAATCGTTCGTTATGTGCTGTATCGTATGACGTGGGTGATTAAGGTCTTTCCATGACCATGATTGCCCATGGCAAAATTTTCCACAGAAGTGGTTTGCCATTGCTGCCTTCTGGGCAGTGTCTTTACAAAACAGGTGACCCCCCCCCCAACCCACCCCGCTCCCCAGCCATTATCAGTTCTCTTCAGAGATTGTCTGCCTGGCATCAATGGTCGCATAACCAGGACTTGTGATATGCCCCAGCTGCTCGTACGACCATCCACCACCTGCTCCCATGGCTTCACGTGACTGTAATCGGGGGTGGGGGGAGGGGGTGGTTGCTAAGCAGGCGCTATGGTGCTTGTCAGAAATGAGGATACAGTTTTACTACTAAAAAGAACAAGGGTGTGAGACAGCACAATATTGTAGTGGTTAGCGTAATGCCTTAGAGAGCCAGTGTTTGAGGGTTCCGTTCTCACCACTGTCTGTAGGAAGGTTGTACATTCTCCCTGTGACCCCATGGATAGCCTCGGGGTGCTCCAATTTCCTCCCACATTCCAAAGACATAGAGTTAGGGTTAGTGAGTTGTGGGCATGCTATATTGGCACTCCTCCAAGAGGACCACAGGCTTGTCATAAGCTTGTGTGCCTCAATGACCTGGAGGGCTATGTTGTCTGGAGTCAGGGCCTTGTGCTTTGATGCTTGGTAGGGTCACCCATGCCAAACAGGTCAAAGGGTAGAGGTCAGACTAAGAGTGGTTCACCTATCCTCCAGGTTCGGGGGTTTTATTCCTGGGATATTTGAAACTGGACACCAGGCAGCAAACTAAAAGGAAAAGCAGCTGCAGTTTCTAAACTAACCAATCACAACAGAAGCAACTTTCAAGAGACAGATTAAGCCACAATACACTTCACCCCTCAAAAGCTGCGAATGTGATGATCCAACCCTCAGACTAGTATGACTCTTATGAACTCCCAGCTAAGCTACATACAAAATACAAACATAATACTGAGTACTGTAAACCCTATAATCACCTCTCAGTATACTACAGTAGTTCGCCATCCTCCCTGTGCCCCAAAAGGCTAGCGGCCCCACCCCGGAGTGTAACAGCTAATGAGCTGGTCTCCCTCTTGGCCTTAAACACTGACTCTCAGGAGTGATCAGCCAGGTGAGCAATGTTCTCCAACCCATCGAAAATGTAGGTGCAACATTCCCAACCAGTAACACCTTCGTTTGTGAGCAGGTAAACCAAGTTAATCAAAATCATTTCCCAGGAAAGGCAGGCCGTATCATGCTGAGAAAGGCTATCATTCAAAAACTTCCTTTGTAATAGCCCTCCAATTGACCAGCATGGACAAGGTGCTCATCCAGGGCACTGGGGTGGAATACATATGGCACCACATATCAACGGCACCACCCTGTGGGAACCACACATAGGCCTAGGAACTGCCACTCAGCATCCTACAAGTATCCAGCTTCACAACACCATTTGGCATGGACACAGCCATCCCAGGGTACTACTCCTGCTCACAGTTGCCATCCACCTTGCTCAACACCTGTACTCAACATACCACCTACACCAACACTGTCAGGTGGGGAAATCACTTTAAGAGTCCGGACCTTCCAATTAAACGAGTGGTAGATTGGGAAATACCAGCCCTTAAAGCACTCATGCCATCAGGGCTATTAAGGCTCAAGTCCCTTAAGGTTGTTGCCATACACAGGGTCAAGGTTGACTGGAATTGACTAGCCCTCCCAGCTCCCCCAAAACAGAATGCTAAGCACAAGAAGGCAGATAATTTCCCCCAGTAGTCTTTTCCTTGTGAAAGGGATCAATATCAGTGGCATCCCTCCTGCGATGTAGTGAGGAGTCCTTTTTCAAGTGCAGCAATCTGACCCATTGGTCCAGTGTGCAAATTCAAATTCCAGCCCCAGGAATGTATCGCAGGATGTCCCACCACAAATCAGCACCCGCCACTTTGACATTCTGCAATGCAGGGAGATGCAAATGCACCTGCTCCCAAATAGTTTCTGGGTATTTAGAAACCAAAAACAGCAGAACTACTGGAATTGCTCCCCAAATGCTTATGTCCCTCTGAAAGATGGGCATCTCATATCCGGTATAAGGTTGCCCAAATTTCTACCCCACCAACTCAAATTTCATATGGTCAGTATGGAATGTGAGTCATCCCTAAAACTAATTGCAAGGGAGAACAAGTAACAAAGCACAATGTAACAAATTAAGACACAATAAGCACACAACATATTTTTGTAACTAAATAAGGAACAAAGTAACTGACAGAAAAACACAGGAAACAAAGTAACAGATTAGAACACAAAATGCAAAACCCAGGCTATACTTCTCTTCTTTAAAACTTCGTATAGCACTCCAAAAACTCAAAGTAGCCACAAGCACACTTATCGGAGAACCACTGAGAAGGACAAAGCAACTAGGTGGGTCCCAACACATTCATAGTCTCTTAAAGGCAAAGTCCTCACACACAAGTAAACTGATGCTTGTGGCCACACCTCAAGTCTCTCTGCATCCAAAACATTCACACTGTATTTACAGGGAAGAGGGATGCATGTCAAATGACCCCTCCCCCCGCAACAATGAGGTCTGAATGTGCTAGCCACCTACTGATTGCCACTGCCGCTGGACATTAGCCACGGCCCTTTGTAGGGGATCCTGAATGGAATGAGAGGAATCTGATAGGAGACTAAAGGAGCCCTTAAAGGTAGTGGACTTGTAGAATGACCCTCCCCTCTCAACAATCTCCCCTTTTTGCTTCTCCTGATGGTACTTCCTCCATAGAGGGTGGGAGTATTTACCTGCCCCTCTGGGACCCCAGCTTTGAGCAACACTAACAACATTTCTTTACAGGGTATGTGGGATCCCCCACTCCCTGTCTGCCGATCTAACTTCCGTACCTGGCTACGCGCACCCTGGTCTACATACTGCAAACCCTGTAGTAATTGATTCACTGTACTTATAGGACTCCTGAGAAAAGGTCAACAGCTGGTGCTCTTAAAGACAGCCCCTCCCCTTTTATTGGAGAAGCCACTGCCATTACCATATGTCGTATCATTCCAGAAGTTAATTCCACATCCTCTGGCGACCTACCACTATCACGGTATAATTCTGTGATAAGAGCTCACTGGCAGAGAACTTCAGTGCCCCCCCCTTTTAAATTCCATTCCGTAAGAGAATGATGCTAGAATTTAACCACAGCCATTACGCGATTCGAGAGTGATGCGTTATGCTTGGGGGAAGCAAGCAGCGTCCCCAGGGTGTTACTGATCTCGTGTTGGGATGATAGGCTCCCTACGGCACCCATCTCTCTGTTAGATAGGATCACTCTGGAAACAAACCCCCCCCCCCATCCCATTTCCTCAATATCATGCCCCAGCCTGTCCCTGTCTCCGTCCCCTAAACTCGCTAATTCCTTAGTGGAGAATTCCCCAACCTCTGTTGTCTTGAAGAGGCCCATTACACCATCCCCCACACATTCCTGATCCTACACCTCCCCCTCCTGAGAGGAAGAAGTCACAGGCAATGCCCCCCCCCCCATGGCAGGTGTGGGAACGCGTGATCACTGGCCTGGACCACACTGTTTCAGATATGCAGGGGTGAGGGTGATCACTTTGAGGATTAAACCGAGGGGTCCACATAGCCCTCTCACCTTAATTTTCATCATCCAGCCAGACTTCCCCATCTCCCAGCCCCACAGTAGGATCACCCCCCGCCTCATTAAAGCTTGTTCTTTAACAGGGTTGGACTGCTAACCTACAAGCTAACTCTGTATTCTTATCCTCTATCTTTGTAGCTTGAGTCTGAGCCATCAATACTGATTCTCTTAGAATAATACAGCACTGACTGAGATTTTCCAATTCATTCTTAAGACTCACTGTCATTTTACAATCATGCCTTCCAATCACTGCAAACAACCAGAAAGCATCCTGCCAGCTATCCTTTCTCCTGGGAAAACCTAATGATTTACATATGGAAACCATTTCAACCCTGGCAAAATCTAACTGGTCTGACCATCTATTGGCATTCCATAACCCCATCAATAGGTTAGTGATACTTCCAAAGTCTGCACTATTATCCGTCCACCCTGGGATTCTGCATCTCTCATATAGAGGGGCTTGGGTCCTCATTTTTAAATAACCTTTTAAAGAAATGCAATTTGCTCAAAAAGCCAAACCCTGCTCGCAGCACCAAAATGTAACATTGAATCAGGTTCACAGGTCTGGTGAATGAGACAGAAAACACTAAATGCGAATAAGTATATTAATCATTTATTTACAAACAGTAAAGATTCAACAGAACATTCATGTTCGCCAAGTTACAGACGCTACAAAGCTGAATATTCAACAAACATACTTAGTTAAAAGCTCACACAGAGCATACCTTCCCAATGGCTATGTGCACCACTTGCCTTAAACAAAAGGAGAGAGAGCTCGCCCCTTCCACATACTATTTTATACCTGAGATATTTGAAATGGGACATCAAGCAGCTAACCACTGGGAAAAGCAGCTGCAGTTTCTAAGCTGATCAATCACAACAGAAGTGAAAAATAAGCCATGGTCCTGACATGACAATTGCTCGTTAACACGACCAACACATTTCATTGTAGGTTTCTTTGTGCCTATGTAGATGTGATCAATAAAGCTAATCTTTAAGACTAAAAGGTATCAGGGTAAAAATATCATCTTGCTTGATTTGGATTGATTCTACTGGGGGCCTGTGGGTTAGGATCATGGCTTTCATGACATCCTTGTTCTTTCAACTGGCCATGTCCTGACTATTGTATTTCATTGGGTGTGGAAAAGTTAATGCCAAAGCATCCAAGTTACTATGAACAACATTCAAGTTTGTTGCTGTTCAGATTTTTGATCAGGTCCTGAACATTGTACAGCAGTACCTGGGTTACACAGGAGTTCCTGAGAACTACCTATAAGTCGGAAATGGCTACTTTCAATAGGAACCAATATTGTATTGCTCTGGTTACATTTGCTTTAACTCTTTTGTTTCAATGAATATATAGGAGCCATGCATCTGTTCTCTATCTGCATTGCACTGTGTGTTGCATGTTTATTATAGTAACTAGTCACGTGAGTAGAGGTGTGGTAAAAGCAAAGGGAATAAGTCACGTATTCTTGCTTATCTTGTGGCAGTTTGTAGCTTAGGACTGGCAGATGTTTTATCTTTTGCTGACAGTTCAATAAATTTCACTTGGCTACACCTAATTTTCATCGCTTCAAGATTATACGCTTGCTAATTGCTAACAAAGGATTCGACTTTCGGAGCAATCATCAGAGCTGTGGTTGTATCGCGCAAGTGTAACAAATCCATAGGATTGAAGGTAGTAGCAATGTTTTGGTTTGGTTTTGCCGCTACAGAATAATTACCCATAGTTAAACTAATGGAGCACATACCATGTGAAGTCATTAATGAATACCATGAAACATTATTACTAGCTTGAAAATCCTTTAAAACTGTATAGGAGAATTTGTTTAATTTAGATTTCATAGGTCAGGACATTTGAAATCTGTGGAGTGTTTCCTTAAATGTGGGATGATGAGACCATAAGACATAGAAGTAGAATTGGGCCATTCAGCCCCTTGAGTCTGCTCTGCCATTCCAACATGGCTGCTTTAATATCCCTCTCAATGCCATTCTCTTGCCTTATCCCTGTAACCTTTGATGCCCTTAGTAATAAAGAATCTATCATTCTCCGCTTTAAATATACCCAATGAGTTTGCCTCCACAGCTGTCTGTGACAATAAATGCCACATATCACCACCCTCTGGCTAGAGAAATTCCTCCTCATCTTTATTCTAAAACATTTTTATACCATGGAGTCTTACCTTTAACTGAAGGGTTCTTGGGCTCCAGGTTGGGAACCTCTGCTCTAAAGGGACAGCCTCAGAATAGAAGGATGTGTTCGTAGGTCCTAAACACCCCCACCAAAGGAGACATTCTCTCCATGACCACCCTATCTAGGCCTTTTAATATTCTATATTAACTTATTTTTTATTCTTTCTACTTCTCTTCTAATATTTATATCTGTGCACTTGTAATGCTAATATGACACTGCAATTTCCTTTGGAATCAATAAAGTATCCGTCTAGCTAGATTGTGTATTTAAATGAAATACAGTACAAATTAGAACACTTCCAATACTACTGCAGTACTATAAAACTGAGTATTAATTTTTAATTGTTATCAATGATGGAATCCATCCAGTGTACACTGCCATGTTCTCTTGATTGACTGTAAATGAACAAAGTCAGCGCAGACACCTAGTGCAGATAATGGACTGCTTCATACAATGCTATTGATGATTGCGCCCTCCAAATCCTCATTTTCACTAAAACATTCAAGATGATTGCCAATACCTTCAACTTCTTCGTAGGTCCTAACTTGTTGAAGTAATGAAATGATTTCATTTTCACTCGTGGCTATTTCTTGCAAATCCAAGTCTCGAATGCTCGAACTGCAGTAAGTAAAACAGTTCTGAATTGTCTTACTGTTTATTTCTCACCATCTATCAAACACAAGCAACTGATGCTATTTAAGACCATAAGACAAAGGAGCAGAAGTAGGCCATTCGGCCCATCGAGTCTGCTCCGCCATTTTATCATGAGCTGCTCTAAGCTTAGTGAAGTGTCCAACAGCCATGCAAGTGCACACAACTGACATTAATTAGAAACTGTTCAGCAACTGTCTCCTGTCCCAATTAAGCTGCATAGAGCTCAAAGTAAACAAAGGGAATCCTGGCTACTTTCTCAATTAGTTTTTTTTTCTTTTAAGAATAGACCCAAATATGTGGCTGTGCCAGTTAATCAATGGCCCGATTAACCAGAATCCACTGTATTTCCAGAACTGATTTTCTTTAACATTGGATCTAGTTTATGACTGACTCTTCATTTAAGATCAGATCCTGGCTGCACTACATACAAAACTGCTGCACAATCTTCCAATAAGTTGCACCATCAAGTTGAATCGATATTCTCCTTTGTGTGTAAATGTGGAACAGAAGAACTATTATTTAAAACTTCTACAAGACTGAGAAAAGACCAATTGTTCTGCTATTTCCACCTCAGTCTGTGCAGCTTGAAGTTTTGGACTCTTAAGATACTACACACATCATTTGCATTAAATTTAATCTTGCAGTCTCAAGTCTTAGAGCATTTTTATAGCTTTTACATTTACAGGAATGTTTTAAGCCATCTGGCCCCTCAAACCTGCTCTGCCATTTAACAAGGTATTGGCTAATCTAATTGCAAGCTCAGTTTTGCATTCCTGTCACTATTGGTAACCTTACAACCACTTGCTTATCAGGAATTTGTCTAGCTCTGCCTCAGAGAAATTCAAAGACTCTGCCTCCTTTGAGGAAGAGGAATCCAAAGACTCATGGCCCTTTGAGGAAAAAAGATATAATTTAATTTGTCATAATTTGGAGAGAATGCAGAGGAGATTTACCAGGATGCTGCCTTGATTGTGGAACTCAGAGAGGATTCAAAGCTTTCAAAGGCACATTTAATGTCAGAGAAATGTATATAATATACAAACGTTGTACATCCTGAAATTCTTTTTCTTTGCAACCATCCATGAAAATAGAGGAGTGCCCCAAAGAATGATTGACAGTTAAATGTTAGAACCCCAAACCCCCCCCCAGCTTCCCCCCCCACACACATAAGCAGCAGCAAAGCAATGATCCCCCTTCCCCCACCAGCAAAAAAAGCAATGGCACGCCCCCTCCAAGTACTCAAGCGTGCCACAAAGCATCAATAAAGACACAGACTTGCAGTACCCCAAAGACTACTTGTTCACCTGGTATTCGACATACCACAGGCTCTCTCTCTCTCTCTCTCTCCCTAATAAGGGAAAAGAGGTGTCCCTGTTTCACAGTGAGAGGGGAGACATAACAAACAACTCACTGATTTATGATGTTAAAAGTCTGTTGAGTCGCTTTTTCTGAGCTCTGACAATGTAACCAGGCCCTTCAGCCCATCCAATCTACACAGACCACCAACACTAATTCAGCATCTGTCCTACTTTTTTATTCTCGCCACATTCTCATTAACTCCCCCCTCCCACCCCCAGATCCCACCACTCACATCTACAGTAGAATCAGATCTACTCGGGACATGCGTTGAAGGTGAGGGGGGAGAAAGTTCAAAGGAGATGGGCAGGGCAGTTTTTTTTACAAGGAAAGTGATGGGTTCCTGGAGTGACTGCCACAGGTACTGGTGTAAAATAGATACAACAGTGGTATGAAAGAGGCTCTTAAATAGACACATAAATGTGCTGAGAATGGAGGAATACGGATCATGTGCAGGCAGAAGGGATTTAGTTTAGTTTAACATCAAGTTCAGCACACACACTATGGGCCAAATAGCATCCTCCTGTACTGTGTTATTCCATGTTCTATCAACAACATGGCTGAGGGGACTAAATGATGTATCTCCAACTTTGTAGATGGCATAAAACTAAGTGGGAAGGTGGGAAGGTGGGAAGGTGCATTTGCATAGTTTGTTGTCTCCAGTGCTCCACTTGCTCTTTCACTGATCCCATTTACAGTTACTATTCTATAGATTTGCTCAGCGTGGCTGGAGGAAAAGGAATCTCAGGGTTGTGTGTAGTGACATGTACGTAGTCTGATAATAAACTTAACCTTGAACTTAGAAAAGTGAGGAGGACATGAGGAGGTTCAAAGTGATAAACATAAGCTAAGTGAGAAGGAAACGGTGGGGAAAATGGAACATTTTTTTTAAATAGGCTTACCTTGGTTTAAAAGAAAGAAATGCTGAGCAGTGTTCATATGGTGAAAAGCTGGGATCTATTGTTCAAAAGAACCAGGGTGTCCTTTTGAAAGCAAACATTCAAGTGTAGGAGGAAATTAGACAGACTAATGGAATGTCAACGTTTAATGTGAGAGGATTTGAGTATAAGAGAGCAATATCTTATTACAATTATATAGATCCTTGGTAAGAGCACACCAGGGGTATTGTGAAAGATTTCAGACTCCTACCTAAGAAGGCATGCACTTGCTAAAGTACAAAGATTCACTAGACTGGTTCCAGGCATGATGGGTCTGCCCTCTGAAAAGAGCTCAAGTTGCACAGGTCTTTATTTTCTGGGGCGCAGAAGAATGAGAATAGAATAGAACATTATTGTCAGTGCTCAAAACAACAAGATTGCAGTGCTACTCCAGTCCATGCACATCAAATATTTACAATGCATGCAGTATGACTTAATTTAAAAAATCCCATACTTATGTGCAACAAGTGCCTTCAATAGACCAAACATTCAAAGGCCATTGATAAGCCGGGGTGTAGCATTATTCAGCTGCACAACAGTCCTCAGGAAGAGGCTATTTTTCAGTCTTAATGTCTTGGCTAAGATGTTCCTGTATCTTCTACCAGATGGCAGAAGATTGAACAGACGGTGTCTGGGATGGGATGGGCCTTTGATGATGTTATTAGTGTGCTGTAGGCATCAAGTGTTGTAGGTTGTTGCCAGGTCTGGTAGTTGAGTCCCAATGATGTACTGAGCTATCCTAATCAACCACTGGAGTGCTTTGTGATCTGTCTTGCTGCAGCTAGAGTACCACCACTGTCCTTCCATACGTCAGAATGCTCACATTAATAAAAGTTGGCCAGCAATTTTTGACGCAGATTAGCTCTCCTTAAGCACTTTCAGGTAGTATAGTCGCTGTTATGACTTCCCTTCTATTGTGGTTGAGTTGACAGACTGGGAGAGCTCCTCAGTGAGGTTCATCCCCAAAATTTTGAAACTAGAGACCCTTTCCACTACTTCACCATTTATGAACAGTGAAGACCTCTTGCCTTCCATTTTATCATTTCTTTTGCCTTCTTGAGGTTGAGTGATAGGTTGTGGTTCCTGCACCAATTGGACAGTTTCAGCACCTCCTTTCTATAGACAGATTAGTTATTGTTTGTGATCAAGCCAATCATAGTTGAGTCGTCTGCGAATTTGACGATTGAGTTTGTAGCACGAGTAGGAGTTCAGTCACGGGTGAAGAGAGAGTAGAGAAGTGAACTCAGGACATAGCCCTGTGGGGCACCAGTATTCAGGGCTGGGGGGGGGGCGTGGGTTGATGTGGGCTAGCCTATGAGGAGGTCCAAGATCCAATTACAGGTTGATGTGGTGAGACCTAGATTGAGGAGTCTGACAGTCAGCTTGCTTGGTAGTATGGTGTTAAATACCTCACTGAAACACTCAAAATTCTTGGAGAGCTAGACAAGCTGGATACAGGGTGGATTATATCCCCTGGCAGAGGGGGTGGGGAGCTCACAATCGCCAGATAATTTAGGGATGAAATGAGGAGAGTTTCTTTTTCACTTTGAGGCTCCAGAATCTTTGGAAATCTCCATCCCAAAGTCTGTGGAAGCTAACACATCAACTGCATTCAAAATAGTGATCAATAGATTTCGGATATCAGAGGAATCAAGTGATAGGAAGTTAGGCAGGAAAATGACTCTGATGTCATTCATCAGGCCTATTCCTGTCCTGATTTCACATGTTTTGGTGAACTCTGATATTTTAGAACCAGCATGCTTCCAAACATTGGTGGAATTTGGGACTTGCTGACAAGTGGATTATATATATGGTGAAACTTTGCAACTTTTCACGTTCCTGGCCATACATACATATGTACATAGGTACAATAGTCGTAGTCATAGTCATACTTTATTGATCCCGGGGGAAATTGGTTTTCGTCACAGTTGCTCCATAAATAATAAATAGTAATAGAACCATAAATAGTTAAATAGTAATATGTAAATTATGCCAGTAAATTATGAAATAAGTCCAGGACCAGCCTAATGGCTCAGGATGTCTGACCCTCCAAGGGAGGAGTTGTAAAGTTTGATGGCCACAGGCAGGAATGACTTCCTATGACGCTCTGTGCTGCATCTTCAGTCTCTGGCTGAATGTACTCCTGTGCCCACCCAGTACATTATGTAGTGGATGGGAGACATTGTCCAAGATGGCATGCAACTTAGACAGCATCCTCTTTTCAGACACCACCGTCAGAGAGTCCAGTTCCATCCCCACAACGTCACTGGCCTTAGGAATGAGTTTGTTGATTCTGCTGGTGTCTGCCACCCTCAATTCATAATAAATGAATTATGAGCGAGAGTTGGCCATTCAGCCCCTCAAACCTGCTCTACTATTTAACAACATCTTGGCCAATCTGACTGCAAGCTCAGCTTTGCATTCCCACCACTACCGGTAACCTTACAACCACTTGCTTATTAAGAGTTTGTCTAGCTCTGCCTTAGAGAAATTCAAAAGACTCTGCTTCCTTTGAGGAAGAGGGATCTAAAGACTCACGGCCCTTTGAGGGAAAAGTAATCATTTCATCTGTCATACTTCAGCAAGGATGCGGTGGAGATTTATCGGGATAGAGCATGTATTATGAGGACAGGCTGACCGAGCTGGAGCTCTTTGATGAAAACGAGGATCAGAGGTAACTTGATAGAGGTGCATAAGATAGGATATGAGGCATTGATAGAGTGGACAGTCGGACACTTTTCCCAAGGCTTATATGAGAGAACATATCTTTAAGGTGAAAAAACATTTAAAAAAAAGACCATCAAACACCCAATGAGCAGAGAGAAAAAAAAACAAATCATGCAAACAATAAACGCCAGCGAATAGTGTTCTGAAGTGAAGTCTACAGAGAGTCTGTCTGCAGACCCTTAGTTCAGAGCAGAGCAGAGCAGTGAGCTGAACAGGCTTGACTCCCTCCTCCAGTTCTGACACCCTGACCTTTTCAATCTGGCCCGGCACCTAAATCGTCATCCAAACAGCGGGTTCAACTGCTTCAACACCCTCTGGGGCCTGGACCTCGTTGCCTCAATTCGGACTATACCTGACCTTTCCAATTCACCCCAGCCATTAAAGAGACTAAACTGGTTGTAAGTTGCAGAGGGGATAGAGGAGAATGGGCATAATAGTGCAAAGCCAGAGTGGCTGCTTGGATGAACTGTTGATGAAGCCATTGGATAAGGTAACTAAGAGAGAGAGAGAGAGTAACATGGAACACTATAGCATAGGATCAGGCCATTCAATCCATGTTGTTGTGCTGAATGAATTAAACTGGTAATTCAAAGTCTAACTAAACCAATCCCCTCTGCCCACCTAATGTCCATATCTCTTCATGTGCATATCTAAGACCTTTTCATTTTTACCTCCACTACCGCCCAGCAGCACATTCCAGACACCCACCACTCTCTGTGTGAAAAAAAAACCTCACCCCTTCCAGTGCCTTGACCTTTCTCCTTCCCATCTTAAATGCATGTTCTCGAGTATTAGACATGTTGACCTTGGGGAGAAAGATTCCCGCTGTCTACTCTTGTCTATCGCCTCTCTGAATCTTGTAAACTTAGATCATAAGACTTAGAAGCAGAATTAGGCTATCCAGCCCATTGAGTGTGTCACTGGCATTTAGGGCAGCAATGAAGGTCCTCCATCTCTGGCAGTGTTTAGGACTTCCTTCATAATATTAGTAGCTTCTTCTCAGTTTTCACTACTGTCAGTCATGCAAGTCCCAAGTCCTGACGAAGGGTCTCGGCCTGAAACGTCGATTGCACCTCTTCCTAGAGATGCTGCCTGGCCTGCTGCGTTCACCAGCAACTTTTAAGTGTGTTGCTTGAATTTCCAGCATCTGCAGAATTCCTGTTGTTTTCCTCTCCTTAACAGATGCCTCTCCAATTAGTGGGAAAGATGTAGGGAGCCAGGTCAGCGTGGGATTGGGATAGAGAATTATATTGACAGGTTTCCGGTTGGAATTTGATTAGAATGCTTTATTATCCTTCTTAAACAGGGAGACCAGTTCTGTATACGGTTTTGCAGTACAAGGATTACACGTCTGATTTGTACCCGGACTGCAGTTATATATGGAAAAAAAGCATCATCCTTCTTTAAGGTTGTCTCGTCGCTATATCTCATTCAGGGCTGACTGTTTGCTCAAGGTTGATTTTCCCGCGATTTGGAATCGCTCTGCGGCGGAGAGGGAGAGTGAGGGGGAGTAGGCGTGAGAGTTGTGACCGCCCGCCGTGTGCAGCCGCTCGCTGGGGAAGGCGCCCTGCGCTGGCGTGAGGTAGGGGCTTCCCGCTGTCTGCAGCCCCGGGGGAACCCGCCCTGTCCCGGTGTGAGTGGGGTGGGGAGTGGGGGTCGCCCTGCTCCGATTTGAGGTAGGGTAGGGAGTGGGAGTCGCTCTGCCCCAGTGAGCGGGAGCCGCCCTGACCTGGTGTGAGATCGGGTGGGGGGTGAGAACTGCCCCTCTCTGATGTGAGTAATGTAGGTTGGAGAGTGAGGGCAGCCTTGCCCCATCGACACTGATGTAGGGCGGGGGTGTGAGTGAGGTCGCCTGGGGGTGTGGGAGCAGCCCTGCCCCAGGATGAGGTAGCGTGGTGAGTAGGAGCTGCCCTGCTTCAGTACGAATGAGGTTAGGGTAGGGAGTGGGATTAGCCCTGCTCCAGTATGAGGTAGCGTGCAGAGTGGGAGCCTCCTGCCTCAGTACCAATGAGATGGAGGTAGGGAGTGGGAGCCGCCCTGTCCCGGTGTGAGTGAGCTCTGGTGGGAAGCGGATCCGCCCTGCTGCCCGTTAATTCTCCTTGTTCCCAGCAGAGGGCGCGGCAGTCCCGGGGCAACAGCCGCAGCCGGTGGGCAATGCCAGGCTGCTGAATGTAAACAGACGGAATCCGAATCGGGAGCCTTTGTTGGCGTCTCTGCATCGGTGCCAAGGCGCACGAGTAGCCGGCGGCGGGGTGGGGGGAAATGCCGCTGCGCCAGCCGCGGCGCTGACTGAGTGCGGGAGCACCCGTGGGTGTGGAGGAGGGAGCGGTGCCGGCGGGGGGCGGAAACCTGAAGCAAGGCTGCGGCGCATCGTTGGCACCACTCGCAGCTTCCAATGCAGAGGCAGGGACGTTTCCCGCGGACGGGCGATCACTGCACGGCAGATAACCCGGCTGCCGCTTTCTAGAGAGATTCTGCCTTCTGCCAGACGCCGAATTAGTTGGTGAGATTACAACTGCATGTATTTTACGTAAATGGTGATCCGCACCCGTTTACTTGGAGGCGAGGAGCGGCTTTGAATTTTTGCTCCCGTTTATTCTAGGACCGGCATTATTATAAAGGAGGTATTTTTTTGTAACACTGATTGTCTCGGTTACCTTTGCGAGCGTGGACTTTATTTTTTTTGCAATGCCTGGGTGGGTGTTAAGTGTTGCCTCGTTATTCCGCACCTGGTCGTGAGCGAGAGAATTCTCAGCCCCAGAATGATTTAGTATCACGGGGCTGATTGATCTGTGACATTGCTATTGTTTGTAGACTGTTTGGTTTTGTCTGCGGAGAGAGTACCTCATTAACCCTGAACCCGTTGATCGCAGCGGAGAAACCCGTCTTTATTGTACAATGGAACACCTTCCCGTTAAAGCAAGTAACTCGAAACCATCTTTTACTCTACCTGTTAGTTCCCGTCCGATTGGTCACGAGCAGATATTGCTTAATAAAAAATATAGACCTTGAGTTTTAATTTTATTTGGCGAGGTTTTGTTTTTATCCTAATGTAAAATCCTTTTGAAAATGAACGGTAAAGTAACGTATTAAGTTAACATGCGGGAGAAAATTCAATCCTTTGATAAATGTTACATATAACAGCTATTTGCCTAAAATTTGTTAGAATTGACTGCGTGCAGGATAAGTAATTGAGCTCTTGCCCATGGAGGAGGACTTGTAGGCACTGGGGTGTGTGGGATGGAGAAGGCGGCATAAACTGGAGTGAACCGTGAATCATTTACTTATATTGACTGATACCACATACACACAGTGGCCACTTTATTAGGTACCTCCTGTCCCTAATAAAGTGGCCAGTTTATTGAGCGTGTGTTCGTGGTCTTCTGCGGATGTAGCTCATTGACTTCAAGGATCGATGTGGCGTGCGTTCAGAGATGCTCTTCTGCACGCCATAGTTATAAGGTGTGGTTATTTGAACTACTGTCACCTTCCTCTCAACTGGCTATTTTCATCTAATCCCTCATTAACAAGGCCTTTCCAACCACTGAGCTACCACTCACTGGGTGTGTTTTTTTGTCTTTCGCACCATTCTTTGTAGACTGTTGTACATAAAAATCCCAGGAGATCAGTCATTTCTGAGGTACTCAAACCACCTCATCTGGCACCAATAATCATTCCACAGTCAAAGTCACTCAGATCACATTTCTCCTCCATTCCAATGTTTGGTCTGAACAACAACTAAACCTCTTGACCACGTCTGCATGCTTTTATACTTTGAGTTGCTGTAACATGATCGGCTGGTTAGATATTTGCATTAATGAGCAGGTGTACCTAATAAAGTGGCCACCGAGTGTATGCTTGGTAACATGTTTTTGTATCTCATTCATTGTTCAATCATTGGTTTGATTAAAATATCGTTGTAGACCAACTCCCAGAGCAAGTGTGTGAAAGGGCCTGACAGCTGCTGACAAGTGTGGTAGACAGGGTACATTTGTCACTTGATGCCAATCTAAAAGAGTAGATGTTGCTACCTGATGTTGAATGTCGTTTTCCTTCCACGATTGTATCTTCTTCTTTGGGCTGATGTTGGTGCATCTCAACTGGAGCTGGATATTGGAATGGAGCATTCCCCAATATCCACATAATCTAATCTAATCTAATCTAATCTGTGTGTCCTCATAATCTAATCTAATCTTCATGTGGGTGAAAATCTGTCTAGTCCTGATGAAGGGTCTCTGCCCAAAATGTTGACCCTCCATAGATGTCACTTGTCCTTCTGAGTTCCTCCAGCATTTTGTGTATTTGGCTCTATCGATGGAAAGATGTGCTGTCCCTGGAGAGGGTGTAGAGCAGGAATTCTCAACCTGGGATCCACGGACCCCTTGCTCAATGGTGTTGGTCCATGGCATATAAAAAGTTTGGAAACTCCTGGTCCAGAGGAGGTTCAGAAGAATGATCCCAGGGGTGAAAGGGTTCGTGTGTGATGAGTGTTTGATGGCTCTGGGGCTTTGCTCTGGAGTTCAAAGGAATGAGGTGGGATCTCATTGAAATCTACCAAATACCGAAAGGCGTGGATAGAGTTGGTGTAGAAAGCATGCTTCTATTAATGGGACAGTCTATGATCTGAGGGTACAGCCTCAGAGGGATGTCCTTTAAAATGGAGATGAGGAATTTCTTCAGCCAGCAGTTATTGTATTTGTGAAATACATTAGCAGGGAGGGCTGAGGAGGCCAAACTGGGTGTACTCAAGGCAGAGATTGATGGCTTTTTGATTGCTATGGGGGTTAATGGTTGCAGGGCGAAAGTGGGACAATGGGGTTGAAAAAAAGCGAGCCATGATTGAATAGAGGAACAGACTCAATGGACTTCACCTCAGATAGATGAGGAAGTTTGCTATGGGCTTGCAAATCCTAAGAACTTTCTACAGGGGCACAATTGAGAGCATCCTGATGGGCTGCATCACTGCCTGGTATGGGAACTGTACCTCCCTTAATCGCAGGATTCTGCAGAGGGTGGTGCAGAATTGTAAACTTCCCATGATTCAGGACATTTACAAAGGCAGGTGTGTAAAAAGGGCCCGCAGGGTCATTGGGGACCCGAGTCACCCCAACCACAACCTATTCCAGCTGCTACCATCCGGGAAGCAGTACCACAGCATAAAAGCCAGGACCAACTGGCTCCAGGACAGCTTCTTCCACCAGGCCATCAGACTGATTAACTTATGCTGATTTGAGTGTATTTCGATGTTACATTGACTGTTCTATTTATTATAAATTATTATAAATTACTATGATTGCACATTTAGTTGGAGACCTAGCATAAAGATTTTTACTCCTTATGTATGTGAAGGATGTAAGAAATAAAGTCAATTCAATTCAATATCTTACGATCTGATATTGAGATCTCCACAGAAGACCCATCAAAGATCAGTACATCAAATGTATTTATTTATATTGTAAAGCAATTTATTATAATTACTGTTGGTTTATTATTTACGCGTGCACAAGGATACTGGGAAAAACATGTCTGGCATACTGTTCATACAGTTCAAATCATTACACAGTGCATTGGGGTAGAACAAGGTAAAACAATAATACTACAGAATAAAGTGTGAAAGAGTGCAGTGCAGGTAAATGTGCAAGAAAATAATGAGGTAGATCGTGAGGTCAGGAGCCCATTTTACCGTACAAGAGGTCTGATAAAAGCTGTCCTTGAGCCTGTTGCTACGTGTTGCAAGCTTTTCTATTTTTTTCTCATTGGAGGGGGGGAAGAGAAGATGTCTGGGGTGGGTAGTTATGCTGACTGCTTCACTGAGGCACGGAGAAGTGTAGACAGAGTCCCTAGAGGGGAGGCTGGTTCCTTTGTTGTGGTGAGCTGTGTCTTCAACTCTCTTGCAGTCACGTGCGGAACAGTTGTCATGTCAAGGCATCGTGCATCCAGACAGAATGCTTTCAACGGTGCATCAGTGAAAGTTGGTAAGAGATTATGGGGGCATGCTGAATTTCTTTAGCCTTCTGAGGAAGTGGAGACGTTGGTGAGCTTTCTTGACCGTGACTTCACCCGTGGTTGGACCAGGACAGGAAGTACACACCTATGAACTCAAAGCCCTCAACCCTGTCAACCTCGACACTGCTGACATAGGCAGGAGCATGCGCACTGCCCACCTCCCCTACAGTTGTCAATGACCAGCTCGTTTGTTGTGTTAGCCTTAAGAGAAAGGTTGTTGCCATGGCACCCTGTCACCAAGCTCTCTATCTCCTTCCTGTACTCCCGACTAATTGTTATGTGAGATGCGGCCACTACGGTGGCATCGCCTGCAGGCTTGTAGATTGAGTGAGAGCAAAATCTCGCCACACAGTCATGACTGTCCAGGGAGTAGAGGATTGCAATGTGTGGCGGGCTCCTGTAATGGAACAGTGTGATTTGAATGGAATTGCCAATATGATCCAGGCCAAGTGAGTCATTCTAACTGACTTCATTCTGCGTTACTGGAGGTACTAAAAGACTGCAAACAAAAATCTTGGTAGTATTTTAATTTTTTAAATAATGTGTGTGAATTTATTTATTTAGCCCTAGCCTAATCGCGGGACGATTTCCAATGAGCAACAACCTACCAACTGGTACATTTTTTAGATGGTGGGAGGAGACCGAAGGACACAGCGGAAATCCACGCAGTCAGGCACCGGCGGGAATTGAACCTGGGTCGCCTGTGTTGTGCTAGCCACTATCCTTCATTAGCTTGCTGATATGAAGATTGTTGTTGAAATGCTTTGTTTCGAGAAATGTTGTGGCAGCTTTTGGACCACAATGTAGAGCTGACATTGTCTTAACACAGGAAGGACATCTCAAAAACAGTATGGTGACCGGGATATTTAAAACTTTTCCTCTCATCCTATGTATCCAATATCTTGCAACTTCAGTTAGTCAGGTTACTAATCCCTTTTACTCCAGCGACTGTTCACAGACATCAGTTCCTCATGCCTTTCAGTCTGTCCTTTTGCTGTTACGTCACAACTAATCTGCCTGTAACCCCTCGTAGTGAATTCTCCTTGTGTCCTTTTTAATACACAACGCATATGTCTAACGCAAATCTGTCAATGTCGGCGTTGACAGTTCAGCTCCTTTTATCGCTGAGGGTACAGGATCCCACTGCCTCCTGTGTTAAAGGGCTCCAAGTTATTAGGTACAAATTTTAAAGGCAAATTTTAAGCAGCAGGGAAAATAGTTCCTCAATCTTTGTTTAAGCCATCTTAATTAGATCATCTCTTAATCGTATGTAGCTGAGGCAATGTAAGTTCAGACCTTGTATTTAATGTTGAAGGGTTTATTATCGAAGTATGTATATGTCACCAGGTACCACCCTGCAATTGATGTTCTTGTGGGCATTCACAGTAAATAAAGGAAGCACAACAGAATCAACGGAAAACTACACACAAATAAAGACAAACAACCAATGTGCAAAAGGTGACAAATGGTGCAAATGCAAAAAAAGGAAAACAAAACAATAACAATAATAAAATTGGGCGGTACAGTAGCATAGTGGTTAGCACAATGCCTTACAGTACAGGTGAGGCAGGTTCAATTCCCGCCTCTGCCGGTAAAGTGTTTGCACGTTCTCCCTGGGACTATGTGTGTTTTCTCTTGGTGCTCCAGTTTCCTCCCAGATGCACCAGTTGGTAGGTTAATTGGACTTTGTAAATTGTCCCGTGATTAGGCTAGGGTTAAATTGTGGGTGGGGGGGTGGCGCTGCTGGGGGGCCTACGCCATGCCGTGTGTCAATAAATATTGAGAATATGACTCGCAGAGTGCTTGAAAGTGCGTCCCCAGGTTATGAAATCAGTTCAGTGCTGAGGGCTGTTCCCGTGAATTGGTGTCATTCTGTTGGATATTCCTCCTGAAGTGAGGTGCCCTGAATCAAATTAGAGCTGGCACTGACTTGACAAGCCCGTTCCTCTGTAGGTGACATAACAATTGGATGAACCTAATTAAGTACCGTATGCCAGATGAGGTCTCAGCAGTGCCTGTCCAATTGTAGCGTATCCCGGTATTCACCCCCTTTAGATAGAACCCTGCTTTCCCATTAGCCTTTATAATTAAGTTAATGAGTGGGGATTATACTGTGTACTTGCAAATTGAGTCGGCAGTAAGGAAAGCAAATGTAGTGTTAGCACTCGTTAGTCCAGCTCCAGGCTTAGCTACTAAGCCCGGCAGAACAGTTTCTACTGACAGGAGAAGGGGCAAAGGCTGGCGACTGGCACCTTTAAAGCCAGTCGCTTTGGGCAGATGGGGCTTGTCGGCCGTGGTTGGCAGCTCATCTAGGAGAAGGAAAACTCTGATCTCAAACCTCTACTGCCTAGCGGTTATACCCTCTCATGGGACGGGCTTTGGGAGTAAGGCCTGAGGAAAAACTGGAGTCCCAAAGGCAGTCCTACATTGCTGTCCAGGAACTCCTGCAACGTCGCTAGTGCCAGACTGTATCGGTTTCTGACATTCTTTTGGGTTCATCAGCGACAGGCGGAGTCTGATGCATGGGCAACAGCTTGTTCTCCGTATCATACTGCCCTGGCTTGCATATCACATAATCAGCAAGGACACAATGTCCATGGTTGACCTTGACCAATGGAGGGCCAGTCAGTAAGGCATTGGTCAGACCCCAGTTAGACTACTGTGAGCTGTTTGGGGCCACATGTTTAGGAAAGAATGTGCTGGCATTGGAGAGGGTCCAGCAGACATTCACAAGAAGTATCCCAGTAAGGAAAGGGTTAATGTTAAGGTGGGAGAATGGGGTTGAAAGGAATGGCAGAGGAGACTCGATGGACCAAATGGACTAATTCTGCTGTTATGTCTTATGGTCTTTTATCAGAATAAAGGAAGACTTGCATTTGTATGGTGCCTTTCACAACCTGTGTTTTCCAACACGCTTTGTAACAGTGACCTATGATGTTAGAAAAACAGCAGCCTATTGGTGGAAAGTTCCCATGGACAGCAATATATATGATCAGTTAATCTATTTCAGAGACAGCTGGAGGAATAAATAGAAGGGGAATGATGCTCTAACCTCAAAGGTTTTTCCCACCCCTGCTGGGGCGTAGGCCGCCAACAGCTGCTCGCCAGTTTGTGGTAGTATCTGAACTCCCATAGGTGGCCATCTTTGAAACTGTGATCTATAATTTATCGTCTAAGTTGCTGAATTGTCAGACGTGGAACAGCTCTATTGACAAATCTAGGAGATGTTATGAGCTCTGTTTCCTCTAAGGTTTTTTATTTACAGCTGTTCAGAACAACTATAGCTCTGAGCAGGAACTTTTTACACGGCCTGAAAACTGTGCGGCACTTTAAATGCCTTTTTTGTAATATGCATACTATGAGTATTTAGAATGAAATTGAAAAATCACATACTTTTGATTTAATTTAGTAATTGAAAGGTATAATGAAATACAGTACACCAAAGAAAATGTTTCACGTTTCATAAACTTCAGCTGTGCCCGATTCCAGCTGGGCGGCAGCAAAGGCTATGTGTGCGGGTGCGCCTGCGCGGTTTAGAAGGGACAGTGGTTATGAGTCTTTGCAATTTTCATTTGCCCTGCAGCATGTACAAGAGAGAGACTTACATTTGTACAAATCTCTTTGAAAAGTTTCACTGGAGCTTAAGGATGCAGTTGAGTTGTTGACCTTTGCTGAACAATTCTGCATAATATATTCTTCTTCTTAAGTCCGTCACCCCTACTGAGCGCAGGCCGCCGGCAGCAGCTCGCCAGAGATCTCTGCCCTGGGTCAGCCTTTGTCGCCCATTTATGCGAAGATCCTTCCTCTCCCAGGTATGAGATTTTTGGAGCTTCTGTTGGTGTTTCTGTTGCACTTGGTTTTTACTGAATAGAGATGCTAGCCCCATGCCCAGCCCTCCTCCTTTTGCAGTCAGGCTTGGGACCATCCATGGTGTAGTCTTACATAATGATTATGTATAAATTAGAAAGTATTGGTTCAAATGCAGGACAGTGGAGCAGAGTAGAAAATAGATTGCTCAAGTTGTTTGATTGATGGCTGCCTGGTCTGGTGCTGAACCAGCTGGCATTTATCTCAGCTTCTAACCTCTGCCAAGTGTCTAAAACACCTCCAAAGAGGCAGGCAGAAGAGATTCTGCGGATGCTGGAAATCTAGAGCAACGCACAAAGTGCTGGAGGAACTCAGCAGGCCAGGCAGCACCTATGGAGAGGAATAAACTGTCGATGATTTGAGGCCAAAACACTTGTTGGCTGTTTATTCCTTCCCCTACCCACCCACCCACCCCCATAGATGCTGCTTGACCTGCTGAGTTCCTTCAGCATTTTGGGGAGCTTTTCAAAGAGGTGGAACCTGAGGAAATACAACAGATGTGGCAGTGACAGTGTGGGAAGTGAGAAAACTGACCTGCTACATCACCGTCTGGTACAGGAATTGTGAGGCATCTGACTGAGGTTTGCAAGGACTGCTGAGGATCATCAGGGTCTCTCTTCCACCCTGGAGATAATTATCTAGAGCGCTGCAAACCCAGATCCCTTAACATTGTCAATGATCACTCCCATCCGTCCAACAATCTCTTTTGACCCTCTACCGTCGATACCGTAGCATTAGGACAAGAACTGTTAGGATGAGAAAAACAGCTTTTTACCCCAGGCCGTGAGACTACTGAGCTCCCTCCCACCACCCAGGTCTCGTCACGTACGATAATCACAAAATAATCTGCAGATGCTGGGATCAAAGCGACACTCACAGCACACTGGAGGAACTCAGCAGGTCAGGCAGCATCAGTGGAAACGATGAATCGACGTTTCGAGCCAGAACCCTTCGTCAGGACTGAGGAAAGAAGGAGGGGGAAGGATTTGAAGAATGCTTATAGGTTCAGCTGAAAGACCAGTAATTTGAAAGACAAAGGGGTGGGACAGGGGAAGCGGGGACGTCATAGGCAGGAAAACATTGGGTAGTAGAAGGAGGCGGAACCATGAGGGTGGTGATAGGTAGCTGGGGGAGGGGGCAGAGTGACATAGGGATAGAGGAAGGGAGAGGGAGGGAATTAGCATAAGTTGGAGAATTCTATGTTCATACCAAGGGGCTGGAGACTACCTAGACGGTATATGAGGTGTTGCTCCTCCAACCTGAGCTTAGCCTTATCATATGAAGCGCCAGTAGCGTTATACTGTTTATGTTTTAACTTGCGTTGTAAACGCACCTTAGTATTAATTTATTTGTGGTAATATTACTTTGCGTGTGTGTGAGTTATATGCACTTGGTAGTGAGGAACATTGTTTTGTTTGGTGGCATACATGTGTACGGTTGAATAACAAACATGAACGTGAAAATGTTTAGCCCAGGTGGAGGCTGTTTAGTTCCTCTTATGTGGAAAGGTAGAATGAGCGAGAGCTTTTATCTTTGGAGTGAAGGAGGATGAGAGCCAACTTGATTGAGGTATGTAGGATTACAAGAGGGATGATTGTAAAATAGAGTAGAGAGTCAATGCCCTTTGCCCGGGGGGGGGGGAGTGGGGGGTGATCGCTAATGCCAGAGGCCATCTGTTTAGGATGAATGGGGGAAAAGTATAGAGCAGATATCAGAGGTAGCAGTTCGTGCGCTGCCAGGGCTGCTAGTTTAGGAACATTTAAGAAGTTGCGGATAGACATATGAGAATGGGGTTGAGAGAGAAAATAAATCAGCCATGATGGAATGGCGGGGTGGACTCGATGGGCCAAATGGCCAGATTTCCTCCTATGTTTATGGTCTTATGAAAGCATGTTTCCTCTCATCTCTGCTCTAATCTCATGACCAGTCAGTTTAAATCCACTCCCACAGAGTCAGATGTGGCTATGAAATAAAACAGGCCTTTCCCATTTGCTCTGTCTAGGTCCCTCACAGCTTTGTAAACCACAATTAAGTCTCTGCTCAGCTCCCTCTGCTCCAAAGAAAACAATCCCAACCTATCCCATGTTTCAACATGATCATGTTTTTTTCCAGACTTGGCAACATCCTTGTAACTCCCCCAGCGCAATCATATCCTTCCTGGAAATCAGTGCTCAACAAGTGGGTGAAAAAGTGCCATTTTATCATGATCTTGAACACAGGGGATTCTGCTGAGGCTGTGAATCCAGAACTGTGTGTACTGGATGAACATGCTGGAGGAACAATGGAGCATCTGTGGAGGGGAATAAACAGTCAATGTTTTGGGCCCAGACCCTTCATCAGGACTCTTATGCCCATGGTATCCAAGGGCGACTGCAGAATTGGATTTCAACGAAAAACCCGTCCGGTCACTAGAGAGCCAAGGGTCGAGTTGAGGGACCCACACACACAAACTCAGCAGGTCAGGCAGCATCTCGGAGAGAAACGGTTGATGTTTCGGGCCGAGAGCCTTCATCGAGGTGGGAAAAGAAGGGCAAAAAGATGGCGGGGGAGGGGAAGAAGTACAAACTGGCAGGTGATAGGTGAGTCAGTGGGGGCAGGGACATGAAATGAGAATCTGGGAGGTGATAGGTGGAAGAGGCGAAGAGCTGAAGAAGAAGGAATCTGATAGGAGAGGAGAGTGGACAAGAGGAGGAGGGACACTAGTAGGAGATGATAGGTAGGTGAGGTGAAGGGGTAAGAGAAGAGCCAGAATGGGGACTGGACAAAGAGAGAAGGGAGAGAACGGGGAAATTACCAAAGGTTGCAGAAGTTGATGTTCATGCCGTCAGGTTGGATGCTACCCAGACAGAATATGAGGTGTTGCTCCTGCAACCTGAGACCGTAGTCTGGGGGAAAGGCACAATCTTCTTCGTATTGATTGCCATGGTACAGAGTATAAAGAAAAACTTTCCTTTTGACCAAGAGGATTTGTTTGAGCTACCTTTACTTTCACACCAACATTATCTTTCTTAAATAAATCCTGACATCAAATCTTAGAAGGTGCATCATTCCTGTAACATGTCCTTGGAGAGATGCGTGTGCCAGATGTTAGCAGCTGTCCTACTTACAGTGAGATATTAATCCACATAGCACTGCTGGTTCCACTTTACAATAGTAGGAGCTCCTACAAGTAATATATCTATATACTACTAAAACGCTCATGCTCTGTCTGTTTGTGGCCTCCAATTAGCGCAAATAGTGAATTACAGCAGCACTTTTTTTGGCTAAATTGAATTAAAATGCGCTAACTTACAGAATGCAGGCAAAGTTCAGGGTTATATATTCGTATAAAATTGCTCATTTGCCAAAAATCAACAGGCTGCCTTTCACCTGAGACCCGATCGGCCATCATGGAAATCGGGACGCCACAGCCCGACGAATGCGCATGGCCAGCCTCAGCAGCTTGGAGGCTTTGGTTACTGCTTCCTATCTTCTATCAAGCATTAGGGTAAAATATATGGATAGCCTAATTATGCCACATGGAAAGAGAAGGGGGTCATTATGGTCAAGAGATGACACCAAACGTCGTCGGGAAGCGGCAAGGAGAGGGAGAGAACAATAATCGGATGTGGCCAGGGCCGCACGACTCCAGGATCAAAGAGTCAGGATAAAAAAGATGAGAGAAGACGAGACAGAGGAGGACAGGCATGCAGGTCTCCAAAATGACAACAACAGGCACAGATGGAGGAAAGAACAAGAATCCGATCAGGCCAGGGCTGCACGACTCCAGGATCAGAGAGAAAGAACAAATGGTGGAAGAGATGAAGAGACGAAGGATGAAAGGACTGCGCGTCTCCAGAATGACAAAAACAGGCAGAGAAGGAGGAGAGAGGAAGAGACAGAGAAGAAAAGGAAAGATCAACTGGTTTTGACAACAATACCTTGACAGAGAAAGAGCAAGGCAAAATGCACGACTCGCATAGCGTCACATTTCTGCTGATGTTGGTACGATGACCAGAGTATGCCCTCACTGTCGTGCCTTCCTATTCACTGGAGAAACCACACATTTCTGCTGTATGAAGGGAAAGGTCAGGATAGGCAATTTGCAGCCTCTACCTAATGAACTCAATTTTTACAGCAATGTTGAACTTATTGCAAACGAGTTCAGGAAGAACGTCAGACAATACAGTTGCCTCTTCCAAATAACATCCTTTGGTGCCAAAGAAGTCATTCCAACTAGGAATCGATGGAATCCTTCTGTGATTATTCAAGGCCAAATCCATTATTACATTGGACATTTAATTCCAGACCTGACCCAGCATGCCCGATTCCTTCAAATTTACTTCATGGATATGTAATGTTCATTCTGCCCACATATTTGTCTTGCTATGTGTCTTTCTTCTTTCATAAGCTGAGTTTTTCTTCTTTAATTTCCAAATCAAAGAGGTAGCAATAGCATTCAGGAAAATTTAATGTTCATTCTGGTCACATCAGACTGCACTACCCTTCTCTCAAAGGGTGCCCCAACGGGTCACCCCGTTGTCTAGTTAAATTATAAAGTTAAATATCCCAAATGTATCAGCCTCAGCCACTACCCCAGCAGTACACTCCAGTCAATTACCATTCTCTATGTGTTTGAAAAAAGCACCTCTGACATCTTACCTAAACTTTCCTCCATTCCCCCTAAAAGGATTTCCTCTGGTGTTAGCCATTGCAGCCCTGTCTGTTCACTCTTTCTATGCCTCTTATCATATAAGTTTGAAGAGATTTGGTATGTCGCTAAAGACGCTTCCAAATTTCTACAGATGTACCATGGAAAGCATTCTAACTGGCTCCACCACCGTCTGGTAGGGTGGGGGGTGGCTACTGCACAGGATCAAAAAAGGCTGCAGAGAGTTGTAAACTTAATCAGCTCCATCATGGGCACTGGCCTCCGTAGTATCCAGGACATCTCCGAGGAGCGATGCCTCAAAAAGGACGCTCATCACCCAGGACGTGCCCTGTTCTCATTGCTACCATCTTGGAGGAGTTACGAGAACCTGAAGCCACATGCTCAATGATTCAGGATCAGCTTCTTCCCCTCTGCCATCCGATTTCTGAATGGACATTGAACCTGAGAACACTACCTCAATACTTTTTATTTTTATTTTTTCACTATTTATTTAATTTAACTATTTTTATATATTTACTGTGGTGCAGTGACCTGGCTGGTGGCGTAGTGGCATCAGCGTTGGACTTTGGAACGAAAGGTCCCAGGTTCGAATCCAGCCAGCTCCCCTGCACGCTTTCCATCTGTGCTGGGTTACGAGCTGGTGATCTTTTTGGAAACTCACCTGGCAGATGGCAATGGCAAACCACGGCTGTATCTTGCCTCGTACGCGATTCCCCACTAAGTCAGGCGTGGAGGAAAATCGTGCGCTAACCAGAGAAACTGCGGATGTGATGTACATACTGTAATTCACAGTTTTTTTTCCCTATTATTACTGCTGCCACAAAGACGACAAATTTCATAACATATGCCGGTGATATTAAACCTGATTCCGATTCAGATCAAATTGCCTCTCATCCTCCTTCGCTCCAAAGTTAAGTCTTCGCTTGTTCATCCTTTCCACATGAGACACAGGCTCAACAGCCTCTTTTACCTTTCAGAGCTCATGGGAGTGAAATGCCTAATTTTAAAGGGCATATACTTAAGGTGAGAGGAGTTGAGTTCTCTCTCTCCACAGATGCTGACTGACCAGCTGTGTGTTTCCAGCAATTTTTAAATTTCAAATTCCCTACATTTGCCTTTACCTTTTTGATCTCGAGGGATTGAAATGTCTTATACAAAAGGGTATGTGTGTACGGTGAGAGGGGCTGAGTTCTGTCTCTTCACAGTGAGGAGGGGCAAGTTAAAATGAGATGTACAGGAGCAGTTTTTTTTACAGAGTGGTGGGTGCATGGGATGTACTACCAGGGGTGGTAGTGGAGGCAAATATAACAGGGGCATATAAGAGGCTTTTGGATTGACACATGGACGTGAGGGGGTGGGATATGGACATTGTGTAGGCAGAAGCAATTGGTTTTGTTAGCCTTTTATTTAATTAGTTTAAAAGTCCTGTTCCTTTGCCATGTTCCATGTGTGTGGGAAGCAGCAGCGACACAATCGTTGACGTAAGGAACCTATTCAGGAAGACTTCACAATGGGAAGTCAAGATTGACCAATGCCTACCCGTAATCAAGGACACGTATACAGAAAGGTGCCAGAAAGAGGCCAGTAACATCATGGAGGATCTCATCCACCCTGCTCATAGGCTGTCCACTCCCAGCAGGGAGGAGGCTACGTGGCATCCACACCAGGACCACCAAACTCAGAAACAGTTGCTTTCCCCAGGCAGTTAGGCTGATCAAAACTTTGCGCTCTAACCCACCCCTCTACCACTACTTTATGGTTTCCTGTCAGCATTTCCTGTTTGCATGCGACAGCGGCCACACCCTGGGCAACGGCTTCGACAAGCCGGCTAAACCAGGTGAGGGTAGCCGATGGGTCTCAAACCCTCGGTGAAATAGGGAGTTGTCTATCCCAGCATGTGAAGACAGACTCCGGCAGATTGAGCGGACGAGACCAATGGAAGGTCCAACGGTCAAGAAGGCGGTCTCTGCAAGCGTCGTGGAACGTGTAGAGCAGGACAAGACACAGAAGACGTCCTGGTCATCCACTGCGCCTAGTCCCATCTCCAGCCGTCTAGGCTCTGTCTTGCCACTGGATCTAGATGGGAATTGGGAAGAGAGAGTGAGGCTGACACTGCGCAACTCTCCCTCACTTAAATCCAAATCACGCGCTAGTCTCGACACCATCATAATGGTTTCGAGGTCCTCATCGACGCCAACGATGGATGAACAACATGGTTTCATGTCAGCATCGCCTTATGTACAGACACTCCTGTGCCAAGCGTCACTTTATGGACATACAATCAATCTATGTATATAAGTTATCTTATGTATTTATATTTATTGTGTTTTTTATGATTGTGTTCTTTATCTTTTTTTGTTCTGCATTGGATCCGAAGTAACAACTATTTCATTCTCCTTTTCACTTGTGTACGGAAAATGACATTAAACAATCATGAATCTTCACTCTTGAATCTATTGCCTCCATCTGTGTGCGACAACCCCTCCATAGCACATCATCATTGGCCCAGATTTGTGCTGACGTTTCTGGATTTGGACTTGAATCCACAGCCTTAAATTTGGCCAAGAGTCTGACCACTGAGTCGTGGCCAGGAACTACAGTTCAGGAGCATTGCAAACCACACACAAAAAAAAATTGACCATCTATAATCAGACTGTTTCTCTTTTTAGAAAATAGTGAGCTACTATATGGATTTGTAACTATTTAATTGCATTTTATGTTCTCTTTCATCTTCTGTATCTCTTGAAGAAAATGTAGAATCAATATCACAGCCGCTGTGCCAGATGTTGAGGTGTATCTCATAAAGTGGCTTCTGGATGCAAGTTGTGAGGTTGGAACAGGGTTAGGTGGCAACTTACGTCCAATTACAACTGAGCAAAAACAAGCCTCAATTTACAGAGGCCCTGACCATAATACTCCAAGGGAAGTCTATAGATATTAGTTGGGGCAGCTGGAGTCCAGAATATTGCAAGTGTATACGCCCTTGTTTAAAGTTGTGCAGCATCTGGGGATACTCTCAGTATCCACAGACCCTTCAATTTAACCTGAGTGGCATTGTAAGTTCTCTGATCAGTAATCAAAGACACCGTGAATCGTCAGCAAGTATTTAATTAATTTATTTAGGGATACAGTGTGGACAGGTCTTTCCGACCAATGAGCCGCACCCACCCAGCAACCCACCTATGTAACACTGGTCTAATCATAGGGCAGTTTACAATGACCATTGAACCTATTAACCAGTCCGTCTTTGGACTGTGGGAGGAAACTGGAGCATCCGGAGGAAACTCGTGCGTTCATGTGCAGCAAGTACAAACTCCTTGCAGACAGCATCAAAATTGAAAATGAATTCCAAGGTGCCCCGAGCTGTCGTAGCACCACACTGACTGCTACGCTACCATGAGCTCGGTGAGTCCAGAGGTGGAAGGTCAGCAAGGTCAAAGAAAGACCACAGTTTTCAAGTTGGGAGGTAGAGGCTTGAAGGTCGAGTCAATGAGTCTGAGCCAGACAGGTTGGAGGCCTGATATCTAAGAAGTCTGAGCCAGACAGGTTTGAGGCCTGATGTCTGAGAAGTCTGAGCCAGACAGGTTTGAGGCCTGATGTCTAAGAAGTCTGAGCCAGACAGGTTTGAGGCCTGATGTCTGAGAAGTCTGAGCCAGACAGGTTTGAGGCCTGATGTCTAAGAAGTCTGAGCCAGACAGGTTTGAGGCCTGATGTCTGAGAAGTCTGAGCCAGACAGGTTTGAGGCCTGATATCTAAGAAGTCTGAGCCAGACAGGTTTGAGGCCTGATGTCTGAGAAGTCTGAGCCAGACAGGTTTGAGGCCTGATATCTAAGAAGTCAGAGCCAGACAGGTTTGAGGCCTGACGTCTGAGAGTTTGGGGCCAAGAACTGGAGGCCTAGAGTTGGCCCATATTGGGGTTGGCTGCTTGTTTGTGTGTGTGTGTGTGGGTTTTGCTGTTGATTTGTTTTGTTGCTGCTTGTGTTGTTGTGTCAAGCATTGTGGGCATGTTATGTTGGTGCCGAAATGTGGGGCGACACTTGTGGGCCGTATCACATCCTTGGGTGTGCAGGTTGTTAACGCAAATAAAGCATTTCATGGTATGGTTCGATCTGAATCTAAATCTGATTAAAGAAAGTCGGCTTGGATTTGCTAAAAGCAAACAACATCAACCAACTTTACAATTTCTTGATGAAGCGTTGGAGAGGTGAGGGACAAGCAGTTGATGGGATACGAATGGACTTTCAAAAGGTATTCAGTAAGGTGCCATGTACTGCAATTGTCATGGTGATTAAAGGTGAAGGAAGGAAAGAGAATGGAGATGCAGGGATATAAACATCAGGTAAGTGTTCATAATAGTTGGAGAGTTTTGTGATTTAGAGGTTCTTTGCAAGTCAAAAATGAGGCATAAAACTTGCCTTTTACAGAAGTTTCCAAAAGTTACAAGAAAAAAATATGAACAAGAGAGAGGTGGGAGACCAAAGAAAAGATAAAGAAAAAACTGGGCATGGTGCTCTCATACTCTGACTAAAGATAACAAAATTCCAGTGATAACAACGAAATCGATAGGTTAATTACGTGCCGTGTCGTATGACAGGGGCGATCATAGTCTTTCCAGGACCACGATTAATCTTGGCAAATTTTTCTACAGAAGTGGTTTCCCATTGCCTTCTGGGCAGTGTCCTTACAAGATGGGTGACCCCAGCCATTATCAATACTCTTCAGAGATTGCCTGCCTGGCGGCAGTGGTCACATAACCAGGACTTGTGATATGCACCAGCTGCTTGTACAACCATCCACCACCTGCTCCCATGGCTTCACATGACCCTGATCGGGGGCTAACTAAGCAGGTGTTACACCTTGTCCAAGGGTGACCTGCAGGCTAGTGCAGGGCAGGAGCACTTTAACCTTTCTTGGTAGAGACGTAGCTCCATCCCACCACCCTAATTAACCTATAAAGTAGCTAAATTCAAGTAATGTAACACCTGCTAAGAAGTTTCAGAACATGCAGAAGCAACTGCACTGTAATTACTGGACAATTCACTCAACGACTACATGTGTATAGCGATTATCTAAAAATACAAGCAAGCATAGGAAAGTTACTCTACAAAAAGAATCAGAACCAGGTTTAATATCACTGGCATATGTCGTGAATTTTGTTGTTTTGCAGCAGCAGTGTATTACATAATTTTTAAAAAGTAAAAAGATATATAAGTGAAATTAAATAAGTAGCACAAAAGGAGAGAAAAATGTAGCGAGGTACAGTGTTCATGGGTTTAATGTCCATTCAGAAATCAGATGTCGGAAGGGAAGAAGCTGTTCCTCAAACATCTTTTGGCTCCTGTACCACCACTTTTATGGTCACAAAGAGCAGAGGGCATGTCTTTTGGTGGTAGGGTCTTTAATGATGGATCTCACCTTCGTGAGTCTTCACCTTGTGAAGATGTCCTCAATGCTGGGCAGGCCAGTGCCCTAGATGGAGCTGGCTGAGTTTGCAGCTTTTTTTACTCCAGAGCAGGGGCCCCTCCATACCTTGCAGCGATGTAACCAGTTGGAACGCTCTCCGCGGTACATCCGTAGAAATCTGTGAGTGTCTTCGGCGACGAACCATATCTCCTCAAACTCCTGATGAAGTATAGCCACTGTTGTGTCTTCTTTGTAATTGCATCAATATGTTGGGCCCAGGATAGATCCTCAGGGATGTTGACTCCCAGGAAATTGAAACAATTTGACACATGAATACTGTACCACATAACAAAGAAGTGAAAGAACAGTTGGGGGCACGCAGCAGCATCTGTGGAGACATCTGAAGTAGGACCATGGCCTGGAATACCGACATGTTCTTTGCCTCCATGGATGCTGCCTGACCCACTGAGTTCAAGGTTCAGAGTAAATTTATTATCAAAGTACATCATTCACACATCTAAGATACAAACTGTGCAAATACAATGATAATAATGTCTATAAATAATACAGTACTAAGAACAAGAGTTGTCTAATCCTTGAAAGTGAATCCAGAACTTGTGGAATTAGCTCAATATTGAGGTGAGTGATGCACTGGTTCAGGAGCTTGATGGATGGAGGGTAATAACTATTCCTGACTCAGCTGGTGTGGGACCTGAGGCTCCTGTACCTCCTTCCTGATGGCAGCAATGAAAGAGAGTATGTTTATGGGTGGGGAGGGGCTTTGATGATGGATGCCGCTGTCTCATAGCAGCGCTCCGTGTAAATGTGCTCAATGGTGGGGAGAGTTTTACCCATGATAGGCTGGGCCGTGTCCGTCACTTTTTGTAGGCTTTTCTGTTCAAGGGCATTGGTGTTCGCATACTAGGCCGTGATGCAACCAGTCAGGATACTCTCCACAATGCAGTCTTCTGGCAGTGTGTTTTAATTTTCAGATTCCAATATCTGCTGTCCCTTGTGTCTCCCATGAAGAAACTATACCTTGCCTCCAGCCTGAAAATAATTGAACTTCACAGGGAGTGGTACAAGGGCCACTGCTTTTCTCAGCATAAATGATATGGCCTTGGGTGTTCAGGGCATAGGTCTTGAGAATTTATTCACCTTTATTCCCATTAATTTCTTCCTTTTGACTTTGAAGTGTGGTGAATCTGAGCCCGACCGTCATAGACTTTAAGGGTATGGTCAGAATGGGAGGCAGGTGGAATTCAATACTGGAAAATGTTTTGATGGGAAGAATAAAAGAACAAATGTATAATGGGGGGGGGGGGGGCACAACATGACGCCCGTACAAAAACAGATCTGTGCATTGTTCATTGAAAGTGGTCGAGCAGGTTGAGAAAGTGATTTTTAAAAGAACTCCTACAGTATCCCTGGCCTTTATAAATAGAAGCACAGAGCACAAGAGCGGGGAAGTTATGATGAATCTTTATAGAACACTGGTTCAGCCTGAGCTGAAGTATTATGTTCGTTTCTAAGTGTCACCTCTTAGGACAGATTGGAAGGCTTCAGGGAGGGTTGTTTCAGGAACAGAAGAGGTTTGTGAGGGAAAGGGTTTGATTTAAAATCATGCATAGTAAAGATCCTAATGGCAAAGGGTTCCAGAACCAGGGAACATACACTCAATGGCTGCTTTTTTAGGTACATCTGTACACCTCATTCATACAAGTATCTAATCAGCCAATCATGGCAGCAGCTCAATGCATAAAAGCATGCCGATATGGTCAAGAGGTACGGTTGTTGTTCAGATTGAACATCAGAATGGGGAAGAAACGTGTTCTAAGTGACCTTGACTATGGATGGTTGTTGGTGCCAGACAGGGTGGTTTGAGTAACTCATAAATTGCTGATCTCCTGGCAGCGCACGTAGCCTGTCTGGTGATATGTCATATTTGTAAGTAGGATGCCGTGCACAATCCTGATTTGATGGAGACAGCCATGAGAGCATGGAGGAACATCTGGAGTAACTTCGGAAATGCCCGGTTCACTGTCGCTGCTACTGTGCGATTGAGAATCTCCGGAGGGAAGGCCCCAAAATCCTTGGCTTTTCCTGCTGCTGACAACCAGGGCTGGAGTCGAAGCGTTCGGCAGAGATGTTGCTCGGTGTCGGAGGACTGGTTGGAGGCTCGAAGTTTTCAGACGGACTCAGAATCGGACTGTGGTCTGGTGCTTCCAGGGTTCTGCATCGGCAAGTTTGCGGCGCTGGAAGCTCATGGCAGGGAGAGTTTTCTTCCTTCTCCCGTCTACGTGAGATGTGGGACTTTCGAGAGACTTTGAACTTTTTACCGTGCTCGTGGCCTGTTCTTTATCAAGTTATGGTATTGCTTGCACTGTTGTAACTATATGTTATAATTATGTGGTTTTTGTCAGTTTTTCAGTCTTGGTCTGTCCAGTGTTTCTGTGATATCACACTGGACGAATATTGTATCATTTCATAATGCATGCATTACTAAATGACAATAAAAGAGGACTGCGTGTCCTCATAATCTAATCCAATCTTCACACATACTAGTTCCTAGATTTAAAAAAAAATGGTGCGAGAAGCAAAAACCACATCCAGTAAGTGGCAGTTCTGTGGGTGAAAGCACCTTGTTAATGAGAGAGGACAGAGGAGAATGGCCAGACTGGTTCAAGCTGACAGGAAGGCGACAGTAACTCAGATCACCGCAGTGGTGCGCAGAAGAGCATCTCTGAACACACAACATGTCAAGCTTTGAAGTGGATGGGCTACAGCAGCAGAAAACCACAAACAAACACATGCGGTGGCCATTTTCGTAGGTACTGGAGGTAGCTAATGAAGAATCCACTGAGTATAAGTGAAGATGTTTGAGAAAAGGAACAAAGGTGGGCACAGAATTCACTGCTCTGGAGTGTAGAGGAGGTAGTTTCAATTGTAGTGCTCAGAGAATAAGACTCTGAAAGGAGAGAGCTTTCACGGGTGAGTGTATGAAGCTGGCTGCATTGCTGTTTTATCGACACGGTGCAGATACATTCACATCAAAGTGAATTTACAATCAAGTATTTTGTCACAGACAGCTGTGGAGACAAAGTTATTGAGCATTTTTAAAGTGGTGATTGATAGGTTCTTGACTATTCAGGACTTCAAAGGTTACGGGGAAAAGGCAGGAGAATGGGATTCAGGGGGATAATAAAACAGCCATGTTGGAATGGTGGGGTAGACTTGAGGGGCCGAATGGCCGAACACTGCTCCAATATTTTATAACCTTATATCACCATGTACTCCTTTGAGATTAATTTTCTTGCAGGCACCTGAGTTGCAGAGTCCTTGAAAGTGAGTCCATAGATTGTGGACACAGTTCAGAGTTGAGGTGAGTGATGTTATCCATGCTGGTTCAGGACCCTGATTGTTGTAAGGTCCTGAAGCTGGTGGTGTAAGTCCCAAGGCTCTTGTACCTCCTACCCGATGATAGTAGTGAGAAGAGAGCATGGCCTAGGTCAGGGGTTCTCAACCTTTTTTATGCCATGGGCCAATACCATTAAGCAAGGGGTCTGTGGACCCCAGAGTGGGAACCCTGGCCTAGATGGTGTGGGGTGGTGTCATTAGGTTTTCAGATAGCCAAACCCTAGTTGTCCATCCGTAATAATAATCCTATCAACCAGCACTTGGTCTATCACTTATATCTACCAGTCCTGATGAAGGGTCCTGGCCTGAAATGTTGACTATTTACTCTTTTCCATAGATGCTGCCTGGCCTGCTGAGTTCCTCCAGCATTTTGTGTGTGTTGCTATATCTACAAGGCCTCCTTTTCTGATGTTGTATCTGCACGAATCATGAATAATTCTCAGTCTCCTTCCTCTGATTGCATTTTGATTTTCATTTGATTAATATGTTGGAGAGCAGCTGCTTCTAAACAAATTTTTAGCCACCCTCCCCCACCCCCAGGGAAAAGGCCCTAACGACTGTTGTGCATTTCTTCTGCACTGACCTAACATTTGAGTTTCAAGATCGTTCAAGACCAAGTTTAATTATCATTCAGCCACACATGAATACAGCCAAATGAAACAGTGTTCCTCTGGGGCCAAGGTACAAAACACAATACCAACAGTCATACACAGCTCAAGGTGCAGATAGCACATTTCAGACAGCAGTAAACATACAGCCACAAAAATATAAATTTAGCCCAAGTCCCTGAGTGACACGTCCTGTAAATTGATGGTGTTTGGGTGTTATTAGCAAGAACAAGCAGTTTAACAGATTGTTCATTGTCATTCTTCGGTAGTCAAATGTAAAGGAGAACAAAATGATTGTTACTCCAGATCCAATGGAGCATAAAGAACATAATAAAAACACAATAAATAGAAATACTTCAGATAGTATATACAAGGACTGATTGTATGTATATGAAGTGATGCTAGGTACAGGAGTATCTGTACTTAAGTTGACTCCAACAAGAAATGATGAAGTGTAAAAGTTTCGACCACTTCCTCCGGCAGCTCACTCCAAATAGACTATCCTCTGGGTGGAAGATTTGCCTCTCAGGTCCCATTCCATCTCTCTCCTCTCACCTTAAACCCATGTCTTCTCGCTCTCGATTCCCCGGCCCTGGAAAACAGACCGTTATGCATCTAGTGTGTCGAACCTAGAGGGGTTGACTGGAAAATTCAAGATTGGTTATTGTCATTCTTCAGTACACGAGTGTAAAGGAGAACAAGATGATTGTTACTCTGGATCTGATGCAGGATAAAAACACACTAGAAGCATAAAGAACACAATAAAAAACAATATATAAATAAATCTATAAAACACTGCATGTAACTGTTGTATACATAGACTATGTACATAATGTAATGCTAGGTGATGTGTCTGTAATGGTTGTGGGGTGCGTTAATGGGTGGAGGTATTGATGGGTCTGACAGCTTGGGGGATGTGGTCCTGGAGTGGATGCTTCGTAGCCACCTCCCTGATGGGAGTGGGACAAACAGTCCATGAGCAGGGTGGGTGGGATTCTTCACAAGGGGCTCACTGCCATCGCTGGTGAAAATGTGCAAAGTTTACAGTCTGAGTCGAAGCAGTTTTGTGCTTTTTCTTGTCTGTTCTGTGAGCTCTGCCGATGCTTAAGTTCCGTGACCACATGGAGGGGGGATGGGTGGAGGGAATCAAATTAAGCAAATTGAAGACTAAGAATAATTTGCCAAAGATTGGTTTAAGCTGCCAGTTAGCAGCACTGAAGGCCAGCTGGGTCCAATAGTCCGATGAATATATTCTGCAGACTTTATGCTGTCACACGGCACAATGTGTCTGGAGACTACCGAAGTGTCTCAATCTTTTGTCGGAATCAGTTTGGAGGATCCAGAGGCCCCTTGAAGAGTGAAACAGCGACTGATGTCAGGAAGGTTTTTTTTAGTACGCTTGATAAATGGAATGTGCGTTAATTAGACTGACATCCTGCATCTGTGTCCAGTGAGTTATTGTGACTTGGAATACAATTTGACAAAGATCATTTGTGGCGTTGTCACTCAAAGTCTTACTGCTCGAAGTCGTACAGGTAACAGTTGGAAGAGATATTCCACCAACAAATCATTTTTGTTAAAATGACTGAATTAACTAAGTTTCTGGGTGTGGTTACTCTCTGAATCATTTGGAAAAAGCCAGATCCGTGATACTGCATGAGCTCGTCACTGCCTTCTCCAGCAATCAAACAACACCTTCACTTCGAACGTTGAGCGTTGTGCGAGATCTGAGAGTCTATTACGACTCAAATTATCCGTAAATATTAGCAGATGAGAAGTCATGTTGAAGACACATTGGTGATACGTGGGGCTTTGTTGATGGAACTTCAAGCTCCATATTATTAAAACATAACTTGCTAATCAATCACAAGTTCAGGAATAATGAGGTGGTGGTGGGGACAGCAATGGATGTTCAGCCTCTGCATAATGAGTGCCAGAGGCTAGAGGCAGTGAGCGCTGCATGCTTGATAAATGGACTGTTGTGCTTTGCTGTTCGGTTGGAGGAGGGGTTCTTATATTCCCATTGCATTTTCTCCAGCACCAGTAACACCAACAGACTGGGAGCTGTGAGGAGCGGGGCAGTGCCAGAGCGAATGAATCTGCTGTAGATGGATTAGGTCGGGAAATAAAAGCAAGTATGATAAACAGCAGCCATGACTCCCACACTTCATGACAGGCTTCACTGACTTGCACAGTTCATTAGTCATGTGTCGTATGACGTGGGTAATGGTCTTTCTATGACCATAATGGTTCTTAGCAAATTTTTCTGCAGAAGTGGTTTGCCATTCCCTTCTTCTGAGCAGTGTCTTTACAAGATGAGTGACCCCAGCTATTATCAATACTCTTTAGAGATTGAGTGGTGTCAGTGGTCACATAACCAGGACTTGTGATATGCACTAGCTGCTCATACGACCATCCATCACCTGGTCCCATCACCTTACCTGACCCTGATCAAGGTGGGGTGGGTTGGGGGGATAAGCAGGTGCTACACTTTGCCCAAAGGTGACTTGCAGGATAGCGGAAGGAACGAGTGCCTTATACCTCCTTCAGTAGAGACTTATCTCCACCCCGACACCCAGACTTACACAGTAGGAAGCCATGAACACAAGCGATTCTGCAGATGCTGGAAATCCAGAGTAACACACGCAAAATGCTAGAGGAACTCAGCAGGTTAGGCAGCCCCTACGGAGAGGAATAAACAGTCAACATCTCGGGCTGAGGTCCTGCATCAGTACGAAGCTGTTTTGGCACTTTGGGTCCCTGTTGGCTCCAGAAGTGCAACCTCAGTAGCATCCACTTTCCTTACTTCCCTATACCTTCCTCTCTCCCACTCATGCTCAGCAATATTCATTTTAATTAGTCTTTCTATTAATCTATGCTAATTAGGTCATTAATTTACCTTCTCGTACGCCTTTGGGGTGTGGGAGGAAATCGGTGCTCCTGGAGGGCAAGGTGGTCAAAGGGAAGACTCACAAACCCCACACACAGCTGTGAAGCTTCGGATTGAACCCCGGTCTCTCGGAGCTGTGCTCAGCAACACTCCTTGTCACGCATCCAGATGAGATTTGATGTTGAACATTGATTCTCAAGAGGTAAAGCAAAATCTCACAAGTAACACTGGACAACAAAGACTTTGCTTCCTGAACACTTTTGGGTGTACCTTATGGATTTTGGGGGAGCTGATCGTGAAAATCACCATGAAATTTCATATTCTTGAAATCGCCTATATTTGTTATTTCAATTCATAATTTAAATCAGAATAACTGATGTCAAGATTTTTAAGAAGGCATTTTTGTTGGTCCACAAATCAAACAGGTCATCAATAACAGACAATTTGAAGAACTTCTCGTGGGACCAAAGAAAATTGCATTGAAGGCACTCAAGGGTGGTGGTGTAAAATTTTCTTGGCAACTACAGAGCACCAAACCATGTGCTCGTCTCTCACTACTTTACAGTACAGGCGACCCGGGTTCAATTCCTGCCACTGCCTGTAAGGAGCTTGTACGTTCTCCATATGACTGCGTGGGTTTCCTCCGGGTGCTCTGGTTTCCTCCCACAGTCCAAAGACGTACCGGGTTGGTAGGTTAATTGGTCATTGTAAACTGTTCCATGACTAGGCTGGGGTTAAAAAGAAGATTGCAAGGTGGCATGGCTGGAAGGGCCTATCGACAACAAGCAAACTGTCCTGTTCTGGAGAAGGGCAGACTGAGTGGATTTTAAAACAAAGGTATTTACACACATCTGTGTGACTGCAGTGTACGGGAGTGACAAACTTGAGATGACTTTGGGAGTGTCTTTTCAGAAGGTCATTGATTGCTGCTGCAGGAGAATTCTCCCTTGATTATTTATAGCAAGCCATGTTATTGCAGGATAGCAGACCTCGCAAGCGATACAGCACAATATGTTGCTGAAAGATAACACTGCTTGCGTGTTGTGTCACTCACTGTACTGCTGAATAGTAACTTAACACGTACTGGGGGAGCCGAATTGCTCGTATGTTATGAAGCGTACAGTGTCACTGCAGAGTAACGCACTCGGGGTGGCACAGGAGCGTAACGGTTAGCGTAACGCTTCACAGCGTGCCTGCTGTAAGATCGGAGTTCAGTTCCCAGCACTGTCTGTAAGGAATTTGTACGTTCTCCCCATGATGGCATAGATCTCCTCCAGGTGCTCTGGTTTCCTCCCATATTTTTGGGTTTCAGAATCAGGTTTAATATCATATCGTAAAATTTGATCATTTGTAATAGCACTACTGTGTAATACATGTGGCCCCCCTGGCCAACCTCAGGGTTGCTCGGCTCGCTGTCGTCTAGGGAAACAGCCCTCGGCCCCGCCAAACTGGGTAATAGTTTGTGTGGATGCTGTGTGATGTACCCCACCCCGCCCAAATAACAGACAATACACCAGATACGATTAAATGATTTACAGTTTATAGATATTACTGGAACTATATAATTAATAGAGAATAAAATATAAAAGGAAAATAAAAGGCACCACACTTATCAAAGTTCAATCTCTTCGTGCACAAACAGTTGGAGCTCGGGACCCTCCTTCTTCACCCTGTGACCCCTCGGACCACCTCAACCGGCCGCCTGGGACCAACAACGGTGGTCGACCAGACGCTCCACACGAGTCCATCTCCGTCTCCCCTCCTCGCTGAACGCCCCGCTCGGGGTTCTACCCCATTAGCGGACTCACACCACCTGGTCCATTCTCTGTCTCTCTCTCCCGCCTTCTGCCTCAAAACCCCACGCATACAAATCTTCCAGATACACCAAAGTCGTAACAACTATCCCAATTGGTTCGTAACATCCTCTTATCACCCCCTGCTTTCTCAGCGTTTAACATAACAAAGAAGCATTCCCAATTATAACATAACAAAGAAGCCATTTTAATTAGCCTCTGCAGTAACATAAAAGACGAAACTCCCTTACATACATAAAAATACTATAAATTACAATGAGAAATATATAATTTAAATTACGTAATGCAAAAAGACAGTAAAATAGTAAGGTAGTGTTCATGGGTTTATAGTCCATTCAGATACCGGAGGAGAAGTTGGTCAAGTTTGTTTAATTGCATTCAGCCATACATGAATACAGCCAGATGAAACAATGATCCCTCCAGGGCCAAGGTGCAAAACACAGTACAAACAGTCATTCATAGCACAAGGCACATATAATACATATAAGATAGCAGTAAAATACAGTCACACAAAAAAATATATATATAATCCAAGTCCCTGTGTCCACGAATGTTGCAGCAGTCTGCAGTTGAACACAATACAGCTGGCCTTCTGCCGAGCAAACACTGGAATGCAGCACTGATGCTGCCAGCATGGACACTGTGCCACACCGCCTCCAGCACTGACTCTGACGCCCTTCCCCTGAGCAGCTGCGACCAGGCAATACCGCGACTTGAGGCCTAATGCTTGCTGTGACCGAGACCACACAGCTCCCTACTGTCCGCCCCAGCCAACCACCAATAAACAAGTGAACCGGACTTACAGCGCTCCACATCACCAACATCTTGTGATTACAATCACTCGTGGTTAGACTGCCCACTGTCTTTGCTCACCGACTCTTACGCCTCTGTCACAGGCAGCAAATCCAGCTCCTTCAGTTTCTCCACCAACGAGCAACTCGCTGATGGGGTAGACTTGCAGCACTTGAAGTTATTAATGTCCAGCAGGTTCTTGCAAGTGTAAAAATGTACGTTAAAAAAAAAAGATGACAACACCTTTGTTTGGCCTTGTGAAAGCTGCGGTGTCCGAACACACCATCATCTTACCGGAAGCTGTTCCTAAAATGTTGGGTGTGTGTCTTCAGGCTTTTGTACCCTCTCTCTGATGGTAACGCTGAGAAGGGGGCATGTCCTGGGTGATGGGATCCATAATGATAGATGTTGCCTCTTCGATGCATCGCCTTTTCAAGGTATCGTCAATGCTGGAGTGGTGAGTGCCCATGATGGAGCAGTCCAATGATTTTTAGTTAGTTGTGGACAAGCTATGTTGGTGTCAGAAGTGTGATGACACTTACAGGCCGCCCCCAGCCCATCACTGACACAAACGTCACATTTCACTGTGTGGTTTAGTGATTCGATGTACTGTACCTGTGATAAATCTAATCTTTTATGTTTTAGACAGTGTTACTGGAGAATAACATTCCTTCATGTTATATTGTATAAGTTGTGGATAACTTGTGTTATATAGAACCCATTGTAATTCAGGGGGTAAGGACTTGATATGTATTTTCAAGTTCAATATTATTGTTGTGATAGGTATGCATACCCAGGGTATAAATGTGATGAAAATTAGATTTCTGCAGCAGCACCAGCAGAGTACATTACAAAATTAGGACAAACGCCAGTTAACATTAACTTAAATTAACATAAATTATGTATGACTTGTATTCCTGTGCAAATTAAACATAACACTAGTGCAAGATTGTGTGTGTGTGCGTGTGAGAGAGAGAGTGTCTCACACTCACTCACTCACGCACGCGTAGGAGTCCCTGATGATGGATATTGCCTACCTAACCATCTGTCTTTGATAGTGGGGAGAGTTGCATGCGTGATAGAATTGTCTGAGTTCACCACTCTTGCAATCCTATACCAGGCTGTGATGCAGAATAATTTCCACTGCACAATCTTTAGAAGTTTGTCAGATATATCAGTACCATATGTTGTAGATTAATGCTCACTCCTGTTTCATAAAAGCATATTGTTCCTTTCAATAACCCTTGTGCACTATGTTCCTTCTGTGTTGCTGCTGGATTACAATCCCCTGTGTACTTTATTATATTCGATTCTCCTGCAGGGTAATATCCCCATATGAAGCACATTATTATCAGAAGACAACACGTTCTCATGCCTTGGATAGCACAGCACATTACTCGGGTCAACCCATTCTTCCATTTAGGTCTTTAATAAAATCCTGGAAGTGGATAAATCAGAGCACTCTGCCTCTCTGCCTAACAACTGTCTGGATTTAAGACCTGACCTAAATGCAAGCTTTGACCTTTGCAGTTGTCCTGGTTTGTGCTGGGTTAAGTGGTTTGAGACAGGCCAATATTTAATGATAAGTTATTCAAGGCTAGGGCTTGTAGTAATAAGTAAAACAAACTTCGGCTAAACGTGGACTTCAGCTTGCCAGTCGTAATTTATTTTTTCTTACAGACGGACAATTGTGCAGCTAGTTGTTAAGACTGGACGAAATATTGCTCTTTTTTGATTTGCAAGAGGAATTACTTTCAGCCCTGTTTAAACATTGTGCCTTAAGTGTTTCCCTTACATTTTCAAATGTTTAAAATTATGAGGTGTGTAGATAGGGTAGACAGAGAACATGTTTTTAAGGTTGCAGAGGAGAAATTTAAAAGTGATTTTTTTTTTGTATACAGGGAGCGGATTACCAGGAGTAACGGTGATGGCAGGCAGTTTGCTAGAGTTTATGGCTTTTAGATAGAGATGTGGATATGAATGGAAATGGGTGGATATGGAAGATCAGGACTCTACAATTTATGTTCTCAGTGTTATTTATAATTTTTTTAAAGTTTGCATAATTTATCTACTTTTACCCATTGGTTGTTTTGGCCTTTGTTCGGCTGCTAACTCTTCCGCCCCCCCCCCCCCCCACACCAACTCTTTGTACTGGCTATCTATCCTCTGCACTTTCAGGCCTGGTGCCAGAGTCTCGACTAAAAGCTCTGACTTTGACTTTGATAGACAGGAGGAGAATGTTTATGATAAAGTGGCATCAAGATCAGTACAACATCATGGGCCAGTGCTTGTACTATGTTCAGAGTATTAAGAGTTGCAGGATTAAATTCATTCGGTGACCTCAAGGATTGCAGAATGTTTGGTATAGGTGAGTAACTTGTACAAGAAAAATGTGTCCAAATCTCTTGCCCTTCCTGACACTGTTCCTCTGTCTGTCTGAGCACATCTCTGATGACAAAGTTCTCCCCAAACCTGAGCTAAAACTTGTGGATGTGCTTCACTCAATATTACTTGTTTAATGCTCTCTCAAAATACAATATGATTTTAAAAATTAACAGTGGTTGGAATCTGGAATACACTGCCTAAGTAAGTGGTAGAGGCAGGGACTGTCTAAACCGGTGGTCTCCAACCATTTTTATGCCATGGACCCCTACCATTAACCAAGGGGTCCATGGTTGGGACCCCTGCTCTAAACGTTTAAGGAATACCTAGACACGCACTTGGATTGCCAGGGCAGAGTGGTTTAAATGGAAATGTTTGAGATGGGTACTAGATGGTCAGCATTGACAAGATGGGCCAAAGGGGATGCTTCGGCCCTGTTTATTAAAATGGTTCCAGGGTTGAGGGCTTTGGCTACAAGGTTAGATTAGAGAAGCTGGGATGGTTTCTCCTTGAAGCTAATAAGGTTTGAAGGAGATTTAATAGTTTCCATGAAATGGCTCTCTTGATAAATTGCTTTTGTGGGGGATTTGGACATTGCTGGCATGGGCATCAGTGCCAATGCTTTTCCAACTCTGGCAAAGAATACATGTGGCATGTTTGCCTTTATCAGTCAAGGCACAAAGTTCAAGAATCAGGAAGACGTATTGCAGCTTCAGAAAAGTACGGTTAGACTCCATCTGGAGTCTTGTATTCATTTCTTGCCACGGAAGGTTGTGGAGGATATGGTGAGGTGTCAGAAGAGATTTATTTCTTTATCTGTCTATCTATTCATTTATTGATTGATTGAGATATGGCGTGGTATAGGCCTTTTTGGCCCTTCAAGGCCACACAGCCCAGTTACCTCCAATTTAACCCTAGCCTAATTATGGGACAATTTACAATGACCAATGAACCTACCAACCATTACACCTTTGCACTGTGGGAGGAAACCAGAGCACTCGGAGGAAACCCACGCAGTCACAGGGAGAATGTGCAAACTCCTTGCAGGCAGCGGTGGGGATTGAACCTGTGTCGCTGGCACTGTAAGGCATTGTGCTACCGTGCCGTCCCTGGTTACCAGGATGCTGTCTGGATTGGAGGGCATGTGCTATGATGCGAGGTTGGACAATCCTGGACTGTTTTCTCCGGAGCCGCAGAGTCTGAGGAAGGACCTTATGGACGTTGATTAAAATTATCAGAGGCCTAGATAGTCAGCTGGTATTTTTTTCCTCCAGGGTTGAAATGTACAATAGTAGAGCTGAGAGGGAAGGGCGTTCAAAGGAGATGTACAGGGCACGTTTTTTTAACATAGAGCGGTGGTTCTGGAACCTTCTGCCGGCATGGTGCTAGAGGCAGGTGCAGTAAAGACGTTTTAGAGGCTCTTGGATTGGCACAAGAATGTGCAGGGAATAGAACAGAAAAGCCCTCTGTCGGTCAGGGTCGACCATGGACTTTATGTCCTAGCTTGTCCAGATACACAAACCTGGGCAGTACAACAAGGAGAGCAAGCTCACCTTCTCTGTGCGTCTGCTGAACCCGAAGGAACAGCAGATACTCGTACAGTTTGGCACCAGCAGCAGGAGTTACCAGTCAGGAGTGAATTTCGGGATGCCAGCTTGGATTTTTCCCCGGGGTTTACTCCTGAAGCCTTCCCTGTGAGTAGGTATAGCCGCAAGGCACTGGAGGCTTGAGATCAGAGTTTTCCTTCGCGTAGATGAGCTACCACCATGGCTGATAAGCCCCATCTGGCCGAAGCAACTAGTTTTAAGGCACCGGTAACCCACCTTTGCCCCTTTTCCTATCTGTAGAAACGGTACCACTGGGCTTAGTAGCTAAGCCACACCTGACGGCCACAGTTGTCAGAAGCTGGTTGAGACACACGCCTTTGGGAGCATTTAATAGATAGTGGGAGTTTATCCCCACTACCTCCCCCAGCTATGACAACCTTAATGTATAGAAGGATATGCATATCGTTTAGGAACAAGGGATTAGATGTAATTTGCTTAATTATTGGGCACAGCATTGTGGGCCAAAGCGCATGCTGTGTGCTCTTTGTTCTGGCCTCTGTGCTCTTATAACGTGCAATTTAAGGAGAACCTGCAGGTGGCAGTGTTTCCCCTGTACCTGTCCCCTTTCTCCCCCTGTTGTGCGTTTGGGAGTTGATATTGGTCTGGGCAAGTAGCTGCAATGTATTTTGGAGATGCTGTCTGTGAAGCCTTTGTGGGGATGCTGGTGGAGAAATGAATGTTTGGGCTGACGGTCAGGCTGCTTTGTCCTGGATGGTGTTGGGCTTCATGGGGTCACCACAGTAGCGTAACACTTTACAGCGCCAGTGTTTACCGACTGGAGTTCGATTCCTGCCGCTGTCTGCAAGGAGCTTGTACGATCTTCCCATGACGGCAGGAGTTTCCTCACGTGCTCTGGTTTCCTCCTACATTCCAAAGACGTACGGATTAGGGTTAGTAGATAATGGGCTTTCTATGTTGGCATTAGAAACGTGGAAACACTTGTGGGCTGCCCCCAGCACAATCCAAGGACTGTGGTGGTTATTGACGCAAAATGATGCACTTCACTATATGTTTCGATGTACTTGAGACAAATTAAAGCTAATCTTTCTTTATGTTGGACCTGCACTCCTCCAGGCAAGTGTCCGAACCAATGCCCCTCCTCCTCTGTTATTCCCTCCTTTCCCTGCCCTTCCATCTCCCCCGCATGAGTCCATCTGTCCCTCGCCTACCGACAACCTTGGTGCTTCTCCCCTCAGCTCCAGTATCCCCCTGCACCCCTCATCAGCTCCCTTCCACTGCCCTCTTCCATCTCCTTCACCTCCCCTTGACCCACCAGGCTCCATCTCTCTCTTCTCAGGGGTGTTGAGAGAGGGATCACCTGTCAAAGGGCAAACAGCCTCTGACCTGCACTTCAAGCTGAGGTAGAATCTGAATCTGGTTCTTTTATCACTGGCTTACATGAAGCAAAACAGAGCAGTGCAAAGACATAATAATGACTATAAATTACAAAATAAATAGGGCAGAAGGGAAAATGAGGTAGCGTTCATGGACCATTCATAAATCTGATGGCAGAGAGGGAGAAGTGACCCTGAATTCTTGAATATTTCTCTAAAGGCTCATACACTCACGGCCCGTTACACCACTGGCATATCGGGCAGCAATGAAAGTGCTCCATCTCTGTTTGACCTTACTGTCGCGCACACACACACATATATATAGAAGGATTCTTCATTGCAGTTTCTGTAAGAATTGGTTTTTGACCAGTCCGGGTTGTTAACCCTGAACTGAACCCCCAAACCTGGGGGACCAGTGGACCACTGTTAGTCTGGCCTGTAGCCTTTGACCTGTGAGCTAAAGCATAAAAGGCCACATAGTCCACATAGCTCTCCGGGTCATTGAGGCACGCAGGCCTCAAACCCATGACAAAGTAGTGGTTCTCTTGGAGGAAAGGCCCCTGCACTTCCCCTCCCAAACAGAGGTTGCGCAAAGAGGCCGTGCCCTGGATTGTGAGGGTCTCTCATGATGGACACTGCCCCTTGAAGATATCCTGTTTTGTTGGTGCAGTTGATTTTCTGGTCAGTGGTGAACCCTAGGATGTTAACTCACTGAAGAGATTATTAACATGAATAGATTGATTGGGTGGCAGAAAACAGGGAAAAGTGGGTTGTATTCAGATTGGCAGCTTGTGACCAATTGTCTACCACTGTGAACAGCGATGGGACCACAGCTGGTAAAAGTTTTTAATGTTTTTTAAATTTAGAGATACAGTACGGTAAAAGGCCCTTCTGGCCCAATGAACCTATGCTGTCCATCATCATCATTTTGCGTTGGTATCGTATGACGTGGGCCATCAAGGTAACCATGATAGTCCTTGGCAAATTTTTCCACAGAAGTGGTTTGCCATCGCCTTCTTCTAGGCAGTGTCTTTACAAGACAGGTGACCCCAGCCATTATCAATACTCTTCAGAGACTGTCTGCCTGGCGTCAGTGGTCGCATAGCCAGGACTTGTGATATGCACCAGCTGCTCAGACGACCATCCACCACCTGCTCCCATGGCTTCATGTGACCCTGATGGGGTGGGGGGGGGGGCTACACCTTGTCCAAGGGTGTCCTGCAGGCTGGCGGAGGGAAGGTGCTCCTTACACCTCCTTTGTTAGAGACAAATATTGACCTCGGCACCCACAATTACGCCCATGTGACCAATGAACCTGTATGTCTTTGGAATGTGGGAGGAAACCCATACAGTAACAGGGAGAACATACAAACTCCTCACAGACAATTGATCCCTGGTTGTTGGCACCATCATAGCATTATGCTACCCGCTACACCACCGTGCTGCCTTTTTTTGGTAGTTTTGAAGGAAGGAAGTGAGGTCTTGAAGGAAACTTGTGGATATACAAAGATAGTGTGTTTATGTGTGGTTTGGGAGGCAACCGAACGAGGCAGCTACTCTACAAGGCTTAAACTTGATGCAGAACCATCATTCATAAAATTGTTTCCAAGCCAGAACTATAGCTGGGTGTATCGAAGAAAGATCAATTGAATTTTAGATAATAAAGGAGCCAGAATCAGTGAAGGAAGTGATACTGAGGTAAACCTCTCCTTCATGGACCCTGTCTATACTTCTCACTGCCTCAGTAAAGCAGGTAACTTAATGAAAGACCCACTCACCCAGGACATTCCATCTTCTCCCTCCCTCCCCATCAGACAGGGGCACGTACCACCATGCTCAAGGGCTGCTTCAGTCCAGTCGGTAAAAGACTTTTGAAGTGTCTTCTAATATGATATGGTGAATTTATTGTAATCTTTGAGTTTGCTACTTTGACAGGTGATTTTTAAATGACTGCTCTTTTGTGTCTATGATGGAGAGTGCTCAGTAAAAAGTCCTTACACACACACACACACACACACACACAAACTTGTCATTCTGGTGTCATTGCACTTCAATGACTTTATTGTATTTTATTTATTTATTGTGATACAGCATGGAATAGGCCCTTTCCGGCCCTTCGAGCCACCCTGCCCGGCAATCCCTCGGTTTAACCCTAGCCTAACCATGGGACAGTTTACAATGACCAATTAATCTACCAACCGGTACATCTTTGGACTGTGGGACAAAACCCACACGATCATGGGGAGAACATACAAACTTCTTACAGGCAGCAGTGGGAATCGAACCTGGGTCGCTAGTACTATAAAGCGTTGTGCTAACCACTACACTGCCATGTCTTTCCCACCACGCACAGCAGAATATTCCATTTCATTAGTAGTGGGGATGTGTAAATGTGTATATGATGTTTGTATATTGTATTTAATGTAGATACATCTGTTGATTTTGTAATATGATTGTAACTACATAGTGGGGTGCATCATATTCTGATTCATATGTAGTCTTAAGTTCGTTTTGTGGTTAAAGATGGTATGTCCTGGTGCCTAATAAATAGGGCTCATCATTCCTGGTAGGAGAGAGGGATCGGGCTGCCAGGAGTTCACACCGGACAAACTAGTATGGAGCTATTATCGTGTTTTCTCGTTGATATCTTTTTATAAGTATCTACAGTTTTCTTTTCGCCATTTTCACTAATTTTTGTAAGTTTGATTTTTGACACCTAATAAACAGCCTTGCATGAAAGCGCTAAGCAATCCAGCCATTTTTTTTCCATTGGTCATAACCCACGTAGCTAACATTGTCCTTTACTTCTGTTAGCTACTGATTGGGGTGCTTTCTTTTTCATATTTTTACGGCAGCCAAGCAACACGTTCCACGCACACACACACCACTCTCTGTGTGTCTTTGAATAAAATACATACATCTGACATCTCCCTATATTTTCATTCAATTACCTTAAAATAGGGGTTCCCAACCTGGGAACAGGCACACGCACACAAAATGCTGGAGGAACTCGGCAGGCCAGGCAGCATCTTTGGAAAAGAGTACAGTCGACGTTTTGGGCTGAGACCCTTCAGGATGGAATGTACTTGTGATTTACCCATCAGTAAGGGTCCATGGCATAAGAAGGGTTGGCAACCCCTGTCTTTGTGTATTAACCATTTCTGCTCTGGGAAAAGCCTGATGGCTGTCCACTCTATCGATGCAGACTGTCTATCCTATTAGATGCTAAACATGATCGCAGGAGAATCCACAGATGCTGGAAATGCAAAGCAACACACACGAAATGGTGGAGGAACTCAGCAGGGCAGGCAGCATCTATGGAGAGGAATAAACAATTGATATTTTGGGCTGGGACCCTTCATCAGGACTGGAAAGGAAGGGGGAGGAAACCAGAATAAGGTGGTGGGAGGGGAAGGAGTACAAGCTGGCAGGTGGTAAGTGAAGCCAGGTGAGGAGAAGGGTGGGTGGGGTGGATGAAGTGAGAAGCTGGGAGGCATAGCTCGGTGTGGGTAATGTTTGCCCCTCTGGATCAGAAGTTTCTCATTGGTTCACTTCAGAAACCTGAGCTGAAACCCAGCCTTTGAGATTCCCTCGCCCTTCTGGTGAACTGAAACTTATTTGCTTTCTCAGATCCCAAGGCACTACTTGAAGGGAGTTTCCCATAGTCAATATTCATTCTTTAGCCACTAAAGCAATCTTCACTGCTGTTTATGTGGCTTTTGAGGTGCACATCATAAATACCTCATCAGCTCAAAGCTACTTTGTGAGACATATCGTTCTTTTCCTCAATGAACCAAGATAAAACCTGACATTGTAAAAACCTCTGGTAGGGAATACTGTCTATTTTACAATCTTCCTTCCCCTCCTCCCACCTTATTCTGTCGTCTTGCCACTTTATTTTCCAGTCCTGATGAAGGCTCTTGGGTCAAAATGTCGACTGTTTATTCCTCTCCATAGATGCTGCCTGACCTGCTGAGTTCCCCCCGCATTTTGTGTGTGTTTGCTCTGGATTTCCAGCATCTGCAGAATCTCTTGTGTTTACAACTTTACAGTAGTTTCTGTTGTAAATCGAGCGGAATGATTTCAGATTAGTTTTTGTCACAGACACCAGGGTGCAGTGAGCCCCCTTGCTCAGAACTTACGCTGTATACCTCAGTAGCCACTTCATTAAGCACCTCTTGTATCTAATCAATTGGCCACTGAGTGTATTAAAGTCTGTCACGAGCCTTGTGGCCCATCAGGCTGGTGCTCGTCCGTGGCATGAATTGACTGTGAGTATGAGACTCCCACACCACCCCCCACCCCCGGGATAGGACGCCAGTCTATCGCGAGGTTAACCCCCAGCATTTTTGCCGGTACCCATTCTCAGCTGGGTAGACTGGAGCATTGTGTGGTTAAGTGCCTTGCTCAAGGACAAACACGCTGCCTCAGCCGAAGCTCAAACCCACAACCTTCAGATCGCTAGTCCAACGCCCTAACCACTTGGCCACGCGCCACACCCACTGAGTGTATGTTTGTGGTCTTCTGCTGCTGTAGCCCATCCACTTCAAAGTTTGACATGTGTGTTCAGAGATGCTCTGCTGCACACCACTGTTGTAACATCTAGTTACTTGAGTTACTGTCACCTTCCTGTCAACTTGAACCAGTCTGGCTATTCTCCTCTGTCCTCTCTCATTTTCACCCACAAAACTGCTGCTCACTGGATGATTTTTGCACCATTCTTTGTAAAGTCTAGAGACTGTTGTGCATGAAAATCCCAGGAGATCAGTTTGTGAGATACTCAAGCCACCCCATCTGGCACCAACAATCATTCCACGGTCAGTCAGCTAGATCACATTTCTTCCCCAATTTGATATTTGTTCTGAACAATAAGTGAACCTCTTGACCATGCCTGCAGGCTTTTATGCATGGAGTGGCTGTCTCATGGTTGGCTGATTAGATAATTGTATGAACAAGCAGGTGTACCTAATAAGATGGCCACTGAGTTTATATGTTAATAATAAATACAGCGTTAGACAGTGTGTTTGAGTCTGGGATCATCTGGCCTTTCATGCTTCTGTATATTCCACTTCATCTGTTCCACCCATAATTTTAAAAATCTATAATGTTCCCCTTGGTTCTCTTCCATTCAAAGGAATAAAGACCTAGTCTGGCCAATCTCTCCCTATAACTCAGACCCGCTAGCAGTCGCAACATCATCACTAATCTTTTGGACAATCTTTCCAGTTTAACCAGATCTGTCTCATACAACAGGGTGACTAAAACTGTACACAGTACTCCAAGTGAAACCTCGCCAACAACTTATACAACTGCCACATAATGTCCTCACCCCTGCTGCCCAAATCTTCACGTAGATTATATGAAAGGGAATAGAATCCTAACCACAGATTGAAAGTGAAAGAATCTCAGGGTTGTATATGGTAATATGTGTGTACTTCGATAATAACATTTACTTTGAATTTTGAACTTCTGAACTTTGAAAGGACACGGTGTCCTGAACTATATTTTGAGAGTTTATCTTTCTTCGATTGATGTTTTCTGACTCTGTTGTCTACAATTCTTCATTGGCTTCAATGGGAGGTTTCATATACAAGGTGTCCTCACACCAAGTCTGAAGATCTCTCTCTTTGTGCCCTCCCCTCCCTCAAAACACTGTCCCAATTAGGTCCAACAATTATAACTTCATGTAGAAGTGTTTTGACAAATACAACGTCCTTTTAATTTCGGTCCTGATTTCCTGCTGATTCCCGGATAAAACTGCAGTGTCAATCGCAACACACAAAAAGCTGGAGGCACCCAATAGGTCAGGCAGCATCTATGGAGGGAAATGAACAGTCAGTGTTTCCAGTTGAAAACTGCACTCCACTGCTGTGTCAAGTGCCAGTATGATGCCCCACTGTCGCACCTCCTGTCTCTGGAAATAATTTGTTATTAAACCACTCCCCACCTTCACATCCCTGCCTCTACCATGCCATTGTCTCTCAAGGTAGCATGGCAGTTAGTGGGACGTCAGAGATGGAGTTCAATCCCAGCACCCTTTGTAAAGAGTTTCATACATCCTCCCTGTGGAATTGCCCCAGGTTCTCCAGTTTCCAGGTAAGTTAATTGGTCATTGTAAATGTCCTGGAGAGGCTAGGGTTAAATCGGGGGTCAGAAGGACCTATTCCACACTGAGAGATACAGTAAAATAACCACCTCTAACAGAAGAGTGCTAACCATTTTCTGTAGTCTGACAGCATGCCTACAGCCCTGTAGGTGGTACCTGTGAACCTGAACCTGATGGACTGGTTAGAATCGGCTATCTGTCTAATTTCATCAAATTACATTTTTCACCCTCCAATCTCTGAAACAGAATTAGAATCTCTGGCATATATCGTGAAGTTTGTTGTTTTGTGGCAGCAGTGCAATGCAAGTCACAAAATATACTATAAATTACACTAAGGAATATATATAATTAATTAAGTAGTAGGGTTAAAAGAACAAGAATAGGGAGGTAGGGTTCATGAGCTGATTCATTGACACCTCAGAAATTTGGCAGAGGGGAAAAAGCTTTTCCTAAAACGTTGGAAGTGTCTTCAGGCTTCTGTACCTCCTCCCTGTTGGTAACTCCAGTACCCACACCCCATTGAAGTTTGGTATGGGCTCCCAAATCCTAAGAACTTTCTACAGGGGCACAATTGAGAGCATCCTGACTGGCTGCATCACTGCCTGGTATGGGAACTGTACTTCCCTCAATCGCTGGACTCTGCAGAGAGTGGTGCGGACAGCCCAGCCCACCTGTAGATGTGGACTTCCCACTATTCAGGACATTTACAAAGACAGGTGTGTAAAGAAAGGGCCCAAAGGATCATTGGGGACCCGAGTCACCCCAACCACAAACTGTTCCAGCTGCTACAATCGGGGAAACGGTACCGCAGCGTAAAGGCCAGGACCAGCAGGCTCCAAAACAGCTTCTTCCACCAGGCCATCAGACTGATTAATTCATGCTGACACAACTGTATTTCTATGTTATGTTGTTGTACAAACTATTTATTATAAATTCCACATTTAGACAGAGACGTAACGTAAAGATTTTTACTCCTCATGTATATGAAGTTTGTAACTAATAAATTCAATTTAATTCCTCGATGGTAGGGAGGCTGGTGCCCATGATGGAGCTGACTGAGTTTACAAGTCTCTGTAGTTCCTGCGCATCAGCACCTCCAGAGTGCTCTCCACGGTTGTGGTTGTCCATCATGTCCAATGAAGACAGGAAACCTGTGCAGGAGAGTTTTTAAAGTGGAAAAGCCGTTACACTGGGGCAGTTCCACCCTGCTGATCTCAGATGTCCAAATCCAGTGGTACAAATGAGCAACACAAACTGTGGTCTTCCTTGGCTGCAGTGGATGCCCGCGACACTTTCTGTGCCCTTGTCGTGCCCTTCGCTCTCCGTGGAGCGTTGCAGCGCTGCCTTCCTTGGCCGTTGGATATCACTGTAGATCTCAACCACCCGGTCCCGTCGGAGCTGACTTCATGTGCTGGGACAGACATGTCACAATGAGGTATGAGGCTGCCAGCAACCCTCACCTGCTTTAGCCCACCTCTTGAAGCAGTGTCCCAGGGTGTGGCCGCTGTCACATGCACACTGCTTCTTGGAGCCACAGCTGAGAGCTGAGTGTGCGGTGGGGACCAAAGGTGAGCGAGCTGCCCCAGAACAAGCCCCTTCATCAGGGGTGCTACCCCTCCCTGGACAGCCCATGCACTTGCAGAAATTTTGTTGACATATCAAATCTTTTCAAACTCCTAATGAAGAAGAGCTACTGTCATGCCTTCTTCATAATTACAGTAATATGTTGGGACGAAGAGAGCTGTTGACACACAGGAGCTTCAAACTGCTCACCCTTCCCACCACTGACCCCTCAATGAACCAGGATCGGTCTCGCAATCTGTGGAATTTCAGTCGATCACAAGCAGCTATATCTCATTAGGAGTTTGAGGAGATCATCAAAAACACTCGCAAATTTCTACAGGTGTACCATGGAGACTGGCTGCATCACTGTCAGGAATGGGGAGGGGAGGGAGACTACTGCACAGGATCCAAATAAGCTGCAGAGAGTTGTGAACTTTGTGAGCTCCATCATGGGCACGGGCCTCCGTAGTATCCAGGACACCTTCAAAGAGTGATGCCTCAAAAAGGCGGTGTCCATCATTAAGGACACCCATCACCCAGGACCTGCCTTGTTCTCATTGCAGGGAAGAGGTACAGGAGCCTGAAGGCACACACTCAACAATTCAGGAACAGCTTCTTCCCCTCTGCCGTACAATTTGTGAATGGACAATGAACCCATAAACACTACCTCACTACTTTTTTATTTTTATTTTTGCACTACTTATTTAATTTAACTATTTTATATATAGATTTACTATAATTCACATTTTCCCTTCTATCACTATGTATTGCTTTGTACTGCTGCCGCAAAGACAACAAGTTTCACGATATTTGCCGATGATACCAAACCTGAGTCCCTGGCTACATCCTTTACCGTTCCAGGATGCCGATCATCAACTTTTAGGTCCATTAATTTTTCCAGTGTTTTGTCATACTAATTTCAATGTTGTTTAATTAGATCCTTGATTCCCTAATAATTTCTGGCAATTGAAGAAATTGTTTAACTTCTTTACAATTTCATTGCTACCCATTATAAACTCTCCAGTTTCTCACCCTACAGAATCCTCATTTGTCTTCATTAATCTTTAATATTTACATAGTTGTAGAAACTTTTATGATCCCTGTGCAGATTAAAGTCCTCTTGATTATTCTATTACTCCATTTGACAAACTAATTCTGCTGATTTATGTTGTGCCAATATTTGGTGGTCTATAAATAACTCCTACTATGAATGTTTCATACCTCGTTCTGCTTCTACATCATGATCTGTTGAGCCGAGATCATTACTCATCACTGTCCCAATCCCCTCCCTCCCTCTGATTAATTGTACTACATCACTGCCTTTTCTTTTTAGCACGCCTTCCTAAATGAAACCCTGAATGTCTGGTCTCAAGAACACCTCAAAGTTCAAGGTAAATTATTTATTGAGATACAGCATGGAATAGGCCCTTCTGACCCTTCAAGCCGTGTTGCCCAGCGACCCCTGACTTAACCCTAGCCTAATCAGGAGACAATTTACAATGACCAATTAACCTACCCACCCGGTATGTTTTTGGACAGTGGGAGGAAATCCGAGCATCTGCAGGAATCCACGCGGTCACAGAGAGAATGTACAAACTCCTTACAGACAGTGGCGGGTATTGAACCCGGGTCGCTGGTACTGTAAAGCATTGTGCTAACCACTACGCTACTGTGCCATATTGTTATCAAAGTATATAGATGTCACTATATATTACCCTGAGGTTCATTTTCTTGCAGGCATTCCCAGTAGGACAAAGAAATACAACAGTCAGTGAAAAACTACACACAATGGCTGACAAACAACCAATATGCAAAATAAGACAAATACAAAATTACAAATGCAAATACAAAAAAAAATCAATATTAATAAACAAATACTAAATAATACCGAAAATATGAGTTGAGTCCTCGGTGCTATCAACCTACTGCCTGTTATGCCGCTGGGGTTAAGGCCAGCAATGAAGATCCTCCATCTCTGGTAGTGTTCAGGGCTTCCTTCATTGTGTCAGTAGCTCGGTTTTCCCCACTGTCAGTCATGCACGTTTCAGGTGGGGACTCAAGAACACCATCACACTCAGTTATAAAAGGATTCATCATTGTTTTTTCCATAACAGTTTTGTTTTACCAGTCAGGGTCGTTAGCCCTGAGCTGAACCTCTGAGTGGACCACCCTTAGTCTGGCCTCTACCCTTTGACCTATTTGGCATGGGTGACCCTACCAAGAGCCAAAGCATAAAGCCCTGACTCCAGCCAACATAGCTCTCCAGGTCATTGAGGCACGTGAGCCTCCAAACCCTACAACAAGGTTGTGGTCTTCTTGGAGAACACTGCATTCAAGCTTCTGAACTAATCAACTCCTTCATATCCCCTTCCTAGTGGTGCTGCCACACTCTGATTCTTAATTCCCCAATCTCAGATATTCCTTTATTGTTGAGTTGGTAGGGCTGTTAAGGCGTATAGTGTGTCGGCCTTCATTAGTTGGCGGATTGAGTTCAAGAGCTGTGAGGTAGTGCTGCAGTGCTATAAAACCCTGGTTGGACCATACTTGTAGTATCGTGTCCATTTCTGGTCCCCTCATTATATGAAGGATGTGGAAGGCTTTAGGGAGGGTGCAGAGGAGTTTTACAAGGATGCTGCCAGGATTAGAGAGCACATTTTATGAGGATAGGTTGAGCGAGCCTGGGCTCTTTTATTTGGAGGATGAGATGTGCAAGATGGAAAGAGACGTAGATCGAGTGGACAGCCAGAGTCTTTTTCCCAGGATAGCAATATGAGGGGGAAAATTTTAAGGTGATTGGTGGAAAGTATAGGGGGAATGACAGAGATAAGTTTTTTTTAAACAGAGTGGTGGGTGTATGGAATGCACTGCTGGGGTGGTAAGAGAGACAAATATATTAGGTACATTTAAGAGATTCTTAGATAGCATATGGATGATTGAAAAATAATTTATTTCATTTATTTAGCGATACAGTGTGGAATCGGCCCCTCGAGCCCCAATCTAACCCTATTTATTCTCACATTATATATACATTACACAACTGCGGGATTCGGCTCCTTACAGGCAGCCACGAAACAAAGAAACCCATTTTAAAAAAGATGGTCAAGTACCCAATGTACAGAGAAATGAAAACAAAGCGCGCAAACAATAAACGCAAGCAAATAGCTTTCTGAACCGAAGTCCGCAGAGAGTCCGTCCCCAGACTCTTGGGTCAGCACAGAGTGGAACAGCGAGCCGAACTGGCCCGTCCCTCACCTCAGGCCCTGACACCCTGACTTTTTCAACCTGGCTCGGCACCTAAATCATCGTCCAAACATCCAGTTGAGTCACTTCGATATGCTCTGGGGCCTGGATCCTGCTGCCTCGCTTCAGCCTGTACCTGACCTTTCCAAATTCAGCCCGGCGCTTAAATCGTCATCCAAACATTGGGTTCAGTTGCCTTGATATGCTCTGGCGACATATATATGTGCCTAAGACTTTTGCCATATACTACCTTGACATTAATTTTCTTGCAGGCATTTACAGGAAAAAATAAAATACAATAAAGTTTACAGAAAGTGTACCTAAACAGACCTAAACTGATAAACAGCTGATGTAGAAAAGAAGATGAACTGTGCAACTGTAAAAATAATACTGAGAACTGTAAAGTGAGTCTGTAGATCATAGAATTAGTTGAGAGTATTAGTGGTCGAAGTTATCAACACTGGTTCAGCAGCCTGATAGTTGTAGGTATTAACTGTTCCTGAGCCGGGTGGTGTGGCTTCTGTCCCTCCTGTCTGATGATAGTAGAGCGAAGAGACCATAGCCTGAATGGTCACGGATGCTGCTTTCTTGTGGCAGTGCTCGATGTAAATGTACTCAACATTGGGGAGGGCTTTGCCTGTGATGGACTGGGCCATATCCACCACTTCCTGTAGCCATTCCATTCCTGGGCATTGGTGTTTCCACACGAGGTCCTGATGCAACCAGTATAGATAATCTCCACTGTGTGTCCCCTATCCCAAGACTGTGATCCTTTGAGCAACACACATCAAAGTTGCTGGTGAACGCAGTAGGCCAGGCAGCATCTGTAGGAAGAGATGCAGTCGACGTTTCAGGCCGAGACCCTTCGTCAGTGATCCTTTGTCCTGGATAACCTGCCCATTGGGCACCTCCACTTGTGTGTCTCGTCCAGTTAGAATTTAGTGGGATCTCTTCACCCCAATCAGTGTAAGGATAGTTAATGCACATTCTCTCCTTGCATCAATCCTGTCATCACAGGGATCAGTCTTTGTTGCACTGTCTCCGTGACAACAATAGGAAGGACCAGAACTGCACATAATGCTCACCGAAGCCCTGTACTTGTCCACTTTACACAAGGGCCAAAGTACACATTTTGCTGCCTTAGTCTCTTGTATGCCTGCTTTCATCGACCCGTGTATGAAGGCACCAGATCTCCTCACCCCTCCCCCATCCTAACATGTCAGCATTCAGATAGTAAACGGCCTTCCTGTTGTTGCCACCAAAGCATGTAATCTCACATTTATCTGTATTATTATTGCATCTGCCACAAATCTGCCCACTCCCTCATCCTGTTCATATCAAACTTGAGGTTTCCTGCATCCTCACAACTCAGCGTCCCACCCAACGTTGTCATATCTGTTCTCTCAGGCACACAGCAGTGTAAGTCACTCATCCAACCTGTTGCTTGTGGTACCTCTCTTGTCACTGTCTCCACTGGAGAAAAGACTAGTTTATTCCTATTGACTGTTTCCCAACTGCACCCAGTTCTCCATCCCTTTCAGCACCTCACACCAAGCCCAACTTTGCATTCTAGTTCTCATCTGGGCCTCGGTGTACTGTATAATGATCTGTTCTGTATAATGGTATGCAAGACAAGCTTTTCACTGACAATAATCCCAACATGTTATCAAACGCTGCCTGGAACAGTTATTACCCCTCAACCATCGGGCTCTTGAAACAGAGGTGAGGGTCGACCAGCAGCTTTTGGGACAAGGCTTTGGAGGGGGCAGGAGATGGGTAGCTGGTTCCCGTCCCCCCGTCCCCCCGTCCCCCACCAGCTGAACACCTTTCTTACTGTGTTGTAGCACGCAGTGAATGTCCAACTGAGCACCCGTTACCAAGCCTGCAAACTCCGCAGCCTCGTGAATCACACCGGGTGTTGTGTTGAGCAATCTTTCTTCTGTCAGTATTTCCCAACTGGTAAAGATTTAGAGATTAAAGATTAGTTTTATTTGTCGTGCGTACATCGAAACGTAAAGTGAAATGTGTTGTTTGCGTGAACGACTGACACAGTCCGAGATGTGCCGGGGGGGTGGTGTAGGCAGCCTGTTAGCGTCGCCACGCTTCCAACACCAACATCGCATATCCTCAGCTCACTAACTCTAACCTTGGATCTTAACCCTAATCTTGGTCTTTGGATTGTGGGGGAAAACCGGAGCACTCGGACGAAACCCACGGAGTCACAGGGAGAACGCATGTTACAGGCAGCGCCGGGAATTGAACCCGTGTCGGTGATCGCTGGCGAAGTAAAAGCATCAAGCTAAGCACTACGTTGCCATGCTGCCCGATTACGTTTATGGCTCCGATAGCGCGTATCTCCACCAGCCAGCCCGGGCTCCTTTATCTGGCTCCCGCACTCTCCCGAGGGGGTCGATGATACGACCTCTGTTAAAACGAGAGAACTGAGAAAGCTTGTATCACCAGCAGCAGCTGGTAAATGGGAAGTGGTGTCCCGTCCGCTGCCCCACTGTGTATTGCACAACCCGGAGCTGACTGGCTGCAGCTTGTGGGGCTGGGCTTGTTTTGACAGTCCGAGAGCACTCGAGAGCACAGAAGGGACGGTGCTGCGTGAACAATCAGAGTGCAGGTAGGAGCTATCTGTTCAATGAATCAAACATGGTTTTGTAAAAACTCCGAGTGGATCTCATTTTCAACCCTTATTCTGGTGTTGGAGAGATGTGAATAGTGTCGGTAAACACAAACTGAATGATTAACACTCAGGAGAGAAGTAAACAAACTGAATATGCACAGACGGTTGTGAAAGTTTCCTGTACTAGAGCCGAGATGAAGACCTTGACCAGGAGGTTATAAGAAATTTAACCCATGGACTGAGTGAGGGAAATTTTGGACATTAAATGATGTTTAACCCATGGAATGAGTGAGGGAAATTTTGGACATTAAATGATATTTAACCCATGGAATGAGTGAGGGAAATTTTGGACATTAAATGATATTTAACCCATGGAATGGGGAGGGAAATTTTGGTCATTTGATGGTATTTATGGAATGAATGAGGGAAATTTTGGATGTTAAATAATATTTAATCCATGGAATGAGTGAGGCAAAAAAATTGGGTGAAATTTATCAGAGATGAGAAACTGAAGGAATGTTAGTTGGTTCATTATTGCTGCATTCACCAAGGTACACCGAAAAGCTTTTTGTATGTATGTTTAAAAAAAACTGGAGCACCTGGAGGAGAGCCACATCATTGTGGGGAGAACATCCAAATTCCTTACAGGCAGTGGCAGGAATTGGAGATCGCTGGCATTGTAATAACGTTAAGCTAACCGCTACACGGCTGTGCTGTTCTAACTTCCTTCATCTGCAATACTGTGCAAAAGTTTTTAAAGTTTTAAATCTAATTCTGATATGGGTCTCTATCATGGACAGAGAGTGGGAAGGATGCAGGGAGAGAGGAATCATGGTTGGGAAAAGGGGAAGGGAGAGGGAAGCACCAGAGAGACATTCTGTAATGATTAATAAACCAATTGTTCGGAATCTAATGACCTTGCCTGGTACCCCAGGGCTGGGTGTGTCTGCAACCGCGCTGCCCCCCACCACCCCTGGCACTCCTTCTCTGCCACCTGTCCCACACCCCTCCCACAGCGCTCCACCCTCACCATCCCCAACATCCTTTGCTCCCGCCAGATTAACAAACTCGCTCTCTGCTCCACGTTGACAAATTTAGTACTGTGCAAAAGTCTCAGGGACCCTAGCTATATATAGGTGCCCAAGACTTTTGCACAGTACTGTAGGAGCAGAACTTTTACCCCGATATTGGTTAGCTAACCGGCCTAGAGCTGCGGTGTAAAGGGACATTATCTGTGCAATGTCAACATCAAACCTTTACACAGAGGACGGGATGCGAAGTGATGTGCACCATAGGTTTATCAGCTTGCTCCAGGCATGGTCTACTGAATCCCTACTGCAATTTTCCTCCAGCAAATGTCAGTGGTGGCCAGGCTAGTTCATCTGCAAGCCACTTAGTGATCAATCTATTGTGATCAGTGCTGATCACAATTTTATCACAATCGTTTAGTGAGGCTCTGTTTGATGAATGAGGGTTAATGGGGACAGTGCCATTTTACTTTTTATTCAGATACAACATGGAATAGGCCCTTCCAGCCCTTTGACCCATACCGCCCAGCAATCCCCCGATTTAACCTTGGCCTAATCACAGGACAACTTACAGTGACAAGTTAACCTACTTGGTTAAGTGGGTCTTTGGACTGTGGTGGGAAACCGGAGCACCCCGAGGAAACCCACACGGTCACGGGGAGAACCTCCAAACCCCTTACAGGCAGCATCAGGAATTGACCCCGGGGCGCTGGGACTATGCCAGATGGATTTTAGTAAAGTTTTTGATAAAACTGTGGCAGATAGAAAGTAAATGTCCTACAGGATCCAACATGGCAGGAGGGAAAAGATTATGGAATTAATCTTCCGTGGCTGGGAAGACGCTACGAGTGGAGTTCCATAGAATTCAGCACTTAGTCCCTGCTTGTTATATATGCATTAATATTTTGGACCAAAGTGTTGGGAAACAATGAAGAAGCTTAGAGATGACTGCAATTGTTGATTGGCACAGAAGTGACTGCGGGAGAAGTTAGATGCTGTCAGTGGGCAGAAAAGTAGCAAATGGGATTTAATTGGGCCAAGTTGCCTAATTCTGTTCCTATATCTTATGGAATGTACAAATTGTGTGTCAGCATTGATTTTTTTTACTTGCATAGTTTGCCGTCTTTTGAAAATTATTTGTCAGTCTCTGTTTATGAGTGCTTTTTTTTTAATAGATTCTATAGTATTTCTTTAATTTTCCTGTGAATGCCTGCAAGAAAATGAATGGCAAGGAAGTACAGCACTGTGCAAAAGTCTTAGGCACGTATATAGGTAGGGTACCTGAGACTTTTGCACGGTACTGTATTTGTTAATGTGGATCGGACAGTGAGTTTGTAACGGATGTAAAGGATGTTGGGAATGGCGAGGATGGAGCACCGTGGGAGGGGTGTGGAACAGGTGGCATTCAAGGAGCAGCCATGGTGGAGGGGTGGCACAGGTGCGGATACACCCAGCCCTGAGGCACCAGGCAAGGTCATTTAATTCCAAATGGTTGGCTTATTAATCATTACCGAATCTCTCTCTGGTGTTCCCCACTCCCTCCCCTCTCCCTTCCCCTTTTCCCAACCATGATTCCCCTCTCCCTGCCCCCTTCCCACTCTCAGTCCATAATAGAGACCCACATCACAATCAGGTTTATCATCACTCACGTGTGTCATGAAATTTGTTTTTTTTTTGCAATACATAAAATTACGACTGTGCTGTGCAAAAGTCTTAGGCACCCTAGTTTTATATATATATATGTGCCTAAGACTTGCAGTAGTACTGTATATGGTAGTATATGAACTTTGATAATAAATTAATTTGACTTTGAGGTTAAAATCTGTCTAATTTGTCTCCCTGTGACTGCATGGGTTTCCTCCAGGTGCTCTGGTGTCCTCCCACATTCTAAAAATGTAAAAAGTTAGTAGCTTAATTGGTCACATGGGTGTAACTGGGTGGTGCTGTCTTTTTGGGGCAGTAGGATCTGGGACTGTTCTGCATCTCTAAAATCTAAAGTTTGGAGTACTTCGGGCATGTGGCCATTCACTCTGACACTTGCCATGTTACTGTGGCCACTTCAGCTCCATAAATATATCTGTATTTCTCCACTAAAGTTGCTCAAGGTAGTCCACCTCTTTTTACCTTCACCTCACCGTTCGCTATTTTAGTCTCTGTGCTGGGCCTGTTTCACTTTTTCAAAGATAAGCTGTTACATGTACATCAAAATGTGGGTGACGGGATGGAGGTACGTCTCTACCAAAAGAGGTGTTGGGCACTCTTTCCCTCCACTAGCCTGCAGGTCACCCTTGGGCAAGGTGTAACACCTGCTTAGCCCCACCGATCAGGGTCATGTGAAGCCATGGGAGCAGGTGGTGGATGATCGAATGAGCAGCCAGTGCAAATCACAAATCGTGGTGATGCGACCATCAATGTTCCCTCTAATTTGTGATGACCAGTGTGCGCAAAAATCTTGTGCCGTGCAATTTCTTGCCCAGTGACAACAACATGTGTGCACTGAATTTTATATATAGAGGTACTCATTTTAACAGCTAGGAAAACACTGTCAGTAAGAATTTTGGTCTCCTCTGGGTTTGATTGTTTTTTTTTCTCATTCATCTGCACTCTCCCAAAACATACGTAACAGACCTGTAGCGAGTAATGAAGGATTTTATCGTCAGAGCTTTTGCACGCCTTCCATATGTGATTTGCTTGCTAAATGATGCTTTAAAAAGTCAACTTTCCAAAAATCATTCCACTTCTTCCTACTTGCAAGTTCTGCAGCAATTTTTGCATCATAACAATACTTGCAGGTAACACCAGTTTCTATATTGTACATAAATATTTCTCATAGCTGCACATTCCTGACCTCATGAGCTTTCAGTGTAGCAGTTTCTACTGTTCCATGAAGCCATTCCACTGTAAATGAACTAGCAGTTCTTTAGTGCTTCACGCCCTTTGCTTCTTTGGAATTTGACATAGTGAATCAATAACTTCTCCAATAAAAACTGTATAAATAAATTAGTTCTAAAATCAGCAAACAAATCATCACAAACTCAACGTTGTCAATTCCATCTGCATCAGTAGCCAGAAAAGGAAATGTGATTGTGTATGATCATGAAATACAAGGGGTGATTAATAAGTTTGTGCCCTAAGGTAGAAGGAGTCAAGTTTAGAAAACCTAGCACATTTATTTTTCAACATTGTCCCCTCCTACATTCACACACTTAGTCCAGCGGTCGTGGAGCATGCGGATCTTGGACCTCCAGAAAATGTCCACAGCAGGGGTGAATGAGATACTTTTATACTTTTTATACTTTATACTTTATTGTTGCCAAACAATTGATACTAGAACATACAATCATCACAGCGATAATTGATTCTGCGCTTCCCGCTCCCTGGAGTACAAATCGATAGTAAATATTAAAAATTTAAATTATGAATCATAAATAGAAAATAGAAAATGGAAAGTAAGGTAGTGCAAAAAAACCGAGAGGCAGGTCGGATATTTGGAGGGTACGGCCCAGATCCGGGATGAGTTATATAGCTGTCATTACATGCACATGCAATTCAACTGTTTGAGTGACTATGCAGAAAGTTTGATGTTAATAACTCATCAGGGGTGATTGATAAGTTCGTGGCCTAAGGTAGAAGGAGATGAGTTATTAATTTCAAACTTTCTGCATTTTCACTGAAAGAGTTGACCTGCATCTTTCTCTGTTTTCCTCTCACAATAACTCCTTGCCTGTTCTCCATCTTCCTCTGGTGCTCCCCTCCCCCTTTCTTTCTCCAAGGCTTTCTGTCCTATTATACTCCCCCTTCTCCAGCCCTATATCCCTTTTGCCAATTAACTTCCCAGCTCTTGGCTTCATCCCTCCCCCTCCTGTCTTCTCCTATCATTTCAAGTCTCCCCCTCCCCCTCCCACTTTCAAAACACTTACTATCTCTTTTTTCCATTAGTCCTGATGAAGGGTCTCGACCCGAAACGTCGACTGTACTTCTTCCTATAGATGCTGCCTGGCCTGCTGTGTTCCACCAGCATTTTGTGTGTGTTGCTTGAATTTCCAGCATCTGCAGATTTTCTCATGTTTGCATTTTTAAATACAAAGAAATCTGTTGTTTGCGTCAAATCAAATCAGCGAGGATTCTGCTGGGCATCTCGCAAGCGTTGCCATGCTCCCGGTGCCAACATAGCATGCCCACAATTTACTAACCCTACTCCTAACCGTACTTCTTTGGAAAGTGGAACCAGAGCATCCGGGGGAAATACACACAGTCGTGGGGAGAACTTGCAAACACTTTCCAGACAACGGTGGGAATCAAACTCTGGTCAATGATCACTGGCCCTGTAAAGCAATGCACTAATCACTATGCTATAGTGTAGCGCAGCCCTAAATTTCACATTTGGTTTCGGGTTCTTTTGTTTTTCTAGAACTACGATAACTGGTTTTTAGCTTCCCATCCTCTTTCTCCCCCCAGTCCTCTGACACAAATCATTGGCTGATGAAGTATGCGCTATACAGTGGATGCTGGTTAATTGAGGCACATCGGGACCAGTACATTTTGGTTCAATTAAGCAGCTGCCCTAATTAGCCAAACTTTCATGGAAAGAGTTTAGAAGTATAAAAAGAGACAAACCGGGTAACAAATTATGTATTTAAATGAAATACAGAACAAATCAGAACACTACCAATAGTACTAGATACGATAAAACTGTGTATAGTTCCTAATGGTTATCACTGGAGGAATTCATCCAGTGTACACTGCAGTGTTCTTTTGATTGACTGTAAATTAACAAAATCAGCACAGACACCTACCTAGTGCAGATAATGGACAACCTTCATGCAATGCTTTTGACAATTGCATCCTCCAGATCTTCACTTGCAATGTAACATTCAAGTTACCTTCAAGTTCTTTGTAGTTTCTAACTTGTTGAAATCGTGAAATTGTTTCATTTTCACTCCTGACTGTTTCTGGCATCTCTAAGCCTGAATGCTTGAAACTGCAGTGAGCAAAACAGTTCTGAATTGTCTTACTGCTTGTTTCTCACCAACTTTCAGTGACAAAAATCACTGCTTTTTGAACACAAACACGTGCAACTGACACTATTTAAAATCTGATTGCTCTCAGGACAGTGTAGTATCTAACGATCACACAAGTGCATGCAACTGACGCTGGTTAGAAACTGTTCAACAACAGTCTGCAAACCCAATTAAGCAGCATAGTCCCAAATACTTTCTTGATTTTAGTTTTTGTTCTTTAAGAGTTGTCCCAAATAAACGGCTGTCCCAATGAACCAGAATCTACTATGTTGCCTTTTCTACCTCACTAACAGGATCAAATGCAACCAGTCTGAACCAGAGGTCTTTTCCTATCTGAGGATGATGTGTTTATTAAATATTGCCAGTGGAAGTGGTGGATGCGGGTTGGATTTCAATATTTAAGAGAAATTTAGATAGGTGCCTGGTAGGAAGGGCCGGTCAGGTGCAGGTTGATGGGACTAGACAGATTAATAGTTCGGAATGGACTAGATGGGCCGCAGGGCCTGTTTCTGAGCTGTAGTGTTCTAGGAGTCTATTTATTTACTGTTTACTCTGAGAGCTTTAACTGAAGAAAGGAATTTTGTGCAGTAAACTAATCTAAACCAGGCAAAAGCTAATATACTCCATAGATCTAATTTAACTGTAGCAGTATTGATGTCTCGACTACCTAGAAATCACAGAGCATGAAACGTTGAACAGTTCAACACAAGAACGGGGCCTTTACGCCATGAAGTTGTGTCAACTAATCAAATTAGTAATTAAATGTCCAACTAAACTTATCTCTTCTGCCTACACAGTGTCTATATGCTTCCTTTCCCCACATATTCATCTCTGTAAGAGCCTCTTAAATGTCTCTCATCATACTTGCTTCTGTCAACATCCCTAACTGCTTGTTCCAGGCAGCCTCCACTCTCTGTATAGAAAAGAAATTGCCCCGCATGTCTCCTTTGCATGTACCCCCTCTCGCCGTAAATGCATGGTCTCTAGCATTAGACTTTTCAACCCTGGGAAAGAGAGCAACACACATCAAAGTTGCTGGTGAATGCAGCAGGCCAGGCAGCATCTCTAGGAAGAGGTACAGTCGAAGTTTCGGGCTGAGACCCTTCGTGCTGGGAAAGAGATACAGGTTGTCTATCTATGCTTCTCACCATAGGAACAGCCTCCCCTCTGTGGACTCTAAACCACTTGCTGCCTCAGGAAAGCAGCCAGCATAATCAAAGACCTCAGCTGCACCAGACAATCTCCCTTCTGTCTTCTCTAGTCAGGCATCCGAAAGCACATACCACCAGGCTGAACGTTGGCTTCTATTCTACTGTTAACTGACTCTTGAATGACCTCTTGTACGATCAGATGGACTCCTGACTTCACAATCGACCTTGTCATATCCTCGCACTTTGTTGTTGACCTGCACTGCACTTTTTCATCAGCTTTTACACTTCATTCTGTGTCGTTATATCTTTATCCTTTTCAACCTCAACGCACCGTGTAATGATTTGATTTGTATAAACGATATGTAAGGCAAGTTTTTCCACTGTATCTTGGTACGTGACAATTTTAAACCAATACCAATAAATTCTAACAGGTCTCCCCATAGCCTCTAATGGACCAGAGAAAACAATCCAAGTGTGTCCAGCTTCTCCTCTAACTGGTGATATAGCCAGTTAGAATGTCTGTCTGGTATGTGGGGGGGGGCACAGAGCATGATTGAGATAAGCTGCAGAAGGTTGTGAACTCAGTCAGCTTCATCACGGGTGCTAGCCTCCCCAGCATCCAGGGCATCTTCAAGGAGCAATGCCTCAAAAAGGTGGTGTCAATCACTGAGGACCCCCATCACCCAGGACATGCCCTCTTCTCATCACTACCATCAAGGAGGAGGTACAGAAGCCTGAAGACAGCATCTGCAGATTTCCTCGTGTTATGGTTTAGGGGTAATGAGTTGCGGGCATGCCATGTTGGCGCCAGAAGCATGGCATCTCTTGCGAACTGCCCAGCCTAATCTTCGCAGATTTGATGCAGACAGCACAGTTCTTTGTATGATGCAATGTCTGTATGACAAATTTAATATTTTATGTAGCAAACGAATAATTTGGTCTTTGGTTTTCTGTCTATTTAAATAAACACTCAGTGACCACTTCACTGGATACCTCCTGCTTTTGGTATTCAGCTGCTATTGCTCTTTCATTTCCGGGTTCAATGCTGTGTGTTCAGAGATGCTCTTCTGCACACCACAGTTGTAACGTGTGGTTACTTGAGTAACCTTCACCTTCCTATCAGCTTGAACCAGTCCGGCTATTCTTTTCTCACTCTCATTAGCAAGGTGTTTTCGCCCACAGAACTTACACTCACTGGATGTTTTTTTTTGTCTTTCGCACCATTCTCTGTAAACTGTAGAGCAGGAGTTCCGAACCTTGTGTCCATGGACCCCTTGTCTAATGGCTTTGGTCTGTGGCACAAAAAAAAGTTTGGGAACCTCTGGACTAGAGATTGCTGCATGTGGTGTGAAAATCCCAGGAGGTCAGCATTCTCTGAGATACTCAAACCACCCCGTATGGTTCCACGGTCAAAGTCACTTAGATCATATTTCTTCCCCATTCTGATGTTTGGTCTGAACATCAACTGAACCTCTTGACCATGTCTGCATGCTTTAGTGCATTGAGTTGCTACCACATGATTGGCTGATTAGATATTTGCATTAACGAGCAGGTGTAGAGGTGTACCTAATAACATGGTCAGTGAGTGTATATCTTTCATTATTGGCCTTTCCCTGTTCCTTGCCATCTCAGTGTGAAATACTTGTCCTTTCATACACAAACAGCTTCCTTTGCTTCATTATCCGTGGTGTCTCACTGGAGCATTCCTGTGCACTGGTGGAAATCAAACCGAGGGCACTGAGGTATTTTTAACAACCGAATGAGATGTTTGCCTGTTTGCGGCTCCAGAGGAAATTGGAGGGGGAAGGGGGCCAGCTGGTCGTCTTTCACAGTTGCATTTGTAGGTGGGTGGAGTCGATCGGTTCTATCTCTTGCAAGTGTGTAAATGTGGCAATTCCCTTTGCTATCGCCTGTGAAATGTGCAGACCACACCCTTCCACTGCACGCTGCGTCTTCACATCGGCACCTGGCTGCAGAATTCAAAAGATCAGGCTGCGTCTTCATTTCCTTCAGACCAGTTCCATCGTTTTTTCCTGCTTATCACCTCCCCGTTTCTCACGTCACCCTGTTTCACACCCAATTACCTCCCCTCCCCCCTCACCTGCCTTCACTTATCACCCCCTACCAGTTTGTACTCCTTCCCCTCCCCCACCTTCTGCTTCTGGCTTCTGCCCTGTTCAAGGTTATTTAATGTCATTTCCAGTAAAAAAAATGTAAAGAAGATTGAAATAATTGTTATTCTGGATCCGATGCAGGCAGAAAAAAAATCAAAATATGGTAAAGAAACACAATAAATATAAATAAATAAATAATATAGTTTATATATGTCGCTCGGTACAAGAGCGTCTGTACATAAGGCGACTGATAAGGAGCTGATAAAGCTCTGTAGTTGTGCTGGGGGTTGTAGAGTGGTGGTTTAGTGGGTGGAGCTGTTGATCAGCCTTACTGCATGGGGAAAATAACTGTTTTTTGAGTCTGGTGGTCCTAGTGTGGACCTGATGAAGGCTCTCGGCCCAAAACATCGACTGTCTAATGCTCTCTGTCAAGGCTGCCTGAGCTGCTGAGTCTCTCCAGCATTTGAGCGTGTGATACTCTGGATTCCCAGTATTCTGCAGAACCTTGCATTTGGAATTCAAAAAGAATGCCTCTCATCCTGCTGATTAAACATTGGAACAAAACAGCTTCCATCTCAAGCCATGTGGGATTTGCATGGAAAGAACTGTCACCAAAGGTGGGAGGTGGCTGGAGATGGAACATGGAACAAATAGTACAGCACAAGAACAGGCCTTTCAGCCCGTCGTGTCTGTGCTGACCATGATATCAATTTGAACTAATCCCATCTATTAGATTAGATTAGATTCAATTTTATTGTCATTGTGCCGAGTACAGATACAAAGCCAATGGAATGCATTTAGCATCTGACCAGAAATGCAAAGAATAGTGTTATTTACAAAATAGCTGCGAATTAAAGAAGTGCTACAGCACACAAATATAGAAGTACTGAGACAGTACAATATGGATGCAATACTGCTTAGCGCTGTGATGAGAGATTCAGCAGTGTCACAGCCTCAGGGAAGAAGCTCTTCCTGTGTCTGCTGGTGCTGGAGTGGAGGATCCTGTAGCGCCTACTGGATGGGAGGAGAGTACCCAATTTCCCTTGGGATCAATAAAGTATATCTATCTATCTATTTATCTATCTAGAAGGGTGAGATGCATCCCTGATAATGCTTTTCAACTGTACGCAGTTTTCTATCTGTACACAGCCAATATTCCTCAATTCTGTGCGTCCCTAATTCATGTAAATGTATATGGCAAATAAACTTAATCCTTGATCTGTAAATATTTATATATGTCTGTGTGTGTCTGTGTGTGTGTGTGTGTGTATATATATATATATATATATATATATAGTCTAAGACATCTGCACAGTACTGTAGTAATTTTATGTATTGTGCCGTACTGCTACCACAAGGAAAAAAAAATTCATGATATATAGGAGTGATGATAAACCTGATTCTGATATGGATCTCTGTTGTGGACTGAGAGTGGGAAGGTGAAAGGGAGAGGGGAATCATGGCATTCATAGCAAGAGCATTCGAGTACAGGAGCAGGGAGGTACTACTGCAGTTGTACAAGGCCTTGGTGAGACCACACCTAGAGTATTGTGTGCAGTTTTGGTCCCCTAATCTGAGGAAAGACATTCTTGCCATAGAGGGAGTACAAAGAAGGTTCACCAGATTGATTCCTGGGATGGCAGGACTTTCATATGATGAAAGACTGGATTGGCTAGGCTTATACTCTCTGGAATTTAGAAGATTGAGGGGAGATCCTATTGAAACATATAAAATTCTAAAGGGATTGGACAGGCTAGATGTAGGAAGATTGTTCCTGATGTTGGGGAAGTCCAGAACAAGGGGTCACAGTTTGAGGATAGAGGGGAAGCCTTTTAGGACCAAGATGAGGAAAAACTTCTTCACACAGAGAGTGGTGAATCCGTGGAATTCTCTGCCAGAGGAAACAGTTGAGGCCAGTTCATTGGCTGTATTTAAGAGGGAGTTAGATATGGCCCTTGTGGCTAAAGGGATCGGGGGTATGGAGAGAAGGCAGGTACAGGGTTCTGAGTTGGATGATCAGCCATGATCATACTGAATGGCGGTGCAGGCTCGAAGGGCCGAATGGCCTACTCCTGCACCTATTTTCTATGTTTCTATGTTTCTATGGTTGGGAAAAAGGGAAAGGGAGAGGGGGAGAAGGGAGAGAGTGGGAAACAGCAGAGAGACATTCAGCAATGATCAATACACTGTTTGAAATCAAGTGACCTTGCCTGGTGACTCAGGGCTGTGTGTATCTGCAACTGTGGCACCCACAGTTCCCCCCCCCACCCCCATCCCTGGCTCTCCTCCTCTACCACTTGTCCCACACCCTTCCTGCGGTGCTCCCACCTGGCCTTACCAACATCCTTTGTTCCTGCCAGATTTACAAACTCATTCTCCACTCCACGTTAACAAATACAGTACTGTGCAAAAGTCTCAGGCACTATATATATCTCTAAGACTTTTGCACAGTACTGTTCTTCCTTGACATTCATTTTCTTGCAGACATTCATGGGAAAAATAAAGAAATACAATGGAAATTGGCTATATATGTAGACACCCTAGCTATGTGACTGACTTTAGCAGAGTACTGTATGTCAGTTTGCCTACAATCTTTGCACCATTCTGCTGTTCTGTGTTCATCAGTGCATTTAATGTTGTGTCTATTATTACGACGTTTGCACTGTTTTCTCTGTGAACTTCATGCAAGCAAAGAATTACATTGCACCCAGGTGTATATGATACTAATCTAATCTAATCCAATCTACTTTAAACTTTACTGCGGGCATTGGCCTCCGTGGTATCCAGGACATCTTCAAGGAGCGACGTCTCAAGGAAAGCGGCGTCCATCATTAAGGACCCCCATCACCCAGGTTATGTCCTTGTTCTCACTGCTACCATCAGGGAGGAGGTACACGAGCAACGCTCACAACACGCTGGAGGAACTCAGCAGGTTGGGCAGCATCTGTGATCTTTTCCACGGATGCTGCCTGACCTGCTGTGTTCCTCCAGCGTGTTGTGAGTGTTGCTTTGACCCCAGCATCTGCAGATTATTTTGTGTTTAGGAGGTACAAGAGCCTGAAGGCACGCACCAAACAATTCAGGAACAGCTTCTTCCCCTCTGCCATCCGATTTCTGATTGGACTTTGAACCCATGAACACTACATCACTAATTTTCCATTTCTATTTTTGCACTACTTATTTAATTTAACTGTTTAATACATATATGCTTGCTGTAATTCACAGTTTTTTTTCTATTATTATGTATTGCCTTGTACTGCTGCTGCAAAACAACAAATGTCTTGAGATATGGAACCTGGTTCTGATTCTGATTCCACTTCTGTTGTCCACCGCCACCGTTCGCCGTCTGTTCCAGGCACCTCCCATTCTGTGGGGAAAAAACACAGCTCACTCATCTCCTTTAAACTTTCCCTCTCTCACCTCAAAGCTACGCCTTTGACATTTCCACCCTGTGAAGGAGATCCTACCTACCAGCAACTTTGATATGTGTTGCTTGAATTTCCAGCATCTGCAGAATTCCTGTTGTTTGCGTTTTAAAATTCACTACTGCGAAGCCTCTTCCGGTGATGCCTACACCGAAGAAGTTTAGATCCTCTCTTCGACAGGAGTTCAGTGAAACCATCCCTCACTGCTCCCCACCTGTAATTTCTTCGGCTCTTCAACTTTTCGCCCACATTTTGACTCAGACTCGCTATCACAGCCATGTATCCTTTCTTGGAACGTGCCTCCAGCTCTTGGCTCCGTCCCTCCCGCTCCTGTCTTCTCCTATCATTTTGGATCTCCCCCTCCCCCTCCCACTTTCAAATCTCTTATTAACTCTTCCTTCAGTTAGTCCCGACGTAGGGTCTCGGCCTGAAATGTCGACTGTACCTCTTCCTAGAGATGCTGCCTGGCCTGCTGCGTTCACCAGCAACTTTGATGTGTGTTACCTACATACCTCATCATTTCATAAACTTCTGTCGGGTCATCCCTCAGCTTCTGCTCTGGGGAAAACAACCCAAGTTAGTCCAGCCTCTCCTTATCGCTATAGATGGATTCCAGATTCCCGTGCTTGTGTGGGATAGGTCTGATCTTGTTACAGGTTTCCCTTGAATAAATGTGGCTGAAACTCGCTGTGATCTCCCCTGACTGAGCAGCACAAAATCAAGATCTGCTGAATCATAATCAGGTTTATTATCACTAACACACGGCATGAAACTCGTTGTTTTGTGGCCGCAATATGGTGCCAAACATAAAGGATTGCTGTAAATTACAATAAAGGTAATAAATAGTGCAAAGGAGGAATAGAGAGGCAGCGTTCATGGACGTTCAGAAATCTGACGGCAGAGCCGAAGAAGCTGTTCCTAAAACATCGAACTGGGTCTTCAGGCTTCTGTACCTCCTCTCTGATGGTAGTAAGCAGATGAAGGCATTTCATCATGGCTGATCCCGGATCCCATTCAACCCCATACACCTGCTCTCTCACCACATCCCATGATGTCCTGATATAGAAGTCTTTATTTAGCAAAGCGAGCAGCAGGCATCATATTTGAGACACTCTTGTAAGAAGAGGTCACCTGACCCAACATTACATGCCATTTTTATATGCTGAGGATCAAGGGCAACAGCAGGAAAGTTCTGTAGTTACAATGCATCTACAATGCTTCCTTTGAATTACATATAAATTCCATCTTCACACCCAGATTCCAGGTACCCAAAATGAATGTTAATTCCCATCAACTCTGGACTGCATTCATACAAATACAGGAATCTGAGATCCAAGTGAAGTGTTTCCTTGTTTTTAATCAATCCCAAAATGCAGCTTCAGGAACCCCATTGTTCAGAACAGCATTTTAAATTCACTCTACAATCTACATTCAGGTCTGAAGACTGGCTGCTGTCGAAATTAGTATTTGGTATATATACCATAACTCCAGAATACACCCAAAAAGCTATTGTAGAAACCTATCAGCTTTCAGTTTGATTGATTTCAGTTGAAATGAAACCATATGTTCTCGGCAATCTATCAGTGCCATGATTTTACATCAGATATCCTGATGCACCCTTCCCTTTCACATCCTAGATAGACATATAGATACTTTATTGATCACAAAGGAAATTAGTACCACAGTAGCATTACAAGTGCAGAGATATAAATATTAGAAGAGTAGATGTTACCACGAACAGCCTAACAGGAGGGGGTCATCTCTTCCCTGGCTATGGATTGACTCTTTATAGAGCCTAATGGCCGAGGGTAAGAACGACTTCATGTAGCGCTCTTTGGAGCAGCGCAGTTTTCTTAGTCTATTACTAAAAATGCTCCTCTGTTCGGCCATGGTGGCATGCAGAGGGTGAGAAGTATTGGCCAGAATTGCCAGGATTTGTTCTACCACAGCCTCCAGTGTGTCTAGTTTGACTCCTATAACAGAGCCAGTCTTTCTAGTCAGCTTATTGAGCCTGTTAGCATTACCAATGTTGATGTCATTGCCCCAGCACGCCAACGCATAGAAGACTGTACGGTGACAACAGATTGGTAGAACGTGTGAAGGAGAGCTTTAAATCACCAGCTTTAAAACATTGCCTGGTTACCAATTGCCCCTTCACCTCTGCGATCAGGGGTATCATCCAAGCTAAGGGAGGAGAAATTTCTTCAGTGATTGGTATTAGAGTCAGCAAGCTGCATTTACCGAGTGCACTGAACAAAGCAAAGCTTCACAGTGGGAAGTTATTTAAGCAATACATCTTTTAACACCAAGCCCTCAGAGGAAAAATGAGAGTGGATGGCCGAAAGCTTGTTCATTTTTTTTCTTCGTTCCCCATTCTGGCTCCTCTCTTACCCCTTTTCCTTTCCTCTGCCTATCGCCTCCCTCTGGTGCCCCTCCTCCTCCCCTTTCTCCCATAGTTCTCTGTCCTCTCCATTCAGTTTTCCTCTTCTCCTTCAGCCCTTTATTCCTTCCACTTTTCACCTCCCAGCTTCTCACTTCATCCTCCCTCTTCCACCTACCCATCACCCCCTCACCTAGTCTCACCTATCACCTGCCAGCTTGTACTCCTTTCCTTCCCTTCCCCCATCTATCTTCTTATTTTGTCTTCTTCCCCCTTCCTTTCCAGTCCTGATGAAGGGTCTCACCCTGAAACAGAGACTGTTTATTCCTCTCCATAGATGCTGCTTGACCTGCTGAGTTCCTCCAGCATTTTGTGTATGTTACTCTGGATTTCCAATATCTGCAGAATCTCTTGAGTTTATACTGTGTGATATATCTTCCTTAAAAATACGGTGAATTAAAGTTTCAAAGTTCCAGTGAAGGTATTATCCTCTGAAATAATAAAACCGAGATCAGGGGGCTAAGCACACAACTGTATGGTGCATCTGTGCTGATGGAGGTCGTGAAGGAGATGTTGTTGCCAATCCAAAATTACTGGGGTCTGCAGGGGAGGAACTCGAGGATCTAATTGCACAAGGAGGCATTGAGGCCAAGGTCTTGAAGCTTCTTGATTAGTTCTAAGGAGATGAAGGTATTGAATGCTGTTAAGTCTGTCCCGAGCCTTATAGGCTCATCAGACCGGTGCTTATGCTGGTTTCCGTGGCGTGAAGCAACTGAGAGTACGAGACTCCTCCCCCACCGGAACAGACGCCAGTCTATCGCGAGGTTAACCCCCAGCATTTTGCCAGTATCCATTTTCAGCTGGGTGGAGCAATGTGTGGTTAAGTGCCTTGCTCAAGGACACAGCCTGCTGCCTTGGCTGAGGCTCGAACTCACGACCTTCAGATTGCTAGTCCTACACCTTAACCACTTGGCCACGTGCCACACTATTGAATGCGGAGCTGTGGTCAATAAGCAGCATCCTGAAGTATGCACCTTTGCTATCCAGGTGTTCCAGGGTTGAGTGAGGAGCCACTGAGGTAGTATTTACTGTGGACCCGTTGATCTGGTAGGCAAATTGGAGCAGATCCAAATTGCTTCACAGGCAAGAGTTGATATGTTTCATCACCAACCTCTCAAAACACTTCATCTCTGTAGAAGTGGTTGAGGAGAGGTAAGGCATGTTGAAACCGAACGTCTGACAGTCTATAAACTGCCAGTTCAGCACCACCAGCTCAAAACATTAACCGTTTATTCCTCTCCGTATTCGCTGCCTGAGTCGCTGAGTTCCTCCAACACTTTGTGTGCGTTGCTTGGTCAGAGTTCCAGGTTTCAAGGATTATCTTAAAGGAGAGGCATCGGGGAGACTGAATTAGCCTTGGCAAATAAGATGTATTCACTAATATTGAAATAATTCTATGTGAAATGAGAGTGGAAAAATATCAATAACACTAAAATGAGTCAGTAATTTTACCTTAAATAATTAGTTTAATTATTAGTCTTCATCATTGTGTGGTTGTTGTGCAAAGGTCAATGATACGGTTTGCGAGGTCCCAGGTGGTGATAATTTCAGGTGTATTTTGCAGCTGACAAGTTCCTGGAGTTTTCACTGTCATTGTGTGAAAATGTACATCAGTTTCATATTGAACCAGAAGGAGAAAAGTATTAAAGATACAAATCAAAAGCACAAGGAATTTGTAGATGCTGGAAATCCAAAGCAACACGCACAAAATGCTAGAGGAACTCAGCAGGTCAGGCAGCATCTATGGAAATGAACAACCAGTCAATGTTTCAGGCTGAGACCCTTCTCGAGGACTGGCTAAGAAGGGGGAAGATGCCACAGTAAAAAGGTGGGGGGAGGGGATGGAGGATAACTAGAAGGTGAAGCCAGGTGGGCAGGAAAGGTAAAGGGCTGGAAAAGAAGGAACCTGATAGGAGAAGAGAGTGGACCATGGGAGAAAGGAAAGGAGAAGGGTCACCAGGAGAGATGATAGGCATGTGAGAAGAGGTAAGAGGCCAGAAGAAGATGGCAGATGGAGAGAAACAATTTTTTTTTTACCAGAAGGAGAAATTGATGTTCATGCCATCAGGTTGGAGGTCACCCAGATGCTATTACTGTGCTCCAGACCACCATGTACTAAGTAAAATCATAAATTGGTTTATTCTTGTTGTATTACATGAAGTCCATACGGATAGTTTCGTCACATCAGTGGTTTGAGTTAGTACAAGGTAAAACAATAAAACAAAGTAGAATAAAGTGTTTCAGTAATGGAGAAAGTGCAGTGTATGTCAGACAAATAAGGTCATAACGCAGTAGATTGTAAGGTCAAGATTCCATCTTGTATTAGGGAACCCTTCAATAGTCTTACACCAATCTGTCCCTTTTGCAACAGATAGAAGATGATGAAGGAGCTGAGCAGGTCAAGCAGCATCTTTGGAGAGGATTACACAGTCAGTTGGGTATTCCTCTCCATAGAATACTCAGCTGCCTGACCTGCTAAGCTCCTCCAGCATTTTGTGTGTGTTGCTCTGGATTTCCAGCATCTGAATCTCTTGTGTTATAGAAGCTTGTTTGGCTTATTATCATCACATTCCTTTCTCTGGTCCCACACAGCAGCCATGGATAAATGTCATTGGACCCTGGGAATTTCTCCACTTTTCAGCCTGCTGAGACACCTAGTACCTTCTCTTCCTTCACAATGATGCATTCCAGAATTTCATGTAAAATCCCCCACCACAATGTCCTTCTCCTTAGTGACTACAGAAGTATTCATCTCAGACCTCACCAACGTTCTATGTCTCAAAGCACTGAGGGTCCTTAGTGGGCCCCACTTTTTCCCTGGTGACTTCTTGCCTTTAATATAACACTCTGTTGAGATTTTCTTTAAGCTTGTCTTCGGTCCCATTCCAAGTTCATTTTTTGCTCTCCTAACGTACTGCTTAAGACCCTCATCCACCCCAACACTTCTTAATACTCCTGACAGTCTTCCCCATTTTCAATTCTTTGTACCCATCCTGTGGTGTTTTTTTATTGCTTTATCCAGCTCTCAATATCCCTTGACATCCAGAGTTCTTTGGACTTGGTGTCTTTTCACTTGCCAAAGCACTTTGGCCCTTGCAGTTTCACTGCTGAGTGATTCCTGTTTGTCGGAGCCATGTATTGATTTTCTGTCTGTCTGTATTGTAGTTTGTGTTGCACATTTATTGTGGGTAATTTGTCACATGGGTGTGGGGGGTGTGGTAGAAGTGAAGAGTATAGTTACATGTTCACACTTCGTCTTGAAGTCAGTTTATTCGAGATTGAGGCAAAGGGGTAAGCCACGGGTTGATTTTTTTTGTTGACTGCTTACTGTAATTAATGTTAATTTTTCAAATATGTTACGATCACTAATGCTACAGCTTAGACCACATATTTCTTTATATAGCTAGCTATAGTTTTGTCAGTTTTTTATTGTTACAAGATTGTTTGTCTTTTCTGGTTTCTTAATAAAGGATCGAACGTACTTTCCTTGACTTAGAACTTCTTTATTGTGGATAGCGTGCCATACAGGGTCAAACACCCCACTCCCCCAAGTTTAGTCTCTGAGCAGTTTTGGTTTGTTTTCAAGTAACCACTACATTTTGTCAACAAGAAAAAATCATTCTGGCTGCCTCTGTTTCTTGAGCGTAAAAAAAATTAAGATACATGGCTCATCCACTGCAGTTGGCTGTAGACATAACCACAAATAGCTACTCCCTGTTTACTTCTGCCAGGTTCTGTCTTATAATGTTGACATTGACCTTTCCTCTTTACCACTCTCCTGGCCCCCACCCCCCCATTCAGGACCTTGATTTCCAGATCGTTCTTCTCCCTTTCCATAACGGCAGAGAAACATACAGAATTATGGCCAGCATCTCCAAATATCACTGTGACCAAAATGCCCAAATGCACTCCGTAAGATTGTCCCAGCTTAAGTATGAACTACAGGGTTTTAATCATTGTTGACTGAGAAGCCTTGGTCTTTGTTTTGATCAGTGAGAGTTCACTATTTAAATTACTTCCATTTCTCTTACATAATCTCCACATGTGACAGCTATTTTCATAGAAGATTTTTGTAGAACGTTACAGCGCAGTACAGTCCCTTTGGTCCACTACTGTAATGTCAATCTAACCCTTCCCTCCCACATAGCCCTTCACTTTTCTAACATATGTGTACCTATTGAAGAGTCTCTTAAATGTCCCTTATGTATCTGTGTCTACCGCCACTCACCCACCACTCTGTTAAAACAAAAATCTATGTCTGACACTCCCCCCCCACCCAGATTTTCCTTCAATCTCCTTAAAATTACATTCCTTCTTATCAGCTATTTCCGAGTCTCTGGCTCTCTATTTTATTTTTGCCTCTTACCATCTTGTACACCGCTTTCAAGTCATCTCTCATCCTCCATTGCTCGGAAGAGAAAAGTCCTAGCTCACTCAACCTAACCTCAAGGATTTTTCAAGGACTCTACAACTCATGTTCTCAGTATTATCTTTCCCTCTATCCCACCATCCCTCCATCAAAGGTTCAAAAGTACATTTATTACCAATGTATGCAGTATACAATTCTGAGATTTGTCTTCTCCAGGTTGCCATGAAACAAAGAAAACTATGCAAGCCATTCGAAGAAAATCATCACCCCCCCCCCACCCACACGCAAACAAAAAACAAATCACGCATATGACAACAGGATCATCAACCCCTCCACGTGAAAAATATCGCATGAATGGCAAAAAGACTACAACAACAATATCCCCCACCCCATCTAACTATTATTTGCGCAGTTTGTGGCTTCTTTTGCACATTGGTCATTTGTTACTCTTCATTTGTGTGTAGTTTTTCATTGATTCTATTGTTCATCTTTCTTCTATTGTGATTGCCTTCAAGAAAATGAGTCTCAGGATAGTATATGGTGACATATACATACTTCGATAATAAATTTACTTTGAACTTTTATTCTCCCCTCATCTCCTTGATTGACACGCAGCAGTGGAATTAATCCGACATCCATAACACTTGCCTCATCTTATTAAAACCACAAATCATATTAATGGGTTAAGAGCTGAAAAGCCTCCGCTTTCCTTCCATTTAGTTAATTGAAAAGAATAACATTGAAAATCCTGTGTGAAATCAGACATTAATAACTGCTTTGGAATGTCGCATCTGGCCTGAGCTGTGACATGTAATCAATAACATGATGCGTGTTTTGCTTTCGTGTGTTCCAGGGCTGTGGCCTCGTTTCCTCTGCAATTTATTGGATTAAAACTGTGAGGAGATTGAATGTGTGTTCACAGCACGTGCAGGAGATGCCAGGTCCGTGCAGTGAGTGGGGCCGGGTTAATTCAAAGTTCTCAAGCCCCTTACATAAGCCCATCACCTCCACTGGGACCTAGGTTGCTGACAGCAGCTTCCCAGAGTCCTCTGTCCTGGGGCAGTCCTTCAAGCCTGACCCAGGTGTAGTCCATCTTCTAGGCGAAGATTCTTTCTTTCCCAAGGATGGGGTCTTCAGAGCCTCCACTAGTGTTCCTGTAGCTCTGGGCCTTAATAGGCTGGGTTTGCTAGCCCCATGTCCAACTCTCCTGCTTTTGCTGCTGGGCTCAGAACTGTCCATGATGGAGTTAGGTTCTCAAGGCTGTCCCATTATTACAAATCCCAAAAGCTTGCTCATGATTTTCTCACCTTTACATCTTGTTCCATCTCCCCCTGAAAGATGATAGGGAGGCAAAGAAGGTGTATGACAAGCCTGTCTTTACTGGTCAAGGCAATAAATTTGAGAATTGGGAAATTATGTTGCAGTTTTATAAAACTCTGGATAGGCTGTATCTGGAGTATTGCATTAATCGAGACAGCAGGCAGTGTGGAAGAAAGCTCCTGAAATAGCAATCCTCTCCTTCTCCCTCTCCCTCTTCACCTCCCTCTCCCTCTCCCCCTCCCCTCCCCTCCTCTCCCCCTCCCCTCCCCTCCTCTCCTCTTCCCCTCCCCCTACCCCTCCCCTCCTCTCCCCCTTCCTCTCCCCCTCCCCCTCCTCTCCCCTCCCCCTCCCCCTACCCCTACCCCCTCCTCTCCCCCTCCCCCTCCCCCTCCCCTCCTCTCCCCTCCCCCTCCCCTCTCCCCCTCCCCCTCCCCCTACCCCCTCCTCTCCCCTCCCCCTCCCCCTCCTCTCCCCCTCCCCTCCTCTCTCCTCCTCCCCCTCTCCCCCTCCCCTCCTCTCTCCTCCTCCCCCTCTCCTCCTCCCCTCCTCTCCTCTCCCCCTCCCCCCTCTCCTCTCCCAATTTAAAAACTGGCGCAAATATAGCCTACTTCTACACAGCATGATCCAAACTACAGCAAAAATCAGAAGACACGGGAGACTGCAGACGCTGGAATCTGGAACAACAAACCACTGGAGGAACTCAGCAGGTCGAGCAGGGACCATTTTGGGCTGAGAATGGTCCATTTACCCTCTAAAGATGCTGCCTGACCTGCTGAGGTCCTCCAACGCTCTGCTGGTACCGCAACAATCTGCGAGATTCAGATTTCAGATCCGGGTTTATCCATCACGTGGACGTCAAAGCGTGCAGTGAGGTGTGTCATTTGCGTTAACACCTAACACACTGCTGGGGGCAGCTTGCGAGCGTCGCCACATGCACTCTGGTGCCAACACAGCATGCCCACGATGATTGGGTTGAATTATTCTCTGATCCCGGCAAATAACCTGCAAAATTTTCATCGCCATGCGAGGAGACATCGTCAGTGCACCGTTGATTGTGGTGTGCCTTCTGAATGCTTGGCCTTTATATACTTTTCAGTCAGCTGATTTGACGTCATTTCAGGAACTCCAATGCCCACAATGCTCGGCAGAACACAGCAATATAGAACATACCAAGCGACAAAGCAACATAGCAAACCAAGCTCCATTTCTACTTCCCTCCCACTCACCCCCACACATACATCATCCTCTAACCCCAGAACAGCGGTCTACGGCCTCCAGTGGACTCTTAGATTCACAGACTTAGGGCTCCAGCCTTCAGGCTTCAATATGGACCTTCAGAGCACCATGACTGTCAGCACTGCAGACATCCCACCCTGCAAAAACTCATTTCAGGGAGGTAGCACCATCAATTTGCGGGAGACTCCCGCAACTTCCGGGAGAGGTGGGGTGTCTGCAATAGAGTAGCTCCTTAGCAGCTAGCCAGTTAGTTTAAATAACATTAGCTATGCTAATGAACGAATGACACCTGTTAAACTCACCTCAACATGTCTTTTACAGTCTTAACCCACCATGGGCAATAGAAAAGTCACTGTTGCAAACAGTGCAGCGAGCAACACTGTCATTATTTTTGACCCCTATTAGGCAGGGGTACACTTTAGGGTAGTCTGGGGTGACGTATGTTTTATATTTTCTTCTTTTGGAACACTCTGCCATGGCGCGTGCTCTCGCTCTCTCTCCCTCTCGTCGCTCTCGCTCTCTCATGTTCTTTCTTGCTCTCTCTCATGCTCTCTCACACTCTCTCTTGCTCTCTCTCATGCTCTCTCTTGCTCTCTCTCTCTCGCTCTCAAAAAATTGATTTCTGGGATATTGTATACAATTTGCGGGCATCAGGGAGCCACTATTAATATGCGAGAGACTCCCGGAACTTCTGGGAGAGGTGGGATGTCTGGCACTGTTAACCTGACACTCATGGGTGTTGATTTACTTTTGAGGTTTGATTCTTCCTCAGTCCATGGGGTAGTCAACATAAAATCAGCTTATATGTAGTGCATCATAAAAATGAGAAAGTCTGCAGATGCTGGAAATCCAAAGCAACACACACAAAATGCCAGAGGAACTCGGCAGGTCAGCCAGTAGCTATGGAAAAGGTTTCGTGCCAAGGCCTTTCTTCAGGACTGAGAAGGAAGGGATAAGGCACCAACATAAGGTGGGGAGGGCGGGGGAAGGAGGCTAGCTGGAAGGTGATCGGTGAAGCCGGGTGGTTGGGAAAGGTTAAGGGCTGGAGAAGAAAGAATCTGATAGGAGAGGAGAGTGGATCATAGGAGAAAGGGAAGGAGGAGACTACCCAGAGGGAAGTGATAGTCAGGTGAGAAGAATTAAAAGGTCAGAATCGGGAGGAGAGGAAGTGGGGGGGGGGGAGTTTGTCTATCAGAAGGAGAAATTGATATTCATGCCATCAGGTTGGAGAGTACCCAGGAGGAATATGAGGTGTTTCTCCCCCACTCTGAGGGTGGCCTCATCTTGGTACAAGAAGAGGCCATGGACCGACACGTCAGAATGGGAATGGGAATAGACATCGTGTAATCTCTTCAGTATGAACCTGGTCTGCTTTTGAACTGTGGATGAAGATGGTTCAAGAGCATTCAAGGAGTTAATGGAGGGATCCATTAGGATTAGGGTTTTAATTTGTCTTTTATTTTGCAAAGTAACACAGTGTGAAAGGACAGCGGTTCTTAGTTCCATGTTGGCTCCTGTTAACCCCAAGTGGGCCAATTCATCCATGTCAATGTCCCTTTCGTGTCACCCTGCCAAATACTTACTGCATTCATTCTGAAAGTTGTGTAGTAAATCAGGGATTGCAACAGTTTGCTGCAAAGTTTCAGTTTCCCCACCATTTCTGCTACTTTGCTGCCTTGCTATTTGTTCTAACCTTGGCCCAGCCCAACCCCCCGATGGACTAAACCCAAGTGAAACTGTTGCACCCAGTCCCCAGAGGAAGGAGACAGCTTGATTTAGCACCTATTGGAGGAAGTTACTGGTGTGTATAATGAAGTACAGAGGAAGTAGGGTCATAGAAAAATACAGCACAGAAACAGGCCCCTTGGCCCATCTAGTCCATGCCAAACCATTTACTGCCTACTCCCATTGACCTGCACCGGGCCTATAGCCTTCCATACCCCTACAATCCATGTACTATTCAAACTGCTGTGAACTGTTGAAATCCAGCTCGCATGTTCCACCTGTGCTGGCATCTCGTTCCACACTCTCACGAACATTTGAGAGAAGAAGTTTCCCCTCATGATCTCCTTTCACCTTTAACCCATGACCTCTGGTTGTAGTCCCAGCCAACCTCAGTGGAAAAAGCCTGTTTGTATTTACCCTCTCTATACCCCTCATAATCTTGTATACCTCTATCAAACCTCCCCTCAATCTTCTACTTTCTAAAGAATGAAGTCCTAACCTATTCAATCTTTTCTTGTAACTCAGGTCCTCCAGACCCGGCAACATCCTTGTAGCTTTTGTCTGTACTCTTTCAACCTTATTTACATCTTTTCTGTATGTAGGTGACCAAAACTGCACACAATACTGCAAATTGGTCCTCACCAATACCTTATACAACTTCAACATAACATCTCATCTCCTGTACTCAGTACTTTGAGTTATGAAGGCCAATGTGCCAAAAGCTTTCTTTACAACCTTATCTACCTGTCACTTTCAATGAATTATGGACCTGTATTCCCCGATCCTTTTGTTCTACAGCATTGCTCAGTGTGCCATGGTAGTGTAGTGGTTAGAGCATCGTTTTACAGCGTCAGCTGTAAGATTTGGGTTTGATTCCTACTGTTGTCTGTAAGGAGTTTGAATGCACTGCAGTGGCCGCGTGGGTCTCCTCCCTCATTCAAAAATGTATGGTGAGAGCTGGGAACTTGTTGCCATGGTAAGCTGGCATCAGAAGCATGGTGGCACAATCATCGCTGACTTGATTTGACACACATGACACATTTCACTATGTTTTGATGTACAGGTCCACAATCCCTTATCCGAAATCCTTGGGGCCAGTTGTATTTTGGAATTCAGAAGTTTTCGGACTTCAGGACCGCCCCCCCCCCCCCCCGATACCAAAAAACACGTATGCTCAAGTCCCTTACTTAACCTGTCTCAGTGTGGTGGACTTTAGTACCCGGCAGCACACCAAACCTACGCACATCCTCCCGTACACTTTAAATCATCTCTAGATTACTTATAATACCTAATACAATGTAAATGCTATGTAAATAGTTGTTAAACTGTATTGTTTAGGGAATAATGACGAGAGAAAAATTTATTTCCAACAAAAACATTCAATAAAACATAAAAATATACGGCTTCAAACGAACCGAATCAAACACATGGTAAATGGCTTATTGGAATAAATGTAGAACGTCACTGTCACTATAAAACTTCAGTAACTTGTCTTTCTGTTTATTTAAATCATATACAGTGGTAGTTCCGACACTATTTTCTTCAGTAAGATGCTGCACAGACACACCACGATCAAGCTTCTGCAATAACTCCACTTTCTGCGTTATTGCTAATGATAGCTGCTTCCTTCTCTTTTTCTCATTGTTACCCATAGGGGTATCTGCAGCTCTTTTTGATATTTTCACAGCGAAATTAAACACAAAGTCAACAGTGAACACAAAATACCAGTGAACAGCAAATGCACGTGTAACCAGTATGAGCGCTGAGCCACAACTGACGTCTGGCGGCCTCTGCTAGTGCTGCCACGTCACACCTGAGTGACGTCAGCTATTGGCAGAAAAAACTTCGGTTTTTGGAGCTTTTTGGAATTCAGAATTTCGGATCAAGGAATGTGCACCTGTATATATCAAAAATAAAGTTAATATTTAAAATCTTTAATCTTTAGAAGTAAGCTTCTGTAATCAGAGATTATGTGTGAGGACTCAAAGGTTGTAAAGAATAGGTTGTGAAAGAAATGTCTCTGAATATAAGTTGTAAAGTCATCCCAGAAGGAGATCAATAAGCTTGTGTCTCATAATCATCATTATGTGCCATGTTGTGTGACATGGGCGATCATGGTCTGTGATCATGATTGTTCTTGGCAAATTCTTCCACAGAAGTGGTTTGCCATTGCCACCTTCTGGGCAGTGTCTTTACAAGACAGGTGACCCCAGCCATTAACAGAGATTGTCTGCCTGGCGTCAGTGGTCGCATAACCAGGACTTGTGATCTGCACCGGCTGCTCGTACGACCATCCACCACCTGCTCCCACGGCCTCACGTGACCCTCATCAGCAGGCTAAGCAGGTGCTACACCTTGCCCAAGGGTGACCTGCAGGTTAGCGGAGGGAAGGAGCAGCTTATACTTCCTTTGGTAGAGATATATCTCCACCCTGACACCTAAAGCTTGTGTGTAGGAGTACATAAAGGCTCTAGGTGCTGGAAATCTGAAATGGAAACGTGGAATGGTCACCTCTTTTCCTGGCTTTCAAGGGAAAAGGCCTTGGCTGTTTAACGCATTGGTGTCTGCAGCAACTCCAGAAAACTGACACAGCACAATTATCTTTGTGCACTTTCTTCTACTTCCCTTTGTGTCCCTTGTTTCCACTTTCCCCTGTAGCCCTGCATATTTTTCTTTCTCACCATACCCATTGGCTCCCTTTGGGAGTTCCCCAACACTAATTGGCAGGAGCCTTGTCTTTGAGGATTGGGTGGCTGTCGCACCACCGCAGAAACCCACTCCGTCACAGAGAGTGTGTACAAACCCCGCCCTGGCAGCATTCAGTATTGAGTAGGCAGAGCAAGGGGGAGTTGGTGAAGGCATCCATCAGTTCGAACAGTTTTTCTCAATGGAGGCCATTCTAGATTCCACAGGGACCACAGCAGTTTCTGAATGGCCCATAAGTTTACTGTTTTAGTTAAATATTTAATTTGGGGTGAAAGTGAAGGATGCTGACACCACATTGCAAGAATGTCTTATTGAGCCGCAGAGTGATGTAATAGCTCAAGCAAAATTCAAATTTGACAAGCGACATTGCTGCAGGAACTAGTGATAGTCAGAATATGTTTTCACTGCTCTGGGAGAAAGCAAAGTTGTTTTTAATTGGATTTCCCTCCTCTTATCTAGTGGAATGTGGTTTCACTCAAGCTCTTCACTGCTATCAAAAGCTCATAACCATCTTGATGCTGTGAAAAGATGTGAGCTTCAATTATCTTTAACCAAGTTGCAACCTGATATTCAAAAACTCACTAGTTTGCGTCAGTGGCAAGGATCTCACTAAATACCCGAAGTAACAATATTAAGCACTTTTTCGTTGCTGATTGAAAGAATGTTAAATATTTTATAAATAAAGTATCCGATTTAGAGCTTTGAAATAGTTTTTCATATCCATATGTAACATTATACTCAACATATAAGAATACCTGTCAAAACATAAATATTGACTATATTAGAATAATTAGTCATCGTCCTCGTTAAGTGCCATGTGGTATGACGTGGGTGATCATGGTCTTTCCATGACCATGATTGTTCTTGGCAAATTTTTCTACAGATGTAGTTTGCCATTGCCTTCTTCTGGGCAGTGTCTTTACAAGACGAGTGACCCCAGCCATTATCAATACTCTTCAGAGATTGTCTGCCTGGCGTCAGTGGTCACATAACCAGGACTTGTGATATGCACCAGCTGCTCGTACAACCATCCACCACCTGCTCCCATGGCTTCACGTGACCCCAATCGGGGAGCTAAGCAGGTGCTACACCTAGACAAGGGTGACCTGCAGGCTAGTGGAGCGAAGGAGCGCATTACATCACCTTTGGTAGAGATGTATCTCCACCCCACCACCCAAGAACATACAGTTCCCCACAAAAATGTTAGCAACTAATGGAGATGAGGGGGCGTGGTGGTCATTGAGGCAAATGAAAATCACAAGTGGCCCTCAAATAGACATAGAACACAAAGGTCACAACTACAGCAGAATACCAATTTTCAGTCTGCGTCTCATACCACCCTGACTTAAAATATAAAGTCAAAAGTGTATTGTCATATGCAGAAGTATACATATGCAGAGGTGCAACGAAAAACTCTCTTGCAACTGTATCACAGGCAGTTAGCATCAGATAAGCAGCATTCACAAGAAACCGTAAGCATACATTATACAATTTTTTTTACAAACATAGAACAGGAACAGGCCATTTGGCCCACTGTGTTGTGCCAACCAGCTAAAACCAAATCGGAAAACACCCCAACATTAATCCCTCCTATGTATACAATGTCCATATCCCTCCATCTTCCTTACATCCATGTGCCTATCCAAACATCTCTTAAAAGACTCTGATGTATTTGCCTCCACCACCCTACCAAGCAGCACATTCCAGACATTCACCGCTGTCTGAGTAAAAAAACTTACCCCTCACATCCCCTTTTCACCTTCAATACATGCCCTCTGGTTTTAGATATTTCAACCCTGTCTACTCTATCTCTGCCCCTCTCAATCTTATAAACCTCCATTAGATCTCCTCTCAGCCTTCGATGGTCCAGGGAAAACAACCCAAGTTTGTCCAGCCTCCCGTGATAGCACATGCCCTCTAAACCAGGCATCAACCTGGTAAACCTCTTCTGCACCCTCTCCAAAGCCTCGACACCCTTCCTATAGTGGGGCAACCAGAACTGTATACAGTACTCCAGATGTGACCTAACCAGAGTTTTACAAAGTTGCAGCGTAACCTCCTGACTTCTGAACTCTATAAAGAACGCATCTAAAGCAAAATAAAAGGTCCCCTGCATTGCAAAATGACCTAAGTGGTCATGGTTTTCTGTGCTTGTTAATGATGAAGGTTGTGCAGTTTGGTTCAAAAACTGAATGGTTGAAGATCATTATATTCACCATTTTTCTGTAGTCCTTGGACTGATTGCTGCACCTTCCTCTGTAACTGCTTTCACTTGAGGAGTTGCAACGGTTGATGAAGTCATCTCCCCACAGCTTTCTCAAGGGCAATTAAAGATGGACAGTAGCTGCTGACCTAACAACTCTATATAAAAAAAAGTGAATGAGAGCTCTGTTGCCTGACTTTAAGACTCAACATATCGACACATTAGGAGTATGATTGCATAGTAGAGAGCAAAGACAAAGTTGAGTTTATTGCCATGACGTAGGAGCAGAATTAGGCCATTCAACCCATTGAGTCTGTTCCACCATTCCATCATGGCTGACTTATTTTCCCTCTCAACTCAATTTTCCTGCTTTTTCCGTTGCCACCCTTACTAATCAAGGACCTATCAACCTCTGCTTTATAAGTACTCAATGACTTGGCCTCCACGGCTGTCTCTGGATGTGGATTCCCCACTCTCTGGATAAAGAAATTCCTCCTCAGCTCTGTTCTAAGTGGACATCCTTGTATAATGAAGCTGTGCCCTCTGGTCCTGGACTCCCCCATTATTGGAAACATCCTCTCAGAGCAGCATACATCGATCCTATGGGGCACATGGTGGAAACGCACATCAAGGAGCACTGGAGGTGTAACTGTTTGGGTTACCTGGAGAGATTGGCAGTAGCAGAACACTGCATTCGCAATGGCCATGGAATTGACTTTGAAGGCACAAGACTACTGTGCCGTGCCAATGGCTTTTGGGACCACCTGGTAAAGGAAGGCCATTGAAATAAAACTAAAGGAAAAGAATTTTAACCAAGATGAAGGTCTCTTAGTAAGAACTGGAATTTGATTGTAAACAAGGTGGGAGAGTGGAAACCTGATTGGATGAGGACTAACCGATTAGGAGGGACGGACTACAGGGGTATAAGTACCACCGACAGGACATGCCCAGGCATTATCCCTGAAGAAGATGGCAGAGTCAGTCATCAAAACGTTAGTTATAATCGATACCTGTACCTCCTGGAAGCTCGAGAAGAGCTTATTCCCCTAAGTGACTTTGTGGAATGATTGTTGGTACCAGGCAAGGTGATTTGAGTATCTCAGAAATGGCTGATCTCCTGGGATTTTCATGCACAACAGTCTCTTGAGGTTACGTCCACACTACGCCAGATAATTTTGAAAATGAAGCTTTTTCTCTTCGTTTTGACCTTCCATCCACACTGAAATGGCGTTTTCAGCCCCCGAAAATGGACATTTTCGGAAATGGTCTCAAGCGTGAATAAATCTGAAAACGCCTAATATCCGTTGCAGTGTGTACGGGGTAACCGGAGCTTTTTAAAACCGCTGTCATGACGGGCTGCAACAGATGGTGGCAGCACGGCACTTAATTGTTTTATTATTATTATTATTACTTTATTGTCGCCAAACAATTGATACGAGAGCATACAACCATCACAGCGATATTTGATTCTGCGCTTCGCAGAACCTAACAATTTCAGAACAGAGGGCAACGAGACTGAAGCCAGAAGGGTTAGAAATGTGCTCACCAAATACTTTGACCCATAGCTTACTGAATAAATAAGTATACTCACTTTGCCCTGTTTTCTGTCCTTGCTTGTATGAAGGTAAGGACAGAAAACACTCTCCACCACCTCCAGTTTAAATTCCATGCGGAATATTTTGGAAGATCAAGAACCAAGAACCAAGGTGGTTTACCTATTTATGCAAGTACTTCTCTGATAATAGATGTGTAACAGCCTAATGTAACATTGTATGGAAATACAAGATAACACTGATGCAGACATGTTTTTATACATTTAATAAGGTACTTTATTAATGCAACGGAGTTAGTCAGTTTTTCAATGTTCGCCGTCAGCTGGGTCATACTGTCCATGAATTCCCTGTCGGTTGCCTCCATACACTACAGTATTTGTTTTTTTTTAGTTTTAAGTCCTCCTGCGCGAGAGCCAAGAGCAAGTCCTTTTAACTTTTTCTACCCCGTAACTGGACAAACGCGCACCAAGTATACCGTTTCCTCTCGTTTTCTGTGTGTCCTGCACATGCTCAGTAGGAGGAGATTCACCCAAATATTCGTCTAATGTGGTCAGAGATATTTTGAAAAACGCTTAGTGTGGATGCTTGTCGTTTTTACTCGAAACCGGCGTTTTCAAAATTATCCGGCGTAGTGTGGACGTAGCCTGAGTTTACAGAGAGAGGTGTGAAAAACAAAAAGAAACATCTAATGAGCGGCAGTTCTGTTGGGTGAAAACAACTTGTTAATGAGAGCGGTCAGAGGAGAATGGCCAGACTGGTTCAAGCTGACGGGAAGGCCAGCGGGTATTGAACCTGGGTTACTGGTGCTGTAAAAGTGTTGCACTAACTGTAATGCTACCACGCCACCCAATCTTCCTGAACAAACACTCTGTCCAAACTGCTCTGGATAAAGCAAACACTGCAACAAAAGGTGTTGGTGAAGTTCTGGGTATCAGAGTTGGTAGATTAGTTGGCCACTGTAGACCTCCCTAGATGTAGAGTCATAGGGTATGGGCCCTTCAGCCCAACTGGCCCATGCCAGCCAAGATTCCCATTAGAGCATATTCTGGAGTTATGGAATATAGTAAATATTAATTTCGACAGCAGCCAGTGTTCAGATCTGAATGCGGATTGTAGACTGAATTTAAAATACAGCTCGGAACAATAGTTTTTCTGGACTGCAGACTGACGTCGATCGCAAAGCCCATTGACCTGAGATGTCTGCATATGCATGAATGCAGCTCAGAGACAGCGGTGATTAACATTCAAGCTCTGATGTTTGGACAACACACATCAAAGTTGCTGGTGAATGCAGCAGACCAGGCAGCATCTCTAGGAAGAGGTACAGTCAACGTTTCAGGCCGAGACCCTTCGTCAGGACTAACTGAAGGAAGAGTTAGTAAGAGTTAGGCAGCTACATGGACAGGAAAGACTTAGAAGGATATGGGCCAAGCACAGGCAAATGAGACCAGTTTAGACGGTATTGTGACTGTGAACAAAGTCACCGAAGGGACACTGAAGCTGGTGATATAGAATTCTTCATTCAGCAAAACAAGGAAGAATCATACTGGAGACACTCTTGGAAGACTAACTAACTCTTCCTTCAGTTAGTCCTGACGAAGGGTCTCGGCCTGAAACGTCGACTGTACCTCTTCCTAGAGACGCTGCCTGGCCTGCTGCGTTCACCAGCAACTTTGATGTGTGTTGCTTGAATTTCCAGCATCTGCAGAATTCCTGTTGTCTGATGTTTGGAGTATTGGTCTGAAGATGTAGGTGTTTGAAAATTATATGCAACGCAAAGGAAGCATTGTCAACCCACAGTATTGAAGTAAACGGTGTCATTGTAACTATTGAAATCATATTGAATTGCCACTAATCTTATGGGTATAAAAATGTAATGTACTTTGAGTTTAGGGCTCTCTTCTTCCAAGAGTGTCTCCAGTATGATTCTTGCTTGTTTTGCTGAATGAAGACTTCTATATCACCAGCTTCAGTGTCCCTTCGGTGACTTTGTTCACAGTCACAATACCGTCTAAACTGGTCTCATTTGCCTGTGTTTGGCCCATATCCCTCTAAGCCTTTCCTGTCCATGTAGCTACCTTTTAAATGTTGATAATGTGCTTCCTTCAACCAGTTCCTCTGGCAGCTCACTCCAAATACTGACTATCTTCTGGGTGGAAGAGCTGCCTCCTGGGTTCTATTAAATCTTTCTCCCTTCTCACCTTAAACCCATGTCTTCTTGCTCTTGTTTCCCCAGCTCTGGGAAACAGACTGTGTACATTTAGTGTTTCAAATCTGGAGGCATGTATGGGCAGATTCAAGATTGGTTATTGTCATTCTTCAGTACACGAGTGTAAAGGAGATCAAAATGATTGTTACTCTGGATCTGATGCAGGATAAAAACACACTAGAAGCATAAAGAACACAATTTTTAAAAAAAACAAAGAATTACAATATATAAATATAAAAGCAATTCCATAAAACAATGAGCAAGTGACTTAACAGATTGTATGTACATGAAGTGAAACTAGGTGATGTGTATGTATTGTGGTACGGTGGGTTGATGGGTGAAGGATTTGATCAGCCTGACAGCTTGGGGAAAGTAACAGTTTTTGAGTGGTTCTGGTGTGGAGAGAATAATCATGAAACATAGGAATAGAATTAGGGCATTTGCCCAATGAATCTGCTCCACCTTTCCATCATGACTGATTTACTATCCCTCTCAACCCCAATCACCTGCCTTCTCCCTGGTTTCAGCCCCGAAACATCGACTGTACTCTTTTCTATTGATGCTGCCTGGCCTGCTGAGCTTCTCTAGCATTTTGAGCGTTACCTGGATTTCCAACATCTTGTCCCTGTAACCTTCGAATCCCTGACTAATCGAGAACCTATCAAGCTTCACTTTAAACATACCCAATGACTTGGCCTCCACAGCCATCCGTGTCAATGAATTCCACAGTTTTCCCATCCTGTAGCTAAAGAAATTCCTCCTCAAGGCACATTCTATTCTAATTCTGTGCCCTTTGGTCCTAGAGCCACCCAATATAGGAAGCATCATCTCCACGTCCACTCTATCCAGGTGGGATTAGTATAAATGGGTGCATGAGGATGAGTACAGACGCTGTGGGCTGAAGGGCCTGTGTCCCTACTGTATCCCTATGACTTTATCAACTCTAGTAGGAAAGTATTACGTCTGTGCTTCAGTCCCAGAGCTTCACAAAGCAGGCTGCCAGCATGTGACAGTGTAATTGTTATAATCAAGAGGGCTGCGTGACTCTCTGTGGTAATGAACTATAATCAGTGTGTGATCCTGCCGCTCCAGGCTAATAACTGTGATCGGAAGCCCACCGCTCCCCAGCCCCCCTCTCGCACTCTGAGCAAGGATCAAGCATTATCCACATTTTAATTATTTTCTAAAATTCATGAGCGTTTCCTGCTGAGGGCCAATGTTTTGTAGTTGGGGCAGCAAGCTCATTTGTCTAATTGGGATCTGAGTGCTCTCTGATCTTTCACCAAAGGGAAAACATTTTACATCACTCAATTTGGAACTTTTGTTTCCAATAATTGGTAAATTGAGGAAAATGCGGCATATGTGTTCGGCTGCTGCCATCGGCTGGTTATGGTTAACGTCAGCTGGAAAAACCAAGCAAACGTTGACAAGTCCTTGGAAACGTTCAGCTGGCTGTCTGTGGTGTTGTGACTGTTGGGAGCAGATTCCGATCCAGACTCAGGCTTATCTACCGGAGGACCATCGAAACTTGGAGTGAAACGCTTCATTTGCGTCAATGACCAACAAACACAAGGATATGCTGCGGAGGGGGGTGCAGCTCGCAAGTATCACCACACTTCCTGGCGCCAACGTAGCATGCCCACAATGATCATCAGAACAAGAAAAGCAACAGTAACAACAACTGCAAAACAAGTCCCTTTCTCACCCACCCACTCACCCCCTCGCTTACATCGACAAGCTTTCAACCCGAGGACAGGACACCTCCAGGCCTCCAGTCCTTGACCCCGAACGTTCGGGCTTGCAAACGTCAGGCCTCCAACTTCCAACCCCAGGCCTGGACTCGCAGGCTCAACCTTCGGTCCGCTACCTCCAGGCTCGCCAACTTCAGTCTTTAACCATCGATGTCAGGACTGTCTAATCAGGGTTTGACCTGGGCCCCGGCCCCAGGGCCTACTGATATGCTGCAGCGTATTCCATCTCTGATGAAGGTTTTCCACCCGAAACATCGACAATTCCTTTCCCCACACAGCTGCTGTTTGGCTTGCTGAGTCTCTCCTCCAATCGCTTGTTGCTCCAGATTCCAGCATCTGTAGTTGCTTGTGTTCCTTGGGTTTCAGTTTGCTCCCTCCACCCATGTTGGACCCCAGTGGTTCACCACGAGTGGGCCAATCTCATTGTATCTCTCAGCACAGAATTAGGCCACTCAGCCCATCGAGTCTGCTGCACTATTGGATCACGTCTGGTTTGCTTTCCCTCTCAACTCCATTCTCCTGCCTTCTCCCTGGAGCCTTTGGCATCCTTACTAATCAGGGGAGGTGGGGAGGAAATGTCCACTCGGACCATCAGAGGCCTGCGTCGGGCATTTTCATGCTTTACAAGGCGCAGATTGGAAGTCTGTGTGGGGCGCCACTTTTCGCACAGACACTAGAGCAATGTGTGGTTAAGCGCCTTGCTTAAGGACACAGACACGCTGCCACAGCTGAGGCTCGAACTAGCGACCTTCAGATCACTAGACAAACTTACTAATCAAGAACCCATGAACCTCAGCTTTAAATGTACCCAATGATTTGTACTCTGTGGCAATGAATTCTACAGATTCACCACCCTCTGGCTAAAGACATTTTTTTTAATTTAGAGATACAGCACAGAATAGGCCCTTCCAGTCCAATGAGCCACGTCACCCAGTAACCCATATATTTTTAATCCTAGCCTAATCACAGGACAATTTATAATGACCAATTAACCTACTAACCAATACATCTTTGGACTGTGGGAGGAAACTAGGGCATGCGGAGGAAACCCATGCAATCATGGGGAGAGCATACAAACTCCTTACAGACAGCGCCAAATTGAACTCAGAACTCCAATGCCCCAAGTTTAATAGCATCAGCTGCCATAGGTTCCTCATCTCTATTCTAAAGAAACGGCATTCTGTTCTGAGGCTGAGCACTCTGGTCCTAGAATCTTCCACTATCAGAAACATCCTCTCCACATTCACGTCAATATTCAGTAGGTTTTTATGAGATTCTCCTGCGTTCAAAGTAAGTTGAAAGTAAATTTGTTATCAAAGTCCTTACATGTTACTGTATACTACCTTGAGATTCAACTTCTTGCAGGCATTTACAGGGAAAAAGAGAAGTACACTAGAATAGATGAAAATCTGTACACGAACAGAAAAGGACTAACAAACAACCAATGTGCAAAGCAAGAAAACCTGTGCAGAAATAACTGAGAATATGAGTTCTAAAGTGTGTTTGAAAATGTATCTATAGGTCGTAAAATTTAGTAAGTTTCAATAAGATCCCATCCCTCATGGATTGTGATGAATCTGTGAAATTCGTTGCTACAGACGGCTCCGCAGGCCAAGTCATTTTCAGGCAGGGACTGATAAATTTTTGATGGGTGATAGAGTTAAGGGTTGTGGGGACAAGGCAGGAGAATCACTGGTCTATTTCTGCTTCTTATGGTATTTAACACAGAATCATACAGCAAGGAAACAGGCACTTCGGCCTACTGGCTCCCTGCCAACGTCAGGCACATACATGAATCCTACAAAAATTCAGTTCGGAAATACTGTATATGATCACCCCTTCATCTAAATCCCAAACTCCCTAATCAAGCACCATGGGAGCACCGCACTTCACCAAAAACACTGTGGTGTTTTTCCCATATTCCCAATTGCCTCACCTATGTACCTAAAGACAATATGGAGCAGCCAGTTACCTACCAACTCGCATGTCTTTGGGATGTGGGAGCAAACCGGAGCACTCACAGTCACAGAGGGAACGTGCAGACGCCACATAGACAGCACCAGAGGTGAGGATTGAACCCGGGTCACTGGAAGTGTAAGGCAGCAGCTCTATGAACTGTACTACTGCTGCTTACAGCCAACCTTTCTTTTGCAAAGGACATCATTCCCTTGAGAAATTACCCACGCGGGAGCCTTGAAGGTGCTTTGTTTACTTTTTAATATTTCTAAGGGTCTGATTACTGGCAAGACCAGACTTTTTGCCCTTGAGAAGGTGGTGGTGCCACTTGGATGAGTGGCGTCAAGAGTGGGTGCTGCACCCACTCCTGGGCTGAGGGAAGCACAGAGCCAATATCTGGCCATTTCCACTCCGAGGAGGAGGTCCCAGCGGACCACCAACTCAACCCTGCCTTAAGCATGGGATGGGTGGTATTCACTAAACAAAATCCTCCACCCACCCCACTGCTGACTTATTTCTAGTTGCCCACTGATGGACATTGACCCCTGACCTGGCCTATTGACTCACGGTATACTCCCCCTCTCTCCGCCACCTCTCTTTCTGTTTTGGAACCTGAAATAGAGTACGGCAGGGAGGGAGAGAGCGAGCATGTAGAGGAATGGAGAGGGAGGATTCAGCAGTGCTGTGCACAGAATATTGAGGTCTACAATTTCCACACGAATGCAATTTCTGTGTGACCTTATTAATAATGGATTCTAGCAATTTACAGTAACAGATGTTAAACAAATCGGCTTGCCTTCTCTCTCACCCTTGCTCTCTGGTTACGTTGCTGGTTTTCCAACCCATTGGAACATTTCCAGAATCGAGAGGATTTTGGAAGATCATAGGCAAGGCATCCACCCTCTGCACAAGTATAATTCATTTCTTAAGTTGCTTTTTCTCTGGTGATAAATCCTTTCCACCCACATACACCCCTTTACGCCCCCTTATTCCTACTATTTTTGGTACACTTTCGAAGTCCTCCACTGTGAGAACAGATGCCGAATGCTTGTTTATTGCCTCCTTAATTTCTTTATTATTAATTTTTCTCTGGCTTCAGATATATCAAGCCATGCGACAATTCTGCCAGTTAAGACTCATGCTCCCATGTTCACAAGAGATTTTGCAGATGCTGGAAATCTTGATCAACGCACACAAAATGCTGGAGGAACTCAGCAGATCAGGCAGCATGTAGGAAGGGGATAAACAGTCAGCCAAGAACAGTGGGAGGGGGATAAATTACCAGAAGTTGGAGAAAATGATGTTCATGCCATCAGGTTAGAAGCTGCCCAGGTGTTGTTCCTCCAATTTGAGTTTGGCCTCATCATGGCTGCAGAAGAGGCCATGGACAGACGTGTCAAATGGAAATGGACAGTTAAATTGAAATGGTTTTTCTTGTTCATTCTCTCTATTTCCATTGCCCTGTCTCATTACCCTCTTACCTCCTTCTCTTCTCACTGGCCCGCCATCTCTCTCAGGTACCCCTCCTCCTTCTCTTTCCCCTGTGGGCCACTGTCTTCTCCTGTAAAATTCCTTCTTCATCAGCCCATTACCTCTTCCATCTATCACTTCCAAGCTTCAAATTCTCGTTTTCCCCCTCCCACCTATCTTCCCCATCACTTGGACTCACCTATCACTTTCTAGCTTGTACTTCTCCCCCTCCCCTCCCCACCTTCTTACTCTGGCTCCTGCCCCCTTCCTTTCCAGTTCTGCTGAAGGATCTCGGCCCAAAACATCAAATGTTTATCCCCCCCTCCATAGATGTCACCTGGCTAATCGAGTTCCTCCAACATTTTATGCACCAAGCCCCCATACGTTTGTGAAAGGTTGACTGGGTTGGAGAAATATGTCCCTGTCAAAATCTGGCTCTTAGGTCAATGCTGGATTATTTGTTTTCTTGCTTTAATTTGGTGTTATGTTCAATGGAGTGGTTTCCTGAGCCTTTTTTTTGCATATTGGAGGCATTAGAAAAATCAGTGGGGGGAGGGATCTTGTTGAAACCTACCAACAATTGAAAGGCATAGACAGAGTGGATGTGGGAAGGATGATTCCAGTAGTGGGGGAGTCTAGGACCAGAGGACACAGCCTCAGAATAGAAGGATGTTCTTTTAGAAGAGTGATGTGGAAAAATTTCTTTACCTAGAGGGTGATGAATCTTTGGAAATCATTGCCATAGGCAGCTGTAGAAACCAAGTCATTGGGTATATTTAAAGTGGGGGTTGATAGGTTCTTGATCAGTAAAGATGATAAAAGTTACAGGGAGAAGACAGTAGGATTGAGAGGGATCTTTTTCTTTCTTCAATATTTTTATTAATTACTTGCATAGACAAATGCAAAATACATTATGATATTATGGAAACAGAAACAAGATTGAAATGCCCCATAACTATGTATAGTAAATTATCCATAATATCGAAAAGGTATATCTTATTCTAATCTAAAGCAAAATCAAAACCCCATAACAAAACAGAAAAAAAAGAAGAAAAAAAAACAAAACAACAGCTGTTGTAGTTAAAAGAAAATAAAAAAATCTCTGACATAGAGTCGTAAATTCAAACATATAATAGCCATCATCACTGCTGAACGAATCAAAAATAGTGAAAGTAGTTCCAAAAAGGTCCCCATAATGTGAAAAAAATCTTGTCTAGGTATAGAAATAGAACACCTAATCTTCTCTAGATTTAAACATGACATAACATCAATCAACCAATGGGCACGAGTAGGCGGAGCGGCCATCTTTCCATTTACGCAACAAAACTCTTCCAGCTAAAAGAGAAATAAAAGCCAAAATATGCAAATCATTCCACTTAAGAGTAAAATCATTTCCTCCAACAATGCCAAACAAGGCAGTCAGAGGGTTGGGTTTAAAGTTTACTTGAAAAAGTTCCGAGAAAGTTTGAAATACTTCCTTCCAAAATTTATCAAGCTGCAGGCAGGACCAAAACATATAAGAGAGGCCTCTTCAACATTAAACCTATTACAGTATGGAGAAAAATCTGAATAAAAGTGAGGGATCTTTTTAATATATTTTATTGAGAAACAGCTCAGAGTTGGCCCTTCTGGCCCCTTGAGCCACCTGCCCAGCAATCCCCTGATTTTTCGAATCCTAGCCTAATCATGGGACAATTTACAATGACCAGTTAACTTAATAACCGTTGCATCTTTGTGGGAGGAAACTGGAGCACCCAGAGGAAACCCATGAGGTCACAGGGAGAACGTACAAGCCCTTTACAGGCAGCAGCAGGAATTGAATCCGTGTCGCTGGTACTGTAAAGTGTCGTGCTAACCACTACACCACCGTGCAACCCATGATGGAACGGTGAAGCAGGCTTGATGGGCCAAATGGCCTAATTCTGCCCCTATGCTTAGAGGAGTCTGTGACCCACCTCTTTGCACACTGAAGGAGAGAGGGTGTGGAGGAGGCCAGTGTCACATTTCATCCCCAGCAGCTGCGTAACGGAGGACTCTCTGATCTACGGGCTGTTCCCAGGGACGCACACGGAGGCCAACATCCGGTGCTGCTGGCAGATCATTGACTCGGTGAAAGGCGCTCTTTGGTCGGCCCAAAACTTGATGATCTACCAGCACATGGAGGTGTCCGTGGGAGAATGCTGCCGACTGGCACATTCTCGGCTGCAGGAGTACGTGCTGAGGGACGCACTGAAACTCGGTGCAGCCACCGCAAGGGCCTGGTGGGGAAGGACCATGGTTTAGGGTTCTTCTCCCGCGGGAGTGGGAGGGGTCGGGTGGCGGGGAGTATACCTCTCAACAGTGGTGTGGGAAGGTGAACCAACAGAGTGCCACATGGGTGACCAAAAGTATGGATATCTAGAGACCATAAGGGAAACGTATGTAAGGATTGAGAGTCATTGAATCAATTATTGTATATAATTTTATTTTTGAATAAAGTATATTTTGAAATAATAACAAAACAGATATGAATGCCAGAGAAACTCTGCAAAAAAGGCAGCATCTATGGATGCTATTCCATCGATGTTGCTTGACTTGCTGAGGTCCTCCAACATTTTGTCCTCCAAGATTTGCAGCATCTGCAGAGTCTCTTGTGTTTATGAATTACCAGTACAAATGTGTTGGGAATAGAACAATAGAGCACAGGAAGATGCCCCATGCTGATCATGATGACAATTTAATCCCACCTGCCATCTGCCTGCACAGGGTCTACATCTCTCCATTCCCTGCCAATCCACATGCCTGAATGTCTCTCTAACTTTGCTGTCATATCTCCTTCCACGACCTCCCCAGCAGCCCATTCCATGGAGCCACCACACCCTGTGTATATCAAAACTATGAAGTTCAAAATAAAATCAGACCACATACATATCATCACATACAACCATGAGATTCTGTTTCCTGTGGGCCAACTCAGCAAATCTATAGAATAATGACTGTAAACAGAAGGCAACGAAACTGTGCAAATGCAAATATAAATACATAGTGATAAATAATGACAGCATGAAAAAACTTAAAGTGGGAACATCTCAATAGATGAGTGTAGTTATCCGCTTTTGTTCAAGGGCTTGATGGTTGAGGAGAAGTAACTGTTTTTGAAGCTGGTGGTGCAGGCCCTGAGGCACTTGTACCTTCTACCTGATGGCAGCAGTGAGAAGAGGGCATGGCCTGGGTGGTGAGTGTCTTTTATGATGGATGCTGCTTTGCTATGACAGCGTTTCATGTAGATGTGGTCAACGGTTGGGAGTGGTTTACCTGTGATATACTGGGCTGAATCCACTACCTTTTGTTGGATTTTCTGTTTAAAGCCATTGGTGTTCCCTTATCAGGCTGTGATGGAGCCAGTCAATATACTCTCCACTACATGTCTATAGAAGTTTGTCAAAGTTTTTGATGTCATGCTGAAAATCTGCAGACTCCTAAGGAATTGGAGGGGCTATATCGTCTTTAAACCTCCCACCTTAAACTTATGTACTTTGACCTGTGACAAATATAGCTTAACCCTCAGGCAGTGGCTGCCTTCTCAAAGCTAATCCACTCTCTGTTTGTGTTCTCCTGCCCCCCAGGAAGCCAATCAGTAGCTGAACAGGATGAGCAGTGAGACCACCCAGGAGGTGGTGTCTGTGCCCCCTCCGCCAACCTCCACCCGAAAGGAGGGCTATTTCGACCAGGTCTCTGAGAACGATCCGGAATACCTGCGGCTCAGGAACATGGCGCCGGCCCTGAGGCAGGACTTCAACCTGATGGAGCAGAAGCGGCGGGTGACCATGATCCTACAGAGCCCGGTGAGTCACGGGCGAACTCCAACTGCTGCTATCAATGTGGGTTAGTAGTTGCAGGAATGTACAAGGCTGAGTCGGGGTACAACTACCTTGTCGTTGGGTTTGGAGGCTTGCATGCCTCAATGACCTGGAGAGCTTTGCTGGCTGGAGTCAGGGCTTTATTCTTTGGCTCTTGGTAGGGTCACCCATACCAAACAGGTCAAAGGGTAGAGGTCAGACTAAGAGTGGTCCACCGGTCCTCCAGGTTCAGGGGTTCAGCTCAGGGCTAACAACCCTGACTGGTAAACAAAATTGTTACGGGAACAGCAATAAAGAATCCTTCTACGTCTGAGTGCAATGGTATTCCTGAGTCTTCACCCGGAACTTGCATGAACGATGGTAGTGAAAACTGTGAGGAGCCTGCTGACATGATTGATGCACTATCAATTACTCCGAAAGACTGGAAGTAGAGTAAATACTGAAAGGCTTTTATTAACAGTAAAATGGATCCATGTCCATGCTGTATGTCTGTCCTGGACTGAGGGAGGAGCAGTGACACAATCGCCTTTATTCAGGGGTCTGTGGGAGGAGCCACAGGAGCAGTCAGCAGAGGGGCGTGTCCAGACAGGTAACCCAGTTGCAACCTATATATATATATATATATGGTTTACCACAAGGATGAAGGAAGCTCTGAACACCACCAGAGACAGAGGGCCTTCATCAATGCCCTAAACGCCAGTGGCGTAATGGGCAGTGAGTAAGTGTAATTCAGTGTCAGGGCGGACGGCTCGTTACCGTGCTGTATCTCTAAATAAGAATAAAGGTTGAGGCCTTGAGCCTCCAGTAGGATCAGCAAGTCACACAGCCCGGAAGGTCCGTCAACTTCAGATGATGGAACTTCTGAAACGACTGGGAACTGAGGCACCCTGGCAGCTTGATGGGCTGGCTGAGTGTCAACCTTCGTCTGTAATCTTCGGCCCATGTACCTGCCAAGCGAGAGTGTGCAGCTTTGAAAGTAGCCATGTTTTAAATCTAGTCATCTGTCACTGATCTTGTCCAGGTTCTGCAGAAGCTGGCAGAAACTTCCCTCCAGTTAATAAGAGCCTAATCTGCAACAATGCTTTAAGGTCTCCATAAGACAATAAGACGTTAGTAGAATTGGGCTATTTGGCTCATCGAGTCTGTTCCACCATTCCTCATGGCTGATTTATTATCCCTCTCAACCCCATTCTCCTGCCTTCTCCCCTTAAGCTCTCGATAACCTCACTAAGCAAAACATCTTATTTTGTTAACACAAGAGATTCTGCAGATGTTGGAAGTCCAGAGTACAACACACAAAATGCTGGAGGAACTCAGCACATCAGGTAGAATCTATGGAAAGGAATAAACAGTCGACGTTTCAGGCTGGGACCCTTTGACAGGACTGGACAGGAAGAGGGCAGATGCCGGAATAAGAAGCTGGGGAAAGGGGTAAGAGTACAAGTAGAAGGTGATAGCTGAAGCCAGGTGGTGGAGGAAGGGAGTAAACTGAGAAGCTGGGAGATGATAGGTGGAAAAGGTAAAGGTCTGAAGAAGAAGGAATCTGATAGGAGAGGAGAGTGGACAAATAGGAGAATGGTAAGGAGAAGGGGCACCAGGGGAACTTTGTCCCAGAACACTCCTGCTGATTGTCTGTAATACAAGAGGGGCATGATGGGACAGTGGGCAGCCATCTTGCTGAGTGAATGTCCTCCCTCGTGGCGAGGAGTGGAAGACTGTGCAGCCTCAGCTGTCCCTGGTGAAGGAAGGTGGTGCTTTGTCTGGAAGGCATCTGCCCCATCGTCATCGTGTGCCTGGTAACAAATGAAAGTGATCTAACCCTCGCAATCTTACGGTCATAAGGATGAGTGCTGTTTGAAATGAGATGCATTGGAGAGTCCAGCCTAAAAGTAGAAGACCCACCCCCAAGTGAAAGTTCAAAGTCAAAGTAAATCTGTTGTCAAAGTACATACAGTGTACTACCTATAGATGCATTTTCTTGCAGGCATTCACAAGAAAATTAAGAAAGGCAATAGAAATAGAATGAAAATACATCAACAAACACTGACGAACAAACAATGTGCAAAAGGAGACAAAGCATGCAAGAAGTATTAATAAAATGTAAATAAGTAATATTGAGAACATGGGTTGTAGAGTCCTTGAAAGTGAGTCTATATGCTGTGGAATCAGTTCAGTGTTGAGGTGATAGAAATTGAGGTACTGGTTTATACATCGCCCAGCCACGCGAAGAAGCTCTTGTGATGGATTGTAAGATGTATTGCAAAAGAACTTTCGCACGAGTTAATGGCTATGATAAACCGTGCTCCCGGGAATGATCAGGCCTTTGCTCTGTAAGATTAACAAAGTCCTCTCATTCTCCTCAGGCATTTCGAGATGAATTGGAATGCTTGATCCAAGAGCAGATGAAGAAAGGAAGTGACTCCAGCAACCTCTGGGCTCTGCAGCAGATAGTGGACTTTATGTCGAGCACTCCAATAACCATTCCCACCTCACCACCAGGTACGGTTGTGCACTGAAAGTCCAGCCTGTGCTTCATATTTAATTGACATGCAAACCATGAGCACCAAGCATTCTGAGACTGGACGAACATAAGAAACCAAGTGCTCTCACCAGCTCCACAGTGCCGGAGATCCACTGTTGGTTTCAGTACCACAAACCCCTCCCTCCCCATGCCCCTTGCAGTTCAGATCTCCATCAATACACTCAGTGCCCACTTTATTAGGTACACCTGTACTCCTACTCGTTAATGCAAATATCTCATCAGCCAGTCACGTGGCAGCAACTTAATGCATAAGAGCATGCAGACACTGTCAAGAGGTTCAGTTGTTGTTCATACCAAACTTCAGAATTGGGAAGAAATGTGATTTAAGTGACTTTGACCGTGGAATGATCGTTGGTGGCAGATGAGGTGGTTTGAGTATCTCAGAAACTGCTGATCTCTAGGGATTTTCACACACAACTGTCTCTAAACCATGTTTTAGAACAATGGTGTGCAGAAGAGCATCTCTGAACGTACGACACGCCGAACCTTGAAGCAGATGGGCTACAGCAGCAGAAAATCACTCCACTACTGTACCTAATAAAGTGGCCACTGAGTGTCTATTTAATTACTTCATCTCCACCGCTCCCTTGGGGAAAGAGCTCCAAAATATCATAAGGATCTTATTGGCCAAGGATCTTATTAACCTTTAGACTCATGACCTTATCTGGTACATTTTCTCTACAGATGGAGAATGTTTAAACTTCTTCCCTCCAGATACTCTCTTGTTTATTGATTATTATTGGGCCGAAAGCAGATCTAGTATAACGATAATAGTCTCTGCGAATTTTTTTTTTTGTTTACCATTATTAATCACCGTGGAAGCGTCACAGTAGTGTAGCAGTTAGCACAACGTTGTTATGGCTCCATGCATCGGAGTTCGGAAGTTCAGTTACGGCGTCCACTGTAAGAAAGTTTGTGCGTTCTTCACGTGACCGCATGGATTTCCTCTGGGAGCTCTGGTTTCCTCCCAGTGTCCAAACGCATACCAGTTAGTAGGCTATTTGGTTGTTGTAAATTGTTCCCTGATTTGGCTAGGGTAGGAGTTCCCAACCTTTTTTGTGCCATGGGCCCCTGCCATTAGCCAAGTGGTCTATGGACCCAGGTCGGGAACCCTTGGGCTAGGGTTAAATTGTTGGGTTGCTGGGTGGCCCAGAAGATCCTGTTCTGCACTGTATCTCTAAATAAAATAAATAAATTGATTCTCAAGCACAAAAGGACCAACTTTTACTTTAAACACGAGGAAATCTGCAGATGCTGGAAATTCAAGCAACACACACAAAATGCTGGTGGAAAGCAGCAGGCCAGACAGCATCCATAGGAAGAAGCACAGTCGACGTTTTGGGCCGAGATCCTTCGTCAGGACTAACTGAAAGAAGAAATAGTAAGAGATTTGAAAGTGGGAGGGGGAGGGGGAGATCCGAAATGATAGGAGAAGACAGGAAGGAGAAGGATAGAGCCAAGAGCTGGAAAGTTGATTGGCAAAAGGGATACGAGGCTGGAGAAGGGAGAGGATCATGGGACGGAAAGCCCAGGAAGAAAGAAAGGGGGAGGGGAGCACCAGAAGAAGATGGAGAGCAGGCAAGGAGTTATTGTAAGAGGGACAGAGAGAGTAAACTTTAGCATCTTTGTTCCTTTTAATATAACATTGAGACTTTTCCTGCTCATCTCCATCTTTACTGCTCCCCACCGCGCCCCCCCCCCCCCCACATTATGAAATTCTGATATGTGTTCCCGTCTCGGTGTTAACATTTTACATGGCAGCTGATCAATTGACAGTCAAGCTGCAAGCTCGGATAACTCTATCAAATTTGTCGAACGCAATTTCCCATTCATAAACCCGTGTTGATTTTTCTTGGAGACATGAAAGACCGCAATTTCTGGAATCTGGAGCGAAAAGCAAACGGCTGGAGGAACTCAGCGAGTCAGGCAGCATCTGTGGAGAGAAAGGGTTAGTCAATGTTCCGCCTCAGGCTCTGCACCAGGACCTTCGACTACCTTCTGATTTTCTAAATCTCCAACTACTAACTCCTTAATATGGATTCCAGCTTTTTCCCCAACGTCAGATGTCTTAGGCTAACTGACTTCTAGTTTCCTGCTCTCTCTCTCTCTCACTCTCTCCTGCTTTCTTGAATATTGGTGCTATTATTTCAGTTTTCCAATCCTCGGGAGCTCTCCAGAATCCAGGGAATTTTTCTAGATGAAAATCAGTACATTTCCCATTTCTGCAACCACTTTGCTCAAGGGACTTGTTAGTCTTTAGACTTTATAGCTTATCTGGTACATTTTCTCAAGAGATGGACCATGTTTTAACTTCCTCCCTCCTGATACCTTGTGCATTGGAGTACTTTTGACCATGAAGACTCTACCATTTCTTTGTTTCCTATTATTAATTCTCAAGCTCAAAGGGGCCAATATTTACCTGAACTTTTTTATTATTGTGTATATAATAATCTGTTTTTATCTTCATGTGTCAAGGATTCTTAATTGCTTTCCAAGTACGTCTGCTTACACAAGTCAAACAATAGGCACTAGTTTTGTTGGGGCAAGTTTCCAGAACGATCCTACATGTGATAAACACAAGAAATTCTGCAGATGCTGGAAATCCAGAGTAATGCACACAAAATGCTGGAGCAACTCAGAAGGTCAGGCAGCAGCTATGGAAAGGAATAAGCAGTCGAAGTTTCAGGCTGAGACCCTTCATCAGGATTGGAAAGGAAGGGGGAAAATGCCAGAATAAGAAGGTGGAGGCAGGGTCAGCTGTACAAAGCTAGGAGGTGATAAGTGAAGCCAGGTGTGGATGGATGAAGTGAGAAGCTGGAGGTGATAGGAGGAAAGGGTAAAGGGCTGAAGAAGAAGGAATCTGATAGGAGAGGAGAGTGGACCATAGGAGAAAGGGTAGGAGGAGGAGACCCGGGGTAGGTGGTAGAAGGGTGAGGAGAAGAGAAGAGGTAAAAGGAGATCCAGACTGGGGAATGGAAGAAGGGAGGAGGAGGAAGGAATACTAGAAGTTAGAGAAATCAATGTTCATACCATCAAGTTGGAGGCTAGCTAGACAGTATAGGAGGTGTTGCTCCTCCAACCTGAGAGTGGCCTCATCATGTCAGCCCAGAAGGCCATGGACTGACATATTGGAATGGGGAATGGAATTAAAATGGTTGGCCACCAGAATGCACTGTGGGTACCCTGTAAACGGTGAGCCTGGTACAAGTATTCTCGCGTGCATTCGATGGGTGTAATGTAAGTATGTCATTGTGAACCAGTCAGGCCCTGAAAGTGGAGGTGTATCAAGGAGCGGAGAGTCAGAGGATGAAAGCAAATCAGTCACAGGTAGACAGGGTCATAAAGAGAGCTTCAGGCACGTTGACCTTCATTAATCAGAGTATTGAGTACAAGAGTTAGGATGTTATGTTGAAGTTGTTTAAGACTTTGGTGAGGCCTAATTTGGAGTATTGTGTGCAGTTCTGCTCACCTACCTACAGGAAAGATATCAATAAGATTGAAAGAGTACAGAGAAAATTTACAGGGATGTTGCCAGGACTTCAGGAAAGGTTGAAAAGGTTAGGATTTTTATTCTCTAGCGTATAGGAGAATGAGAGGAGATTTGATAGAGGGAACCAAAATTATGAGAGGTATAGATAGGGTAAATGCGAGCAGGCTTTTTCCACTGACAGAACTAGGGTGAAATATTTAATGGGAACTTCTTCACTCAGAGGGTCATGTGAGTGTGGAACGAGCTGCCAGTGGAAGCAGTGTGTGTGCAAGTTTAATTGTAACATTTAAGAGAAGTTTAGATAAGTACATAGATGGGAGGGGTATAGGGGGCTATGATCTAGGTGTGGGTTGATGGGACTAGGCGGAATAACAATTTGGCATGAACTGGATGTGCCAAAGGATCTGTTACCACGCCGTATGCTCTGCGATTCTATAACTCCAAGCAATTGGGCACAAGAAACTACAGATGCCAGAATCTGGGACCACACTGAAAGCACTGGAGGAACTCTGCAGGTTGGGTGCCATCTGTGGGAGGGAAATGGACTGTCGATATTTCAGGATGAGACCCTTCATCTGGACTCCTGAACAAATCCAAGTAAAGGGTTTTGACCTGACCCATCAATTGTCCATTTCTCTACACAGATGGTGCCCAAGCCTACTGAGTTTCTCCAGCCCTTCGTGTGTTGGTCAGGCAGGTGATCGCTAGCATATTCACAACTAGTTTAAAGTTAATATGCAAGGACGGTGTTTTGCGTAGAGCAGTAATTTTTATTTTTCTCAACAAGGAGTGACAATGGTGGCACCAATCAATGACTTCCGAGCCATGGAGTCGTTGGCCTTTGTCAAGGGAGAGAGGCTAATGCGTTGTAAGGTGGCCAGCATCCATCGGCTCTTGGACTTGTTTGGATGGGCCCAGCTTGCCAACACCTACATCACGGTGAGTGGGGAGACTGCATGTTCAAGCAGGGGTGGACATAGATATAGAAGTGGAATTAGGCCATTCGGCCCATTGAGACTGCTCCGTCATTCCATCATGGTTGATTTATTATTCTGCTCAACTTTATTCTTCTACCTTCTTCTGTAACCTTTGACACCTTTACTAATCAAGAGGTTTTCAACATCCTTTTTAAATATACCCAACGATTTGGGCTCCACTGCCATCTATGGTAATGAATTGCACAGATTCACCACCATCTGACTCAAGAGACTCTTCCTTATCTATTTCTTGGTAACTGCAAGTGCAAGTACTGAGATTGATGGCTACAGAATTGGTTAGTGAGGTTGTGTAACCCACAGGGCCCTGAAGTCTGTACAACCCTTTATTTCATCCATGGGAACCCGTTGCCATGGCATCCTGTAACCCTTACGAAACGTTTACCAATAAGATGCTGTAGCTCTTGGCAATGCACAACGTAAGATCACCACAGTCCATTGGATGGGGAAACATTAATTTATGGGATGTTAGTTTTCTTTGCTGACAAAGTGTTAGTGATGAAAAGAGATGAAAAGTTAATCCCTTTCTACATCCTGTGAAATCAATAACATTAAAATTCCTACTTGTTGCCAAGGATACAGAAAGAAAAGTATTTGGCATAGAAAATTAATAGAATTTATTTCATGTGCCATTGTTTGCATTCTAAGACAATTTCTCTTTTTTCTCATTCTTTACTTTCTCTCACTCTACCTATTTTCTCTGCTTCCTGTCCATCTTTCCACCCTCTTTCCATTTCTTTTTCCTTGCTTTCTCTTTTGCCCATCTGTCACCATCTGCTTCCGCTTATCTTTGTTCTCCCCTTTGTTTCGCCGTTGTTCTCTCTCACTCTAACACATTCTCTCCTACTCCCTCACCCCCTCCTCCTCTCTCTCTCTCTCATTCTCTCCTGCTTCTTCTCTATCTCTCTCTCTCTCCCCGCCTCCCTCTCACTTTCTCACTCTACTGCTCTCTCTTTTGCTCCCTCTCTTTTATCTGATTCACTCCTGATCTTTCTCTCACTCTCTCTCATTCTCTCCCTGTCTCTCTACCCCTCTCTTTTCACTCTCCCTTGCGCTCTTTCTCTCTCTCTCACTCTCTCTCTCTCTCTCTGTCACATCCTCCATTCTCTCTCAGTCTCCCTCTTACTATCAGGAACCTTTCTCAAAAGACAATGCTCTTCAAAGACCCATGGACCCTCTCCAACACTGACACTCTTTCACTGTTCACATCCCCAAACTTCCTGAAATATTTTACTCTCTTGAGTGTAACGTACAGGGTGCTACTAAGTTTTTCTTTGCAAAAACTTCCAGAGTCTCTCTCTCTGATTCACTTGGATCTGGGAATTGCTGACCGACTCTTGAACAGGCCTCATTACTGACTTCAGTTGGAAGTTGTCAACCAGTTAAAGGAAATTACACTTACTGCAGGAAATGTTTCTTCATTGGAGCACAGCGTTGGAAACTCTGTTGGGCAGAATGCAGCTGAGCACAGGAACTTCTGTATTCCATCAGCCCAACCCTCAGTCTCCCCCACCCCCCCCCCTCTCCCATAGATAGTGTTTCTCAGGAACCCAGACTTTAGGTGTTCAGACCAGGCAAGCCTTTTGGGAAGGGTTTTATGCAGAGAGTCTGTTCAATGCTGTGGGTTAAGAAAGTGAGTTGCCGTCTTCCAGACCCAGACCACAGAGTTGTGGCTGTGAGGGGCAGCCAGTAGTTTAATGGTTAGTGTAACGCCATTAAAGTGCCAGATGCTTGGGTTCAATTCCGCTGTTGTCTGCCAAGAGTTTGTACGTTCTCCCCGTGACTGATATTCACTCCAGGTGCTCGGTTTTCCTCCTGCCGTCCAAAGGTGTACGGGTTAGGATTAGTAAGTTACAAAGGTGTACAGGTTAGGGTTAGTAAGTTACAAAGGTGTACGGGTTAGGGTTAGTAAGTACGGGTGTACGGGTTAGGATTAGTAAGTTACAAAGATGTACGGGTTAGGATTAGTAAGTTACAAAGGTGTACGGGTTAGAGTTAGTAAGTACGGGTGTACGGGTTAGGATTAGTAAGTTACAAAGGTGTACGGGTTAGAGTTAGTAAGTACGGGTGTACGGGTTAGGATTAGTAAGTTACAAAGGTGTACGGGTTAGGATTAGTAAGTTACGCTACATTGGTGCTGGAGGCATGGTGACGCTTGCGGGCTGCCCCCCAGCACAGCCTCGGACTGTGTTGGTTGTTGACTCAAACGATCCATTTCACTGTACGTTCCAACGTTTCCATAAGGTATTGGAGCTGAACTATAAGTAACTGTTACATACATAGGCTGATACATAGACACATAAAGTGACTCTAGATGATATGTATGTAGTGGTGGTGGGGTGGTTAAATGATGGAGGGGTTGGGGCAAGTAACAGCTTTTGAGTGGTGTTGGTGCAGAGTGAATAACTATAAAATATAAGGTCATTTGGCCCATTGAGTCTGCCCTGCTATTCCATCATGGCTGATTTATTATCTCTCTCAAACCCATTTTCCTGCCTTCTTGCTGTAACCTTTGATGCCCTCACCTGCATACGTTTTGACAAATAAAGCTAATCTTTGCTGAGCTTTATTCTTTATCTTTCAGTTGAGATGAAGGGTCTTAACCCGAAGTGCCGATTTGTCCATCTCACTCCACAGATGCTGCTTGACCCAAGAAATCCCAGAATACCGGACTGCCCAGCAGGTCAGGCAGCATCAGGGTGGAGAGAGATAATGCACCCACTTTGGGTTAAGGACCCTTCATGGGAATTGGGGAAGTGAAAAGGCAAGAGTGTTTCCTTGGTGCAGAAAGGGGGAGATGAGGAAGCAGCAGGGAATGTCCGTGACAGGGCGCAGACCAAAATTATCAAGGCTTATTCGTTAAGTGAAGAGATGTGGCTGAGAAGTGAGATAGTAGGCTTTGTGCGTGATCCCGGTGAAAGACATGCTGGGGTTTTAGTCTGGGCACAGGAAGAAGCCATGATCAGAGGTAATAGATGTAGAGAGAAATACACGGTCTTACCCTTTGGCTACAAGGACCTGTACAATGGCAATCATTCAGACTTCTATGAAGTACATTTATTGCTGTCTGGTGCAAGGAGGAGAAATTTATGAACGTCAGGAAAAAATAGCAAAACAAGCGGGAGCAAATTAGAGTTAAGCAGTAGAGGAGAAAAGGGCTGATTAAGAAGGAGAGAATAGAGTGCGAGGGCAGGCTTGCAGAGAACATAAAAACTGACACTAAAAGCTTTTATAGATATATCACGTGGAAAAAAACTAATTCTTATAGTCAGAAATGGGAACATTTATAAAAGGAACAAAAATTTATGATTTAGAATGAGTAACAAACAGCTTAATTAAGCACGTGTTTTGGTTCTGTCTTTCAAAACCTTCTAGAAATGCTATGGGGAACATAATATCTGAATTAAATCAGTGTCCTAATGGACTGGTGGTTGGGAAAATTGAACTTTGGGATGGATGGAGTGAATGGCTTTAATCCACAGCACACTTTTGTTATCTTTGTTTCCTTCTCCAATTTTTTTTTATTTTTCCTTCAGCTCAGAGTCAGTAAGGAACAAGATCATTTCCTCATCATTCCCAGGGGAATTTCCTATGGCGAGGTCTCTGGATCTATCCTGGTGAGTATATTCATTATGAACGTCCACAAACCCCTTGTACTGATCTACAGCATTAGAAAGGGTTGGGAACCCCTGATTACGAGCATTAACAATGGCTTTTAACCCTTCCTGACCTGGAGGCTCCTTTATTGTTTACTTCAATCTTAAACTGAGTACTTCACGCACTCACTTAGCCCACTCTGACTGGCCACTTGACAGGCCTGTCGTTTAAGCTCAGTCCCCCCTCCGCTCTCTCATGGAGCATGGAACAGAACTGTGCCAGAATCGGCCCTTTGGCGCGCAGTGTTGTGCCAAATAAATTCAGTAAATAATCCTTTCTGCCTGTACATGTCCAAACCCCTCCATTTCTTGCACATTAATGTAAACGCTTCTATCCTATCTGCCTCCACAACTGTCCCAGATGGCACCTTCCAGATGCCCACTGCTCTCTGTGTACATAAACCGGCCTCGTACATCTCTTTTGAACATTCCCCCTCTCAGCTTCAATGCATGCTGTCAAGTATAAGACAGTTTAACCCTGGGAGAAAAGTACTGCACGTCCATGTCTCTCAAGGGGAGCTCCTCTGTAATTTTCTCATATAGTGGGTGAGTGGGAGGGAGGAACGGGGCTTGTTTCACTGTAGTTGTTCTGCTGGGCATTCTGGGCATACTGTGTCGACACCGGAATGCACAGTGACACTGGATGACCCCTGGGTGTATTGGTTGACAACACAAATGGGGCATTTCACTGCTTCGATGTGCTCACGAGAAATAAATTTGAATCTTGCAGTGCATCACATGGTTAATGAAGTCTGCGTTGCACAGGCTGCCTGTGTCTGCCTTTTTGCCCTGACATAGTGAGCAGTGTGGTGTGTCAGACCAATAATGTTTGAGGACAAACCCCATTCCAAATGTTCGATCACGAAGACTAATCTGATGCACCAGTGCAGTGCCAGGGGAACACTGCAAGCCAATGGCCCATCTCCCTCCAAAATAGACATAAAAGACTTAACTGCACCATTCAAAGAAAGCAGGGAGTTCCCGTAGAGACACAGAAACAGGCCTTTGAGAACACCAAGTCTGTGCCAAACTTCTTGCCGATCTACACTATTTCTTTATTTTCCTGTAAATGCCTGCAAGAAAATGAATCTCAAGGAAGTATATGGTGATACATGTAAACCTCACTTAAAGAGAACCCTCATTTCGGACTCCCATGTCTTCATTTGATTAGTTTTCATGTTCTGAAGTTGAAAAACATAACACAGAATAACACACTGATGCTCTATCAATTACTCCAAAAAACTGGAAGTAGAGTAAATACTGAAAGGCTTTTATTAGCAGTAAAATGTGACCTCGACCATGCTGAGCATCTGCCCCTGGACTGAGGGAGGAGCAGTGGCGCAATCGCCTTTATTCAGGGGTCTGTGGGAGGAGCCACAGGAGCAGTCAGCAGAGGGGCGTGTCCAGACAGGTAACCCAGTTACAACATATATACATGGTTTACCACACACACGTAAAATTCTGGAAGAACTCAGCAGATCAGGCAGCACCTATGGAGAGGAATAAAGAGTTGATGTTTCTGGATGAGGCCCTTCATCAGGATGATTGTGTGAGTTACTCAGGAACAGCAAGGTACTGTTCATGAAAATTCAGAGATCTGATAGCATTGGGGAACGAGCTGTTGCCAAAAGTTTGAGTGTGGGTCTTGAGACTCCTGTACCTCCTGATGACAGCACTGACAGAGGGCACATATAGAGTGGTGAGAGTCCTTCACGATGGATGCCACCTTCTTGAGATGTCCTCGAGGGTAGGGAGGAGGCTTGTGCCTGCGATGAAGCTGGCTGAGCCTACAGCCTCATTTGATCCAGCAGTTTTTTCTCCTCCTGAGGTCTTCACAATTCTCCAATCCGCCCAAGTTCTCCCAGAGTGCAACTACCCCCCTCCAAATCATCCATAACTTTGTTTGTTCATTATGTGCCATCTTGTATGATGTAGGTAATCATTGTCTTTCCGTGGCCACGATTGCCTTGACAATTTTCTTTCTACAGAAGTGGTTTGCCACCGCCTTCCGGGCAGTGTATTTACAAGACGGGTAACCCCAGCCATTATCAACCCACTTCGGAGATTGTCTGCCTGGCGTCAGTGGTCACATAACCAGGACTTGTGATACGTACCAGCTACTTGTACGACCATCCACCACCTGCTTCCGTGGCTTCACGTGACCCTGATTGGGGGCCTAAGCAAGTGCTACACCTTGCCCAAGGGTGACCTGAAGGCTAGCGGAGGGAAGAAGCATCTTACACCTCCTTTGATAGTCCACTCTGCCACCCAATCCATAATTTACCAATTCTTTTTCCCAAACTCCAGTGACTTATCTTCACCAGTCTCATGCTGAGAGGCAAAACAAGACAGCCCGCACTCAGAACTAATTAAAGATGGCAGAACAAGTGCTATTGTTATTAGGAAAGCTTTTTGAAGAGTGTTGTGTATCCAAGGATGTGACATTTAACCTTTAGACATCGCACATTTGCCTTCAGCTGCAAAGCCGTCCGCAGACACAGACACGAAACATCAGGAAAGACGTCAAGGTTTTGAGGAGGTTACCCAGGTCAGTGTCAGGGAAAAGACAGTCGTTCTGCAGAGAAGCTCGGGAAGTTGCAATTGTTCTAGGCTTAGAGGAAAAGTAATACTTGAAGTGATGAGGCTTCTTTGACGAAGCAAGGAGGAAGAAACATTTCCTCTGAGCTGGGGTGTTTGTGAACAGAGATCATGGTTTTAAAATCATTTAACAAAGGAACTAAGGAGGAAATGGAGAGAAATTATTTTCAACAGATGGTTGTCTCGATCTGAAACTCACGACCTGAAAGAGTAGTGGGGGCAGATTACTCAGGAAATTTCAAAAGGAAGTAAGATGTGTATTAGTTTGCAAAGCACAAAAAGTTCAAAAGTTCGAAGTAAGTTTATTAACGAAGTACGTATATGTCACCATATACTACCCTGAGATTCACTTTCTTGTGAGCATTCACAGTAGGATGAAGAAATACAACGGACTCAACGAAAAGCTGTACACACATAGAGACTGACAACCAACCAACATGCAAAATAAGACAAGCTGTGCAAGTACAAAAATATAATAAATAAATAACACTGCAAACAAACAAGTTAATAAACTATACTACAAATGGTAAATAAATAATACAGAGAACAAGGGAGCAGGTAAAAAGTTAAATGTAGAATTAAATCTTAAAGGTTAGCTGGGGGGGGGGGTCAGTCAGATCCTGTGCTTTATTTCGCTTTCTTCCATACTTTTTAACTTTTTTATTTAAAGACGCGACTTGATAACAGGCCCTCAGGCCCAGCGAGCCCATACTGATGCAATACGCGCATTGACTGTGATAACTGGTTGTGATTTAATTTCACACTTGTATCAGTCTGAGGCTGTGAAGCTGAGTAGAAGATTGTAATGAAATTGGTGCGCGAGCTTATCAAATCTGTAAGGGATTCCGAGGAGGCGAAGGGGTTTGTTACTGAACCTGGCCTTGCAATGCTCCTGCTGGCAGGAAGCAGCATCAGAGGAGCAGGGCCTGAACCAGATGGTTCACTGATTGATTTGCAAGCCATGCTGGTAACCTCAGTTGAATCTTCACAGAAAATGCAAGAAAATATGAACCAGCTTGGAAATTAGCCTGTCATGATGTTTCATGCCAGAATCTTGGTGCAGAGATGTTTATCATTCTCCATTCCAGAAATATTAACCAGTGAACTGATTAAAGCATCCACCATCTGAATGTAAAAGTCAGTGCTGTGTCAGTAAGCATGTCTCTGCTTTGAGCAGCTTCATTCCTCTTTCAGTACCCAAATCAGCACTTAATCCTTTACAAAATGTGTCTAGAAATTCAGTAGTGTAACATTTCTCTTCCTGATTGAATTTTTAAATTTCCACATTGCTTTACTTGGAAATTCGACCATGTAGTATTGTATAGTTAATATTTCAATAATGTCTGAGTAATCTATATATATTAGTCATAGTAATAGTCATACTTTATTGATCCCAGGGGAAAATTGGTTTTTGTTACAGTTGCACCATAAAATTGATTAAGCATTCTTGTTTGCTTAAATAATTCATTACAGGTTATATGCATATGTTACCATGTGACCACGTGCTATGTACGCACGTTACTTAAAGCAAACACATAGTTAGACTCACATTTTGGACTCCTGTGTCTTCATTTAACGATTTGAAGTCACAAAACATAATGTACTGTCATGTGACCTTGGGCCGCTGGATCTACTTTGTTTATTTACCCATGACAATGTGTGTCCATCATCTTGTCAATGTACCACAGGGATGTCTGCACCTTGGTTCGTCCAATTTCTCAGAAATCCACCGCCCTCTCCCCTCGATTCAAATCCCTGTGACTTCTCACCTCACTAATCTTCGCGCAGAGTTCTTGCCCCTTCACTCACAGGGATCAAGAATTACTCACCGTATACATTTACTTGTACAGTGGATTCAGGTTAATTGGTCCAATTAAGCGACTGTCCCAATTAGCCAAAGTTCCACGGAAATAGCTTTAAAAAAGACAAACTATGTTTAACCGTGTAACAGATTATGTATTTAAGTGAAATCCAGCACCAATTAGAACACTAGCAATACTATTACAGTACTATAAAATTGTGTATTAGTTCCTAATAGTTATCGTTGGAGAAATTCATTCCAATGGACACTGCCTTATTCTTTCGATTGACTGTAAATGAACAAAGTTAGTGCAGATAATGGACTGCTTTCATTGCCTTCCTGCATTAAGTAGTGTCGAAAACCACTGCTTTTTAATGCAGTGTTAGTCAGTCCAAGTGAATAACATAACACAAGCATATGCAGCTGACACTATTTGAAAACTGTTTGCTGTAAGTACACTCTAATGTCTGATGGACATACAAGTGCACGCGACTGATGCTAGTTAGAAGCTTCTGCGTCCTCCAAATCTTCATTTTCACAGTAACATTCAAGGTGATTGTTGATACCTTCAAATCTGTTGTAGGTCCTAACTTGTTGAAGCAGTGAAATTGTTTCATTTCCACTCCGGGCCATTTCTCAGATCTGCAAGCCTGAATGCTTGAAACTGCAGTGAGCAAAACGGTTTTGAATCGTCTTGCTGCTTATTTCTCACCAACTATCTGAAAAAACTGACTATTTTTTGAACAAACACACATAACTGATGCTATTTAAAAACTGTTTGCTCTAATCATGGTGTAATGTCTAACAGCCACACAATCACACGTGATTGATGCCAGTTAGAAACTGTTTGGCAACGGTCTTCTGTCCCAATTAAGCAGCACAGTGTCCCAAATAAACAGAGGAAATTCCGGCTATTTTCTCAATTAGTTTTTGTTCTTTAAGAGTTGTTCCAAACAAGGGGGCTGCCCTGGTTAACCGATGACCTTATTAACTGGAATTCACTGAATAAAGAATTTGTTGTGGTGTGTTAATCAGGGGATGAGATGCAACAAAAAACAACGACGTTCAACAGTTATAAAGAGTAAAGAATTTTATAAAAATAAAGTTATAAGTTAAGTACAGATATAGAATAAAATGTGAATAAATACCAGTGTGTATTTACAATGTAAACAGCATTATAAAAAGTGGTTTAGGTGTTTACAGTGCAGTGACTGAGGTCATAGATTGGGGAGGGTGTGGGGGGAGCTAACTAGAATGGTTGATCAGATGAACTGCCTGTCGAAAAAACTTTTATGATGGCGTGAAGTTTTTTGTTTCAATCCCCCAGATGGGAGCTTTTGGTAAAGACAGCGTGCAGGGTGGGTTTGCACGGTTACATTCCATCCCACACCTCTGAGGTTGGAGTAGAGAAGGGCGATGGGAGATTGGAGGGAGGTGGACAGGATCACAGCAGGTTTAGAGAGGAGTGGTAGAGGGACTTACTTACTACTGGGGCATAGGCTGCCAACAGTAGCTCGCCTGAGTCCACTTAACTAGGGCAGTCTTTCCCCTTGTCTCCAGGTGTAACCTATCTTCTTGGTGTATCCTTCCTCTCCCAGGGATGAGGTCTTTAGGGCTTCTGTTGGCATTGCTGCAGCACTGGAATTTTATGGGATTGCGTTGCTAGCCCCATGCCCAAACCTCCTCCTTTCGCAGCTGGGCTTGGGACTCCATGGCGGAGTTAGCGGGAGAGCGAGGCCAGTCCTATTGGCAGGTGATCCAAAGATTGGAGATCCCCTGTTTAAAGTTTTGGATAAAACCTGATGTCGTTAGCGTTGCAATCAGAGAATTGGTGCTTCCGGAACATTTAACACTTGACGCTAATCCCTCTTCCTAGGTGAAGGTCAACATTCTGGGCGAAGTGGTCAGTCAGGGTAGCACCAATTTCTCGGTGGACACGGCTGGGTTCAGCCTACACTCAGCTATCTACTCCGCTCGACCGGATGTCCGCTGTATAATTCACCTGCACACACCGGCCACTGCTGCGGTGAGTATTCATGGTTAAACCCAAGGAGCCCAGCTCTGGATGCCTCGCTACGTGCTATGTTATTTAATCATTGCTACTCAGTAAATAACTTACCGAGCCTACCTCCATGTCCTTCACTGGGGTGGACTCTCCCTTTGTGAGCACGGCCCACCGCCCTGCTATTAGCAACGCATTGCACATTGCTTAATTTTGTTATCACTAGGGTGGCACAGTCGTGAAGCAGTTAACACAACGCTTTACGGGTGCCAGCTGTAAGATCAGGGTTCATTTCCCACCAGGACCTTGAATGTTCTCCCCATGATCGCGTGTGTTTCCTCTGGGTGCTCCGGTTTCCTCCCACATTCCAAAGACATAAAGGTTAGGGTTCGCCACCTCCAACGGGATCCCACCACTAAGCACATCTTTCCCTCCCCCCCCCCCCGCTTTCCGCAGGGATCGCTCCCAACACGACTCCCTTGTCCATTTGTTCCCCCCCCCATCCCTCCCCACTGATCTCCCTCCCGGCATTTATTCTTGTAAGCAGAACAAGTGCTACACATGCCCTTACACTTCCTCCCCCACCACCATTCAGGGCCCCAGACAGTCCTTCCAGGTGAGGGCGACACTTCACCTGTGAGTCGGCTGGGGTGATATACTGCGTCCGGTGCTCCCGATGCGGCCTTCTATATATTGGCGAGACCCGACGCAGACTGGGAGACCGCTTTGCTGAACATCTACGCTCTGTCCGCCAGAGAAAGCAGGATCTCCCAGTGGCCACACATTTTAATTCCACGTCCCATTCCCATTCTGGTATGTCTATCCACAGCCTCCTCTACTGTAAAGATGAAGCCACAGTCAGGTTGGAGGAACAACACCTTATATTCCATCTGGGTAGCCTCCAACCTGATGGCATGAACATTGACTTCTCTAACTTTGTTAATGCCCCACCTCCTCTTCGTACCCCATCCATTATTTATTTATATACACACATTCTTTTTCTCTCTCTCCTTCTTCTCCCTCTGTCCCTCTCACTATACCCCTTGCCCATCCTCTGGGCTTCACCCCTCCCCCTTTCTTTCTCCCTAGGCCTCCTGTCCCATGATCCTCTCATATTCCTTTTGCAAATCACCTGTCCAGCTCTTGGCTCTATCCCTCCCCCTCCTTTCTTCTCCTATCATTTCAGATCTCCCCCTCCCCCTCCCACTTTCAAATCTCTTACTAGCTCTTCCTTCAGTTAGTCCTGACGAAGGGTCTCGGCCCGAAACGTCGACTGTACCTCTTCCAAGAGATGCTGTCTGGCCTGCTGCGTTCACCAGCAACTTTCATGTGTGTTGCTAGGGTTCGTAAGAGTTGGGCAAGTTATGTTGGCACTGGAAAGGTGGTGACACTTGTGGGCTGCCCAGCACAGTCCTCACTGATTTGATTTGATGCAAAATGATGTATAACCTGTATCTTTCAATGTACAAGTGACGAATTAAGCCAGTCTTTATCTTTGTAAAGCTATGACACGCTAACTGACCCCATTTGTCAGGTTACACTCCTCCCTACAGCAACTTTGGCCTCACCCTATCACAGGTATTCCCTTTGTTCTATCTGTTCCTCCCTACCTTCTCTACAACTTAACTTTGAGCACCTCCACTCCATCCACCAAAAATGGAACTCCCCAGTGGCCCAACATTTTAATTCTCTTTCCCATTTCTGTTCTGACATGTCGGTCCATGCCCTCCTCTTGTGCCATGATGAAGCCTGATGGCATGAATATCGATTTCACCTTATGGTTGAAAAAAAAATCCCCCTCCCATTCCCCTCTTCCTCTATTCCCCACTCTGGCCTCTTGCCTCTTCTCATCAGGTTGGAGCCTACCCAGGCAGAATGTAAGGTGTTGCTCCCCCATCCTGAGGGTGGCCTCATCTTGGCACACTTAATTTCCATAGGTACTCTCTGACCTGCTGAGTTCCTGCGGCATTTTGTGTCTCTTGCTATGACTTTCTCATATTTACTCCCAGATCTGCTGGGGGTACCCAGCACTTTCTGAATTTCTATTGGATTCCTGGGGCGCTCTTCTTTTCCTTCTGTTTTTGTCCTGAAATGTTACTCTGTCATTCTCTCTCCCTGTACATGCTGACCAACGGGCTGAGCCTTTCCGGCTCTTTCGCTGTTATTTCAGCTTTCCACCAAGAGTCATTTACTCAAGGGCAAGTCAAATCTCAGTTTCCCTGCATCAAAACCTGTTCAGCTTTATGTTGGTTCCTGTAGTGTCATTCTCCCCTCTATCGCCTTCCTTCTGGGGCTCAGCTGTGGAGGGAATGAAGGCCACAGCCTTGTGTTTGTCCCTCAGCAGATCCTGAGGGCCGCCGGCAACACTGACTGTCGCACTGATCGGCAGCTGAGTGGCGACTCACTGCTGCGTCCCTCAAAGGAAGTTGCTGCACTCTTTCGAAGCTCAATCGCATCGCTGCCATGGCTCAGGGTTGGCCTGTCAGCCTTTCAAGATTCAAGATTCAAAAAACTTCATTGTCATTCTAACCGTACATCAGCTCTGCAGGGCAGAATGAGACAGCGTTCCTTAGGAGCAGTGAAATCATAACATAACAAACGCAACACTAATTAATAAACATAACAATAAATAGTAAAACACAACAGCCACATGTCAGTTAAAATCAAGTTATAAGTGTCCAGTGCAAGTTAAAAGTGTCCAAAGCAGAGTCAGGTAGAGCAGCTACTTAGCAGTCTGACTGCCTGTGGGAGGAAGCTGTTTAGTAGCCTTGTGGTTTTAGTTTTGATGCTCCTGTAACGTTTGCCTGATGGCAGAAGAACAAACAGTTCATGGAGAGGGTGTGAAGGGTCTTTAATGATGTACCGTGTCTTCTGGAGGCATCGACTCTGAAAGAGGTCTTGGACAGAAGGTGCTAGCATCTACCACTAACTGTGTGAGCAGTATCTGCCTCTTGGAAATGGACTTGGAATTGAAATTGGTTTATTATTGTCTCATGTACTGAGGTACAGTGGAAAGCTTGTCTTGCGTACTATTCGTACAGGTCAAATCATTCCACAGTGCATTGAGGTGGAACAAGGTAAAACAGTAACAATGGAGAATAAAGTATAACAGCTTTAGGAAAGTGCAGTGCAGGTAAACAATAAGGTAGAAGATTATAACAAGGTAGATTGGGAATCCAATTTATCATACCAGGAAACTATTTAGTAACAGTGGGGTAGATGTTGTCCTTGTGGTGGTACATGCTTTCAGGTCTTTGCATCTTCTGCCCAAGGGGAGAGGAGATGGGGTGGGTGTGGTCTTTGAGTCTTTACTGAGGCAGCAAGAAGTATAGACAGTGTCCATGGAGGGGAGGCTGCTTTCCGTGTGTCCACAACTTTGCAGTTTCAGACAGACCAGTTACCATACCAACCTGTGATGCATCTGGATAGAATGCTTTCTGTGATACATTGATGAAAATTGGAAAGGGTCAACAACAAAAAAGGGGGTCAACAACAGCATGCCAAATTTCTTTAGCGCCCCCCCCCACCCCCCAAGGATGTAGAGGCGTTGGTGAGCTTTCTTGGCTGCATTGTCTTTGTGATTGGACCAGGGTAGCCTATTGGTGATGTTCGCTGCTAGGACGCCATAGACGACGACGAGAGCCTTCAGGATATGCACGAACAATGAGATCTCTTGCTTCCTCTAATCTTCTCCTAATTGCCCTCTAGGTTTCAGCCATGAAATGTGGTCTTCTGCCTTTATCCCATGAAGCCTTGCTGGTTGGAGATGTGGCTTATTATGAATATAATGGAGCACCTGATACAGAGGAAGATAGAATCCAGCTGCAGAAATGCCTGGGACCTACGTGCAAGGTACTTGTCCCCACATATTTATGTTGAATTTTCTTTCTTCCATTTCAGAAATTCTTGAAACTTCTGGTTACTGAATGGGCACTACAAGACCACAAGACATAGGAGCAGAATTAGGCCATTTGTCCCATAGCATGTGCTCTGCTGTTCAATCATGGCTGATTTATTTCCCCTCTCATCCCATTCTCCTGCCTTCTCTCCATAAACTTTGCACCCTTGCTAGTCAAGAAAAAGTTATCAGCGGTAGTTGGTGGTCTGGTCTTTGGTGATTGTACTCCGAGCACTGAACATGCTTCAGGAATCCCCATTGTATTTCAAGTCCAACACCTTAACCACTCAGCCATTGCAGCTCTGGTTAAAGTCGGCATCTATCCTGTAATACCCTCATCCTTTAACATTTCACCTGTTTGCTCTTGGTTTGGGTGTGGGGTGACGATACATCTCTACCAAAGATGGTGTAATGCTCTCCTGCCCTCCGCTAGGCTGCAGGTCACCCTTGGGCAAGGTGTAGCACCTGCTTAGCCCCCCGATCAGGGTCACGTGAACCCATGGGAGCAGGTGGTGGATGGTTGTACGAGTAGCTGGTGCATTTCACAAATCCCAGTTATATAACCATACAACAATTACAGCACGGAAACAGGCCATCTCGACCACTGTGCCAGACAATCTCTGAAGAGCATTGATAATGGCTAGGGGTCACCCATCTTTTAAAGGCACTGCCCAGAAGAAGGCAATGGCAAACCACTTCTGTAGAAAAATTTACCAAGCACGATCATGATCGTGGAAAGATGATGATCATCTACTTCATACAACGTGGCACATAACGAACAAGTGCTCTTGGTTGCCTCAATATCCCACTTAGACTGGGTCACTCAACAGCAGCTTTAAATTATGTGTCATCAATCTTTGAACTGTCGCTAGTAGGTCAAGGTTCCCGCTGTATCTCCTCTGTCACCCCACCACAATCTTGTCTACTTCCATCCAATCTCTTCTCTTCCTTTACTCCTTTGCTAGGTTTGCGTAAGTTCAGCATGTCACCTAAAACTTTGACAAACTGCTATAGGTGCAAAGTATCCTGACTGGTTGCATTGAAACACCTATGTCCAGGACTGGAAAAATTTACAGAAAGTAGTGGATACAACCCAGTCCATCATAGGCAAAGCCCTCCCCACCACTGGGTGTATTTACAAGGAGCACTGCCACAGGAAAGCAGCATCCATCATCAAGGACCCCCACCACCCAGACCATTCTCTCTTCTCACTACTACCACCAGGTAGGAGGTACAGGAGCCTAAGGTCCCACACCATCAGGTTGAAAGTAAATGTATTATTATCAAAAGTACTTATATGTCACCATATACAGCCCTGAGATTCACTTTTTGCAGGCATTCACAGTAAATGCAAAGAAATAATTTTTTAAAAATCAAAGCAATAATAATGAATAAATAAGCAATAAACATCAAGAACATGAGATGAAGAGTCCTTGAAAGTGAGTCTTTAGGTTGTGTGAACAGTTCAGTGTTGGGGTGAGTGAAGTTATCTCATTTAGTTCAAGAGCCTGACGGTTGAGGGGTAATAACTGTTGCTGAACCTGGTGGTGTGGGTCCTGTACCTCCTTCCTGATGACAGCAGTGAGAAGACAGCATGACCTGAGGGGCTGGGGTCATTGAAGACGGATAATGATTTCCTGCAGCTCTGCTCCATGTCGATGTACTCAGTGGTGGACAGGGCTTCATTTCTGTTCAAGGGTGTTGATGTTTCCGTACCAGGCTGTGATGCTGCCAGTCAGTAAACTCTCCACTGCACATCTATAGAAGTTGGTTAAAATTTTAGATGACTTGCCAAATCATTTCATGTCGTAAGTATAAAGTGAGTAGAGCAGGGGTCTAAGCACAGAGCCTTGTTGTGCACCAATGCGGATGGTGATCTTGGAGCTTATTGATTAGTTCTGAGGGGATGATGGTGTGAATGCAATGCAATGCAATCACTGAAGAGCATCCTGATATATGCATTTCACTGTCCAGATATTCCAGAGTTGAGTGACGAGCCAATGAAATGGCACCTGCTATTGACCTGTTGTGACAGTAGGTAAATTGGACTGGATCCAAGTCACTTCTCAGGCAGAAGTTGGTATGTTTCATCTCCAACTTCTCAAAGCACTTCATCACAGTGGATGTAAGTATTGCTGGACAATAGTCATTGACATAGGTTACCATGTTCTTTTTAGCCACCAATGGAATTGAAGCCTGCTTGAAGCAGATGGATAACTCAGACTGCTGGTCTGAGAGATTAAGGATCTCAGTGAACACTCAAGCCAGTTGATCAGCTCAGGTCTTTGGTACTCGGCCAGGTGCCCCGTCTGGACCAGACGGATTCTGTGAGTTCACCCTCCTGAAGGATGCTCTCACATCAGCCTCAGATACCGAAATCACGGGGTCGTTGGGGGCTGTGGGAGTTCATGATGGGTTCCTCCACGTTTTGATGGTCAAAGCAAGCATAGAAGGCATTGAGTTCATCTAGGAGAGAAGCCTTGTTGTCATCTATGTTGCTTGGTTTCACTTCGTAGGAGGTGATAGCATTTCAAACCCTGACACAGCTGTCGAGCATTCTTCAGTGATTCAAGTTTGGTCCAGAATTGCCACTTTGCATGTGAGATGGATTTCCAAAGGTTCCACCTGGACCTCTTGTAACTTACTTGGTCAGCAGACCCGAATGGCACTGATTTGGCCATCAGCAGATTGCGGAAATCATGGTTCATCCAGGGCTTCTGGAGGGGGAAGATCCTGAATGATTTTACGGGGACCCACTCATCTGCGGCTGTTTTTATAAAGCCCATGGCAACCGTGGCATATTCATTCAGTTCCTCTGATAAGCCCGTAAACACGACCTAGTCCACCGACTCAAAGCTGCTGCTCTGCCTCCCGCAGCTACCTCTTTGTTGTCCTTACCCCTGGGGTCTTGCTCTCTAGCCCTTGCCTGTATGCAGTGGGGGGAGGAGGGCAGCCAGAAGGTCAGATTTCCTAAAATGCAGTCTAGGCATGGAACGGTAGGCATTCCACATCGTGGTATAATCGACCCCTTGTGCTGCAGGTGATAGGTAGATGATGACTTGGGTAGTGATTTCTTCAGACAGGCCTGATTGAAATCCCTGACAATGGTTTGAAAGGTGGAAGATAGCTGTTTCTTATTTGCTGATGGTGCCACTTAGTACCATGAATACCTGCTTAACATTGGCCTTTGGTGGTATGTAAACTGTGGTCAGGATCACGGAGAACTCTCTTGCGAGTCAAGCGGTCAGCATTTAATCATTAGATGTTCCAGGTCAGGGGGAAAAGAGTGCGACAAGGCAGCTACGTCTGAGCACCACAAAGAGTTTATCGTGAAACACAGAGCCCCACCTTTTGCCTCCTCCTTCTCTTTCTTCCATGATCCACTCTCCTCTCCTATCAGATTCCTTCCTCTCCAGCCCTTTATCTTCCCTACCCACTTGGCTTCACCTATCACCTTCCAGCTATCTTCCTTCCCTTCCCTCCCCACCACTTTTTATTCTGTCATCTTCCCCCATTCCTGAAGGAGGGCCTCGACCCGAAATGTGGACTGTTTATTCATTTCCATCAATGCTGCCTGACCTGCTGAGTTTCTCCAGCATTTTGTGTGCGGTGCTCTGGATTTCCAGCATCTGCAGAAAATCTTGTGTTTATTGGTTGGCTGTTACAGCTTTGTGGCTTGCTGTGTTGTGTGTTGTTCTGCTGAGCAGGTGGGCATGGTATGCTGGCACCGAAATGTGTGGGGGCATTTGCGGGCTGCCCCCAGCACATCCTTGGGTGTGTTGGCTGTTAATGCAAATGACATATTTCACCATAAGTCTCGCTATACACGTGGTATAAGTGAATTTGAATCCTGAAGATTTTTTGATTCCTATAACCAACAGATAACCATTATCTATCAAAAGCTGTCTGTACCCTGTCTAGATCTTCACATCTTTACCAAAGTGCGGTGCCCAGAAATGGATGCAGTACTCTAGTCATGTATGAAGACGGTTTTAATATAAACTCCCTGTACTTGACCATTGTCTAGTCATGTATGAATCCCAGTAAACAGTGAACTTTATTCACCTTTACTCTGCCCTGATATTTAAGCACGTGCAGACATAGGACGTCCTGTACTGGATCACCTTTTACAAATTTTACATTGCACAGTTTCTCCTTTGTCCTTCTGACAAATTGTACCATATCACTAATTCCGTCTGCCACTTGTCCGCCCCGTTAGCTGCCTTTCCTGAATCACTTCCCTCCCTCTTGCCGACCAGCATTCTCAATGATGTCTTCACATGGCTGTCATCTGCAAATTTGGTCATTTTCACAGTGTGTTTAAGTTATTGCCCTGGCCACAAAGCAGTGGTCCCAGCACCCATCCCTGTCCCATACCCTTCTCTGCCTCGTTCCCATTCATTCACAGCTCTGAAATCAATTGTCTTCCTTTCAAACTCTCCTTCAAGTAACCTCAACCACGATCCCTCCTTACAATCTGTCACCCCATCTGTCACCGCCCTTTCCTCTTCGGCTCACTGCCCCCTGGGACCCTGCAGTCTGCCCCATAACTTGCAGTTTAAATCCATCCATCAGGTTTCTGTGCAGTTGGTGTTATATTCTACATTCACTGGTTGCAGCCTAGGTGATAATACCATCAGGTTCCCGAATCAATGTGGATAACATCACTCACCTCAATGCTGAACTGATTCTACAACCTATAGGCACACTTACAAGGATCCTACAGCTCGTGTTCTCAATATTATCTATTTACACTCAGTGGCCACTTTATTAGGTACCTCCCGTAGCTAATAAGGTGGTCACTGACTGTATGTTCATGGTCTTCTGCTGCTGTAGCCCATCCACTTCAAGGTTCGAAGTGCTGTGTGTTCAGAGATGCTCCTCAGCACCCCACTGTTGTAGCTGGTAGTTGTTTGAGATAGATGGATAGATACTTCAGTGATTCCAGAGAAAGTGGCAGTGTCACAGTAGCATTACAAGTGCGCAGTTGTAAATATCAGAGGAGAAGTAAGAGGAATAAAAAAAAAATTTACCTTAAAAATAAGATATACGGGCCGGCTGGTGGCGCAATGAGATCAGCGCCGGACTCTGGAACGGGTGTTCCCGGGTTCGAACCCAGTCGGAGCCGCTCCCGAGTACGCTTTCCATCCGTGCCGGGTTGAGTGTCGAAATTGCATTTCGACCTCGTAAAATAAAGGGAAAAAAATACTGCGAAATATCTGTGTGCGGAGTGGCGCGCCACACAGTCTCTGTCTCAGTCTCTCTCTCTCTCACTCCACGCCCTGTAAAGGCATGAAAAAGACATCCCACCAACATCGCACGGATGCACGCACACGCACAGACACACGCAAAAGAAAAAGATATACAAGATTTACAAGTTCACGCTGATAAGATGATGGTGCAAGAATTACCGTAATATTATGCAGTAATGGGTGCACATTCACACCATCCAGATTAGAAGTGATGATAGTATTGCACAGTATTGCATAATTTGAATTACGTTCACATTCCTGTCAGCTTGAACCAGTCTAGCTATTCTCCTTTGACCTCTCTTATTAACAAGGTGTTCTCTTTTTGCCCACAGAGCTGCCACTCTGAACGTTTTTTTGTTTTTCGCACCATTCTCTGTAAACCCGAGAGACTGTTGTGGGTGAAAATCCCAGGAGGTCATCAGTTTCTGAGATACTCAAACCACCCCGCCAACAATCATTCTGTGGTCAAAGTCACTTAGGTCTCATTTCTCCCCAGTTCTATTGGTCTGAACAACAATTGAACCGCTTGACCATGTCTGCATGCTTTTATGCATTGAGTTGTGCCATGTGTTTGCCTGATTTGATGAGCTGGTGTACCTAATAAATTGGCCACTGAGTGTATTGTTATTTTTCATCTTTTTGTGTTTGTGTAGCTTTTCATTGGTTCTATTTGTTCTCCCGTAAGGTAGTTTAGACATTCTTTGATGATATATTTTACTTTGAACGTGACGAGACAGAAAGAGTTTGGTTGAGATATAGTGGATGAAACGCCGTAACATTTAGCACCATTGCAGAGTCAGATAGAGAATTAATCGTGCTCAGGGAACTTGCTACTGTGACCTTTGGAGCTCTGATAGTCTCTTGAGAACGTGTCCTGTACAGAACGTGTAGCAGCTGGTGACTTCCTCTCAGCTTTAGTACAATGTGTCTGTAATTCAAAGACCTCAGGCAGCATTAGGGCTTCCTAAGAGTGGGCAGGCTGTGTAGGAGGTTTCACTGCTGCTTGGGACTCGCAGAATACAGGGTGAACCAAAGGCTAACACCGTCACGGGGGCAGGCCCTTTGGCCTACAGCATCCGTGCTAGGCCTGAATATTGGACAGCATCGACCAATCCAAGATCACTGGTCACTGGTGGAGCACGGGCCAGGTCTCAGCAGGAGCAATTCTACAGAGCATCAGGCATGTCATGCTCTGGGGGCGGCGCGGTAGCGTCATGGTCAGCGTAGCGCTGTTACGGCAGCAGCTATATAACCATATAACAATTACAGCACGGAAACAGGCCATCTCGGCCCTTCTAGTCCGTGCCGAACTCTTACTCTCACCTAGTCCCACCGACCTGCACTCAGCCCATAACCCTCCATTCCTTTCCTGTCCATATACCTATTCAATTTAACTTTAAATGACAATATCGAACCTGCCTCAACCACTTCTGCTGGAAGCTCGTTCCACACAGCTACCACTCTCTGAGTAAAGAAGTCCTTCCTCATGTTACCCTTAAATTTTTGCCCTTTAACTCTCAACTCATGTCCTCTTGTTTGAATCTCCCCAACTCTCAATGGAAAAAGCCTATCCACGTCAACTCTATCAATCCCCCTCATAATTTTAAATACCTCTGTCAAGTCCCCCCTCAACCTTCTACGCTCCAAAGAATAAAGACCCAACTTGTTCAACCTTCCTCTGTAACTTAGGAGATGAAACCCAGGCAACATTTTAGTAAACCTCCTCTGTACTCTCTCAATTTTTTGACATCTTTCCTAGAATTCGGTGACCACAACTGTATACAATACTCCAAATTTGGCCTTACCAATGCCTTATACAATTTCAACATTACATCCCAGCTCCTATACTCAATGCTCTTGATTTATAAAGGCCAGCACATGGGTTCAATACCCACCACTGTCTGCAAGGGGCTCTTACGCTCTCCCAGTGACCGTGTGGATTTCCTCCCAGGGCTCTGGTTCTCCGCCACATCCCAAAGACGTAAGTTAGTAAGTTAATTGGTCATGTAGATATAATTGAGCGGCGTGGGTTCGTTGGGCTAGAAAGGCCTGTAACTGTGCTGTATCTCTAAATAAATATGGCGTTGAATACTTAATGTATGATCTTACTGTAACTCTTCCAAGGTTGCACTGCAAACACTGGAAAACTGCAGCCAAGGCCAGTTCCCAGCCGATAACATTACAGATGGAAAGGGCTGCTGGCACTCCCATCCCCGTGTTCTGTGCAGAAAACACCCAGCTGCTGGGGGATTTGGTTGTTGAGAACTGACGTGCATTTTTAATCATCTTCCTCTTAGGTGCTACTTCTAAGGAATCATGGTGTGATAGCTCTCGGTGAGACTGTGGAAGAGGCCTTCTACAAAATTTACCACCTTCAATCAGCCTGTGAGATACAGGTAAGGAATGTATGGGGCATGCTGGGCTCCTGGTCCCATTAGATTCCTTTGTAGATTTGCCAATTAATTCTCCGACAACCAGATGTAACCCCCCCCCCACTCCCGTCAACTGAAACATTCAACATGGTGTCAAAGTAAACTGTTGCCGTATCTTATGTTTTGTAACTTCAAAACATTAAACTAATTCAAAGGACAACATAGGAGTCTGAAATGTGAGTCTAACTTCGTGTTTACTTTAATCGAGGCGTGCCCACATCACATGGTAGTCTGACTGATTTAATATTGACAATATTCTTGCGGATCAGCTGACCCAGCGGGAGGGTGGGGTGTTCAAGTAGGGTTAAACTCACCTCAACATGTCTTTTACAGTTAGGGTTGCCAACTTTCTCACTCCCAAATAAGGGACAAAAGTAGCAGTCAAATCCCGGGACACTTTACCCTAGGAAAGACTACCATGACCATTAAGCCTTGCGCAGGCACCTGTGTGCGCCATGTGATGTGCGCATGCGCCTATGTGCCGATTTTTTTTCCCACAAATCGGTTTTGCCTTCATCTTCCCGACTACACTGTGCATATATTATTTCTACTTTATATAGGCTGTGTATTTGTCATATCATTCCTGCTTTTACTATATGTAAATGTTATTTATTTTCGGTTTTATGTGTTATTTGGTTTGATTTGTTAGGTTATTTTTTGGGTCTGGGAACACTCAAAAATTTTTTCCATATAAATTAATGGTAATTGCTTCTTCGTTTCATGCTATTTCGGCACGAAAGGTTTCATAGGAGCACTCTACCTTAGCGGGAGAAATACGGGACAAGGGCGGTCCTGTATGGGACAAACCAATTTAGTCCAATATACGGGATGTCCCGCCAAATACAGGACAGTTGGCAACTCTATGTTCAAGTTCAACAGTGTGTGACAGGGAATGAGGAAAGGTGCAGCTGACTCGTATCGTTTCCTCACGGCCCGGTAGCACATGCTTTGCGGCTCAGTACCAGTCCGCGGCCCGGTGGTTGGGGACCGCTGTGATAACCTATGCAATTCATGTATTTATACATACAACTCGAAGTGAATTATTTGAGCATGCTTTATCAATCAATATTAATATAAATACAAGATTACTCAAATATTATTGAAATAGTAACACTGTAGTTACTGGAACTAGAAGCTTGATTGTACGTGCCGACGCCGTTCATGTAAGTGGCATCGCGTGGCGTTACGGGTGCAGAGTAGCACAGTGGTCAGCATAACGCTCTACAATGCCAGCATTTGGGTTTCCGTTCCCGTCACTGCCTGTGAGGAGTTTGTACGTTCTCCCCGTGTCTGTGTGGGTTTCCTCTGGGTGCTCCACTTTCCTCCCTCATTCCAAAGACACACGGGTTAGCGTTAGGGTTAGTGAGTGGTGGGCATGCCATGTTGGCACTGGAAGCGTGGCAATGCCTATGGGCTGCCCCCGGTACGTCCTCGAACTGCGTTGGCTGATGATGCTAACATTTCACTGTGTATTCCGATGTTTCTGTTTACATGTGACAAATCAGATCATTTTTAAAAGAAAATCTTTCAGCTCATGTTGAAGTTTTATAAGATGTTAATGAGGCTTAATTTAGAGTATTGTGTGCAGTTCCTGCATCTACCTACAGTATAGGAAAGACATCAATAAGGCTGAAGGGGTGCTGAGACAGTTTACAAGGATATTGCTGGGATTTGAGGACCTGAGTTATAGGGGAAGGTTTAATAGGTTGGTACTTTTTCCCCCTGCAGAGCAGGAGAATGAGGGGAGATTTGATAGAGGTATACAAAATTATCAGGGTTACAGAGAGGAAAAATGCAAGTAGGCTTTTTACACTGGTGTTAACACAAAATAATCTGCAGATGCTGTGATCAAAGCAACACCTTCAGTACACTGGATGAACTCAGCAGGTCGGGCAGCATCAGTTAGAAAGGATGAGTCGACATTTCGGACCGGAACCCTTGGTCAGGACTGAAGAATGAAAGATGGGGAAGGATTTGAAGAATGCTTGTAGCTTAAGTTGAAAGACCAGTTCAACTGAAGCTACAAGCATTCTTCAAATCCTTCCCCATCTTTCATTCTTCAGTCCTGACGAAGGGTTCCGGCCCGAAACGTCGACTCATTGTTTCTGACTGATGCTGCCTGACCTGCTGAGTTCATCCAGTGTACTGAAAGTGTTACACTGGTGTTAGATGAGACCAGAACTAGAGGTCATAGGATAGGAAAAGGAAGAGAGATAAAAGACCTGGCTGTGGCCTCTTACCTCTTCTCACCTCCCCCGGGTCCCCTCCTACTTCCTTTTCTCCCATGGTCCACTCTCCTCTCCTATCAGATTCCTTCTTCTCCAGCCCTTTCCCTTTCCCATCCACCTCACTTCACCTATCAGCTTCTCGCTATCCGCCTTCCCCTTCTCCTACGTTTTCATTCTGGCATCTATGACCCCCCCCCCCCACTTCCTTTCCAGGCCTGATGAAGGGTCTCAACCCGAAATGTCTACTGTTTATTCTTCTCCATGGATGCTGCCTGACCTGCTGAGCTCCTCTAACATTTTGTGTGTGTTGCTTTGGGTGTCCAGCACCTGCAGACTTTCTCGTGTTTATGAGATAAAAATTGGTTTTATTTGTCACAAGTACACCGGAACCCTGTGAAATGTGTCATTTGCATCAAATCAAATCAGGGAGCATTGTGCTGGGAAGCCTGCAAGTGTTGCTGTGTTTCCAGTGCCAAAATGGCATGCCCACAACCCACCAACCCTTTGGAATGTGGGAAGAAACCTGAATACCCGGAGGAAACCCGCACAGTCACAGGAAAAATGTACAAACACCTTACAGGCAGTGGCGGGAATCGAACCCCAAACTTACAGCGGAGCGGTAAAGATTTGCACCAACCACTATGCTACAGTGCCACTTTGTTAAGGTTAAGGGTGAAAGGTGAGAAGTTTAAGGGGAAGCTGAGGGGGGGGGGGATCTTTTTCACTCGGAGGGTGGTGTGTGTGTGGAATGGGCTGCCAGCACAAGTGGTGGATGTGGGTTTGATTTCAACACTTAGGAGAAGTGTGGGTAAGTACGTTTGTACGTGGATGGGAGAGGTGTGGAGGGCTCTAGTCCGGGTGCAGGTCAGTGAGACTAGGCAGAATAACAGTTCGGCTTAGACTAGAATCAGATTCAGGTTTATTAACACTTACCTACTGTGCGTCATGAAATTTACTGTTTTGCGGCAGCAGTATTTTATATAGGCATCTGTTAGTCTCGTGAGACCATGGATTTGTGCCTTGGAAGGTTTCCAGGGTGCAGGCCTGGGCAAGGTTGTATGGAAGACCAGCAGTTGCCCATGCTGCAAGTCTCCCCTCTCCACGCCACCGATGTTGTCCAAGGGAAGGGCATTAGGACCCATACAGCTTGGCACCAGTGTCGTCGCAGAGCAATGTGTGGTTAAGTGCCTTGCTCAAGGACACACGCGCTGCCTTGGCTGGGGCTCGAACTAGCGACCTTCAAATCACTAGACAAACGGCTTAACCACTTGGCCACGCGCCACGCAGCAGCAGTGTAGTGCAGTACAAAACAATGTACCCACCAGCTCTCCACTGGGCCTTGGACCACCTGGACAACAGCAATACCTGCTGTTTATTGATTGCAGCTCAGCCTTCAATGCCATCGTACCCACAGTACTAACCAAGAAGGGTCAAGTGGCCTGTTTCTGTGCCGCTGCGCGGAGTGATTTCCCTGTCAGGGGGAAGCAACCCAGTGAACCTCCTCCGAACTGTTAACAGTGCAAGTGTGCTCATCCCTGAGTGAGAGACGAACGGTGAGCTGTGCTCGGGTGCAGTGTACACTCAGAGAAACGTTCCGGTGTCCCAGCAAGACCTCTCATTGCTTTTTGGCAGGTCTCGTCCCTCTCCAGTGCTGGTGGAGTAGATAACGTCATCCTCCTGGACCGTGACAAGTACAAACCTCATGAACTTGGCTCGGTGGGCTGGGCAGGCAGTACCTTCGGACCAATGCAGAAGAGCCGAATTGGGGAGCACGAGTTTGAGGCTCTGATGAGGATGCTTGACAACTTGGTGAGTCAAGTGAAGAGCAGTTCTTTCTGTCTCTTCTTCTCTCTCTCCTCTCTCTCCTCTCTCTCCTCTCTCCTCTCTCTCCCCCTCTCTCCCCCTCTCTCTCCCCCTCTCTCTCCCCCTCTCTCTCCCCCTCTCTCTCCCCCTCTCTCTCCCCCTCTCTCTCCCCCTCTCTCTCCCTCTCTCTCCCCCCTCTCTCTCCCTCTCTCTCCCCCCCTCTCTCTCCCCCTCCCCCCTCTCTCTCCTCCCTCTCTCCTCTCTCTCTATCCTCTCTCTCTCCCCTCTCTCCCCCTCCCTTTCTCCCCCTCCCTCTCTCCCCTCCCTCTTTCCCCTCCCTCTTTCCCCTCCCTCTTTCCCCTTTGTCTCTCCCCTCTCTCTCCCCTCTCTCTCCCCTCTCTCTCCCCTCTCTCTCCCCTCTCTCTCTCCCCTCTCCCTCTCCCCTCTCTGTCCCCTCTCTCCCCTCTCTCTCTCCTCTCTCCAGACACTGCCTAACCTGCTGAGTGTTTTCAGCATACTCTGTTTTCAGGAAGCTATGCCCTGTACCCCTCAGACCCTCTGTTCTACAGTACCCCTCCAGGGGACTTCCATCCACCGAGTTTACTCTTGCAGCCATAAACAACTTGTTAATATTTGAAAGAAAACCCTCTGCACCATCCGCCACAAGTGGGACTTCCCGGAGGCCGAACGTTTCCATTCCCTTTCCTGTTCTGACGTGTCGGTCCGTGGCCTCCTCATGTGCCGAGATGAGGCCCCCCTTCAGGGTGGAGGAACACCATCTGGATACCCTTCAACCCGATGGGATGAATACATATTTCTCCTCCTGGTGAACAAATTCTCACCCACCCCCCTTCCTCTATTCACCACTCTGACCTCTTCTCACCTGTCTATCACTTCCCCATGGGCCCCTCCTTCCCTTTCTCCTACGGTCCGCTCTCCTCTTCTATCAGATTCCTTCTTCTCCAACCTTTGACCTTACCCACCCACCTGGCTTCACCTATCACCTTCCAGCTAGCCTCTTTCCCCTTCCGCCTACCTTTTTATTCTGGCATTTTCCCCCTTCCCTCTCAGTTCTGAGTTGATTGTTCATTCATTTCCATAGATGCAGCCTGACCTGCTGAGTTCCTCTGGCACTTTGAATGCGTTGCTTTGGATTTCCAGCACCTGCAGACTTTCCCCATGACAGCATGTGTTTCCTCCGGGTGCTCTGGCTTCCTCCCACGTACAAAAGACAAAGCTGTCCGTAGGCTAATTGGTCACATGGATGTAATTGGGCAGTTTGGGCTCGATGGGTCAGAAGGTCTTGTTACCGTGCTGTATCTCGAAATAAATGTTAAAAATTAACATCCAGCTCAGCTGTGAGATCACGGGCCATGAGTCAGGTCCAACAGGGTCGTCCTTTGAATTTCAGCTGTGCACAGTTCTCTGTAGCTTTGTGTGGGGAACTTCTTTTGTAGACCACATGGACTACATCTGAGGGTTCTGAAAGAGGGAGCCAAAAAGTTTGTCAAGGCATGATCGTTCAAGAATCACTAGATTCTGAAATGGTTCCTGAGGACTGGAAAATTGCAAATGTCACTTTACTCTTTAAGAAAGGAGAGAGACAGAAGAAAGGAATTTATAGGCCAGTTGGCCTGACTTCAGTGGTGGGAAGATATTGGAGTCCATTATTAAGGGTAAGGTTTCAGGGTACTTGAAGGCGCATGATAGAGTTGGCCAAAATCAACATGGTTTCTTTACGGGGGTAGTCTTGCCTGACAAATCTGTTAGAATTTTTTGAGGAAATAGCAGGCAAGATAGGAAAAGGAGAGTCAGTGGATGCTGTTTACTTGGATTTTCAGAAGGCCTTTGACAAGGGACCATACACGAGGCTGCTTAAGGAGATAATAGCCCATGGTATTATAGGAAAGATTGCAGCATGAGTAGAAGGTTGGTTGACTGGCAGGAAGCAAAGAGTGGGAATAAAGGGAGTCTTTTCTGGTTGGCTGCAGATGACCAGTGGTGTTCCACAGGGTTGGCACTGGGACCACTCCTGTTCGCATTATACGTCTACAATTTGGGTGATGGAATTGACGGCTCTGTGGCCAAAGTCGCAGACAATGCAAAGATACGTGGAGCAGCAGGTAGTGTCGAGGAAGCAAGGACTCTTCGGAAGGACTTGAATAGGTTGATAGAGCAGGCAAAGAAGTGGCAGATGGAATATAGTGTAGGGAAGTGTATGGTCATGCACTTTGGTAGAAAGAATAAAAGCAATAGATTATTTTCTAAACGGGAAGAAAATTCAAAAATCAGGTGTAAAGGGACTTGGGAGTCCTTGAACTGGATTCCCGAAAGGTTAATTTGCAGATTGACTCAGTGGTAAGGAAGGCAAATGCAATGTTAGCATTTATTTCAAGAGGTCTAGAATACAAGAGTAAGGACGTGAAGCTGAGGTTTTGTAAGGCATTGGTCAGACCACACTTCGAGTATTGTGAGCGGTTTTGGCCCTGTTATCTAAAAGATGTGCTGGCATTGGAGAGGGTCCAGAGGAGAATTATTCCAGGAATGAAAGGGTTATGATATGAGGAGCATGCAATGGCTTTGTGCCTGTACTCGCTGGAGACTAGGAGAATGAGAATATAGAAACCTAGTAAATATTGGAAAGGCCTAAACCAAGTGGATGCAGAGAGGATCTTTCCTATAGTGGGTGAATCTAGGACCAGGGGAATGGCCTCAGAATAGAGGGACGTCATTTCGAACTGTGATGAGAAATAATTTCTTTAGCTCGAGGGTGGTGAACCTGTGGAATTCATTGCCACGGACAGCTGTGGAGACTGTGTCATTGAGAATATTTAAAGCAGAGCTTGATGGGGAGGAACCAGAAGAATGGGATTGAGAGGGATAATAAATCAGCCATGATGGAATGGCGGAGCAGAATCGATGGACCGAGTGGCCTAATTCTGCTCCTGTATCTTATGGTCTTACAATCTTGCTACCTGGTCACAACAGTTGCGACAGTGTAATTGAAGCAGCGGTAGGTTTAACTCACTGACTACGCAGGTGTGGCACTGTTATCACTGACCTCTCTTGTGTCACCAGGGGTACCGAACTGGCTACGCATACAGGCACCCGATCGTTCAGGAGAAGACGAGGCACAAGAGCGAGGTGGAGATCCCGGCCACCGTCACCGCGTTCACCTTCGAGGAGGACGATCTTCCGCACCACCCGCTCAGGCATCACAGTCAGAAACAGCAGAAGGAGAAGAGCCGATGGCTGAACTCTCCCAACACCTACCTGCGCGTCAGTGCCAACGAAGAGCCTCCGGGAGGTCCCAGTAGTCCTCGGGCTAAGACCGCGGTAAGGAGCTGGATCGTTAGGGCTCTGCCTGTGTGTGTGTGTGCACACGCGCGTGCCTGTGTTGTATCCTGTCCCCATGCTGTATAACGAGTCAGGGAGGAAGAATTTCTTCACCCAGAACAGAGTTAATCTTTACAATGTTTTTTCTGATTCATTTATTTTTAGTTAGCAATCCAGCACAGTACAGGCCCTTCTGGCTCAGTGAGCCCGCACCTCCCAGTTACGCCTTACTTACTCACTGCCCGTTAACCCACTGGTGTTTAGGGTAGCAAAGAAAGTCTTCTATCCCTTTCTGCTCTTGGCCACGTTCTCTATCATGTCCCAGGTGTGCCTCGGGGTCCTCAGTCACAGTCAGATGTAGAAGGATCCTTCACTGCTGTTTCTATAACAATTGTTTTTTCTTGACCAGTCAGGGTTGTTGGCCCTGAGCCGAGCCCTCAAACCTGGAGGACCAATAGACCATTCTTAGTATGGCCTCTACCTTTTCACCTCCCCCTCCCTTTCCCTATCCCTATGTCACTCTGCCCCCTCCCCCAGCTGCCTATCATCTCCCTCATGGTTCCACCTCCTTCTACTACCCATTGTGTTTTCCCCTATGCCTTCTTCACCTTTCCTGCCTCCCTTCCCTCACCGCTTTATCTTTCCCCTTATTGGTTTTTCACCTGGAATCTACCAGCCTTCTCCTTCCCACCCTCCCCCCACCTTCTTTATAGGGCCTCTTCCCCCTCCCTCTACAGTCCTGACGAAGGGTTCCAGCCCGAAACGTCGACTGATCGTTTCCACGGATGCTGCCCGACTTGCTGAGTTCCTCCACCGTGTTGTGAGTGTTGCTTTGACCCCAGCATCTGCAGGGTGTTTTGTGTTTACTCTTTTCACCTGTTTGGCAGAGGTGACCCTACTAAGAACCAACACACAGAGCCCTGGCTCCAGTTAACTTCGCTCTCTGGGTCATTGAGGCACACAAGCCACGAAACCCAGCGAGAAGGTTGTGGACCTCCTGGAGGCCAATGACATCCCGTGTGACCAGTTAACCTGCTAACCCATGTGTGTCCAGACTATGGGAGGAAACCGGAGCACCCGGAGGAAACCCATGTGGTCACTGGGAGAACGTACAAACTCCTTACAGACAGCAGCGGAATTGAACCCGGGTCCCTGGGTCTGTAACAGCGTCAGGCTACCGAGCCTCCCAATTTCCTACCCAGCAGAGCTGTGCAGGCTCAGTTGCTGAACGTGCTCAAGTCAGATTAGCAGATGTATTATTTATTAAAGGGAGTGGGGTTATTGTAGGAAGGCAGGGCAACCGGCCTGTAGCCCTGCTGTTTTCTTTATGTTCAAAGCTCGAAGTTTAGGTTAAATGTAGCATCAAAGTACATATAAGGTGGCAGGATGGAGATACATCTCTACCAAAGGAGGTATAAGGTGCTCCTTCCCTCCAAAATGCTGGAGGAACTCAGCAGGTCAGGCAGCATCTATGGAACTGAGCGAACAGTCAATGTTTTAGGATGAAACTCTTCAGAACTGAGAAGGAAGGGGGAATGTGCCAGAATAAAAAGACGGGGGGGGGGGGGGAGGGAGGGAGACTAGCTGGAAGTTGATAGGTGAAGCCAGGTGGGTGGGAAAGGTCAAGGGCTGGAGAGGAAGGAACCTGATAGGAGAGGAGAGTGGACCGTAGGAGAAAGGGGAAGGAGGAGGGCCACCAGGGGATGGTGATTGGCAAGTGAGAAGAGGTTAGAGGTCAAAGCCCACCATTATGAACACCTTCAAAAATTGGTGCCTCAAAAAGGCAGCATCCATCATTAAGGACCACCAGCATCTGGGACATGCTCTCTTCTCAATTACTGCCGTTGGGGAGGAAGTATAGGAGCCTGACGATGGATATTAAATGTTTTAAAGACAGCTTCTTCCCCTTCAAGAGCAGATTTCTGAATGGTCCATGGACACTGCCTCACTATTCCACTTTTTCACTTTATTTATTTATGTTTTTATTTATTTTAACTTACAGTAATTTTTACATCACGTGCTGTGATGCTGGGGCGTCGGGTTGGAGATATGTCTCTACCAAAGGAGGTGTAAGGCTCTCCTTCCCTCCACTGGCCTGTAGGTCACCCTTGGGCATGGTGTAGCACCTGCTTAGCCCCCTGATCAGGGTCACGTGAAACCATGGGAGCAGGTGGTGGACGGTCGTACGAGCAGCTGGTGCATATCACAAGTCCTGGTTATGCGACCACTGACGCCAGGCAGACAATCTCTGAAGAGTATTGATAATGACTGGGGTCACGCGTCTTGTAAAGACACTGCCCAGAAGAAGGCAATGGCAAACCACTTCTGTAGAAAAAGACTGGCAAGGACAATCATGGTCATGGAAAGACGATGCTCCCCTCCGTCATACAATACGACACATAAGGAACGAGCGATATGTCGCCATGCTCCCCTAAGATTCATTTTTCTTGCGGGCATTCGCAGTAGGTGCAAAGAACCAGTGAAAAACTGCAGACCCAGAGACTGAGCAAAAGGAACCAAAGCTCCGTTTCTGCCAGGTTAAGCAGCAAGTGCAGGTTCAGGTGACGAGTGAACATTAATGCAAAAAAAACAACCTTGCCCATGGGAGGAGGCTGTAAACAGCATCAGGTGTGGCGGCACCTTGCACTCTCCATCTCAGCTGAATCCGGGACGATGGGGAGGGCGGGATCTGCACCCGGGATGGAGCACCGCTCCGTGAAATGGTGAAGGAGATCGCAATCAGTCGCCAGCTGCTCTTTCAGAATCAGAGTCAGGTTTAATATCACTGGCATAATGTTGTGAAATTTGTCGTTATGCAGCAGCTACTGTGCAATACATTTAAAAAAAACTATAAATTACATTTAGAAAAATGTATAAAATTAAGTTTAAAAAAAAGGTGAGGTACTATTGATGGGTTGGTTCATTGTCCATTCAGAATTCTGATGGAAGAAGGGGAGATGCAGTTCCTAAAATGTTGAGTTTGTGTTAGGAGTCCTGTACCTCCTCTCCGATGATAGCAAGGAGAAGAGGGCATGTCCTGGGTGATGGAGGCCGCCTTTGAAAATGCCCTGGATGCTGGGGAGGCTAGTGCCCACGATGGAGCTGGCTGACTTCACAAATTTCTGTAGCATTTTCCAATCCTGTGCAGCGGCCCCTCCACGCCGGGCAGTGACACAGCCAGTTAGACTGGTTCTAACCAGCGCATTCTGTGGGAAGACCAAGGCGAAGTGGAGGGCTGCTGGCACGTGGCACTGTGGGTCCTACAGGAAGACTGTGGTAGAAGGAGCCTGGGCCTACGACACGACCTCAGCTGTCACTGTGGAGCCGGTGATTCATCCCCTCCAGGAGCTGAAGGACACAGATCATCAGGGGCGTCTAATTTCCAGCCATTTATATCAACGTTCAAAGTAAATGTTTCATCAAAGTACATATATGTCACCATATACAACCCTGAGTTTCATTTTCTTGAGGGCATACTCAATAAATCTATAGAATAATAACCATAACAGAATCAAGGAAAGACCGCCCAACTTGGGCTTTCAAAGTAGCTGATAAAAGATTAAAGGGTTAGTGCTGTGTACAAGGCCAGCCTGTGTGGGACTGTGCAGACACACAATCCCTGAGAGAGGTGTCAGTCGCCAAGATCCCTCCCTCCCTGCTGCATTGCAGTGGTGTTCACACTGACTGTCTCCAGCGCCCTCTTGTGGCTGCTAGTACCAATAGAATTTTAAATCAAGGTCAAAATCGAGTTGACTATTGTCATGTTCACATTTTATTTACTGATTGAAGTACAGTGTGGAATAGGCCTCTTCAAGCCATGCCACCCAGCAACCCCCAATTTAACCCTAGCCTAATCAAATTATGGGACAATTTACAATGACCAATTAACCTACTAACCAGTATGTCTTTCGACTGTAGGAGATATCAGAATCAAGTTTAATATCACCAGAATGTTGTGAAATTTGTTGTCTTTGCAACAGTAGTACATTGTAATACTTAATAATGGAAATAAAAAGAATTACAGTAATATATACAGTGCTTATAAAAAGTATTCACTCCCCCCTTGGAAGTTTTCATGTTTTATTGTTTTACACGTTGAATCACAGTGGATCTAATTTGGCTTTTTTTGACACTGATCAACAGAAAAAGACTCTTTCGTGTCAAAGTGAAAGCAGATCTCAGATCTCTACAAAGTGATATAAATAAATTACAAATATAAAACACAAAATAAATTAATTGCTTAAGTATTCACCCTCTCCCCACTTAATATGACACACCAAATGAGCACTAGCACAGCCAATTGGTTTTAGAAGTCACATAATTAGTTAAGTGATCTGTTTTTGGAGACCTGTGTGCAGTCAAGGTATCTCAATCTATTGTAGTAAAAATACACCTGTGTCTGGAAGATCAAACCACTGGTGAGTCAGTATCCTGGCAAAAACTACACCATGAAGACAAAAGAATACTCCAAGCAACTCTGAAAAGATATTGAAAAGCACAAATCAGGAGCTGGATACAAGAAAATTTCCAAGTCACTGAATGTCCCTTGGAGTACAATTAAATTAATCAGGAAATGGAAAGTATATGGCACAGCTGTAAATCTGCCTAGAACAGGGCATCCTCAAAAACTGAGTGATCGTGCAAGAAGGGGACTAGTGAGGGAGGCCACCAAGAGACCTGTGACAACTCTGGAGGAGTTACAAGCTTCAGTGACTGAGGTGGGAGAGACTGCACATACAACTGTTGCCCGGGTGTTTCACCAGTCACAGCTTTATGGGAGCGAGGCAAAGAGAAAGCCACTGTTGAAAAAACATCACTGCTTTTGAACACAAATGCATGCAACTAATGCTGCTTAAAAACTGATTGCTCTGATCATGGTCTAGTGTCTAAAAGCCACGTAAGCGCACGTGACTGTTGATAGTTCGAAACTGGCAACAGTCCCCTGTCCCAATTAAGTGACATTGTGTCCCAAATAAACAAAGGTAATCCTGGCTATCTTTCTTAAGAGTTGTCCCAAATAAGAGGCTATCCCGAGAAAATTGATGGCCCAGTTAACTAGGATCTGTTGTATTCAGTTGAAGGCTGCATTGAAACTTTGCTTATGGAGGGGGCATTGTGGATTTTCCTGGGTAGTTGTTGGTCTTGTCCACTGGTACAGATTCAGGATTGGAGGGTGGGTGTTTAGGGTAGGGACACACATGGGAGGGTGGGGGGGGGGAATAGGGACACAGTCTGTCCCATCACCACTATTCTAAGGTCAACACTGCTGCCTGGTTTCAGCAGTTAGCCGGTTAGCCGTCTCCGGTGAAACGTAACCATATTTGCAGTTGTTCAAGTTATTGTTAAGACAATGGGTAATCGGCTTCTCCATTGAGTCTTTCAGTGAATAGCTGAGGAATTTAACAAGTGAAATGCTTGGCAATGGATTTCTCTTCATTTGATTCAAACATGGAAAGAGACCATGTGCTCCCCTGCCTCTTGTCCACCAATGCATCCTGTCCAACGTGTCCACCACTATGCCGCGGCCCAGGTATCTGCCGTTGCACCTGCCATTCATCCTCCAGTGTTCCCTGACAGAGCTCCCACCCTCAGGTGTCTGCCGCTGCACCCTGCCACTTGTCCGGCAGTATTCCCTCCGGCAGGTGGGCCACTGCTGCCCCTGCCAGAGTTCCTGCGGTGCTGCTGCCCCTGGCATCCACTGATGAACTCTGAAAGTGCTCCAGTGATGCCTGCCATTGTACTGTGGTTTCTGGGTGCCAGGGTTCTTCGCTGGTACCTTTGTGTCCTCTGCCAGTGCACTCTGACGTTAACTTGACAGGGACAGTGAACCTGTAGGAAATGGCTGTGGAAATAATGTTCTCCTCTTTTGATTTGAAACAGTGGCTGAAGGCTGACGAGGCCAAGAAACCCAGCAGCGGAACTCCGATCAAGATCGAGACTCCCAACCAGTTTGTGCCTCTTTTTACAGACCCCCGGGAAGTGCTGGAAACGAGGAATAAGGCAAGATTATGTCAGAGCGTTTCTGTCACTGTCATGTTAAAGTTTTTTGTATCCTGAACAAGACCATTAGACATTGGAGCAGAACTAGGCCATTCAGCCCATCGAGTCTGCTCTGCCGTTTGATCAACTCTGACATGATCAACCCCATTCAAGAATGACAGCTTCCAATCCTGCTGTTGTCAGTGTATGTACCACCAGGGTCAAATACATTTCCGTCCCTCTGTTATCAGTGTCTGTACCACCAGGGTCAAACACATCTTCAGTCCCTCCGTTATCAGTGTATGTACCACCAGGGTCAAGTACGTCTTCAGTCCCTCTGTTATCAGTGTATGTACCACCAGGGTCAAAGACAGTTTCCCTCCCACAGTTACCAGACTCTTGAACAGACACTAAATGATGAGTGCATTTCTCCCAGTCTCTGTCACTGTGGCCCCTACACTCTATTTGTCTGTGTGCACTGCACTTTCTGTGCTGCTGCAACACTCTATTGTGTTTCTCTTTTACTCCCTCAGAGTAATTATATAAGGTATGATCTGTCTGGGTGGTACTCAAAACAAGCGTTTTGCTTTCGGTTTATTATTGTGACATACTGAGATGCATGAAAAGCTTGTCTTGCTTACTGGTACAGAGAAAGTGCACTGCAGGTTAACCATAAGGTGCAAGGTCATAACAAGGCAGATTGTGAGGTCGACTGGCAAATTTATCATACTCGTCATCATCATCATTATGTGCCGTGTTGTATGACGTGGGTGATCATGGTCTTTCCATGACCATGATTGCCCTTGGCAAATTTCTCTACAGAAGAAGTTTGCCATTGCCTTCTTCTGGGAATGCCTTAATGAGACGGGTGACCCCAGCCATTATCAATACTCTTCAGAGATTGTCTGCCTGGTGTCCACCACCTGCTCCCGTGGCTTCATGTGACCCTGTTTCGGTTGGGGGTGGGGGGAGGAGGGTGTTGCTTTCAGGTACTACAACCTGCCCAAGGGTGATCTGCAGACTAGCGGAGGGAAGGAGTGCCTTACATCTCCTTTGGTAGAGATGTATCTCCAGCCCGGCACACGTCAGGATAATCAAGGACACGACCCACCCAGCCAACGCACTTTTCGTCCCTCTTCCCTCCGGGAGAAGGCTCAGGAGCTTGAAGACTCGTACGGCCAGATTTGGGAACAGCTTCTTTCCAACTGTGATAAGACTGCTGAACAGATCCTGACCCGGATCTGGGCCGTACCCTCCAAATATCCGGACCTGCCTCTCAGTTTTTTTGCACTACTGTACTTTCCATTTTCTATTTTCTATTTATGATTTATAATTTAAATTTTTAATACTTACCATTGATTTGTAATCCAGGGAGCGGGAAGCGCAGAATCAAATATCACTGTGATGATTGTACGTTCTAGTATCAATTGTTTGGCGACAATAAAGTATAAAGTTAGGAAACTACTTAATAGTCTTTTACAGTGGGGTAGAAGCTGTCCTTGAGCCTGGTGGTACGTGCTTTGAGGCTTTTGTATCTTCTGCCCGGTGGAAGAAGGGGAAGAGAGAAAGTCTGGGATGGGTGGGGTCTGATTGTGCTGCCTGCTTTACAGAGGCAGCAAAAAGTGCAGACAGATCCCAGAGAGGGGGAGGCTGTTTTCCGCGATGTGCTGAGGTACTGCGGAGACCTTCAGTGATGGTGGGGCCAAGGGTGAGCTACTGCTTGAGGTTGCCCGCTGTGTAGCTGGGCCCATGGGGTGGGTTATCGGCGCATACGGTTCCTGAAGGTTGCTGTTTAACCTCTAGATCCGAGAGCTGAACCGGCAGGATATGAAGTCAGCGGGACCACAGTCACAGCTACTGGCAGGCGTCATCACGGAAAAGAGCCGCAGCCCGGTGAGTCAGTCCCAGGGATCAGTCGCACTTCCTTGCCCCAGTAGAGCGGTTGAGTGCTGTCAGGGTGACTCGCCAACACTTGTATACAGGGGCAATGCTAAAATGGTTAGAATGTGTTCGATTGGCCGAATGGCTCCATTTGGGGCTTTAAATTTTGACGTATTGTTTCAGATCAATTTCTAGCGTCACCTCAGCAGTGTGTGTGTGTGTGTGTGTTTGTACTGCGTATCTGTGCATTTGCACGTGAATGCATGTGTCCACATCTGTGCATGTGTGTGTGCATGTAAATGTGTGAGTGTGTGTGCACGCGCACGTGTTCAAGAGTGTGTATGCGTGTGTGCAAATAAAAGAAAACTTAGCTGTATTTCTCACATTTACATCAAAACATGCGTTAAAATGCATCATTTGCGCCGACGACCAACGCAGTCCGAAGATGTGCTGGGCAGCGCACAATTCCACCATGCTTTCGGTGCCAACGTGGCATGCCCACAACTTACTAACTCTGTCCCGCACGTCCCAGGGCTGGGCAGTATATTAACTATGTGCATTGTTTACATCAGTCTGCAGAAGGAATGCTTCCTTCAGAGGCCCAGGCTGCGACCGAGCGGGATCGACAGGCGCTTGAGCAGGAGCCTGAGCCCCCGAACCCGTTCAACGAGCTCACCGACCAGGAACTGGAGGAATACAAGAGAGAGGTGGAGCGGAAACAGCTGGGGCTGGATGGTAATGTCTTCAGAGTCTCTTGTGGGGAAGCTGGCAAGTTCAGATTGAGTTATACTGCCCACCTCATCCATCCCCAACAGTGATAAACCCATCTGCCTGTAAACCTGTTTCTCTCCACTTCCCCATTCAAACATTTGTCCAGAGCAACACACACTAAACACTGGAGGAACTCAGTAGGTCAGGCAGCATCTATGAAAGTGAGTAAACAGTTGACATTTCAGGCCGAGACCCTTCACCTAGATTGGAAAGGAAGGAGTAGAATGGCTTACCCATCACCTGTCCCTGGTTCCCCACCTCTTTCCCCTCATTCTGTAGTCTACTCCCTCTCCTATTAGGTTGCTTCTTCAGTCAGTTACATCTCCCTCCTATCATATCCCAGTTTCTTATTTCATCCCCCCCATCCCATCCACCTTCCTCCTCACCTGGTCTCACCTATCACCTGCCAGCTTGACTCCCTCCTCCCACCAACTTATTCTGTCAAAAAATTCTGCCCCTTTATATCTTCTTCCATTATCTCTCTCATCTCCCCCCTCTCTCTCACATTACCCTCTCTCTCTCTCATCCTCACCTCTCTGTCTCATTGCCACCTCCCTCCCTCTCTCCCTCTCTCTTGCTCTCTCACTCTGACTCTGTCATCCCCCCTCTCTCTCTCATTACCCCTCTCTGTCATCCTCACCTCTCTGTCTCATCGCCACCTCCCTCTCCCTCTCCCTCTCTCTCTCTCGCTCTCTCTCACTCTCACTCTGTCATCCCCTTCTCTCTCTCATTACCCTCTCTCTCCCCTCTCTCATCCTCCTCTCTCTATATACCCCTCTCCCTTCTCTCTCCCCTCTTTCTATCTCATCCCCACTCTCTCTGTCATACCCTCTCTCTCGTCCCTTCCCTCTCTTTCTCTTTCTCATCCCTTCTCTCTCCCTCTCATCCCCATGCACTTTCTCTCTCCTCCCCTCTCTCTCACATCCTCTCCCTCTTCTGCCCCCTCAATTTCTTCCCTTCCCCTCCCCCTCACCCCTCTCTCCCTTCCTCTCCCCCTCACCCCTCTCCTCCCCTCCACTCTCCTTTCCCATTCCTCCCCCTCTCCTTCTTCCCCTCCGCCTCCCTTCCTCCCCCTCCCCTGTTCCTCCTCCCCTCCTCCCCTTCCACTCTCCGCCTCTCTCTTTCTCTCACTCCCTTTCCCTTCCATGAGAGACTTCGGGGTATTTATGGGATCACGGTGGTCATACGAGAGGACAGGTAAAAGATGTTTCTGTACTGTGCAACTGCACAACTTGAGAGACTGTGATCTAGCATATTGTTGTTGAATAGATGGGCTAGCTTAAAGGGCAAGGGCCGAATGGCCAACACCCGCTCCTATTTCTTCCTTACCTACCCTTTAACAATGATGTAAATGCACATTATTGTTGTTGAGCAACGCACACAAAATGCTGGAGGAACTCAACAGGTCAGGCAGCATCTATGGAAATGAATAAACCATCAGCATTCATTTCTTCAGGACTGGAAAGGGAGGTGAAGGTGCCGGAATATAAAGGTGGGAGGAGGGGAAGGAGGATAGCTGGAGGGTGATAGGTGAAGCCAGGTGGGTGGGAAAGGTAAAGGGCTGGAGGAGAAGGAATCTGATAGGAGACGAGAGTGGACCATAGGAGAAAGGGGAGAAGGAGGGGCACCTGGGGGTGGTGAGGAGGAGAGGTTAGAGACCAGAGTGGGGAATAGAAGAAGGGGGGGGGAGTGGAAGAAATAAAAATTACCAGAAGGAGAAATCGATGTTCATGCCATCAGGTGGGAGGCTACCCAGATGGAATATAGGTGTTGGTCCTCCACTCTGAGAGTGGCCTCATTGTGGCATGAGAGGAGGCCATGGACTGACATGTCAACATGGGAACAGGATTAGGAATTAAAGTGGGTGACCACCGGGAAATTCTGCTTTTGGTGGCTGGAGCGGAGGTGCTTGACAAAGCGGTCCCCCAATTTACATTCAGTCTCTTCTATATAGAAGGGGCTACATCAGGAGTACTGGATACGATAGATAACCCTTACACATGCACAGGTGAAGTGTTGCCTCACCTGGAAGGACTGTTTGGGGCACTGAATGGAGGCGTACAGGCAGGTGTAGCGTTTCTGCCGCCCGCGGGGATAAGTGCCGGGTGGGAGATGAAAGGACAAGGGAATCATGGCGGCAGCGAACTTGTTAAAGTTGAGCTGGATCCTTGACTGTCCTTCAAAGTTTGAAGTAATCTCCGCATGAGACTGGACTAAAGTACAAGCTGATCTGACGTAGACATCAACAGACTGACTACTTTGCACACAGGTCCAGATGAGGAGGATACCTCGGCAGGGATTTCTCCTCTGAAGACCCCTCTCACTTCGCCAGCTAAGTCACCCACGTCTCCCAGGTCACCAGGAGGTAAGCCATGGATGGGTAGGTCTCTGTCAGTTCAAAAGATAGATCATTGTAAATGTATCAATGACCTTGAAAGGATTGATCAGAAATTTCCCATCTATTCCCCATGTGGATACCCGGTCTATTACTCCCAATGTGGACTCTGGAGTGTGCATATACAGTTTCCGATGTAGATTTCCAATCTATCATTCCCAGTATACAGTCCGATATTTTCTTGAATCTGAAATTCTGGTGTTCTCTGTAAGGACCCCAGACGCGCGCTGTTTAATTTGTTATTATTTCTCAACAGGGTTTCCTTGCAGGTTTGATGCTTCGGTGTGTCTTTGCTCGCTGCAGTGTTTGTTTGCCTTGTGCTGTGTGTTGTGATTTCTCCGCACTCTTTTCCGATGGGAAATAAGAAGCATTTTTTTTCTTCTGCAGCCAGCAGCCTTGCTCCGAGACTGATGCACGGTTTCTGACCGCAGGACAGCAGCCGCTGAGGGCCGGTTCCCTCTCTGACCCCGAGCCTGTCCGTTCTCTCGGGGGGTGGGGGGGGAGTCAGGGCAGCTCATCACCAGAGCTGTTGCTCCTTTTGCAGGCCAGCGCCAGTATTTGGCTCTTGGCGGTTCTCTGACCCATCTCTGCCCCGTGGGGTTGGACTTCGATTCTCTCCTGCAAATGGCTGATGGATATGAAATGGTGGGGAGATGGAGTGCATCATAGCCAAGCCCCAAGCGACAGTTAAAAGTTGCTGGTGAACGCAGCAGGCCAGGCAGCATCTCTAGGAAGAGGTACAGTCGACGTTTCAGGCCGAGACCCTTCATCAGGACTAACTGAAAGAAAAGATAGTAAGAGATTTGAAAGTGGGAGGGGAAGGGGGAGATCCAAAATGATAGGAGAAGATAAATACATGGCTAAGGAGATGGTGCAGGAGGGAGGGCTTCATGTTTCTGGACAATTGGGCTTTGTTCCAGGGAAGGTGGGACCTGTTCCAATGGGATGGTTTGCACCTGAACTGGAGGGGGACTAACATCCTTGCAGGTAGATTTGCTAGTGCTGCTCCAGGGGGTTTAAACTAGATTTGCAGGGGGAGGGGAACCAGAGTGTTAGAGCAGATAGTGAGCTGGAGGAGGATAAATGTCACGTGAGGACTGCATGTATAGACAGAAATCAAAGGTTTGTACGTGATAGAAATGTTCTCAGGTGCATCTATTTTGGGCCAAGAGCCTTCATCTAACTACAAAGTTGTTACGAAGTCGTTAATCCTGACAAAGGGTCTCAGCCTGAAACGTCGACTGTACCTCTTCCTATAGATGCTGCCTGGCCTGCTGCGTTCACCAGCAACTTTTATGTGTGTTGCTTCGAAATTCCAGCATCTGCAGATTTCCTCGTGTTTGCCCAAGCGACAATTCACAGGTTGGGAAATAACAGTGAGAATTCCGGGGTTTTGGCCGTCTCTGCGGGCTGTGGAAATGGTTCCAATTCTCAGCGCATTCCTCTGATCACCAACCCCCAAAAACACACATCAGGCTAGTGACCTCAGCATGAAGCGAAAGCAGAGGCCGCTTGTGTGCAGGGTCACAAAGCCACACAGCACAGAAACAGGCCTTGCAGCCCATCGAGTCTGTGCAGGCCGAGATGCACCTTCGTTTTACACTGAACCACTCTAACCCATTCTGTTCTCCCACTATTCCCACAATTCCCCTTCACCTACACGCTTGGAGATGGTCAAAACCCCAGAATTCTCACTGTCATTTTCCAACACAGATTCCACCCCTCGCCTACACACTTGCAAAATTTACAGCCGCCGACTTAACCCACCAACCCACAGGCCTTTGGGAAACCGGAGCACCCGGTAGCTTTGACATTCCCCTGATTTGGTGAACTGTGCCATCTTACGCTCCAGCCCCTATTGGCATCCCCAGAGAGTCAGACAGCTCAGGCAAAGGCCCTTCGGCCCCCCATCTCTGTACTGTCCATTCAATACCCATCCCAATCCTCCACTTTGCTGCACCCCACCCTCTGCAGCTCCCCGCTTCTAAAGCTCCACCCCCCACCAGTACAACCTTACAGCGGACAATTAACCCACCAATTCACATATCTCCTGCTTTCCAGAGGGCTCACATCATTTTCCCTAGTAACTTTTAACAAAGCTTTCTGGTGAATTTCAGGACAAGTCGTGGCCAGTTGATGGGAGATGTTGAAGCGGGGGGAGTGGGGGTGTCACCTAGTGTTCAAATGAGTAGAAGTTCTGGACAAAACCTCACACTTTCTGTCCACATTCCTGTTTGCCAGGGAGTCCAAAGCGAGCGCCTCCCACTGTGTTGAAGCTACTGGGGGGGGGGGGAGGCGAAAAGTGGGGGGCTTCACTGTTTGACTGAAATACAATGCTTCTCCATTCTTCTGTGGTTGTGTGGTGATGTCTGCTGCTTTTCAAACGTGGCCATCCTGTTCCATTCTTGTTCTCTTTTTTTTTTCTCCCTTTCGTTTGGCTCACGCTAAAAGGAGTTCCTCATGACACTGAGTACTTGTCATTGTAGTAAGTATACTATTCAACCCACTCCCCACCCCCTCCGTGCTATCGCCCCGGGAGACCCCAATCCCCCTCCTCGCCACCCCTTGCAGTCCTCGATATTCTCCTCCCCGGTCCCTGTGGCACAGCAGGGACGGTGCTGCAGGTCCTGTGGGTTCACTTGCTTCCGAAACGAGGGCACAAGGAGGCCATGCGTCCCAAACCACTGTCTGACGTTCTGCTGCTCTCCGGCTCAGCTCAACGCTGCCCCTCACTCAGTACCGAGGCTCTGGGGGTACTGCCCTGTGCGTTATCGTCCAATTGACACCTTTCCTACTGTAATAATGGTAGGCAGCCGTCGATCTCAGGGGATCGTGGGTTTGCGCCTCTGGTGGACTGTGTCCTCTCCAGGCCGCAAGCCTGGGCGGGAAGATTTGAAGAACTGGCTGTTGCCCTTGCAGTGGGTTCCCCCTCTCCACGTCACTGATGTAGTCCAAGGAAAGGGCAAGCGCCGATACAGCTGACACCAGTGTCGTCGCATACCATACCATAGAACGTAGAAAATATCACAGTGCAGGCCCTTCGGCCCACGATGTTGTGCTAACCTTTTAATTTACCCTATGATCAATCTAACCCTTCCCTCCCACATAACCTTCCATTTTTCTTTCATCTATGTGCCTATCTAAGACTCCCTTAAAAGTCTCTAATGTATCTGCCTCTACCGCCACCCCCAGGAGTGTGTTCCATGCACCTAATGCTCTCTGTATAAAAAAACTAGCGGTGAAATCCCTCCTATACCTTCCTCCAATCAGTTCTAAATTATGCCCCTCATATCACCCATTTCTGGCCCCCACTCTATCTATGCCTCTTATTATCTTACACAGCTCTATAAAGTCACCTCTCATTCTCCTTCATTCCAAAGAGAAAAGCCCTAGCTCGCTCAACCCGTGCTCACAAGACAAGCTGTCTTATCTGGGCAGCATCCTGTAAATTTTTTTGTAAATTTCCTCTGCACCCTCTCTAAAGCTTCTACATCTATTCTACAATGAGGCGACCAGAACTGAAGACAATACTCCAAGTGTGGTCTAACCAGGATTTTACAGAGCTGCAACATTACCTTGCAGTTCTTGAGCTCAGTTTCCTGACTAATGAAGGCCGACACACCATACGCCTTCTTAACCGCCTTATCAACTTGTGCAGTAACTTTGAGGGATCTATGGACGTGGTCTCCAAAATCCCTTTGTTCTCTCAGCCTGCTAGGAATCCTGCCATTAACCCTGTACTTTACCCTCAAAGTAAATTACTTCCCACTTCTCTGCCCTGCTTGGTATCCTATCACTGTCCCACTGTAATGTACGACAGCCTTTAATATTATCCACAACGCCACCAACTTTCGTGTCATCTGCAAATCGATGACCTCTGCTTTCACCAATTTTGCTCGTGACTCCCCTCCACACACACAATGCAGGGGAGGAAATATAAAGGCTTTATGCTGTTTAGACATTTTGAAAAGTTTAATTCTGTTGAACATGGGATTAATTTGGATGTCGAAATCGGGTTTTGATTATTGTAATATCGGATGAGTGGATTAACAAGCCACAACAGCACAATGCCTAGACGGACATCGCTTGCGAATGAACGCTGATTAGATTTATCCTGGGGCCATCTACTCACAATTCAATCATTTCTTACATTTCAATGTTTATGAATAGAATAGAAAAGGAAATATTGTCCAAATACTTTGCACCATCGTTTCACTTCTGGGGTGGAGAGGGGAGTTGGGGTGTGGGTGGTGGTGACAGTTCCAGATGAATGGGATAAAACTGCCCTCTGGATATTGGCCGTGACATTACTCACTGATCATAACATAAAAGTAGAACAGTACAGCACAGTACAGGCCCTTTGGCCTTCGATGTTGTGCCAACCTTTTAACCTACAAAATCAACCTAACCCTTCCCCCCACCTAGCTCTCCATTTCCCTATCATTCATGTGCCCATCTGAGAGTTTCCGAATGTCTTAGTGATTACCACTACCCCTTGCACTGTTAGAGGTACCTACCGCTCTCTGTGTAATTAAAAAAAACCCTTAAACTTTCCTTCACTCACCCTAAAAGGGTATCATAAGAATGTGAGACACAGGAGCAAAATTAGGCCATTCAGCCGATCAAGTCTGCTTCTCCATTTGATCATGCCTGATTTAATATCCCTCTCAACCCCGTTTTCCTGCCTTCTCCTCGTAGCCTTTGACTCTCTTACTAATCAAGAACCTATACTCAGTGAATTAGCCTCCACAGCCATCTGTGGCAATGAAATCATGGAATCACCACCCTCTAGCTAAAAGAACTCCTCCTCAAAAGGGATGTCCTCCTATCCTGAGGCTGTGCCCTCTTGTGCTAGACTTTCCCTCTACTGCAAACATGCTATATGAGTGACAGGGTGAGGATCTGTCTCTACCAAAGGAGGTGGAAGGAGCTCCTTCACTCCGCTAGCTTGCAGATCACCCTTGGGCAAGGTGTAGCATCTGCTTAGCTGTCCACCCCACCCCGAACAAGGTCATATCAAGCCATGAGCAGCTGGTGCATACCACAATTCCTGGTTATACGACCACTAACTAACGCACTGACACCAGGCAGACAATCTCTGACGGGTATTGATAATGGCTGGGGTCACCCATCTTGTAATGACACCGCCCAGAAGAAGGCAATGGCCAACCCTGTTCTGTAGGAATATTTGCCAAGAACATTCATGGTCATGGAAAGACCATGATCACCCACATCATACTTTTTTTTAGGCATCCATTAGTCTTGCGAGACCATGGATCTGCGCCTGGAAAGTCTTCACTCTCCAGGGCGCAGGCCTGGGCAAGGTTGTATGGAAGACCAGCAGTTGCCCATGCTGCAAGTCTCCCCTCTCCACGACACCAATGTTGTCCAAGGGAAGGGCATTAGGACCCATACAGCTTGGCACCAGTGTCGTCGCAGAGCAATGTGTGATTAAGTGCCTTGCTCAAGACACAACATGCTGCCTCGGCTGGGGCTCAAACTCACGACCTTCAGGTTGCTAGCTTAACCACTTGGCCACGTATATACACACACACACACACACACACACACACACACACACACACACACACACATCATACTACTCAGCACATAACAAGCAAATCCTCTGGTATTAACCATTGCGTCCTGGGGAAAAAGTCTCTGGCTGTCTGCTCTATCTATGCCTCTTATCATCTTACGTACCTCTCTCGTCCTCCTTTATTCCAAAGAGAAAAGCCCTAGCTCGCTCAACTTTCTCTCATTAGACAGACATGCCCCAAAAAGTTGAGCCAGGTTCGTTGACACAATGAAGCTGCCTCAGTGCCTTGCTTCAACTCCTTCAATAGGGGGCGCTCTTACGAGGTCCACCTTGCTCCCTTATGCTCAGCTTTGTCCTGCTTACGGTACATCTCATCCCAGAATAGATCCCCACTCCCTGACCCGTTTTTCCTTCCCATAGGCTGGTTGGAACAACCTCCTCCTCGACCCCTCCCACCCGTCCCTGCGACGTTGGACTGTCCCGCGTCTCCCTGCATGCCCACTTTCTTCATCGTGTGCTTGCGGATTAATTTGCTAAAGTCCCTCAGTCCCATTAACCGCTTTCTTCCACTGCCATTATCTCCAACGACGGCTGCATGCTCAACTGACACTGGGAGAGAGGCGTAGCAATGACCGCTCTCTTCAGGAAAAGGGGAGGCCCCGATTACGGTGCAACTATTCTGTTGTGTTGTCCTGCATTGTGGCAGATAGACCACGTGGTAACGTGCCAGTTGAGTCTATGCACATCTTCCAGAAGTCAGAGATGTTTCAGTCAGAGTGCAGCCCAAATATAGAGCCGAGATGGCTCTACTACTGAGTAAAGTGCGGCACAGGTCTTGCACCATGATTATTTGGACCCAATTTGTTGAAGATGGCCAAATGTCACTCTAGTTTCTGGTAGACTTCAGGTTGCATGTGAAGTCTACCCCAAATTTTTCTGCAAAAATTGGCCTTTGGAGATTGGCACTCAGTTCCATCCGGCATTGCTGTATTGCAGCTCTGAGCTTTTCTGCTTTTCTCTTCCCTTTAAGAAGCCAAGCCGTGCGAAGGCTCGAAGGCGCCAGATGACGCTGAGACGGTAGCCCCTGAGGAGGTGTTCAATGGGAAGGAGGAGGACCAGACTGTGGATGAGCAGCTGAGCAAAGGCATGCAACAAGTGACGACCAATGTGGAGAACGGCACCGAGCCGCCTGTGAAACCGGCCAAGGACAAGACCGAGTCCGTGACCAGCGGCCCTCTCTCGCCCGAAGGCTCCCCTTCCAAATCTCCATCCAAGAAGAAGAAGAAATTCCGCACTCCGTCTTTCCTGAAGAAGAGTAAAAAGAAAGAGAAAACGGAGTCCTGAATTGGGGAGGGGGAGCAAATGTACACAACAACTTGCCAAACAGAGAACCGTGGTGTAGACCAGCTACATCAATTGAGTACACCAATTCTTGTCACACTTGCACAGTTGACAACGCGGACTGGCAAAACGATACCACCTACCTGAACACAGAGGGCCTGAATTTCACCGCTCATTGGTTTCACGCCTCTTATTTAACGCATTTTACAATCTGCATTATTTTAATGAGTCAGGGTCCCATTCACCTTAAATGGGTCAGTGATTTAGTTAAAACTCTGCAGACGGAAGCGCAGTGCACCCAGATGAATTTCGTTCCGCCTTGCCGTGCCCTACTCCGCGCAGCAGACCTGGTTACAGGCCTGGCTCCTATGTCTGCAACACTGGCTGTGCTGAGTGAACAGTGTGCAGTGCCATTTGCCCTGGGTGTGGTGGGTAAGTGTTCAAACAGATGCCTTAAGCTGATCCCCTGGACTTCAATGAATGGCAGTGAGAACGGAGGGTGTTCTACCAGAGGGGAAGACCGTGTGCAGTTGAGGCAGAGGGAGAACCCACAGAATTTTAACTTACTAACTGTCCGTTACACCGCTGGCGTTTAGGGCAGCAATGAAGATCCTCCATCTCTGGCGGTGTTCAGGGCTTCCTTCATCGTGTCAGTTTTCACTACTGTCAGTCATGCAAGTCCTGGGTGGAGACTCAGGGATACCGTTGCACTCAGGTGCAGAAGGATTCTTCATTGCTGTTTCCGTAACAATTTCATTTTACCAGTCGGGGTTGTTGGCCCCGAGCTGAACCCCGGAAGCTGGAGGACCGGTGGACCACTCTTCGTCTGGCCTCTACCCTTTGACCTGTTTGGCATGGGTGACCCTACCAAGAGTCAAAGCGTAAAGCCCTGGCTCCAGACAAATAGCTCTCCATGTTGCTGAGGCACACAAGCCTCCAAACCCTGCAACAAGGCTGCGGACCTCTCGGAGGACAGAATCCTGTGTGTAATATTTAATGACACGGTCATTGGAGCTCAGCAGAAGGTAGAGAACAGGTGATTTAAAGACCAAGTATGCAGAACATCTCAATAGTAGAAAGGTGGTGTGCTTCAATAAATTCAGAGAGAAAGGAGGTGGACTGAGCAGTTAACTAATGAGATTTACCAATCAGACCTGCCCTGAAGGCTGCCTCCTCATTGTGTAATGAGGGACATGGTTGGGTGCCTTACAGTTGAGTATTTATAAAGTTCACTATTTCAGTGAACGCCATGCTGTTTTCCGCAGTCTTTCTTTCTTTGATAGCAAAAGATCCCCTGCGATAAAATCCAGCTGAGAGGCAACTTCTTCCCTCAGAGCACGGTGTGCATATGAACAAGCTGCCAGTGGAAGGGGTTGGGGCAGGTACAATAAAAGCATTTAGACAGTCCCATGGATAGGAAGGGTTTAGAGCAGGGACTCCCAACTTGGGGTCCATGGTCCCCTTGCTTCATAGTATTAGTCCATGGCATAAAAAAGGTTGGAAATCTCTGGTTTATAGAGATATGGGTCAAACGCAGGCAAATGGGTCCGGTTTCATGGGCCTCAATGTCGGCATTGATAAGTTGAGCTGAATGGCTTGTTTCCATGCTGTGTTACTCAATAGTTCAATTACTTTGCCTGGTTGAATTGCTTGTATTTATGCATCCAAAGATGGGCATTTGGTTCCAGAGGTGAAAGCACTTGTGGACTGTTTCAGCTCTTGATGGAAATTGGACCAGGCACCCCTTGTGGCCAGGACACTGTTTCTGTCAGGGCAGGTGGGATGAAGTCATTCCCTTCAGAGTATTGCTGGAGAACTTGGAGCATACTGTCCTGTCACTGGGACTGCCCAAATTTCCCAGTGCACTGCCTGACTAGTGTGGCTGTAAGAAGGGTAACCCAGCCAGCCCCGTCACTGGGCCCTCACCTGTTGACCCCATCCCCTTGAACTCCAACATAAGGCTCTGAACCTGAACCTCCCACCACCGCCCCCCCAACAGTCAGTGATCCCCTTTCCCACATTTTCCCAATCCATCACTATATCAGCATCCTGGTCATTCCTGCCAACCTTGCCCAAAACCATCCACTAGTGTCAACATCGCTCTCTCCCTCCAGTTCTCGGCCATCCCCAAATCCAGGCACGGAGCAGGACTGTAGGACTGGAACTGGAATTGGTTTATTATGCTACGTGTACCAAGGTACAGTGAAAAGCTTGTCTTGCATACTGTTCCTACAGATTAATTCATTACAATAGTGCATGGAGGTAGAACAGTAAGGTGCAAGATCACAGTGAGGTTGACTGTGAGGTCAAGAATATCTTAACAGACTAGTGAACAATTCAATAGTCTTATAACAGTGTGGAGGAAGCTGTCTTTGAACCTGGAGGTATGTGTTTTCGGGCTTTTGTATCTTCTGCTCAGTGGAAGAGGGGGGGAAGAGATATTGTCCAGGGTGAGTGGGGTCTTTGATTCTACTGTCTGCTCTACTTCGGCAGCCAGAAGTATAGAGAGAGTCCATGGAGAGGGAGGTTGGTTTGCATGATGTGCTAAGCTCTGTCCACAACTCCCTGCAGTTTCCTTCGGTCATGGGCAGAGCCGTTGCTGTACCAGGGATGCTTTCTATGGTGCATCAGTAAAAATTGGTAAGGGTTGATGGAGCATGCCAGATTTCTTTAGTCTCTTGAGGAATTAGAAGTGCTGGTGAGCTTTCTTGGACAACAGCCTGTGTGATGGAGCAGCCCTGTGTATAGTGAAGCTGGAACATCAATAATCCTGTCTGAAGCTCAGCAATGCCTTGTATCTGACATGATTGATCTTCCAAAGGAAGGAATGAATCAGGTTAGATGAGTCTTCTAGCCTTGTGTAGCTACTCCTGTGGCCGTTGTTACCCAAAAAAAGTGTCAAAAATATCTTCTGACGTGCGCGCAATATCCTTAAAAGGTGCAGGGACTTTAATGTTGTTTCCACAGGCCCCTTCAACATATTATTCCCAAAATGTCCCGTTCCTTAACCAATAATTCATCTTAATCGCCTGGCAATGAAATCCCTTCTGGGTTATAACTTGGATTTGGCAATAATGATCTGTGCTTCTTCAGAAGTCAAGAATGAGGCAGAAAACTTGGTATTTAATGTTGTTTATTAAGTGTTGCAAGAACAAAACATGAGCAAAGAAGAGACAAAGAAAAAGAAAAAATTAAAGTCGATTTATTATCAAAGTATGTATATGTCACTATATACCACATTGAGGTTAATTTTCATGCAAGTATTCACAGTGCAGCAGGGAAATACAATAGAATCAATGAAAAAATACACACAAAGACTGACAAACAACCAGTGTGCGAAAGAGGGCAAACTGTGCAAATTAAATATATATATATAAACAAGTAAAAAATATTACTGAGAACATGAGTTGTAGCGTCCTTGAAAGTGAGTCCATAAGTTGTGGATTTGGTTCAGAGTTGCGATGAATGAAGCTGTCCACGCCGATTCAGGAGCCTGAGGTTTGACGGGTAATAACTGTTTCTGGACCTGGTGGTGCAATTATTACCCTTCAAGGAGTCGTGGTTGACTTATACTTAGGCTGGAGAAAAACTAAGTTCTACACCCATTCCTAACTGAATCTAAATGGGGCTGAAATGACCCACAAGCACTGTCTTCCTCTACATTTGTCCACAACCTGCACTCAGTGAATGTTGCTGAAACCATAGGAGCATCGCCAGAGTCTTAAATGGGGCAATAACTGTACTTTTTTTTTGAAGGAATCCCCAGAGATATTATGAAAAGGAGCATAATTAAATAATAGTGCCCCACAGGTAACATCCTGGAAACAGATAGAGACCTAGAATTCCAACAGGGCACCGGGGCCTGAGATGGGGTTAGGCTAAAGTTTCTCTGAGCCACTCTCACTGCACCTCTCCAGATTACTGGAGTAACTCCAGTGTCTCAGAGGAGATCCGCCATCATCCAAACTGCACCAGAACTTTTGAACTTCGTCAAGGGAAATATTTGTTCAGTGATCACACCTGTGCTCAGCTCCAAAGGTCGTGGGTTCAAGTCCGACTGTTGAAACTCAAATGAAAAAAAAATGAGGAAATGTGACCCAGTCTGAGGCTATTGTTTCTGAATGCGTTAAGGTCACACGTGATGTCAATTAAGTGCAAAATAAATTCCACAAAGCTAATCAAAGAGAAGGGGAGTGTTCCTCAGAGTGCCGGATATCATTTATCCTTAAGAAATTTCCAAAGTAAATTCAAGCAATCTGCTGGAGGATCTCAGTGGATCGAGCAATATCTGTGGGCGGTAAGGAATTGTTCACATTTTAACTCAAAATGTGACAATTCTTAAATATTTCAGGGGCACTTAAGAAACCCTTAGATGAGAAGCTTTCATGTGAATAAGGGGCATTTAAGAAGCTCTTAGGCATGTGATGAAAGCAAAGTGGAGGGCTATGTAGGAGGGAAGGGATAAATTGATCTTAAGAGTAAGTTAGAAGGCCAGCACAATATCATGGGCCAAAGAGCCTGAACTCTGCTGTAATGTTCTGTGTTCTAATTCCTTTCCTCCTATTGATGCTGCTTGACTGCAGAGTCTTTTTTAAATTTTATTTTATTTGGAGATATACTGCGAAACAGCCCCTTCCAGCACAAGTCTGGCCGCCAGCAATCCCCTGATTTAACCCTAGCCTAGTCACAGGACAATTTCCAATGACTAATTAACAGTACATCTTTGGGCTGTGTGAGGAAACCGGAGCACCCAGAGGAAAACCAACATGGGGAGATGTACAAACTCCTTATAGTTGGCAGAACTCCACTGCCCCAAGCTGTAAAAGTGTCGCACTAACAGCAACTCTGGTCTCTTGCATTTCCAAAGCAGGTTATCTGATCACTTCGTGGCAGCTTGCTGTGCACAAGTAGTTGCCATGTTTCCGCCAAGGCAAAGGTACCTGCACTTCAAGTGCTTTGCCACATCTTGCAGCTGTTAAAGTGATAGTGGAAATGCATGTCCTTCTCTGCTCATGTTCTCTGTTTGCCAATGGGTGGCAGAGAGAGGCTGATGCTGGGTAACATTTTCTGTTCGGTCACGTTGCAAAGTTATTGAAACCCGAGAAAAGTGGCGTCAAACTAGGTTGCTCTGGAAGAATCAATATACAAGAAACTTAAAAGGAACTCTGCAAATAAGGCAGCATCTTTGGAGGAAAATGGACTATCAGTGTTCTGGGTCTAGACTCTTCTTCTGTCTTCAGATTCAGATTGATGTATCACAGTATATTGAAGCATACAGTGAAAGGTGTTATTTGCATTAACAACCAACGCTCCTATGGATGAGCTGGGGGTAGCCCACAAGAGTCACCACACTTTCTACTGCCAACATTCTTGTTACTGGCATTTGGGGCAGCAATGAAGGTTCTCCATCTCTGTCTGTCCATACCGTCGCACACAGATAGAGAAAGATTCTTCATGGCCGTTTTCATAACAGTTTTTTTTGAGCAACCAGGGTTGTTAGCCTTGAACCTGGAAGACAAGTGAACCACTGTTCGTCTGGCCTCAACCCTTTGACCTGTTTGGCATGGGTGACCACCTTTGCTGCCCCAGCCAACAAGACCCTGACTCAAGCCAACGTAGCTCTCCAGGTCATTGAGGCACGCAAGCCTCCAAACCCTGCAGCAAGGTTGTGGTCCTCTTGGAGGTGCCGCTAACATAGCTTGCTCACAGTAAGTTCAGTTCCCTCCATGCATTGCTGCCTGACCTGTTGAGTTCTTCCAGCTTTTTGTGTGTTGCTGTAAGTACTAGCTCGTGCCTCGGTATTGCTGAAGGAAGATTGTTACATAAAACTTGCCATCTAGTGCTTTTTGAGTTTGTAGTCACTGTTGGGTACAGTGTCCATTGTGACATGCAGAACTTCGTTTTCCCTTCCCTTACACAGGAATATGTTATCATTAAGGAGATGGAAGCACCCTGCAAACCTCAATGTTCTGCGCAAATAGTTTCTGAATTACTTGCTCCAGATTTTGATTGTTACATTAGACGGTGTGTTCTGTGAGTTAATCCTTCACTGTCTGAATAGCAACATCTTAAAATCAGCCCTGGTTTTGAACCTCCCTTTCTCAATCTGTTCTTGTTGTTGCGCTATACCTTAAAACGATCCCAAAAGTACCTTTCCAAAGTCAATATTCCCAGTATTGGAACTTTGGCGGAACACACTGCACGGATTATATACAATTTGTTCTCACTATATGTTCGACCGCAATTTCCATTGATGGCCACCTTCCACCTCCCATTCTACACCAGGAAACAAATTTGAGATTAAGGACATTACTGAAATGCAAACCAAATATTAAATCCAGAGTTTATTGTCATTGATATTTATGCCTTTGATGTATAATAAACCATTGATTCCAACTTCCTACTGATTGCAACCATAGCACTTAAAATGGAAGGTATATTGTCCCAAGACTCAATGCGATCCCTTGTGGTTGTTTATAGAGAGTTGTGTTACTTGTGCTGTCTATGTCTGACAATCCTTGCCGAGCACCATGAACCAATGTAATGTATATGGCTTGATGTCAATATATAAGATAAAGAAAAAAAAATGTTGGTGCATTGCATTTGGTGCCTCACTGTGATCTGGCTACCTGTAAATGCTCATCTGTTTCTGCTCGATGTGTGCCTAGGTCTTTGTATTCTAATATTCTGCACTGTAATTAAAACGAACCTGGAACTGCCTAATCTAAAGCTATCTTGTCATTCTATCATGATGAATCCATCGGCAAGGTGATCAGAGAATGCCGAACTGTGGCAAGTCCACCTCCAGCGCAAGGGTATCCTACCTGGTTTCATAAGATAAGCCCATAAGATGTAGGAGCAGAATTAGACCATTTGGCCCATCAAGTCTGCTCTGCCATTTCATCGTGCTGAAATCGTTCTTCTCTCTTCTCCCCCTATTCTTTCATGCCCTGACTAATCAAGAATCTATCAACCTCTGCCCTAAATATCCTCAATGATTTGGCCTCCACAGCCACCTGTGGCAAAGAATTCCACAGATTCACCACTCTCTGGCTGAAGAAATTCCTCCTCATCTCCATTCTAAAAGGGTGCCTCCCCCTGAGGCTGTGTCTTCAGGTCTTCGATTCCCCCACCATAGGAAACATCCTCCTCCATATCCCCTCTATCGAGGCCTTTCAACATTCAGTGAGGTCACCCCTTATTCTTCTGAATTTCAGTGAGTGCAGGCTAACGGCCATCAAACACTTCTCATATGACAAGCCTTTCAATCCCAGAATCATTTTTGTGAACTTTCTTTGAGCCATCTCCAATGTCAGCACATCCTTTCTTAGATAAGGGGCCCAAAACTGCTCACAATACTCCAAGTGAGGTCTCAACAGTTCCTTATGAAGCCTAAGCATTAAATCCTTGCTTTTATATTCTTGTTCTGCGAAATGAATGCTAACTTCACATTTGCCTTCCTCATCACTGGCTCAACCTGCAAGTTAACCTTTAGGCAGTCCTGCAGAAGGGCCCCCAAGTCCCTTTGCACCTCATATTTTTGAATTTTCTCTCCATTTCGAAAAGTCAACCCTTTTATTTCTACTACCAAAGTGCATGACCATACACGCCTTGACACTGTATTCCATCTGCCACATCTTTGCCCATTCTCCTAGCATCTCTAAGTTCTTCTGTAGCCTCTCTACTTCCTCAAAACTACCTGTCCCTCCACCTACCTTTGTATCGTATGCAAACTTGGCTACAAAACCACCAATTCTATCATCTAAATCACTGATATTTAACATAAAAGGAAGTGGTTCCAAAACAGACCCCTATGGAACACCACTAGTCACTGGCAGCCAACCATGGATCTGGATGTGTTGGGGACACTGAGTCAGGTGGATGAGGGGAGATAAAATTAGGCAAGAGTAGGGCATAGACTGTGATATTTTTGACCTGAATGAGCCTGAAACTTATTTTATGGGGCTTTTTCTCCCCTAGAGTTTCACCTTTTGCATTTGGGAGAGGTTCTATCCCCGAAATCAGGAGTTCCCAACCGTTTTTTATGCCATTCCAATACCATTAAGCAAGCGGTCCATGGACCGCAGGTTGGAAACCCCTGCCCTAAGTATAGATTGGTGGCACGGTACCATAGTGGTTAACAGGATGATTTACAGTCCCAGCGAACTGGGTTCAATTCCCACCACTGCCTGTAAGGACCTTGCATGTTCTCCCCGTCACCGCATGGGTTTCCTCCCACAGTCCAAAGCTGTACTGGCTGGAAGGTTAATTGGTCATTGTAAGTTGTCCCATGATTAGGCTAGGATTAAATCGGGATATTGCTGGGCACGGCTCAAAGGGCCAGAATAGCCAATTCTGCACCATCTCAATAAGTCAAAAATAAAATAGAAAAAGAGTAACTCCGAACTGTAAGACCTGAAATACCCCTGCATTGGGAAGGCTGATAGAATCTCTTTTTCCAAATTCATAGTTGCTTAAATAATTGATAATGCAAAAACAAATTCAGGGTATTTGCATTTTGATATCACCATATTGAATAATATCATCTACTAACAACAAGACACTAATGAAGGACTTTGTATTTTTTACATTCCTAGTCCCTGACAAAAGAGGATTCTCATCGTTCTTGAAGTATCTGATGCTGAACATGGAAAATTAGGCCACCAAACCAACATTAGATTGGAGCAGATTAGTCGACCTCCACAAATTAGCCAGGCCAGTTTATCAGTTATCAATTTGTTCCCACATCTCTTGTTCTTCAACATTAGTGTTTGGGTTGTGATCCATTTACACACTGCAATAAAACAGGATCATTTATCCAAAAACACTCCGTGTATGTAAATAATGAGTGTCTTTTCCAGTTTGATCACTCTGCTGTATTGGCCCATATGCTCCGCTTGTGCCACAATGAGGCCACCCTCATGGTGAGAAGCAACACCTTATATTCCTTGTGGGATGTCTCCAACTCGATGGCACGAATATCAATTTCTCCTGGTAAAAAAATCCCCCCCCCTTTCTAGTCCCCATTCTGGCCTCCTACTTCTCACCCGCCTATTACTTACCCCTGGATCCCCTCATCCTTCCCCTTCTCCGCTGGTCTACTCTCCTCTCTTATCAGACTCTTTCCACTCCAGCCCTTTTCCTTTCCTACCCACCTGGCTTCACCTATCACCTTCCAGCTATCCTGCTTCACCTCTTCCCACCTTTTGTATTCTGGCATCTTCCCCCTTCCTTTCCAGTCCTGAAGAAGGGTCTCGGCCCAAAATGTCGTCTGTTTGTTCATTTCCATGGATACTGCCTGACCTGCTGAGCTCCTCCAGCATTTTGTGCATTTTGCAAGGGAAAGGCAACTGCTTTGATCCGGTTCTTTATCAATAGTCCTCTGGTACAGCCCAGAGTGAAAGGAGTTTAAGGGCTTAGCTGAGATCAGGAATCCTTGGTTATAGAAATCGAAGAAAAGAATGTTGTCTGACAAGACATTCAGCTGCAGCTTTATCCATCTTCTCTATCGGGTTATGTAGAAATGACCATAAGACATAGGAGCAGAAATAGGCTATTCAGCCCATCAAGAGTACTCTGCCATTCCATCATGGCTGATTAATTATACCACTTAACCCTGCTCTCCTGCCTTCACCCGTGATCTTTATGCCATTACTTATCCTGAACCTATCAATCTCAGCTTCAAATATACTCAATGACTTGGCTTCTACAGCGCCCGTGTAATGAATTCCACAGATACACACTGACTAAGATATTCCCCCTCTTCTCTGTTCAAATGAGAAAACTTTGTATTCTGGGGCTGTGTTCTCTTGTCCTAGACTCTCCCCCTATAAGAAACATCCTCTCCGCATCCACTCTATCTCAGCCTTTCAATATTTGATAAGTTTCAGTCAGATTTCTCCCTTCATTCTTGTAAACTTGAGTGAGTACAGCCCCAGAGCTATCAAACACTCCTCGTACATTAACCCATTTGTTCCCGGGATCATTCTCACAAACCTCCTCTGGAACCTCTCCGACACCAACACATCCTTTCTTAGATAAGGGTCCCCAAACTGCTCACAGTAATTTATCAGAACAAGCTCCATATGAAAGATGTCTGTAGTCATGCTCCAGATATGTGGCCCTGCCTCTTCCCCAGTTTGGTCACACTGCCTTATTAATTGCCTACAGCCAAGAGAAGGACAACAGTTTTGTTCCAGTCCCTTTGCCAATGGTTCTCTGGTACAACCCAGAATAAAAAGTGTTTAGAGCAGGGATTCCCAGCATGGGGTCCACGGACCCCTTACTTAATGGTATTGGTCCATGGCATAAAAGAAGTTGGGAACCCCTGGAATCTTTAGAGACACAGCTAAGATGAACAACCCTTGTGTATAGGAATCCAAAAGAAGAATATTGTCCGACAAGATGTCCCAGTGCCGCTTTACTCACCATCTCTATCTGGACGTGTAGAAATGGACAATGGCATTGTTTCCAAATTTTGTTAGAATGATCCACCAGTTATTTAAAAATATCTGCTGGCACTTGTATCCCATTTGAGATCATTGGGCAGTCCATTACAGTACAATACTTTAAGCTGCCTTGCTTACCAAGTTCTCAGGAAAATTTAGAACCAGTAGGTAATAAGTTTAGAGAGACGTATCAAGACTGGGGACAATATTAATTCGTGGAGGATCAAACAGATGGTGGAGTGTACATGCACAGAGACATGCAAATGCATTAAGGTCATTAATAATTCAAACAGGCAACTCTCCTTTGTTGAGTAATGGATAGAACATCAGGGTGATGTTGCATTCTGATGTTTCATTTTTAAGTGTCAGGGAAGAGGCACAAAACTTTTTGCTTCACAATCATTTTATTAAGCGTTATGTAGAACAAAGGAAACAGTAGCAGAAGGCTTAAAGGCAAGAGACCAAGATGCTAAGAAGATTGAGAAGGTGGCACGGGTTTTAATACCATAAAGATAAGGAAAATCCCATACAAATTTGTAGATAAGAGTCAACCAAAGAGAAAGCATTTATTCAATATTGCAGTACCAAGTTAACCAATGAGAAAGCATTTATTCAATATTGCAGTACCAAGTTAACCAATGAGAAAGCATTTATTCAATATTGCAGTACCAAGTTAACCAATGAGAAAGCACTTATTCAATATTGCGGTACCAAGTTAACCAATGAGAAAGCATTTATTCAATATTGCGGTACCAAGTTAACCAATGAGAAAGCACTTGTTTAAATAATACAGGACGAAGAAGCTTCCAGAGTTTTCCAGAATCATAATTTTTACACCCACTAGAGGCATATTAAACTGTTACATGCAGCTAAGAACTACTTAGAATACAAGCAGCTAATTAATTACTAATTATTAAATTCAAAAGAAAATAACAATTAAACAGTCAGGGTTGCAGGATGGAGATACATCCTACCAAAGGAAGTGTAAGGTGCTCCTTCCCTCCACCAGCCTGCAGGTCACCCTTGGGCAACGTGAAGCCATGGGAGCAGCTGGTGCATATCACAGGCCCTGGTTATGTGACCACTGACACCAGGCAGACAATCTCTGAAGAGTATTGATAATGGCTGGGGTCATCCACCTTGTAAAGACACTGCCCAGAAGAAGACAACGGCAAACCACTTCTGTAGAAGAATTTGCCAAGAACAATCATGGTCATGGATAGAGAAAAGAATAAGAACAACAGTGTGAAGTGGTTCTTCCCCACAGGCAATGATCAGATTAAAGACAAATGGAAGACCATGTTTACCCATGTCACAACACAGTACAGAATGATGATGATCTGACTCTAGGGTACAATACCTTAAAATGCAGGTTACAGAACTACATTTAATTATTATATTTGGTATTGGGATTTGGTATTTTACAATATTGCTTCTATTTCAGGACTGTGTCCAGATTGTGTATCTTCTAAAAGTGCTCTCGCGGTTGTGGCTCACAGGATTTTACAATTTATGTAAGTGTTGGTGTCAGCCATGGGAGGAGTATATGTGTTTGGTTCCCACAGCAGTGAAATGAGGATGTGAACTAGGCTGACTCCACAGTGCACTACAGAGGGTGTACCACACCATTAGCAGTGTCAGATCAGAACCCCCATCTGCCCTCTAACACAGTCACAAGAAATTGCATTCATCTCTTTCCCACAGCTGGATCCACACCCAGGATTCCTTCCTCTGTCCTGCACTGTCTATCCATCACCTGGCTACAGTACCCTGCGTTCTGCATTGGCACTGTTAGTGATCCAGGTGAGTCATAGGACATAGATCAGCACAGTTCTGGCCCTTGGCCCACAATATTGTGCCGACCTTTTAACCTACTGTAAGTACAATCTAAACCTTCCCTCCCACATGACCCTATGTATTTCTATCAATCATGTGCCAATCTAAAAGTTTCTTAAATGTCCCTAATGAATCTGCCTCCCCACCACTCCTGGCAGTGTGTTCCATGCATCCACCATTCCCTAGGTAAAAAACTTGCCTCTGACGTCCCCCTATACTTTCCTCCCATCACCTTAAAATTATGCCCCCTCATATTAGCCATTTCTGCCCTGGAAAAGTCTCTGACTATCCACTCGAGCTATGCCTCTTATCATCTCGTACACCTCTGTCAAGTCACCTCTCATCCTCCTTCGCCACAACGCCTAGCTCACTCAACCTCCCCTCATAGGACATGCTCTCTAGTCCAGGCAGTTGTAGCTCCCAAAGGTAGGTCCCTGCTTTTGAATGGTCTCTCTCTCCTACTTGATGGTGCGGGAGTTCTGGGTTTAACTGACTCGGTTTGTGGATTGGACTCTGTAGTTCACGTTATGATGTGTTTCTGGTTTCTGGTCACTCCTTTTTTTGTTGCCACTTGGGCAATTTTGATTTGGTTCATTATTGTTACATATACCAAGATATGGTGAAAAATTTGTCTTGCATACTGCTCATATTGTCCAGTGCTTTAAGATATAACACGACAAGTCAATTACCATGCAGAAAAAAGTGTAACAGCTAGAGAGAAAGTGCAGAATCATAATCAGGTAGATTGTGAGATCAAGAGTCTATCTTATCATACTAGAGGTCTGTTCAACAATCTGATAACAGTGGGATAGAGACTGTCCTTCAGCCTGCTTGTATGTACTTCCAGGCTTCAGTATCTTCTGTGCACAATATGAGAGGAGAGAAGTGAGAACTGTCCCCACTATATCCCAGTTCTTTTATTTTGAACAGAAGTTTGCTGGTAAAATTTTCAATTTTCCATTCCTCAAGCACCACGCCTGCATTTACAGTCATTCGAAGGACTATAGCCAGAGGCTCTACAACCGAGAATGCATCTGAACCAGGTGATTTACTGTCACGGTGAGCGCTGGCTAAGATTGAACCCAAGTGTGGAGGAAAGGCAGACTCCCATGCAGAGACAGGAAAAAAAGAGGTTACAGTGTACCTACAAATACCAACAGAGCATCGGTGGGTCGACCAAACGACACTGTGAGACAAATCATTCTCCACACGAGGACCCCGTGATGAGTGCTAATCAGGAGTCTGCCTTAAATAATCACAGAATGCGGAAATCCCATGCCAGACACAAATACTTTGACAAGATAAAACAGAAAGCACAAGGGCTTAACGACTCTCGCTGACAGCAATCAGGAAACATAAGTTCTCGAGAAACCCAGAAGCCCATTGCTCTACGGCACACTGCAAAGGCCTGCAGGGCTCATGACAATTACTCACTTGTGGCTAGCCTTTCTGGTATCTCCTCTTCATCAGGTTTGAACCCATCAAGGAATATCCATCATATTTTCTTTTGCTGAGACTCCACTAATTTTATCCTTTGGTGGGAGACTGATGTTACATACTTCCTTCGTACCTCAGCCATGCTGTCTGTGTCAACAGCTAAATTTTCTCTTAAGCCTCTGATGAGCTCCTCAACCCCTTTCCTGTTCACAAGCCTATAAAATATCTTTGGATTACAATTCTAGTTCTTTTTTTAAAAAAAAAAGCGATCTTTTTTTCCTTTATTATTTCCTTAAATCTCTTCCCCATTGAGTTCTGTATTATCAGCATTGTCCAACATATTAACAAAAAGGCCACTGTGGTATCTGCTTTCTTAGAGTCATAGGTCACAGGGCACAGAAACAGGCCATTTTTGACCCATCCAGTCTGTGCCAAACCAATTAAACTCTGTAGTCCCATTGACCTGCACCTTGGCCAATAGCCCTCCATACCCTTCCCTTCCACGTTCCTATCCAACTTCCCTTGATCATTGAAATCGTCAGCACTATTCTACTCTGTCCAGTAATCCAGGGAGTCCTGGCTTCAAGCTATTTTTCCTGACCCCTCATGGGTCAGTGCTCTTGTACATTGCTCTTCAGAAGTTTTAGGATGACTCTGCCATAGTTGGATGCATCAGCAAGGGAGATAAGGTTGAGTACAGGGCTACGGTAGGAAACTTTGTCACATGGTGTGAGCAGAATTATCTGCAACTTAATGTGAAAAAGACTAAGGAGCTGGTGGTAGACCTGAGGAGAGCTAAGGTACCGGTGACCCCTGTTTCCATCCAGGGGGTCGGTGTGGACATGGTGGAGGATTACAAATACCTGGGGATACGAATTGACAATAAACTGGACTGGTCTAAGAACACGGAGGCTGTCTACAAGAAGGGTCAGAGTCGTCTCTATTTCCTGAGGAGACTGAGGTCCTTTAATTCTGCCGGACGATGCTGAGGATGTTCTACGAGTCTGTGATGGCCAGTGCTATCACATTTGCTGTTGTGTGCTAGGGCAGCAGGCTGAGGGTAGCAGACACCAACAGAATCAACAAACTCATTTGTAAGGCCAGTGATGTTGTAGGGATGGAACTGGACTCTCTCACGGTGGTGTCTGAAAAGAGGATGCTGTCTAAGTTGCATGCCTTCTTGGTCAATGTCTCCCATCCACTACATAATGTACTAGTTGGGCACAGGAGTACATTCAGCCAGAGACTTATTCCACCGAGATGCAGCACAGAGCGTCATAGGAAGTCATTCCTGCCTGTGGCCATCAAACTTTACATCTCCTCCCTTGGAGGGTCAGACACCCTGAGCCGATAGGTTGGTCCTGGACTTATTTCATAATTTACTGGCATAATTTACATATTACTATTTAACTATTTATGGTTCTATTACTATTTATTATTTATGGTGCAACTGTAACGAAAACCAATTTCCCCGGGGATCAATAAAGTATGACTATGACTATAGGATCAAGGATTAACTTTATTCACCATATACATTTGCATGTATTAGGGATTTGCTGTTGTGTGTTGGCTCGACGTGGAACAAAACAACAATAAAATTCAACATTTATGATGAATTATATAAAAAATAAAATTAGAGGTTAAGGTGTGAATATAGAAACATAGAAACATAGAAAATAGTTGCAGGAGTAGGTCATTCGGCCCTTCGAGCCTGCACTGCCATTTATTATGATCATGGCTGATCATCCAACTCAGAACCCCGCCCCAGCCTTCCCTCCATACCCCTTGACCCTGTAGCCACAAGGGCCATATCTAACTCCCTCTTAAATATAGCCAATGAACTGGCCTCAACTGTTTCTTGTGGCAGAGAATTCCACAGATTCACCACTCTCTGTGTGAAGAAGTTTTTCCTAATCTCGATCCTAAAAGGGTTCCCCTCTATCTTCAAACTGTGGCCCCTCGTTCTGGATTTCCCCAACATCGGGAACAATCTTCCTGCATCTAGCCTGTCCAATCCCTTTAGGATCTTATACGTTTCAATCAGATCCCCCCTCAATCTTCTAAATTCCAACGAGTACAAGCCCAGTTCATCCAGTCTTTCTTCATATGAAAGTCCTGCCATCCCAGGAATCAATCTGGTGAACCTTCTTTGTACTCCCTCTATGGCAAGGATGTCTTTCCTCAGATTAGGGGACCAAAATTGCACACAATACTCCAGGTGTGGTCTCACCAAGGCCTTGTACAACTGCAGTAGTACCTCCCTGCTCCTGTACTCGAATCCTCTCGCTATAAATGCCAGCATACCATTCGCCTTTTTCACCGCCTGCTGTACCTGCATGCCCACTTTCAATGACTGGTGTATAATGACACCCAGGTCTCGTTGCACCTCCCCTTTTCCTAATCGGCCACCGTTCAGATAATAATCTGTTTTCCTATTTTTGCCACCAAAGTGGATAACTTCACATTTATCCACATTAAATTGCATCTGCCATGAATTTGCCCACTCACCCAACCTATCCAAGTCACCCTGCATCCTCTTAGCATCTTCCTCACAGCTAACACTGCCACCCAGCTTCGTGTCATCCGCAAACTTGGAGATGCTGCATTTAATTCCCTCATCCAAGTCATTAATATATATTGTAAACAACTGGGGTCCCAGCACTGAGCCTTGCGGTACCCCACTAGTCACCGCCTGCCATTCTGAAAAGGTCCCGTTTATTCCCACTCTTTGCTTCCAGTCTGCTAACCAATTCTCCACCCACATCAATACCTTACCCCCAATACCGTGTGCTTTAAGTTTGCACCCTAATCTCCTGTGTGGGACCTTGTCAAAAGCCTTTTGAAAATCCAAATATACCACATCCACTGGTTCTCCCCTATCCACTCTACTAGTTACATCCTCAAAAAAATCCTCAAAATAATATAAAGAGCATTATAAAAAATGGTTTAAAGTTCTTATGGTGCAGTGATTGCTAGAGGAAGGTGGGAGGGGGGTGTTACTTTACCTTATACTTTATTGTCGCCAAACAATTGATATTAGAACGTACAATCATCACAGCGATATTTGATTCTGCGCTTCCCGCTCCCTGGAGTACAAATCGATAGTAAATATTAAAAATTTAAATTATAAATCATAAATAGAAAATTGAAAATGGAAAGTAAGGTAGTGCAAAAAAACTGAGAGGCACGTCTGTATATTTGGAGGGTACAGCCCAGATCCGGGTAGGGATCTAACTAGAATTTGAAATTTCATGTCACATGTTGGTGATAATAAACCTGATTCTGATTCTGAATAGTTGATCAGATTAACTGCTGGGGAAAAGAAACTTTTAAGATGACATGAAAATATTGTTTTAATAGCCCTATAGTGCTTTTCAGAAGAGAGCTTTTGGAAAAGGCCATTTGCAGGGTGGGTAGTGTCTGTTATGGTTTTTCCTGCCCGTTTCTTTATCCTGGACACATACGAGCCGTGCAGTGATGGTAGACTGCAGTCTAGGACGTTTCCTGCTGACCTGACAATTCACAGTCATTTTCATATGCCGTATTGTGAGATGATGCCACATCAAACCGGGCAGATGTGAGGATGCACTCTATTGTTCAATTACAGTTTGATCTGCCAAGCTTCACTTCCAGTTCGCCCAAACCAGATCCCTTCCCATTGCGTTCAAATTGGCCCTTCTTCAATTGACTACTTTGTTCCCTTTGAGTTATCCGACCTCTGTTCCCTCTAAGCTGCATTATGCAGTAACTGAAATGCACCCACGTACGTAGACTTTGTTACCATGCAGACGGAATTTTCTTTAACATAATGTTAATATAATTTTTAAATGTATATTGTATAATTGTGAAATACCCTCTACAGGATCAAAGCAAACTGCAGAGAGTTGTAAACTTAGTCAGTTCCAACATGAGCACGAGCCTCCATAGTATCCAGGACATCTTCAAGGAGTGATGCCTCAGAAAGGCAGCATCCATCAATAAGGAACCCATCACCCAGGACATGCCCTCTTCTCATTGCTACCATCAGGAGGGAGGTACAGAATCAGGAGGGAGGTACAGAAGCCTGAAGACACACACTCAGTGATTCAGGAACAGCTTCTTCCCCTCTGCCAACTGATTTCTGAATGGACATTGAACCCGTGAACACTACCTTGGTAATTTTTTACTTCTAGTTTTGCACTACTTATTTAATTTACCTATCTAACACACATATACTTACCGTAATTCAGATTTTTTTCTCTATTATTATGTATTGCTTTGTACTGTTGCTGCAAAGTCAACAAATTTCACCACAGATGCCAGTGTGAGATTAAACCTGATTCTGATTTTGATGTGTTAATGAATATAATCTATACATTTTCTAAATAATACACACACAACCTTTACTTTGAAACATTTTAGGGCTTCAATGTATTTACATTGTCAGTGTTTCAACTTGGTGATACTATTTATTGGAGTGACAAAGTGAAAGATCTGCTTGCATCTGTAAGTTCTGATGTTGATACTGTGCCCATTATTTGATTCATTCAATGCGTGTGTAATCACTTGGATTACAGATTTTCTAGCAATGAGTTAAGAGAATGGCAAGCTTTTGATCCTGTTGCTATTGCAAATGCAACCAATTTTGAACTTGGAAGGAGAATGTTGGAGGACTGACAAAAATTATTCAGCTACTATTAAAAACTACGATGAAAGCGTTGCCTCAAAATATCACAGCAATACTGTGATTTCAAATTTGTCATTCCTGAGAAAGTTAAGACTGGTTCAATTAAGACGTTCACTGATATGTGGAAACAAAAAAATTGAAGAACCGCTGATTATTGTCGACGCCGTTGGAACATTTCAAGCTTCTAGTGTTGACTGCAAACATGGGTTCAGTCTTGTGAATTGGATGATCTAATGAGGATTAAGATGTATGCTTTATCTGGATGTGAAATTCATCTGGACCATGTTTGGAGACAATGGATTTGTAATAAAGACATACAAGAAACAGTTTACGAAACATGAAAGATTTTCTTTGTTATATTGGTTCATTGTACCCTTCCATTAATATTAAAATCAAAAGTGAGTAATTTTTCAATTTGAATTCTGAATATTCGTAGCATGCATCCTTGGGCCCTTAGCTCCTAGATGGACCATAGGCTGTTGATGGCCTCCCATCTCCATCATCCTCTGAAGCTGATGGTATGGCTGGAGTTCATGAACACTTCGGCAATCCATTGCGTCCACTGAACAGGCGATTGGCCTATACAGCTGCGCCAGAGCTCTGTTGGCTGGCTTTACCTGTTTCCACCTCTCACGATGGGGATGAAGGTTTGGACTCCGAGAGGCATCACAGTCATAGTCATAGTCATACTTTATTGATCCCGGGGGAAATGGGTTTTTGTTACAGTTGCACCATAAATAATTAAATAGTAATAAAACCATTAATAATTATATAGTAATATGTAAATTATGCCAGGAAATAAGTCCAGGACCAGTCTATTGGCTCAGGGTGTCTGACCCTCCAAGGGAGGAGTTGTAAAGTTTGATGGCCACAGGCAGGAATGACTTCCTATGACGCTCAGTGTTGCATCTCGGTGGAATGAGTCTCTGGCTGAATGTACTCCTGTGCCCAACCAGTACATTATGCAGTGGATGGCATTCATAGTATGCCTATTACAAAAAAAAATTAAAGTGCCATGCTGTTTTCAAGCCATGTAAAAATTTCATGCTCAAAGCAATGGTTGGTCCATGCATCTGTAAAAAAGATTAAAGGGAATGTTGGCCTATTCCTACATTCTACACCTTCTGATATTCTGAAGGCTGTTCCCTAGATGTTTCCTCACTAACACTTGTTCCATTTGCCTCTGGTGCTCTGTGGCTTATTTCCCAGAAAGAACTTCTTTTTCCACTGTAAATGCCCACAAGAAAATGAATCTCCAGGGAGTAGTTGATACATACTTGGTTAATAAATTTGCTTTGAACTTTGAATACTGTTCAGTAGCACCTCCTGCTTTTATTGTCTAGAACAGGGGTCCCCAACTTGGGGGTCTACAGACTCCTCGGTTAATGGTAAGGCTCCATGGTGTTAAAAGAAAATGATGGGAACCCCTGCTCTGGAACATGCTGGTCAATAAACTTATCCTGAATATCCTTCAGCTCTTCCTGCCTTTCCCCCTCCTGTACAGCCGGTCCTTGGGATAGCTAAGTGTTCCATTCCTGAGAAATGGCTGTAAGCCAATTTCTCTGTAAGGTAGAAACGTCCATTTTCTATAGCACCCATATCCTAACACTTTATAAACACCAACGATAATGCCTTCACTGCACTGAGCAATCACCTAAACACTACCCGTAATTAAACTAATGGAAAACACATTGTATCATTATTAATGTATATAATGAAACAGTTTTTTTATTGCTAGCTTGAAAATGCTTCAAAAATGTATGGGGGAGGACGTGTGTAAAGTGTAACTTTCATATATTATTTTATATGTTATTTGGAGTGTCTCTATATTTATCTGCCTGGACAATGGTTACACCTGGGGCACTGACACTCAGAGATGGCTATGCCAAGTCAAATACTGGTAAGTGTGGATAAGAATAAGGAATCCCTACCAATGTCATAATCAGGATCCTTTTTTCCTTGCTTCTCAACAGCCTATAGCAAATCTTTCTACAGAAGTGGTTTGCCGTTGCCTTCTTCTGGGCAGTGTCTTTATAAGTCGGGTGACCCCAGCCATTATCAGTGCTCTTCAGAGATTGTCTCCCTGGTGTCAGTGGTCACATAACCAGGACTTGTGATATGCACCAACTGCTCATACGACCATCCACCACCTGCTCCCATGGCTTCATGTGTCCATGATCGGGGGGCTAAGCAGGTGCTACACCTTGCCCAAGGGTGACCTGCAGGCTAGCGGAGGGAAGGAGCACCTTACACCTCCTTTGGTAGAGACGTATCTCATTAAAGTTGCTATGATCATCATGCCTTGAGACTCAGAGAAATCTGTCGAATGGAGTAAGTTCGTTGTATTTTCATTCTGCAGTCAGCTTCCTCTGTATACCTTCCGCCACACCAAACTTATTGTAATAGCGATTCAAAAGTTATCTGTAGCGAGCTGTTCAGATATTGTAACCGTTGTTCAAGTTCGCTTTATAGTTTTAATCAGTGGATTAGATCTCTTTGGCTCTTCCCCCAGCATTATATTTCCCTGCAGATGTGGTAAATTTCTGTTCTAACTCGTTGGCCATTTGCACCAACGTCTGGTCTAAGTTCTGGCCATTACTGAACTTGACAAGTGCGGCCGAGTGACGCGCACTCGGAGACCCAGGCTGCATTGCGGTCCGCCGGGCCGGCAGGGGGCGCCGGGCGCCGACGGTGAGGCTTCGTGGTGGGTACGGGCTTCTGGAAGGTTCGGCCATCAGGTTTCGGGCCGCGGCCATGGGTCGGAGTCGGAGCAGGTCGCCGCGGAGGGGTGAGTGTGAGCCTCGGGGGATGGTGGTGGGTTTCGGTTTCCCCCAGTGCCGGCGAGCTCGGTATGTCGAGTCTGTCGAAGGGAATGACCATCCCGGCGTCTGTACCAACCGACCCTCGCAGCGGGGCGAGTTACAGTAAAATGGATAACCCACCGACACGCTCCCCTCAGGGATGTGGTAACCTGGGTCCAGTGACAACGTGCAGACTGCAAAATCCTCCTATCTTCCACACTGTCCGCCTTTCCTACCGGCCCCCTCCCGCCTCCCTTCCACACCATGCCCTACCCACTCCCTCCCCTCCCCCCCTCCCTCCCCTCCCCTCCCCTCCCCTCCCCCCTCCCTCCCCTCCCCTCCCCCCTCCCTCCCCTCCCCTCCCCTCCCCCCTCCCTCCCCTCCCCTCCCCTCCCCTCCCCCTCCCTCCCCTCCCCTCCCCTCCCCCTCCCTCCCCTCCCCTCCCCCTCCCTCCCCTCCCCTCCCCCTCCCCCCCCCTCCCCTCCCCCTCCCCTCCTCCCTCCCTCCCCTCCCCCTCCCCCTCCTCCCTCCCCTCCCCTCCCCTCCCCCCCCTCCCCTCCCCCCCTCCCTCCCCTCCCCCCCCCTCCCTCCCCTCCCCCCCTCCCTCCCCTCCCCCCCCCTCCCTCCCCTCCCCCCCCTCCTCCCTCCCCTCCCCCCCTCCTCCCCTCCTCCCTCCCCTCCCCCCCCTCCTCCCTCCCCTCCCCCCCTCCTCCCTCCCCTCCCCCCCTCCTCCCTCCCCTCCCCCCCTCCTCCCTCCACTCCCCCCTCCTCCCTCCACTCCCCCCTCCCTCCCTCCCTCCCTCCCTCCCCCTTCCTCCCTCCCTCCCTCCCCCCTTCCTCCCTCCCTCCCTCCCCCCTTCCTCCCCCCTCCCTCCCCCCTTCCTCCCTCCCTCCCTCCCCCCTTCCTCCCTCCCCCCTTCCTCCCTCCCCCCTTCCTCCCTCCCCCCTTCCTCCCCCTTCCTCCCTCCCCCCTTCCTCCCCCTTCCTCCCTCCCCCCTTCCTCCCTTCCTCCCCCCTCCCCCTCCCTTCCTCCCCCCTCCCCCTCCCTTCCTCCCCCCTCCCCCTCCCTTCCTCCCCCCTCCCCCTCCCTTCCTCCCCCTCCCCCCCTTCCTCCCTCCCTCCCCCCCTTCCTCCCTCCCTCCCCCCCTTCCTCCCTCCCTCCCCCCCTTCCTCCCTCCCCTCCCCCCCTTCCCTCCCTCCCCTCCCCCCCTTCCCTCCCTCCCCTCCCCCCCTTCCTCCCTCCCCCCCTCCCCCCTTCCCTCCCTCCCCTCCCCCCTTCCCTCCCTCCCCTCCCCCCTTCCCTCCCTCCCCTCCCCCCTTCCCTCCCTCCCCTCCCCCCTTCCCTCCTCCTTCCCCTCCCCCTTCTCCTCCCCCTCCCCTCCTCCTTCCCCTCCCCCTCCCCTCCCCTCCCCCTCCCCTCCCCCTCCCATCCCATCCCCTCCCTCCCCTCCCCCCCTCCTCCCATCCCCTCCCCCCCTCCTCCCATCCCCCCCTTCCTCCCTCCCTCCCCCCTTCCTCCCTCCCTCCCCCCCTTCCTCCCTCCCTCCCCCCTTCCTCCCTCCCTCCCCCCCTTCCTCCCTCCCTCCCCCCTTCCTCCCTCCCCTCCCCTCCCCCTCCTCCCTCCCCTCCCCCTCCTCCCTCCCTCCCCCTCCTCCCTCCCCCTCCCCCCTCCTCCCTCCCCTCCCCCCTCCTCCCTCCACTCCTCCCTCCCTCTCTCCCTTCCTCCCCCCTTCCTCCCTTCCTCCCCCCTCCTCCTCCCTTCCTCCCCCCTCCCCCTCCCTTCCTCCCCCTCCCCCTTCCTCCCCCCTCCCCCTCCCCCCTCCTCCCCTCCCCCTCCTCCCCTCCTCCCTCCCCCCTCCCTCCCCCCTCCCTCCCCCCTCCCTCCCCCCCTCCCTCCTCCCTCCCCCCCCCTCCCCTCCTCCCTCCCTCCTCCCTCCCTCCCCCCTCCCCTCCTCCCTCCTCCCTCCCCCCTCCCCTCCCCCCTCCCTCCTCCCCCCTCCCTCCTCCCCCCCTCCCCTCCTCCCCCCTCCCCTCCTCCCTCCCCTCCTCCCTCCCTCCCCCCTCCCCCTCCCCCCTCCCCCTCCCTCCCCCCCTCCCCCTCCCTCCCCCCTCCCTCCCCCCCTCCTCCCTCCCCCCCTCCCTCCTCCCTCCCCCCTCCCTCCCCCCCCTCCCTCCCCCCTCCCCCCTCCCTCCCCCCTCCCCCCTCCCCTCCTCCCCCCTCCCCCCCTCCCCCCTCCCCTCCTCCCCTCCTCCCCCCCTCCCCCCTCCCCCCTCCTTCCCCCCTCCCCCCTCCTCCCCCCCTCCCCCCTCCCCCCTCCTCCCCCCCTCCCCCCTCCCCCTCCTCCCCCCTCCCCCCCTCCTCCCCCCTCCCCCCCTCCTCCCCCCTCCCCCCCCCTCCCCCCTCCCCCCCTCCTCCCTCTCCCCCTCCCCCCTCCATCTCCCCCTCCCCCCTCCATCTCCCCCTCCCCCCTCCATCCCTCCCTCTCCCCCCTCCTCCCTCCCTCTCCCCCCTCCTCCCTCCCTCTCCCCCCCTTCCATCCCTCCCTCTCCCCCCCTTCCATCCCTCCCTCTCCCCCCCTTCCATCCCTCAGGTACTTTGGATCTGTCTTCACCAGGGAAGACACAAACAATCTCCCAGATGTAATAGTGGCCAAAGGACCTGGAGTAATGGATGAATTGAAGGAAAGTTATATTAGGCAGGAAATGGTGTTGGATAGGCTGTTGGGTCTGAAGGCTGATAAGTCCCCAGGACCTGATGGTCTGCATCCCAGGGTACTTAAGGTGGCTTTAGAAATCGTGGACACATTGGTAATCATTTTCCAATGTTCTATAGATTCAGGATCAGTTCCTGTGGATTGGAGGGTGGCTAATGTTGTCCCTCTCTTCAAGAAGGGAGGAAGATAGAAAACAGGGAATTATAGACCGGTTAGCCTGACGTCAGTGGTGGGAAAGATGCTGGAGTCAATTATAAAAGATGAAATTACGACACATCTGGATAGTAGTAACAGGATCGGTCCGAGTCAGCATGGATCTACGAAGGGGAAATCGTGCTTGACTAATCTTCTGGAATTTTTTGAGGATGTAACTATGAAACTGGACAAGGGAGAGCCAGTGGATGTAGTGTACCTGGACTTTCAGAAAACCTTTCAGAAGTCCCACATAGGAAATTAGTGGGCAAAATTAGGGCACATGGTACTGGGGGGCAGAGTACTGACATGGATTGAAAACTGGCTGGCTGACAGGAAACAAAGAGTAGTGATTAGCGAGTCCCTTTTGGAATGGTGGGCTGTGACCAGTGGGGTACCACAGGGTTCAGTGCTGGGACTGCAGCTGTTTACAATATATATTAATGATTTAGATGAGGGAATTAAAAGTAACATTAGCAAATTTGCCGATGACACAAAGCTGGGTGGCAGTGTGAAATGTGAGGAGGATGTTATGAGAATGCAGGGTGACTTGGACAGGCTGGGTGAGTGGGCAGATGCAGTTTAATGTGCATAAATGTGAGGTTATCCACTTTGGTGGTAAGAACAGGAAGGCAGATTATTATCTAAATGGAGTCAAGTTAGGAAAAGGGGAAGTACAACGAGATCTAGGTGTTCTTGTACATCAGTCACTGAAAGCAAGCATGCAAGTACAGCAGGCAGTGAAGAAAATTAATGGTATGCTGGCCTTCATAACAAGGGGAATTGAGTATAAGAGCAAAGAGGTCCTTCTGCAGCTGTACAGGGCCCTGGTGAGACCACACCTGGAGTACTGTTTGCAGTTTTAGTCTCCAAATTTGAGGAAGGACATTCTTGCTATTGAGGGAGTGCAACGTAGGTTCACAAGGTTAATTCCCAGGATGGCGGGACTGTCATATGTTGAAAGATTGGAGCAACTGGGCTTGTAAACACTGGAATGTAGAAGGATGAGAGGGGATCTGATTGAAACATATAAGATTATTAAGGGATTGGACACGCTGGAGGCAGGAAGCATGTTCCCGCTGATGGGTGAGTCCAGAACCAGAGGCCACAGTTTAAGAATTAGGGGTAGGCCATTTAGAACGGAGTTGAGGAAAAACTTTTTCACCCAGAGAGTGGTGGATATATGGAATGCTCTGCCCCAGAAGGCCAAGTCTCTGGATGCTTTCAAAAAAGAGATGGATAGAGCTCTTAAAGATAGTGGAATCAAAGGTTATGGGGATAAGGCAGGAACTGGATACTGATACTGGATACTACTGCAGTTGTACAAGGCCTTGGTGAGACCACACCTGGAGTATTGTGTGCAGTTTTGGTCCCCTAATCTGAGGAAAGACATCCTTGCCATAGAGGGAGTACAAAGAAGGTTCACCAGATTGATTCCTGGGATGGCAGGACTTTCATATGAAGAAAGACTGGATGAACTGGGCTTGTACTCGTTGGAATTTAGAAGATTGAGGGGGGATCTGATTGAAACGTATAAGATCCTAAAGGGATTGGACAGGCTAGATGCAGGAAGATTGTTCCCGATGTTGGGGAAGTCCAGAATGAGGGGTCACAGTTTGAGGATAAAGGAGAAGCCTTCTAGGACTGAGATTAGGAAAAACTTTTTCACCCAGAGAGTGGTGGATATATGGAATGCTCTGCCCCAGAAGGCCAAGTCTCTGGATGCTTTCAAAAAAGAGATGGATAGAGCTCTTAAAGATAGTGGAATCAAAGGTTATGGGGATAAGGCAGGAACTGGATACTGATACTGGATACTACTGCAGTTGTACAAGGCCTTGGTGAGACCACACCTGGAGTATTGTGTGCAGTTTTGGTCCCCTAATCTGAGGAAAGACATCCTTGCCATAGAGGGAGTACAAAGAAGGTTCACCAGATTGATTCCTGGGATGGCAGGACTTTCATATGAAGAAAGACTGGATGAACTGGGCTTGTACTCGTTGGAATTTAGAAGATTGAGGGGGGATCTGATTGAAACGTATAAGATCCTAAAGGGATTGGACAGGCTAGATGCAGGAAGATTGTTCCCGATGTTGGGGAAGTCCAGAATGAGGGGTCACAGTTTGAGGATAAAGGAGAAGCCTTCTAGGACTGAGATTAGGAAAAACTTCTTCACACAGAGAGTGGTGAATCTGTGGAATTCTCTGCCACAGGAAACAGTTGAGGCCAGTTCATTGGCTGTATTTCAGAGGGAGTTAGATATGGCCCTTGTGGCTAAAGGGATCGGGGGTATGGAGAGAAGGCAGGTACAGGGTTCTGAGTTGGATGATCAGCCATGATCATATTAAATGGCGGTGCAGGCTCAAAGGGCCGAATGGCCTACTCCACCTATTTTCTATGATTGTGGATGATCAGCCATGATCACAGTGAATGGCGGTGCTGGCTCAAAGGGCCGAATGGCCTACTCCTGCACCTATTGTCTATTGTCCCCCTCCATCCCTCCTTCCCTCCCACCACCCTCACCCCCACCCCCTCCGTCACTTCTCCTACCCAACTGTCCCCTCCGTGCCCTCCCCCACTGTCCCCAGTATTTTGTGTGTGTTATCTACTGAAACCCTCAATTTTGGTTTTTGTCACTTGAATCTCAGATGTTTCAAGTGTTCTCCCATCACACTTTGCAGGATTAGTAAACTTGAACTGATCCAAAATTGATTTGTACTACACCATTACCCAACACTCCCTGTTCTTGACCTTCAGCATCTGTTTGAAATTTCTCGTCTTTGTGTGAAGTCCTTGGGCCCTTTTTCTCTCTCTGTGACCTCCTTTAACCCTACAATCTCTGGGTCTGAAACTTTAAGTTCCACACCTAAATTCTGCTCATCATCCCACCCCACTTTTTGAGGAGTTGCTGGAAACTTGTAACTTTTCATTTAGGTTTTCATCGGTTAAGTTCGTGTGACCCAATGTTAATTTTTTGTCAAATCTCCTTGGAAGTGCCTTGGAAAATTTTCTGTAATTCTACAACAGCTGTTCCTTTCCATGAAAACATAATTTGATTAAAAAATTGAGTCTTTAACCATAGAGACTTGTCCAAAATTGCAGTACCCCTCTTTGTTTGACTGAATTGTTACACATCAGAGGAGGAGATTTTATTTAAGTATTGTTACTGTGACCTTGGAACCATCCATTTTGGGTGGCATATTTTTTTCTTTTTGTATATAATTATGATGCTATAAGCGGAAACCAGTACAAGATCCAGCTCAATAGTTGATGTAAAATTCAGAATGTGATTATTGCACAGAGTGGAGCATGTAGTACTGGAGTAGTTTTGTTCCTGTGGTTTGAGAACACATAAGGTCAACACGTGTTCATGACCCCCCCCCCCATTAAGGCATTTTAGAATAGTATCTTTCACCTGTTCCACTGGCAAATTCGTGCCCAGTGTTGTCAACAAATTAAAATTACTTCCAGGTTTATGTTCTGTTGCCAGTGATTTGGATTATTTTGGAGTTCAGCCCACTTGCCACAGATCTGTATAAATTTGAAATTGTCCATGTAGTTCAATGTAAATTTATTATCAAAGTACATACAGTATATGTCACCGTATACAACCCTGCGATTCTTTTACTTGTGGGCATATTCAACAAATCCTATGTAACTCTTGCTTTGGCTAGCGGCTTAATATAAGGGATGATAGCACCCCCCCCCCCCCCCCCCCCGCCACCTGGCCCAGCCAAGCTTAAGAAATCTCTTTGGGCCAATGCTGCGCGATGTGTCCCCTGTTACAAATCAGTATCACGAAATAACAAACAGTACACAATATGCGATTAAACGATTGAGCTTTATAATTCTTAATTTGACTATATGGTTAGTAAAGAAAACAAAAAAGAAGGGGCCCATTCTCATGAAATAGTCTAATGCGCAATGTTGGAGCTCACTGATAAGGCCATTTGTCCACCATCGACCTCCTCCGATCGTCGCTGACCTTCGGACACTAGCTCCAAGTCCACTCCATCCGAGTTCTACCAATTCTCTCCATTCGCGTATTCTCTCCTCATCTCTCCCCGGCAAAAGACCACAAATTCTCGGCTCCCAAACACACAAGAAAGAACAACATCCCGCTCATTGGCTAGCATGCCTCGTTATCTCTAGTCATAACCTAAACATTGCTGCTACAGAGAAACCATTACCTTAGCAGTGGAACATTACAGAGAAGACATTACATTAGCAGTGAAACCTTACAGCGTGTTACACCAATAACTATGATAGAATCATTGAAAGACCGCACCAACCAGTGTGCAAAAGATGACAAATTGCCAATACAAAAAGAAAGAAAAACAATTATAATTAATTAGCAATAAATATTGAGAACATAAGATGAATCCTTGAAAGTGAGTCCATAGGTTGTGGGAACATTTCAATGATGGACGAGTGAAATTATCTGCTCTAATTCAAGAGCCAGATGGTTGAGGAGTGATAACTGTTTCTGAACATGGTGATGTGTGTCCTGAGGCTCCTGTACCACCTTCATAATGGTAGTAGTGAAAAGAGAGAGTGTTCTGGGTGGTGGAGGTCTTTGATAATAGATGCTGCTTTCCTGCAGTAATGCTGTGTGTAGGTGTGCTCAGTGATGGGGATGAATTTACCCATGATGGACTGGGCTGTGTCCACTGCTTTTTGTAGGATTTTCTATTCCAGGGCATTGGTGTTTCCATACCAGGCTGTGATGTAGCCAGTCAATATACTGTCCACCATGCATCTATAGAAGTTTGTCAAAATATTAGATGCCCTGCCAAATCTTTGCAAACTTCTAAGTTTTCAAGGTAAAGAAATTTACTCATTTAATTCTGTTAGCATTGTGGTTTGTGATTATTAATGGATGTGTAATTTTTTCCTCTATGAAATCAGAGCGTCGTCGGTCAAGGTCAACATCCAGAGAAAGAGAGAGAGCCAGGCGGCGTGAGCGATCCAGATCAAGGGAACGAGATAGAGAGCGCAGAAGGAGTCGTTCAAGATCACCTCACAGAAGGCGCTCAAGGTTCGTTTTGAATTTGATAAGTTATGTACAGCACTTTGGGAAAACGTGTGTAAATTGCTGAAAATAATTTTGTCCTTTCTGATGTACTACAGGTCTCCACGGCGGCATAGGTCAAGTTCAGCATCTCCTTCAAGGCAGAAAGATCAGGAAACAAAAGAACATGAGATTTCAGGTAACTGATGGCGCAAACCATAGAAGTGCACAACTTATTAACCTCTGGTTTATTGACCCAATTTCCTTCTTTGAATTGCCCAGAAATTTCATTTATCTTCAAGCAGTTAGTTAGTTTCTCAGCTCCATTAATTAGCCCAAGCTAATTAATGAAAAAATTGTGGCTTCTTTTTGCTAGCAAGTTGAATGTTATTGTAATTGGGCATGTAGTAATGTAGAGAGAACTTGAAATTTTATATAAGAGCTTTGAGGGAGAAGTTGGAGCTGTGGGAACGATACCAATCATCAATAGGGCTAACGGACAAAACTTTAAAATTAAAAAAACACTAAATTCTGGAAGTATTCACCAGACAGACAGAACCATGGGTCATGTCTTATGGTAGTAATTAAATTATATCCTTATGGAGATGAAAACTCTTAATATTTCAGGTCAATAATCTTTTATAGGGCAAACTTGGGGCTGTTTTCAGAGAGGGACTTCCTTATTTTAATTGATTGGTAGACTGTTGAATTTTGCCCATTATCTCTCCTCTTAAGTGAGAGTGTAAACTTATTCTTCACATTTTTTTTGGCAAGACTTTTGTGAAAGTGACACTGATCCTGTCTTTTAGCTTAAAGAATGGGGAGGTTATTATCTGGCTGCTATAAATAAGAAAAGTTAGCCAGGCTAGCTCATGTAATGGCTTCAACTGAAAGTGAACAGGTAAAGATATCAGGTGAGAATAATAATTGACTTGGTTCCACATTCCGCTTTTCCGTCATGACCACTTAGTGAGAGGCAGTTACCTCATCCTTTTCAATGATAACTTGTTGTAGAATTCCTCTTTCCTTTTCCTGAACATTGTACGTATTCATTTAAGACTTCATCTTTGTTCTCTGATTTCACACACTATCTAATGAGCCCTTCTCTTTCCCTGGCTACTCTCTTGCCTGTAACATTCATGTAACAAGCTTTGGGATCTTATTAATTTTGCCCACTGTGCTACTTCCTGCCACCTTTTTGCTCTCCTAATTTATAAATTAAATAACTACCCTGTACTTTCAATGCTTCTGTTCTGCCTCTCCTGTTTTCAGTTATCTATACCTACCAAAGTTACTTTGTTCTTCAATCCATAAATATCTCTTAAATTGGTTCCTTGGGCTGTTGGCCTTGGCCTTCACCATTAACTAAAAATGTTGGTCCCAAATTCTCACTAATTTAAATGCCTCCCGCTAGTTGTAATTAGACGATTGGAGAAATCAGCTTTCCTTCAGTTCAGGTCCTTAATTTCAAGTCCGTTCATATTCTCCATTCATTCAATCATTATCTGATGTGTGGTATAATGTGGGCAATCATAGTCTTGACCATGATCCTTCTTGGTAAATTTTTCTATAGAAGTGGTTTGCCATTGCCTTCTGGGCAGTGTCCTTACGAGACAAGTGACCTCAGCCATTCTCAATACCCTTCAGAGATTGTCTGCTTTGCATCAGTGGTCTGATAACTAGGACTTGTGATATGCACCAGCTGCTCATATGACCATCCACCACCGGCTCCCATGGATTCATGTGATCCTGATCCGGATCCAGAGGCTAAGCAGGTACTTTACTTTGTCCAAGAGTGACCTGCAGGCTAAAGGAGGGAAGAAGCTCCTTGCATCTCCTTTGGTAGAGACATATCTCTACCCCGTCACCTAAATATTTTTCCATAACAACCGTAAAACTTGATAAGTAACACTTGTATTGGTTATATGGTGTACAATTGGGAATTGCTTACGCAAAATGTATGTTTCTATTTAGAAGCAGATATGGAGGGGAAAACAGAGGAAGAGATTGAAATGTTAAAGGTGATGGGATTTGGTGCTTTTGACACTTCAAAGGTAAGTGGAAATGCTTTTATTCTTAACTTTTTTGGGTTGGATCAAGATTAAATTTTGAAATTTAAATTCAAAATTAAATTGAGTGAAGTGTGTTATATACCATCTGGATCTGCCCCTACAGACCAGGCATTGTCACTGCATACCATTTCTGGCAACTATAAATTAAATTCCCACATAGTTCTGAGTAAACATCTTGAATCATGAATGTGAGCTTGCCAAATTAGCAGAAGCAAAATAACAATAACGCACAACAATTAATACTACAGAAGGACAAATTTCAAGGAACATATGGGTCTCTCCTGGGTTTTAAAAGATGGTAGTGATAATTCTCATTATACCTTTCTATAGTTTTCTCAGTTAAGAAACATTCCTTTGTATGACCACATTATGTCCTTTATGAAGAATAAGAGGGGTGTATGAGGAACTTATAGGACACTAACTCCTGTAGTCAGGAGATTACTTAATATAAGATTAGCTTTCTTTCTTACAAGTACAGTACATTAAAACATGAAAGCATACTGAGAAATGTGTAATTTTGTGTCAGCAGCCAACACAGTTAAGGTTTGTGCTGGGGGCAGCCCGCAAATAATATCATGCTTCAAGTGCCATAATTAAGGACAGAGTAAATACATTTCCAGTTTACCATAGAAAGTTGGCACAGACTTTTATAGTACATAGTGCCTGAGAAATTTGATTGAATCTTTTGCAGAGGTAAATAATGGTGGATAATGTCATGGAAGGAGTCTTCGAGTAATACAGCATAGAAACAGTGTCTCAGGCCAGTTTGTCCATGTCTATGTAGTGCCCATCTAAGTTGGTCCCATTTGCCTAATAGTCCCCTAACCCTTTTGTATCCAAGCACCTATACAAATCTCTTTGAATTGTTGTTATTATCTGCCTTAATGACTTCCTTTTGCAACTTATTCCTTATACACACTGCTTTCTGCATGATGAAATTATCACTTAGACCCTTTTCAAATCTCTCTCCTCTCACCCTAAACCTATGCCCTCTGTCATGTAGAGTGATACTTGGCCTCCTTGAGTTAAATTATGAGAGATAAGAAAATATTGGGGTTGTTTGCTCTGGAATTTTAAAAAAATGTAAGGGATAATGTGGTTGAAGTTCTCAGGCTTAAGAAAATTGAGCAGATATATAGTGAGAAGTTGTTTTGTTGGTTTGTAAAGCTTGAGCTGAGGTAAAATGATCCAATTATTGGTGCCAGCTCTTTCAGATGTGAAATTAGTAAACACTTTTATGTATAGGATGGTAGATGTGTAGAACTCTTCTTGAAATGGTAATGGTGGCTGAGTTATTGTTAAATTAGAATTAATAATTTTAGTGAAAAGACAGATATAAAGTGATGTCTCAGATCCAGCAAAGCCTCATTTAATGGTGTCTAGAGCAGTCTGCTGATGCTTTTCCTGATACTTGACATTTAATGCCAATGACTGAAATGGTACCTTTGGGTTTTACAGTTCAATGAGAAACAATGAGTATTGAGAGTGGGAGGATATGGATGTCTGAGTGGCAAGATGTTCACACAGGCTTAATTTGGTGCAGAATATTAGACTCCTGATTATATAGCTGAACAGATGCCAAGTCATTATCCAAAAAATTACAGTTAAAGATTGATAGACAGTGGAATGTATTAGTGCTGGGAGTACTGTTGACATAAATGCTTTGGAGTCTGCATTTCTGAATATCATTTCAAAATTGTGGCTAATGCTGAAGTTTTAAATATATGATGATCCAAGCAAAACTTCATGAATGATTAGAACTTGGAACATCTTACTAGTTGGAATAGTTAAAATGAACAGAATGGTATACCTATGTCAGGGAAAAAAAGAAAGAAAAGCATTTTGCGATACTTACAGTCAAGCATTTCCAAAGAGAGAATGATGTTAAGGTTTGGAATAGATATCTGTATGTGAACTAACTGATATGTCATTAGGCTTCTATACTGTGCATTCTGTGTAAGACCATTGGACTGGCTTTATCCGTCATGGTCACACCTTGATCTATTTTCATATCCATGCATCTTGTTTCCTGTGGGTCCAAGAAATCTCCAGGCCCTGCTCCCACTGCCAAGCAGTAAAGCAGAGCAGTCTGCATGCAACAACTAAGCACTCTGTAATAGATTTAGAAACCCCACTGCAGAACTTCCTGTCTCTGCTGTGAAATGTCAAAATTTTTGGAGATATCGTTTAGGAGACTATGGTGAATATCAAGTACATTTTGTAGAATTTGCGAACTGCTGTTTGATGATAGAGGGAATGAATGTAAGTGGTTCTGATCAAGTTAGCTGTTTACACTGCTAGTGCAGGTGATATATTGAAAATACTGGCTAACTAAATTGAAGCTTGTACAATATAATCAGTGTGAATGTAAAAAATTCTTTTAGCCCCAAAGACAAAGAAGGGAAGGAGGGGAAAGAGGAGAGCAGTAGTGATAGGGGATTCAATAGTTAGGGGGACAAATAAGAGATTCTGTGGAAGAGATTGAGAATCCCGGATGGTCTGTTGCCTCCCTGGTGCCAAGGTCTGCGATATCTCGGATTGAGTTCTCGGTATTCTCAAGAGGGAGAGTGTGCAGCCGAATGTTGTGGTCCATGTAGGGACCAATGACATGGGTAAGAAGAGTGAGGAGGTCCTGAAAGGCGAGTTTAGGGAGTTAGGTGCCAAGTTAAAGGCCAGGACCTCCAGGATAGCAGTCTCAGGATTGCTACCAGTGCCACGTGCAGGTGGGTTTAGAAATAGTAAGATAGCGCAGATCAACACGTGGCTGAAGAGATGGTGCAGGAGGGAGGGAATGAGATAGGTCAGGTGACGGAGGTTTTATAGATAATTGGGCAGTTTTCCAGGGAAGATGGGACCTGTTCCGGTGGGAGGGTTTACATCTGAACTGGAGGGGGACAAATATTCTTGCAGGTAGGTTTGCTAGAGAGGCTCCAGTGGATTTAAACTAGATACAAAGGTGGAGGGGAACCAGACCTTAGGAACAGATGTCAGGGAGAAGGAAGAAAAAGGAGATAGTGAAGTTGTTTGCACCCTTAATGATAAACAGAGTAAGAGGTGGAAAATTTCTTAAATGCATTTATTTTAATGCTAGGAGCATTGTAAGAAAGGTGGATGAGCTTAGAGCATGGATTGATATCTGGAAGTATGATGTTGTAGCTATTAGTGAAACATGGTAGCAGTAGGGGTGTGATGGGCAACTAAATATTCCTGGATTTCATTGCTTCAGGTGTGATAGAATCGGAGGGACAAGAGGGAGAGGTGTTGCATTGCTTGTCAGAGAAAATATTACAGCGATGCTCTGGCAGGATAGATTAGAGAGCTCGTCTAGGGAGGCTATTTGGGTGGAATTGAGGAATGGGAAAGGTGTAGTAACACTTATCGGGGTGTATTATAGACCACCAAATGGGAAGTGAGAATTGGTGGAGCAAATTTGTAAGGAGATAGCAGATATTTGTAGTAAGCACAAGGTGGTGATTGTGAGAGATTTTAATTTTCCACACATAGACTGGGAAGCCCATACTGTAAAAGGGCTGGATGGTTTGGAGTTTGTAAAATGTGTGCAGGATAGATTTTTGCAGCAATACATAGAGGTACCAACTAGAGAAGGAGTAGTGTTGGATCTCCTGTTAGGGAATGAAATAGGTCAGTTGATGAAGGTTTGTGTTGGGGAGCACTTCGGGTTCAGTGATCACAATGCCATTAGTTTCAGTATAATTATGGAGAAGGATAGGTCTGGACCCAGGGTTGAGATTTTTGATTGGAGAAAGGCTAACTTTAAGGAGATGCAAAAGGATTTAGAAGGAGTGGATTGGGACAATTTGTTTTATTTTGATGGTACAGAATCTTTATGTTTCTGTTAGGTTGAAAGGAAAGGTTAAAAGTTTGAGAGAGCCATGGTTTTCAAGGGATATTGGAAACTTGGTTTGGAAAAAGAGAGATATCTACAATAAGTATAGGCAGCATGGAGTAAATGAGGTGCTCGAGGAATATAAAGAATGTAAAAAGAATCTTAAAGAAATTAGAGAAGCTAAAAGAAGATATGAGGTTGCTTTGGCAAGTAAGGTGAAAATAAATCCAAAGGGTTTCTACAGTTATATTAATAGCAAAAGGATAGTGAGGGATAAAATTGGTCCCTTAGAGAATCAGAGTGGACAGCTATGTGTGGAGCCAAAAGAGATGGAGATTTTAAACAATTTCTTTTCTTCGGTATTCACTAAGGAGAAGGATATTGAATTGTGTAAGGTAAGGGAAACCGATAGGGAAGTTATGGAAACTATGATGATTAAAGAACAGGAAGTACTGGCGCTTTTAAGGAATATAAAAGTGGATAAGTCTCCGGGTCCTGACTGGATATTCCCTAGGACCTTGAGGGAAGTTAGTGTGGAAATAGCAGGGGCTCACATTGCACTGCTCCTGAGAAACGCTGTCTCATTCTGCCCTGCAGAGCTGATGTATGGTTAGAATGACAATAAAGTTTTTGAATCTTGAATCTTGAATCTCTGACAGAAATATTTCAAACGTCATTAGAAACAGGGATAGTGCCGGACAATTGGCGTATTGCTCATATTGTTCCATTGTTTAAAAAGGGTTCTAAGAGTAAACCTAACAATTATCGGCCTGTGAGTTTGATGTCGGTGGTGGGTAAATTGATGGAAAGTATTCTTAGAGATGGAATATATAAGTATCTGGATAGACAGGGTCTGATTAGGAACAGTCAACATGGATTTGTGCATAGAAAGTCATGTTTGACAAATCTTATTGAATTTTTTGAAGAGGTTACTAGGAAAGTTGACGAGGGTAAAGCGGTGGACATTGTCTATATGGGCTTCAGTAAGGCCTTTGACAAGGTTCCACACGGAAGGTTAGTTAGGAAGGTTCAATCGTTAGATATTAATATTGAAGTAGTAAAATGGATTCAGCAGTGGCTGGTTGGGAGATGCCAGAGAGTAGTGGTGGATAACTGTTTGTCAGATTGGAGGCCGGTGACTAGTGGTGTGCCTCGGGGATCTGTACTGGGTCCAATGTTGTTTGTCATATACATTAATGATCTGGGTGATGGGGTGGTAAATTAGATTAGTGAGTATGCAGATGATACTAAGGTAGGTGGAGTTGTGGATAATGAAATAGGTTTTCAAAGCTTGCAGAGAGATTTAGGCCAGTTAGAAGAGTGGGCTGAAAGATGGCAGATAGAGTTTAATGCTGATAAGTGTGAGGTGCTACATTTTGGTAGGACTAATCAAAATAGGACATACATGGTAAATGGTAGAGCATTGAAGAATGGAGTAGAACAGAAGGATCTAGGAATAATGGTGCATAGTTCCCTGAAGGTGGAATCTCATGTGGATAGGGTGGTAAAGAAAGCTTTTGGTATGCTGGCCTTTATAAGTCAGAGCATTGAGTATAGGAGTTGGGATGTAATGTTAAAATTTTACAAGGCATTGGTAAGGTGGAATTTGGAGTATCGTGTACAGTTCTGGTCACTGAATTATAGGAAAGATGTCAACAAAATTGAGAGAGTACAGAGAAGATTTACTAGAATGTTACCTGGGTTTCATCACCTAAGTTACAGAGAAAGGTTGAACAAGTTAGGTCTTTATTCTTTGGAACGTAGAAGGTTGAGGGAGGGGACTTGATAGAGGTGTTTAAAATTATGAGGGGGATAGATAGAGTTGACATGGATAGGCTTTTTCCATTGAGAGTAGGGGAGATTCAAACAAGAGGACGTGAGTTGAGAGTTAAAGGGCAAAAGTTTAGGGGTAACATGAGGGGGAACTTCTTTGGTAGCTGTGTTGAACGAGCTTCCAGCAGAAGTGGTTGAGGCAGGTTCGATGTTGTCATTTAAAGTCAAATTGGATAGCTATATGGACAGGAAAGGAATGGAGGGTTATGGGCTGAGTGCAGGTCGGTGGGACTAGGTGAGAGTAAGAGTTCAGCACAGACTAGAAGGGCTGAGATGGCCTGTTTCCATGCTGTAATTGTTATATGGTTATACGAGTTATGGTAAGACTGGAGGACTTTAGGCAGTGCTAGGGCTATTGCTTCTTTACTTAGTATATAATGTATAAGTCAATATATCCAGGCAATCCTTGGGTTAGGTAAGGGCTCCGTTCCTGAGAATTATCCTTTAGTCAGAAACATTTGTTTTCTGTTACCGTGTTGTATTGCTGTACGTGTGCTTGCTATAATTTCACTTCAGAACTCGTCATCCTAACACCACCCATAACTAAGATAATGGAATATTTGCTATATCAGGTCATTAACAAATAACAGGAAACAATTTATCATTATTACTTTCAAAATGCTTTAAAATGAATGGGAAAATTTGTATAAAATTAAATTTCCATTATGAGCTCATTTATAAACTAGGGAGCCCCTGTGTGTGGAATACAGAGTAAAATTCCAAACTTAAGGTTTCTGATTATAATTATATTAATTAACTTGCTTTGAAATCAGATAGCTTCCCCACTGTAGAACACTTGCGCTCAAGAATTAGCTGCAAAGTTGTCCAGTGCAGTTATTACACTAACAACCAGAGACAGGTAAGAATAATTGCAGTGATTTAACATTGTGGTTCTAGGGCGATTAATGATGAGCACATCCCAATAAACGTAATTTTAAATATACCTAAATATTTAGCAATGTAAATTATAACCTAAAAGCATTGTGCACTTGCAACCCAAATCCTTAACAGATTAAATGATAACCTGAATCTTGTACATTGGTCATTAATGTGCAATGCTTGTAGGCACATGGTAGCTATGTAATTTATTTCTATAATGGGAATCCCTAATTATGCAGCAGGCAGCTGCTGGTATTCTTCATGGGCAGTATAGCCCGAAATGAAGAATTGAATAGGGTCTCCTATCTCAACAAAAATAAAATCACCTTCCAGTAGATAGTAATAAGACTGCACACTACTGTTTAATTTTTTCTTTCTTCAAACCAGCTATACTGCTTCAGTGGTCCGTGACTGTGAGACACTAAAGTAAAAGCTGGAAATGCTGGAAAAAACTTGGCAGGTAAGGCAGCATTTGTGGAAAGAGCAACAGAGTAAATGTCAAAGACCATTCATCAGATTTCCAGCATCTGCAGTTATTCAGTTATTGAAAGGTGCTATTTTGGCACTGGTTAAATTGGACATAAATCTGTTGGATCTTGCTCAGCCAGACATTGTATGATGCCTTCTATCCACTCAAATCACAAGTTGCGATTGTGTACTCTGATTTGTGGTCTGATTTTTGTTTTGCAGGGAAAGAAAGTGGAGGGTTCGGTTAATGCTTATGCCGTCAACGTACAGCAGAAAAGGAAATATCGGTGAGTATGTAGAATAGTTAGCATGTGTATACACACAATGGCCATTTTATTGGGTACTACCTGAACATACAGTATGTAAATTCATGATCATCTGCTTCTGTAGCCCATCCACTTCAAGGTTCAATGTGGTGAGCATCCAGAGATGCTCTTCTGCACACCACTGTTGTAACATGTGGTTATTTGAGTTACTGTTGCCTTCCTGTTAGCTTGAACCAGTCTGGCCATTCTCCTCTGACCTCATTAACAAAGTTTGTCCACAGAACTACTGCTCACTGTATCTTTTTGTGGGGTGTTTTTTTTTTGGCACCTTTCTCTGTTAAATTACAAAGACTGTTGTGCATGAAAAACCCAGGAGATCAGTTTCTGAGATACTCAAACCACTCCGTCCAGCACCAACAATCATTCCACGGTCAGTCACTTAGATCACATTTCTTCCTTATTGTGATGTTCCGTCTAAACAACAATGAATCTCTTGACCACGTCCGCATATTTTTCTACATTGAGTTACTGCCACATTATTGGCTGATAAAGATATTTTCACTAATGAGCAGGTGTATCTAATAAAGTGACTACCGAGTGTACATTCATGTTTGATCTGAGCTTCACCTGCAGGGCCATCATTAATTGCCCTTAAGAAGGTGATGGTGAGGAGGTTTCTTTACCAATTGTGGTTATTCTGATGAAGGATTGCTCAGTCATGAGGGTTTGCAACTTGTCAGGGTATATGTAGTAGTGGTGCTCCCAAATGGCCTGTTCTGTTTGGCCTAGGTAGAGCTTGGAATTTAAAATACTGTTACAGTGACTGCAGTATGCCTTCTGGTTCTCCTTTATGTTGCAACTTCAAAGAACTGCAAATTGGTTAAATGTGATATCCTTTTTATAAAAACTGTGTTAACCTTGCTTGATTGCCAATAGTCTTACAAATGTGCTGCTTAATAATAGATTGCAGTATTTTCCAAGTGACAGATTTTTGCAAATGGCTTGCAATTTTCTCCTTTCACTCCACCCCCCACCCCCCCAACCCCACTTCTGGAATTACAACATTGCCATTGCAGTTTTCAGTCCTGTGTTTCTCTCCAGAATCCAATTTTGTTAGTTGAGTTCTTGGTGGTAGAGATTGTTTTGTTTGGTAGGTTCCTGAGCAAGTAATGATATTGCATTTTGTAAATGGTATACCCTTCAGCCATTGCACACCAGTTGTGTTCAATTAGTATGTAAAGTGGTATTTAGCAACAAACAGCTGGAGGAACTCAGCAGGTCAGGCAGCAGCTATGGAAAGGAATAGAGTCAACAGTACAGACGGAGATCAGCACTAAAAGGGAAGGAGGGGGAGGAAGCCAGATTAAGAAAGTGGGGGAGGCGAATGGAGTACAGGCTGGAAGGTAATAGGTGACGCCAGGTGAGGACGAAGTTAGGTGGGATGGAAGAGGATGTTCTGTCCTGAAGGACATCAGGCTTGTGTTGTTGGAACTGCACTCGTCCAGAAATGTGTGAAGTATTTCATTGCACTCCTTTCTTTATGCTTTTAGAGTCGAATGGCCTGGGGAAGTAAGTTGCTTGTTGCAGTTTACCCTATGCACTAGAAGGAGTTTATTTCTAAAACTAGCAAAGATAGGCTATATAGAAAGTTGCAGTTAAGCCAAATAAAATATGATATCTTGCAGCTCAAATAATGCTAAGCTGAAGTAACAATCAGTTGACCCAATCTTAGTGAATGATGTTAAAGACTCAAAAGGATTAGTGGCTTGGGCTTGCACCTGGTTCCCTTGCTATGGCTGTATTAACCAATATCTATTGTGCCTGTTCACAGTATGAGAATTGCACAATTTAACTTGCAAGATTTTCAACTTCTTAACAATCCCATCACTGTTATCATACAACAATAAAACCACTTTCATTCATGTCAGAGTTTGGAAATGTGGTTTGATCTGAACAATCAAGCTTTAGTTTGTTAAGAACTTATTATTTCTTGTAAGTTAAATGCATAGTGTCTTGCTATAAATAGGTAACAACAGAATTTTTGCATCCTCTGTTTCCAATCCTTATTTTTGAATTACGGCTTCCAGGTTTTCTCACAAGGTAGAACATCTTTCTCCAAATCTCTTCAGTCAAGACCCCTAACTGTTTTTCAGCTGCTAACGCCTTTATGTAGCCCTAGTGATAAACAAGCTCCAATGAAATCAGTCATTGTATAACTTAGAAAATGTTAGTAGAAAGGTGTCTTGATGGTCCTGATGTCTTTTCAGAGATGTAACTTTTCTCTGGCCTTTTTACTTGGTTGCTGTCCTCTAGTCAGTATTAAGCATTAGTAATGCTGTAATGCGTGACTCTAAGCAAAATGTGTTCATTAAACACATTTCTCATCTTCTCAACTTTTTTTCCAGTCCTGATGAAGGGCCTCAGCCCAAAACATAACTGCTTATTCATTTCCATAGATGCTGCTTGACCTGCTGAATTCCTCCAGCATTTTGGATGTTTTGCGCTGTGTTCATTTAAATTTTTCTAATCAGCTAGAATTGATGTACTGTGACTTAGTATCATAAAACACCTTCCATGGCAAAAGACAGCAAACTGAACTGTTTGAAATTCTATAGTGATTATAATTTACAGTTATTTCAAGTAGAATAGTGTTCATTAAAATTTACTTTCAATAGTTATCCTTTATAATTTTTACCTTTTTTTTTCTCCCCCCCCCCCCCCCCCCCCATACAGGCAGTACATGAACAGGAAAGGTGGATTTAACAGACCTCTGGATTTCATTGCATAACTTATGTTAGGCCTGGACTGCCTGATGATGGCATGTGAGTTCCTAACGCTGGTCAGAATAATAGCAGATGTTCCTTCTCTTACACTATAATTTGCGAGCGGAATCTTCAATTTTAAAACTATATCAGGGTCATTTTTGTATACCAGTCACACGAATGGTTGTTTTGAGGTGGTGGAAGTGCTCCAAGTTCCTCATCTTTGATAATCAGAATTGTTGATTCTTAGAGTCTGTAATGCAAGCATTAACCTGTGCTTGTTCTTAAATTATATCCTTTACTTCCAAGTTTCCAATTTTGTTATGGTATTAAAGTTGCAGAAGTTTTCAACTAAAAAAGAAAATGAATCTGCTGAATATTTGTATGTTGATGCACATCCGGTTTTACTTTAAAAAGTGTAAATTATAAACCTGTAGAACAGCTGCTTTCGCTAGTGGGTTTAAACGTGTGGCCATCTTCATACTATCTGCTGGTTGTGTTCCACATCTCCATTACCATATAGAAGTTTTGTTTTGCCTATTTTGTCAGTGGTTTGAATTGGAATTTGAGTTTAATACACATTAGTTTGTTAGAAGTGCAGATGTCAGTCCTTGCCTTCTCACATATTTCACATCTCATTTTATGTATCAAAATCTCTATTTGCAACGTAATAGCAATATCGAACAATTCACTATTAAAATGGAAGCCATTGGCTCTCCTGAACTAAATAAAATTCAATGCTTGCATTAAGGGTTCCCAACCTGGTATACACGGGCACCTCGGTTAAAGGTAGGGGTCAATGGCATAAAAAAAGGTTTGGGAACCCCTGCATTAAGGTGTGTTGTGTGCAAATTTCAGTGTATTTCAATGTTTGGCATACGTACCATTCATTAGCGTCTCTGATATGAACCCTCTGTCTTCGAGGGTTGTAATATTAATGTATTTGGAATAATTTCAATTAGAGTAAAACAGATCTTTGAAAACCAATAATGAGAAGGTTTGATAACATAACTATTACCCTTCACCTTGCTACCTTCCATGCTGAATTTAATTATGGTTATATCATATGATAAACAGCAAATACTTAGGGGCTCAGTGTATGTCAGCTAATATACTTTTGACTTCTTACTTTCCTCTCAAACAACAATAATATGTTTCACTTTATTGTAACACCTGTCATGTGACATGGAGCATTTTATGCTCAAAAGTCAGGGTGTCTGAATAGATGTAGTTATTATTAGCTGCAGTTGTCATCAGTTTGCAGATTCCATTATTTTAAGATTTGTTTATATTCTAAATATTCCACTTTTGGAGTTTTATTTATGTAATTTTTATGTTCATTAAAATAAAATTTCAAAGCTGATCAGCCATGAAACGGTGGAAGAACTGGGTAACTTTTCAGGTGACCAGAGAATGGCCTCCCAGTTTTTTATGTTGAATAAATGCTTGTTCTTGTTTTTTAATTTCAGGTTTCTAACATTAGGAGCTTGCTCTGCAAAATACCTTAATGTCAATTTGCTTCCCAAAGAGCATTCCTATCCAGTTGAAAAGAGACTTTCACCTATTTTGAACAACACACGACTCAGTGATTCACCACCAAGTGAATCATAAGACTTCTTGCACTAGTGTGCACTGCTGTCTGTTGTTGAATTCACTGTGACATGTTGCTGTTTGGGTGCCTAGGATCAGCCATCTTCAAACAAAATATCATCAGCAGCCTGCAAGTTTCTGCTTGTAAATCTGATAAAACTTTAGTTTGAATTTTAATTCTGGACCAATGTGTATTGGATAGGGGTAAATGTGGGCATTTGTGCAACACCACCTCTTAGCTGTTCGATTTTTGCACCTACCCTTTTGTTGAGGTGTGTAATTGAAACCCCTGAGATTTGTATTGTAACGTAAGTCTCAAAATCCCAAGAGAACCTGCAGATTTCTGTAAACTTTCTAAATCTAAGTTGGCTTGCATTTTGTTGTAATGGTGGATAGCCTTTGTATCATTTTCAATGGTTAATAAAAAAATTTATCACTGTGAACGTGCTGAAATTTGTAAGGGAATTTGAATGAATATTAAGAGTTGATGTTTCCTTAGATATGCCCTAAGTGAACCATTGAAACAAATTTCTGAATTAATCCAGAATCCAGTATTTTTATAAGACTAATTTGAAATAACTTGGAACTTTAGAGGATGATTTGATGTAACTCATCAGCATAAAATCATATTATGTTCACAACAAGTACCTCGGAACAGCTGGTAAATCTGAATAACATTTACTTCAGCTTCCCTGGTGATTGTACCATTGCCAAGTCCAGTAAAGCTAAATTATCCCAGTTTCTGTATTTTGTTGATCTGTTACTGCCTTGATTCATGAGGGGAAAATGAGTTAAGATCCTTGCTGTGAGACACTGAAAAGTATTGCTGTATAAAAGGACATCTGGACAGATCATTATGGCAAGCATCTGGGGAGACTATGTTGGTTATATTGAAAGAGGGTTTGAGTATAAGAATAAAAACTATCTTCTCATTATAAAGTGCCATGTTGAGTCAGCATCTATGTACAGCCTAATAAAAAGAAAGATGTATATGATGGAGGGAAGCAGCAAAAGTGCACTAAATTGAATACCAAGATGAAGAGTTTGTCGTATGAGGAGAGATTAAGGAAGTGGGGTCTATCTCATCTGGAGCTTAGAAGAATGAGAGATGAACTCGCATGGATGTAAAAGTTCGTAGTGTGTGACAGATTAGATGTAGAGGAGATGCATCCCCTCCCTACAGTGTCAAATCAGAGATCACAGACTTAAAAATAAAGGGCCGATTGCTCAGCAATGAAATAAGTCTTCGCCTAGGACCTGGAAGATGGTGAATCTTGGCGATTCTCTACTTTAGGTTTCAGGTGTTGAGTATATTCAAGACATCAATAGTTTTAGATGATGAAGGAATCCAAGATTATATGGTTCATGCAAGGAGATTACTCTGTTGGAAAGCTTAGTTGTGGCCTTATTGAATGATCCAGCAGATGAGGGATAAAATATTCTACTCTTGTATTTGCTACTTTAAAAAGGCAGGTTGTGTGATGTATTTATGGCCAGAAGACTGTACTGGATGTGTGTGTGTGTTATCCAGTTTTGTTTGGGGTCTTCCTTCAGGTTAAGATCCAATCTAGGTTAACTCCAGTTTATAATTGAGCGGTATTGTGAGCTTTGACAGTATAAAAACTGTTCTTGTTTCACGGTTAATGAATGTTGGAAAACAACCCAAATTTGTTCATCTTCCTGTTATGGCACATGCCCTCTAGTCCAGGCAGCACTCTCTCCAAAGCTGTGATGTCCTTCCTATAATGTTAGCAGCGGGAAGAGGGTACTCGTCAGCACAGACTATTCTCAGTGCATTGGTGTGTGAGTCTGTAACAGTAAGTTCTATTTACTGATAAATAGAGGTCACAAAGATACGATGCAGCGCTGCAGATCACTGGGATAACAGTCTGGTCAGCACATAGCACACTGCTTGCTTTGGGCATGGAGTATGCCGCCTCTCATCTGTTAGCGCGCAGTATGTTCGTGGGGAACCTGCTACTAAAGTGTCTCTAGATGACCTGATTCTTGCTCAGACTTTCATACATAATGGAGCAGTTACCACACTGCAATCAATTGAAAAATCATCCCCCCCCCAGCCAAACTTTTCTAACGTTTTTCTCATGCAACATTTGTGCTGCTGCCTCAGCTCCAGCAACCTGAGTTCAATCCTGAACCTCTGTGTGGAGATTGAAAGTTCTCCCTATGACTACATGAGTTTCTTCTGGCATTTGCACATTAATTAGCCACTGTGAATTATCCGTACTGTAGGTAAAGGGCATATGTGTGTGTGAATGAGAAAACAGACAGAAATTTACAGGGCTCCAGGGACATAAGGAGAGGGGAAATGAAATTAATGAGATTGCCCTACTGGGTGACAGCATAAGCCTGAAGGGCCGAATGTTTTCCTAATGTGTTATAATCAAATGTACTAGCAGTGGTAAAGTAGAACTAAAGTGCATGTTTTGAATGAATGTGAATCTGTTCCACATACTGCCAAATTGGTGGGTAGAATATCAGGAATAACACCAATAACCTTTTCAAAAAGAGCAGTCCTGGAGATATTAAACACGAGAAAGTCTACAGGTGCTGGAAGTCCAAAGCAACACACTCAAAATGCTGGAGGAACTTGTATTAACGTACAACTTTTCAGGCTGAAACTCTCCTTCAGGACTGGGAAGGAAGGGGAAAGATGCCAGAATAAAAAGGTGGGGGTTGAGGAAGGAGGCTAGCTAGAAGGTGATAAGTGAAGCCTGGTGGGTGAGAAAGGTAAAGGGCTGGAGATGAAGGAGGAGAGTGTGGACCATAGTGGGAGGGTACCCAGGGAGATGCAGGTGAGGAAAGGTAAGAGACCAGACTGGGAATAGAAGAAGGGGGAGGGGGATTTCTTTACCGGAAGGAGATAGATTCCTCTGAGTCCTTTACAAGATTTAAAGATTAATTTTATTTGCCACATGCATATTGAAACATACAGTGAAATGCATCATTTGTGCCAAATCAACTCAGAGAGAATTGTGCTAGGCAGCCAGCAAATGCTGCCACACATACATGCTATACCCACAACTCACTAACCATATGTACATCTTTGGAATGTGGAAGGAAACCCACACAGTTGTGGGGAGAACGTGCAGACAGTGGTGGCTGATGTTGCAGCTGGTGCTGGTACTGTGCAAGTCCTGGAAGCTTGTCTTACTCCTCTTCCCCATAGCTCTTCCGGCTCTTTGCCTTGAGCATATTTCATATCTTTTTCAAGTGCCAAATTCCTGATCTCAACAGCTTCTACATAAAGATAATTTTCTCACCTATGTATGTTTCATCTACCAATTGTATTGAATCTGTATATTTATCCTCTGCCATCAGAAACATTCTCCTCAATTCAGAGCCTGCTGTAAGGAAAAAACTCCAAATCAGGAGTTCCTAACTTAGGACCCTTGGACCGCTCAGTTAACAATAGGGGTCCATGGCATTAAAAAGGTTGGGAATCCCTGATCTAAATGATCAGTTGACTCCACTCTGGCACCTTGTGCACCACAAGTATCACTCACCATTGGTGGATGTGCCTTTATCTTTTCAGATCATGTGATTCAGTAAATTTCTGTGCTTCTTTTTGAGGCTTCTTCAAATGAGTCTTTTAGTCATCTAAATATTTATGTGGCTCAGCATCACATTTTGATTGAAAGGATCTGGTGAAGGATCTTGATGTTTCAAGATGCAAAAAAAAATTGGATGACATTAAACTAGGAATATCATTATAGGAATAAGTTGAGGAGAAAGAGTGTGTTTTTCAAAGTGAGTTTATTATCAAAGGGTAAACAACAGGAATTCTGCAGGTGCTGGAAATTCAAGCAACACACATCAAAGTTGCTGGTGAACACAGCAGGCCAAGCAGCATCTGTAGGAAGAGGTGCAATCGACGTTTCAGGCCATCATTCCAATCTGTGATAACTCCCTCACCCTCAAGCGCCCATCTACTACTGCTAAAAAATTATTCAAATACTGCTTCCAGCAGCTTTGAAAAAGAGTTGTAAAGACTCAATCCTTTGGAAGAAAATTTTGATAAATTTGACATCACAGAAATGGGCACTTTTGGTCCTCCTCACCCTCACTAACCACAATTCCTATCCTAACACCTTTTAAAAGTTGGAGTTGAATCTGCCTCTATCTCCTCCACTTGCAGCTCATTCCATACATTTAGCACTCTGTGAACAACATACCTCTTAGATCTTCTTTAAATTTCTTCCCACTGTGCCCTCTAGTTCTAGACGCCTGAGGCAAAGAAAAGATTCTGACTAGATTTTATTTAAACTAATTGTTCATTACCCTCCATTGATGCTGCCTGACTCGCTGAGTTCCTCCAGCATTTTGTGTGTGTTGCTCAAGGTTTCCAGCATCTGCAGCATCTCTTGTGTCTCCTGGCTAAGCTACATCATCATTATGTGCCGGGTTGTACGAATTGGGCAAATCATCATCTCATGACCATGATCGTTCTTGGCAAATTTTTCTACAGCAGTGATTTGCTATTGCTGCCTTCTGGGCAGTGCCTTTACAAGACAGATGACCCCAGCCATTATCAATACTCATTAGAGATTGTCTGCCTGGTGTCAGTGGTCGCATAACCAGGACTTGTGTTATGAACCAACTGCTCATGTGACCAGCCGTCTCCTGCTCCCATGGCTTCACGTGATCCTGATTTAAGGAGGTTGGGGGGCTACACTTTGCCCAAGTGTGATCCGCAGGCTAGTGGAGGGAAGTTGTGCTTTACAGCTTCTTCGGTAGAGATGTATCTTCACCCTGCCACCCAGGCTAAGCTACCCTGTCAACACTTCTCACAGTTTTATAAACCTCTATAAGGTCACTCCCCCCCCCAGCCTCCTATGTTCCAGTGAGAACAAACACAGTCCGATACACTCTCTCCTTACAACTACAGCCCTCCATTCCAGGCATCATATTGGCGAAACTTCTACATTCTCTATATTGTTACCACATCTTGCCTGTATTATGGTGACCAGAAATATACACAATATACTTAAGTGCAGTATAAACAATATTTTGTGCAACTGTAACTCGTCATCCTGGCTCTCATACACAGTGCACGCCAAATGCCTTTTTCACTAACTTGCGCCACCACTTTCAAGGAGCACACCAAGGTCTCTCAAAATATCACATTCATGAGGTTCCCACCAGTTACTTTATTTGTCCTACCAGAATTTAACCTCCCAAAGTGCATTCCACTTATCAGGATTAAATTTCATCTGCCCAAACTTCAAGCTGATGTATATCTACTGTATCCTTAGACAGCCTTTTTCACTATCTATGACTTTTTTTGTGTGTCATTTGCAAATATTCATCATACCACCAATATTCTCATTCACATCATTTAATATATAATAGGGCTATGGGTAACCTTAGGTAATTGCTAAAGTAAGTACATTTTTGGCATAGCATTGTGAGCCAAAGGGCCTGTATAGTGGTGTAGGTTTTCTATGTCTCTATATTACAGACAATGTGGGCACGTGGCCAAGTGGTTAAGGCATTGGACTAGCGACCTGAAGGTCGTGAGTTCAAGCCCCAGCCGAGGCAACCTGTTGTATCCTTGAGCAAGGCACTTAATCACACATTGCTCTGCGACGACACTGGTGCCAAGCTGTATGGGTCCTAATGCCCTTCCCTTGGACAACATTGGTGTCGTGGAGAGGGGAGACTTGCAGCATGGGCAACTGCTGGTCTTCCATACAACCTTGCCCAGGCCTGCGCCCTGGAGAGTGAAGACTTTCCAGGCGCAGATCCACGGTCTCGCAAGACTAACGGATGCCTTTATATTACAGACAGTAATATAAAAGTTTATTGACTGGTTTCAACTCAAAATGTTCACAGTTCGTTTACTTCCACAGATGCTATTAGATCCACTGAGTTCATCCAGCAGATTGTTTGTTGAAGTTAACTTTGAATTCAGTTTGGATCCCTCACGCCTTAACCTTCTAGACGAGACTACCATGCAAGAACTTGTTGAAGCCTCACTGAAGTCCAAGAAGACCACATCTATCACTCAGCCGTCATCAATTTTCCTAGCTCTCTCCTAAAAATATGAATTGATTAAGATTTATGAGATGAAAAAGTTCAAAGTTCAAAATAAACTTTATTATCAAAGTACAGGTACTGTATGTCACTATATACAACCCTGAGATTCTTTTTCTTGTGCATACTCAACAAATCTGGAGAATAATAATCAGAATCAATGAAAGACTACCCAACTAAGGTGTTCAAACAGAGTGCTGAGGACAACAAACTGGACAAATGCAAAAAGAAGAAACAATAATATAAATAAGTAAGCAATAAATATCAAAAACATGAGACGAAGAGTATTTGAAAGTAAGTCCTTTGATTGTGGGAACGTTTCAACGGTGGGGCAAGTGAAGTTATCCCTTTTGGCTCAAAAACCTGATGTCTGAGCGGTAGTAACCGTTCCTGAACTTGGTGGTATGAGTCCTGAGGCTCTTGTACCTTCTTCCTGGTGGCAACAGCAAGAAGGGAGCACGTCCTGGGCGGTGGGGATCCCTGATGATGGATGCTGGTTTCCTGCAATAGCGTTTATGTAGATGTGCTCAATGGATGAAATCTCCTCTACACAAACCATGCTAACATGCTAACTGGTTCGAAGTAAATACAAACACCATTCCTCAGAGCTTTCAATAATTTCCCTAACATTGATGAGTATTTGATGATAAACCCACTAGAAAAATATATTGCTAGTGAGATGGCTCCAAACCACCCTGACTTCTCTTTACACAAACATGAGGAAATCTGCAGATGCTGGAATTTCAAGCAACACACATAAAAGTTGCTGGTGAATGCAGCAGGACAGGCAGCATCTCTAGGAAGAGGTACAGTCGACGTTTCGGGCCGAGACCTTTTATCAGGACTAACTGAAAGAAGAGATAGTAAGAGATTTGAAAGTGGAGGGGGGAGGGGGAGATCTGAAATGATAGGAAAAGACAGGAGGGGGAGGGATGGAGCCAAGAGCTGGAAAGTTGATTGGCAAAAGGGATATAAGAGGATCATGGGACGGGAGGCCCAGGGAGAAAGAAAGGGGGCAGGAGAAGCCCAGAGGATGGGCAAGGGGTATAGTGAGAGGGACAGAGTGAGAAAAAGGAGAGAGAGAAATAATAAATAAATAAATAACAGACTTCTCTTTCAGAGAAAGTGTGAATGAAGTCTGGAATCTGTTGTGAAGTGCTGACCCCTGCTGTTGGATATTTGAGATGTGCATGTCTTGAATGAGAGATACAACACCTGAACTCTACCTGGAGCAGAACCATTGCCGTTTCAGTTTAGAACCAGAAACTTACAGAGCAAAGGACACTGGTCTGTATGTGTATTGGGAGGAGCAGGGTGACTCTGGTAGGGTTACTGCAGGTAGACGAAAATGCAAAGGTTACAATCATGATCTTGTCACTCAGGGCAAGGGACTGAGTGTCCTTTCTTCCTGGCTTTTGAAAGAAGCGTTTGTGAACCTTTAAGACCCCTGCGTGCCTGCCCAATTCCCTTATATAAACTGTTATTCTTGACATGAGGATCTGCGTCATTCATGGGTGAAAATATGAACCAGACTCCAACCCTTTTTAAGAAAGCAGGAGCTTATTCAGATTTGGATTATCATGTTTTATCATGTGCCTCTGAGTACCCTGAGAACTCATTCTTAATAATCGACTCAAACAGCCCCCCAACCACTGAGTTCAGTAAGTGGCCTATAGTTTCCATTCATCTGCCTCTCTCCCTTCTTGGAGAGTGGAGTGATATTTGTAATTTTCCAGTCTTCTGGAACTATTCCAGACTCTAATGATTCTTGAAAGATCATTACTAGGACTCCTCAATCTCTTCAGCCACCTCTTTCAAAACTCTGGGGGGTACACCATCTGGTCCAGGTGATTTATCTACCTTCAGATCTTCCAGTTTCACAAGAAGCTTCTCTCTAGTTATGGTGACTTCACAAACTTTGTGCCCCCTGACAGCTGGAGCTTCCACCTTACTGCCAGTGTCGTCCATGATGAAGACTATGCCAGAGGAAGTGGTTGACCTGGAACAATAACAACTTTTAAAAGACAGTTGGACAGATACATGGATAGGAAAGGCTTAGAAGTTTATGGGCCAAATACTGGCCAATGGGACGAGCACTGATGGCCGTTTTGGTTGACATGGACTGGTTTGCCTAAATGGCCTGTGTCTGCGCAGTGTAACATTATGATGATCCGTGTACCAATTAACTGTTGCAGCTATTAACTCATTGTTTTCCCCTTATAGAACCCTCATGATTTTATGTCCCTCGGTTAACTCTCCCCACAAAATCAGAACCAGACACACATTGTGAAATTTGTTGTTTTGTGCCAGAAGTGCAGTACAAGGTATAAAGTTACGAGGTTGCAAAAATATTTTTAAAGTGCAAAAGACAAATAATGAGGTAGTGTTCAAGGGTACATGGACCGTTCAGAAATCTGATGGCAGAAGGGAAGAAGCTGTCCTAAAACACTAAATGTGGGTCTTCAGGCTCCTGTTCCTCCTTCCCGATGGTAATAATGAAAAGAGGGCATGTCCCAGACCACATTCTTGAAGCACCGCTCTTTGAAATTGTCCTCAGTGGTGGTGAACATTGTGCTAGTGTTGAAGCTGGTTGAGTCTGCATCCATCTGCAGCCTCTTCCGACCCTGTGCATTGGAACCTTCAGACTAGACTGTGATGCAACCGGTCAGAATGCTTTAGCAGTTTGCTTTGATAAAACTCCATTTCTTGTTCTTTTGTTCTAAAGAGTACAATCACACCGTTTCTTCATTGTTATATTTCTCCGACCCTAGTGATATCCTTGGTGAGTCTCGTAAATTTGGGGACCGCTTTACTGAGCACCTCCACTCCATCTGCTACAAGCAGGATTTCCCTGCGGTCAAACGTTTTAATTCCAATTCCCATTCTGACATGGCCTCCTCTTATGACATGATGAGGCCATTCTCAGGGTGGAGCGGCAACACGTTATGTTCAATCTGGGTATCCTCCAACCTGATAGAATGAATATAGATTTCTCCTTTTGGTAAACAAATTCACTCCCCCGCTTCCTCACCCTGACTTTTTAACCTCTTCTCACCTGACTATTACTTCCCCTTGGGACCCTTTCTCCTACGGCCCATTCTCCTCTCCTATCATTATTACTTTATTGTCGCCAAACAATTGATACTGGAGCGTACAATCATCACAGTGTTATTTGATTCTGCGCTTCGTGCTCCCTGGAGTACAAATTAATAGTAAATATAATTTTAAAATTAAATAATAAATCATAAATAGAAAATAGAAGAGAGAAAGTAAGGTAGTGCAAAAAAACTGAGAGGCAGGTCCGGATATTTGGAGGGTACGGCCCAGATCCGAGTCAGGTTCCTTCCTCTCCATCTCTTGACCTTTCCCACCCACCTGGCTTCACCTATCACCTCCCACTCGCCTCCTTCCCTTTCCCCCGCCTTCTTATTCTGGCATTTTCCCCCTTCCTTCTCAGTTCTGAGGAAGGGTCTCAGCCCAAAACGTTGACTGTTTACTCTTTTCCATAGATACTGCCGGACCTGCTGAGTTCCTCCAGCATTCTGTGTGTGTATCTTTGTATCTCTCTTGCGCTTAAGTGACGTGGTCAGAACTGTACACAATGACTGTGACCTAAATACAAAATCTGGCATAGTGTAGTGCTGGACAAGCAAAGTTGCAGGACCATTTGATGTTACTCACACTCATACCTTCAATTTGCCTATTTCAGATGTTATGTGACAGAATAATACACTTTCCAGTGGCCCTACTGAGGTTCAAGTGAGCAGGGGCAACAGAATCAGGGGATCTTCAAGGATAGATATATGGACGAGAAAGGAATGGAGCCTTATGGGCTGAGTGCAGGTCGGTGGGACTAGGTGAGAGTAAGAGTTCGGCATGGACTAGCATGGCCAAGATGGCCTGTTTCCGTGCTGTAATTGTTATATGGTTATATGGCCTCAGGTGTGTAAAAGAGAGAGTGGGAAGGTGAGGCCCTAGTGCAGCATGGGTAGTGTAGTGGTTAGCACAACACTTTACAGTACCAGCGACCCGGGTTCAAATCCCACCGCTGTCCGTTAGGAGTTTGTACATTCTTCACGTTAATGTGTGTGTTTCCTCCGGGTGCTCTGGTTTCCTCCCACCGTCCCAAAGACATACCGTTTCGTAGGTTAATTGGTCATTGTAAAATGTCCCATGATTAGACGAGGATTAAATTGGAAGGGCCCATTCCACAGTGAATATCAATAAATAAATATATTATGAACATTCACAAGAAAAACATATATTAAACATAAATTACACAAGAAAGAACACAATTAGTCCACAAATTGTGATTTAAACTGATCAAAGCAGGTCATTGTGTTGCAATACGGAGGTAGTGATTAGGGGTGTGCAGGTTGTTCAAGAACTGAATGACTTTTTGGGAAGTGATTCTAGAATCAAATGGTTGAAACGAAGTAGCTGCTCTTGAACCTGGTTGTGTGGGACTTCAGGTTTCTGTACCTCCTGCCCATTGGTAGCCATGAGAAAATGTCACATGATGATAGACATTGTCTTTGAGAAATACAGCCTCAGGTAACGGCCAAATCTAACAAATCAATTGCTGTTGCTGGCGACCTAGAAGGGGTTGCTATTCTTGTATGACACACTCTCCGATCAATCCAATAATAACGTTCTACAAAGTCGAAGAAATGTACTTGATCCTTTATTAGCAACTAACAAAACAAACCATCTTGAAGCGATGCAATTAAGAGTAAATTAAGCCGTCACCAAAAGACACCCGGCAGTCCCCAGAACAAACTACTGAGAACAAAGCACGAATACATAACTTATTCCCTTAACTTTTACCACCACCCTCCCCACATGACTAGTTATCATAATAAACCAACAACACAAAATACAATGCAGATATAAAACAGATGCATGACTCCTGCAATACTATTGAAGAGGAGGGATGTGCCCTGTTACTTCACAGGGTTAGTTGCACCGTTCCCTCTAGACTGCATGAGGGCACGCTACGCAGTAACTGAAATGGTCCCACACACATTGCCTTTGTTGCCACACAGCTGGAATTTTCTTTTATATAATGTTTTAATAAAGTGCCGCGCAGTTTTCAGGCCGTGTAAAAATTTTCTGCTCAGAGCAATGATTGGCCTGTGCAGCTAATTAGAGGGAATGTTAGACAGATGGTACCACTGTAGGTTCAAATGTAAACAAATTTGGCACAGGAAGGTAGCATTGAAAAGGTTTTACATAAAAGTTTTATAAACAGAAAACAAGACCTAAACAGAAATGGGAGTTTTCAGGCAACCAGGACAAGAGGGAGGAGAGGTTTACACTCTTATGTACATAAAGTAAACAAGATTGGTGAGCTGCAGGCACGGTTAACCTCAGGGGATTACAATGCTGAGGCACGAACAAAGACCTTGCTTAACAATAGACAGGAATGGATCCCAGATACTTCCGAGTACAAGGTACTCAAGAAACACCATAAAATATACCTGACTGGCAGACCACTGTTTGTGTGACTTCAGAGCTGTATGTCAGACATGGCTATAAGTAGCACTGGGGCCCCACAGGGGACTGTATTGGCTCCCTTCCTGTTTACCCTGTATATCTTGGACTTTAGATACAACACTGAGTCATGTCATCTGCAGAAATTCTCTGATAACTCAGCAATAGTTGGGTGTATAAAGGGAGGAGAGGAGGATGAATACAGGGGCCTCGTGGAGGACTTTGTCAGATGATACAAGCTGAATCATCTGCACCTCAACATGAGTAAGACAAAGGAGATAATGATGGACTTTAGGAAGACTAAATCTGCTCTGTTACCTGTTACTATTGATGGTGAGGATGTGATGTGGAGAGGACCTACAAGTATCCGGGGGTGCACCTGGGTGGCAGACTTGAGTGCAACACCAACATAGAGGCCGAGTACAAGAGGGCCTTTGGAGTATGCAGGCCTCTCCTTCACATGCTCCACCAGTCTGTCATTTCCAGAACAATCTTCTATGTGGTGGCGCAATCTGCAGATGCTGGAAATTCAGGCAACACACATCAAAGTTGCTGGTGAACGCAGCAGGCCAGGCAGCATCTCTAGGAAGAGGTACAGTCGACGTTTCGGGCCGAGACCCTTCGTCAGGACTAACTGAAGGAAGAGCTAGTAAGAGATTTAAAAGTGGGAGGGGGAGGGGGAGATCTGAAATGATAGGAGAAGACAGGAGGGGGAGGGATGGAGCCAAGAGCTGGACAGGTGATTGGCAAAAGGGATATGAGAGGATCACGGGACAGGAGGCCCAGGGAGAAGGAAAAGGGGGAGGGGGGGGAAAGCCCAGAGGATGGGCAAGGGGTATAGTCAGAGGGACAGAGGGAGAAAAAGGAGAGTGAGAGAAAAAATGTGTGTATAAAAATAAATAACGGATGGGGTATGAGGGGGAGGTGGGGCATTAGCGGAAGTTAGAGAAGTCAGTGTTCTATGTGGTGGTGTGCTAGGGCAATGGCATCAACACTGGTGATGCCAACAGGCTCAATAAACTGATTAGAAAGGCTGGCTCTGTCATATGAGTCAAACTAGACACACTGGAGGCTGTGGTAGAACAAATCCTGGCAATTCTGGCCAGTGTTTCCCACCCTCTGCCTGCCACCTTGGCTGAACAGAGGAACACTTTTAGTAAAAAAGAGCGCTATATGAGATCATTCTTACCCTCGGCCATTAAGCTCTATAATGTCAATTGTTTGAGATATCTTACTTTTTATTCTTTCTTACTTCACTTCTAATATCTCTGTACCTGTGCACTTGTAATGCTACTGTGACATCGTAATTTCCTTTGGGATCAATAAAGTGTCTATCTATCTATATACAAGCAGAATTAGGCCATTTGGCCCATTAAATCTGCTCCTCCATTTTCCCTCTCAGCCCCAATCTCCAGCATTCTCCCCGTATCCCTTCACACCCTGTCTAATCAACCTCTGCCTTAAATATACCCAATGACTTGGCCTCCACAGCCACCTGTGGCAACAAGTTCCACAGATTCACCACTCTCTGGCTGAAGAATTTCCTCCTCATCTCCATTCTAAAAGGACATCCCTGTATTCTGAAGCTGTGTCCTCTGGTCTTAGACTAAAAGGAAGGGATGGTGAGATAGCAGGGGGAATAACAGTGTTGCTGAAGGAGTACTTTGCAGCACTGGAGGGAGAGAGGACTGAAATTACCTGTTTAGTGCTGAGAAAACAAGGCTGATACCACTGGTCACCACGTTGTGGGAAGGATATTGAGGAGCAACTTTTCAGAAATGCGCAACAACAGTGGAATGATGATGAAGGAGGACCTTTACTACCAAATGTAGACTGGGTTTAGTAACACAAGAGGCAAATATGGGGAGGTGTTTCTCAAGTGTGGTGTGGAGAACTTCCTTAATTTAGTGATCAAGAAAGCAGCGTTGCTGGGCCTGGTTCTGGGAAACAATCCAGCAGCATTTTGCAAACATCTGGGAAACAGTGACAGTCACAGCACAAGGTTGAGAAGAGCTATGAAAAATTGTCCTTTGGACAAGAACCATTTTTATTGTAATTAGGGAGCTGGCCTTGATAAATTGGAATCAAAGGTTGGCAGGCAGAACTGTAAATGAACATTGTAAAAGTTTTTAGAGAGGTAGGTAGGGAAATTGAAACTACAGCTCCCTGGATTACCAGAAAGAAAGAGTAAGGTGGAGCAGTAAGAAGCACACATGATAATTGTCAGGTTCACATGAATTAGAACCAGGCTGATTACACAAAGGGGAAGTGATAAAGGAAATAAGAGAGGCAGAGACAGCACAAGAAAAAGGCCAATAAGAAGCACTAAAGGTTCTGCAGATGCTGGAAATCAAGAGCTACACACACAATTTGCTGGCGAAGTCAGGCAGCATCTTTGGAGAGAAACAGTCGAAGTTTCAGGCTGGGACCCTTCGTCAGGATTGGAAAGAAAGGAGCTCTGTTTATTCTTCTCCATAGATGCTGCCTGACCTGCTGAGTTTCTCCAGCATTTTGTGTGTGTGTGTTGCTCTGCAGAAGCTCTTATGTTTATGATCTAATTGATCTTGTTGAGTATCCCCACAGCTGCTGTGCTCTGCATTGCACAGTTCCAGCAGATTTTTGTTTCTCGACTGCCTCCATTCACCTTTTTCAATTTGCACTCCTCCAGGCAGATCAGTTATGATTGAGCGGTATTATCTCTCTCTCTTACGTGACACCAAAAGCACTTGCGTTATGTGAACAGTTTTGGTTTCCATCCCATCAAAACCATACCCTTGGTGCTTTCCACCCCTTTCCTTTAATAAATTCAATATCTCTGCCTCAACAGCTCTCTATGAGAGACAATTCTAAAGAGTCGCCATGCTGTAAGCGAGAATATCCTTCTCATCGCTGCCTGAAACAGGCACCCCCGTATTCTCCGGTCCCCTAGTGCTGGTTATCACAGATCCGTCAAAGTCTGAAACGTTTCAGTAAATTAGCATTTCTTTCTTCTAAACTCCCCACAGATCCAACCTGCCCAACCTCTCTTCTTAGGACAACTAGTTCATCTTAGGAATCGACCCGGGGTGAACCGTCTCTGCGTTGCAATCCCGTTCTGCCTTAAATAAGGAAACAAACTGTATGTAGTGGCCCCAGATGCAGTCATACTTGCACCGTGTAACGTTACATCAAACCTTCCCTACTTTGAGCATGAAGAGAGGGCAGTATTTTTGTTTTGCTGGTTGGGGGAGGGGGCTGTCCATGTGAAGACATTTGTGTCAAACGTGAGAAAGATGCTGCCAGGACTGGGCTCCAGCGCAGCAAGCTAAACCTCCACTGCGCATGTCACACACAGTGGACGGACACTTAGGCAACTTTTGATAGTAGGAGAACCGCATTACATCATTGTTGACCGGCCTATCAGAACTTGGTTATGTGAAGTCAGAGGAATCGACAGGCAACCGTCCATGGTCCACGATGACGGGCAGCAGTATTAACCAATCATACTCGGAGAAGGCGGCTGGATCCGAATTAGACCAATAAGAAGCGTGGGCGGGCTCTTGCGCTCTTGTTTTTAAAAATCTCGAGCGGTCAAGGTAACGTGATCGCAGACGGACAGCATCAACAACCAATGGAAGGAAAGAGAAGGCGGTCCCACGGCAGTTTTATCCAATAGACGAGCGTGGATGGGGCACGGGAGGCGGACCGTGGGTCGGGTCGGGGTGCGCGGCCGCTGCGCCTTTATTTCTCCAGGCAGGTAAACACGGGCGGTTGGTAGCGGCTGGGCGGAGCGGGCCCGGGCACTGAACTCAACTGAGGGAGAACTCTTGCAGCTGATCGTCGCGCCGTCTCTTGTCTGTTCTCACAACAATGACCGCCGTGCAGCTCATCAACATCGAGCGGCTGATTGAAGCCGCGCACTACTTGGAGCGGCGGGAGCGAGGTAAACAATCCCGGGCGGGGGAGGCAGGGGGCAAGGGCGATGGTGGGGGTGGGGGCGAGGGAAGGGAATGGGAGTCGGGGGAATGTCTGAGGTGGGAAACGGGGAGGAGGGAGTCGGAGGCGAATAATAGAGTTGAGGCAATAGCTGAGAGTGCAGGAATTGGGAAGTTGGGGCAAATAATAGAGAGGGTAAGTCTTGGGGTAATGGCTGGGAATCGGGATCAGGCAGGGTTAATAATGCCCCAGGTAAGAGTTGGGGTAATGGGTGAGAGAGTGGGGGAAATTGGGAAGTGAGACAAATAATGGTTTGGGTAAGAGTTGGTGGCAGTGGTTGAGACAGGGGGTGGGGGGATTGGAATGAGATAATCAGCGAGAAGGAGGGAGCGAATGGACGGAGAACATAAATAGTAGGCCATCGCTCTACTCCAGTCCAATCTGTCAAGTGCACAGCTGATCTACCCAAATACTGGTTTCCTACGTTATCCTATCTTGATTTCAACGTGATCAAAAAAAAACAGAACCGAGTCCATATAGTCCCTCGTTAGAGAATTCAAAACATTTACCGGCCTTTTAAGTGAATAAATTTCTACTAGTTTCTGTTCTAAATAACAACTTTAAGTAGGCTAGCCAATGTTTTCAGGCCGTGGTCTGGCCATTCTAGACTCCAGAGTCGAGGGGAACATCCTTTCTGAATCTGTCACGTTGAGTTTCATTAGTTTCAATGAGGGTGTCTCTTGCCCTACTGAATAGAAAAGGATTCTTTGTACCTCTAATATGACAGATATGTTGTCCCAGCAACCAAACTGGTGAATGGTCACTGCATGCCCTTTCATTTTCTTGTTAAGGAGTGGGTGTGTGGTGAATGTGGGTGGGGAAGTGTCATCTGTGCGGAAGGCAGAAGAGGGTTGGTGTTGTGAAGGGGTAGAAATAAGGAAGGAGTTGGGATGGGCGAAGATTGTGTGTTGCCTCCCTGCCTGAGTCTGCTCTCATTCCCCACGCAGAGGCTGAGCATGGGTACGCGGCACTCCTGCCCTACAGAAACGAGGATCCTGGCAGCAAACGGAAAAGCAAAAGCAAGAAGAGTGCAGGGAGCAGGTAAAGTCCAGATGTGGTCAAGTTTTGGCTAGAGTTGTCTTTTGTAATCCCACACCTGAGCTACTCATCTTCCCCATCTGGACTTCACGATTGGTCTCCCTGTAAATGGGGATTAAGGCTGTTTTCTCATAGGTGCCTGGACTAATTTGCTTCTTTGCAGAATTGATCCTTTTAATCATTCTTTGTTTCCATACAGATCACTCCTGAATGAAATATTTAATTTAGCGATAGTAGGAGTAGGCCCTTCTGGCCTTTCGTGCAATGTTGCCCCAGCAGTCCCAGTCAAACCCAATTAATCCTAATCACAGGACACTTTACAATGACCAATTAACCTACCCAGTGAGTCTTTGGACTGTGGGAGGAAACCAGAGCACCCGGGGAAAACACACATTCCATTGGGAGGAAGTACAGGGACTCCACACAGAACGGTGCCGGAATTGAACTCTGAATACCAGAATGCCCTGAGCTGTAATAGCTGTGCACTGAACGTGGTGTCCTAAGCCAATTCCCAAGTTGTATTGAAACTAGTTCAGCTGTTCCTTCCTGGAGTAATTCCATGGTTCACTTCTCCACCCAATTCCAGTCCTGGACAAACAGTGACACTGTTGGAATGGGTTGGATTAATCAGCAATGGAAACTGCTTTGTCAATAATTATTGAAGTCACTTCTCTGCTGTTTGTAAACAGGCTAATGGAAACAATGTGTACATGGCTAGTACTGAGTTTTTAAAAAAAGCTTGTTTGTTCAGATTCACATTGCAACTATTTATTCTTGCTGATATTTATTTGATCTTGCTTTATCCATCACTTATTCCATTTAAACTGAATTTTATTTCATTAAACTTCTCTTCAAATGTGCGTGTGTGTTTTATTGAAGACAAAATGAATGTGGTAATTTGGTCTGGAAATGGTCCAAACTCCTCTGGGTCTTTTTTAGATCTCTGGGCAACTTCTATTTTATTTTATTAATTTATTTTTTTTAGTATTAATGCGCAGTAATAGACCAATTGTCGCCCAATTTATTTCAAATGAAAAATCTGCGGACGCTGGAAATCAAAGCATTTTGTGTGTAGTGTTATTTATTTATTGAGATACAGCATGGAAAAGGCCCTTCGAGCCATGCCGCCTGGCATTTCCCCAATTTAATTCTAGCCTAATCATTTACAATGACCAATTAACTACCAACTGGTATGTCTTTGGACTGTGGGAGGAAACCAGAGCACCCGGAGGAAACCCACGCGGTCATGGGGAGAATGTACAAATTCCTTACCGGCAGCAGTGGGAATTAAACCCAGGTTGCCTGCACTTTGAAGCATTGTGCTAACCACTACAATACTGTACTCGCAAACTTGGCAAGAAACAGCTTAGTTGTTTTTGAGTCTCCAAGAAAACAACTGTGCTCTTTCCTTCAAGTCCAAGTTCATTTTTTGAGTTTGAGCTCTACACATGTATCCAAAGATAACAAAATCTGCTACTTAAATCACACTAAGCCTGCCACTGAAATTACCCCCATGTGACAACTTAACCTCTAACCTCTGTTTTTGGCATAGAGTCATCGAAAAATACAGCACAAGAACAGGCCATTTGGCCCCTCCAGTCTGTGCCAGGCCATTTAAACTGCTTGCTGCCAGCTTAATGCGGGAGGAAATTGGAGTACCCAGAGTAAACCCACTTGGTCAGGAGTAGAACGTACAAACTCCTTACAGATAGAGGTGGAAATGAACCTGGGTTGCTGTCAATTTAAAATCAATAATCTCTAAAACTATGAAGGAGAGATAGCTAATGTGTCTGGAACAGGTCTAAGCATATTTAACAATATGTTGGGGACTTAATTTTAATTTGTACTTGCCATCTGACTGGTTGTTTAATGACTTCCTTTCACATTCAGTCTTCATTTTTGTGAATGGAGGGATAAAAATCAATCCAGCTTGCTTGTGCCAGCTCTGAGTTTCAGTGACAGACCTAGTGCTGAGTCAAGTAACAGATTTTGTTATCTTTGTATACATGTGTAAAGCTCAACCTCAGAAAAAAGAACTTGGGCTTAAAGGAAAGAGCACAGTTGTTTTCTTGGGAACTAAAAAGCAAGTTTGTGAGCTACTGTACCAAGGTTGAACAAATGAGCCCTTGATTTCTGAGCACCACTGGTAGCAGGTGGCATGCTGTAGGTTCTCGAAGCTTAAGTTTTTTTTCTCTTTTCTCTACCTGTTTAGAAGAATGAGGGGGGAATCTCATTGAAACCTATCGAGTATTGAATGGCCTAGATAGAGTGGATGTGGAGAGGATGTTTCCAGTAATGGGGGAGTCTAGGATAGAATGATTTCCCTTTAGAATGGAGATGAGGAGAAATTTATTTAGCGTGGCGGAGTGGGGGGCAGTGGTTTGAATCTGTGGAATTAATTGCCACAGTCAATTATGGAGATTATTTAAAGTGGAGGCTGATGAGGTCTTGATTAATAAGGGTGTCAAAGGTTACAGGGAGAAAGTAAGAATGGGGTTGAGACAGAAAATAAATCAGACATGATGGAATGTCCTATTTTTGCTCCTATGTCTTGTGGTCTTACTAGTGCTCACCATCATGCAAAAGTAAACGCCATCGGATACCTCATTGCAGACCTTTTGTTTGTCAGCCCTCAGATCAACATGAGCTTTTTAAATAGTGGGAACTGTATAATGAAAAATGTTTGGATATACTTGTATTGTTTGCTTTGCCAAACATATAGGTGGTCTAGGTGGGGTCCCAATGTACTTAGATGATATATGATTTTTTTTGCTGCTTTTGTGCAAATCTTCATGCTTTTATTTGGTAAATTTCAATAAAACTCTGCCTTTGCAGGAAGCTGTGGCATTTATTTTATTTGTATTTATTTAAATGGGGGGGAATACTTTTCAAAAAAAAAGCTAAGCAAGATGCTGCGCATCTTGAATTTGAAGCACAAATTATTTTCTCACACTATAACTATGCTCTGTGTAATCTGGGATATTGTTAATCATTTTTTTGCCTGCATATTTTGATGTGTGTGGGCTACCAACTTGAGGGGAGTGTTTTACAAAATGTGAAACTTACTCATTAGTCAATTTTCAATCAAAATGGCTTGGCTTGTGGTAGATAAAGTCCTCCATGTTACAACTTTCACAGATTGTGCAAGTCCTTATGTTGAACAAGGTGTGATCTAGAAGATGATATATAGTTGTAAATTGTTTTTTCCCCTTTAAAATTGAATAAGTTCTAATTCTATTTTCTTTTTTTTTCAGATCTACACATAACGAAATGGAAAAAAACAGGTAGGCTGAAGACTGTGGAAAATAATGTGATGCCTTAAATGTTACCATGGTTAGTTTAGTATAATGTACAGTAGAATCACAAGTACACATAGCGTATAAACAGGTCCATAGGCCCACCAAAGCTATGCCAACTGTCAATTATCTATGCCTCCTAATCCTATTTACCAGCTGATGGTTCGTAGTCTTCAGGGCAGAAGCTGGTCCCTAAGCTATGCCAACTGTCAATTACCTATATATACTGTACCAATCCTATTTACCAGGGCATGGTCTGTCATCTACTTGCAGATTCAAATGCTGGTCAAGGTGCTCTTTAAATGTCTTGAGTATCTGCCTCCACCACTTTCTTAGCCAGTACATTCCAGTTTGCGACTACCGACTGGCTGGAAGTAATTTCTTCAGATCTCCTGTAAACATCATTCCTTACCTTAAAACTATGCCTTCTGATCTTAGATACTTCTGCTTTGGGCAAAGTTTCTTAATATTGACCCTATCTATGCTTCTGGTAATCTTGTACACCACTATCTGGACTTGTCTCAGCCTCCTCTGGCTATCTAGTCTCTTGTAACATTGCATCCCAGGCAACACTCTGGTGAATCTCTTCAGTACCTTCTTTTACGTTGATCACAGTTTATTGACAGTGTGACAACCAGAACGGAACACAGTATTCCTGTGGAGGCCCAGTGAGTGTTTTGTGAGTTGACCTCTGATGATCAAAAGTAGATTTTTATCTCAAAAATCAACCAGTTGCACTCTCCGTCTTGGCCTAATAATGCATCACTGATACTGAGTTCATTGACAATTATTGCATGAGCCCTTACTTAAATCATAATCTTGCAGAGTTTATTTGGAAAGTGTGCTTTGCCATTATATGAAAAAGAGTTTGTATTTGGATAGCACTATTATCAGCTCAGATGAACCAAGCAATTTTACAGTCAATGAAATGTTTGTAAAGGTGGTGTACTTCAGTGATGTAGAAATGACTGGTGTTAATTTGTCTATTTCAGGGTTGTACAAATATAACCATGGTCAATAATTTGTTTAATCTTGACAGTTAAATATTTGCTGGTGATTCTAAGCAGACATTATCCACAGTTCTTGGAAAGAGTACTTCATTGTATTATCTTTTTTTAAATATGAAAAAATTACTTGTAACTGTGGTCAGGACTGATCCTCATGTATAAAAATTTAGCATCTAGTTATTATCTAATGTTAACCACATACAACTTAGGAATGTCAAATGACAAAAGCCTCAAAATGATTTAGTTTGCTGTCTATCGCTCCTGTCGTAGCGTAATATAGTATTATTGTAAGTTTTTGGTTCATTGTTGCAATTGATCAGGTTTTTGAAAAAAAATCACTTAGTTCCTGAATATGTAGCTTGGTGAATTGCGCTATAACATGATTGATATGTTTTGCCAAAAAAATACTGCCCATGACACCACTGGCATTTGGTGCAGCAGTGAAAGTCCTCCATCTCTGGTGGTATTCAGAGCTTCCTTCATCATGTCAGTAGCTTCCTCTCAGTTTTCACTACTGTCGGTCATGAAAGTTCTGTGTGGAGTCTCAGGAATACTGTTGCAGTCAGATGCCTAACAGTTTTTTTTAACCAGACCATGAGCTAAACCCCTGAACCTGGAGGACCGGTGGACCACACTTAGTCCGGCCCCTACCCTTTGACCTGTTTGGCATGAATGACCCTACCAAGAGCCGAAGCATAAAGCCTCGACTCCAGCCAGCACAGCTCTCCAGGTCATTGAGGCACACAAGCCTCCAAACCCTATGACAAGGTTGTGATCCTCTTGGAGGATGTTTTGCTAAAGAATCAAATCAGTTGTACCCTTTCAGAAGAATGGTTTTGAAGGATGGACAATGTTATGTTTCAAATAGTAGTCAGTTAATGTATGAGAGTAGCCTGAAGCCAAGGAGTTCGCTTCCCTAAAGGTTCCTTTGCAGTTTGTCCCCTACACGCTATAGGTTATTAATCTATTGATGTGGAACATACGTACTGAGGTTTTGTGCAGATTTCTTTTAAAACACCATTTTGCAGCAGCAGGTAGTGCTGCGGGGCGATGTCATTACACAATTAGGTTCACTGCATAATGTCACAGAAGTATTGCCTGATAACTTAGGCATGGTATCATGTTGCACCGTTTGCTCTGTTAGATAATTTCTCTTCCCCATTCAAGTCGAAAACAGTTTCTGTTGTGAGTGCGTGCCCAAATCCACAGAGCCAGGTCACAAGTGTACAACGTCTGTCTTCTTTCTGATTTCTCATGAGGTTGGTCACGACATCTCATATGTTCCAAGTATGAATGAAACTGGATTAGCTGAGAAGGAATGAGAATGAAGTAGTGTCAAATTACTTGTAGAAATAAAAAAAAAGGAACATGGAACATTACAGCACAGGAACAGGCCCTTTAGGCCCACAGTGTTGTGCTGAACCGGCTAAAAAGTAAATTTTAAAAATAACTAATCTCTCCTACCTACACCATATCTATATCCCTCCATCTTCCTCGTATTCATGTGCCTATCTAAACACTTCTTAAAAACCTGCAATATATTTGCCCCTACCACCACACCAGGCATCCACAACTCTTGAGTTTAGAAAAAATAAACTTGCTCGTGGAATCCCCTTTGAATCTACCTCCTCTCACCTCTCTGGTATTAGATGTTTCTTACCCCGGGAAAAAACTACTCGCTGTCCACTCTATGCCTCTCTCAATCTTATAAATCTCTATCAGATCTCCCCTCAGCCGCTCCAGAGAAAGTAACCCAAGTTTGTCCAGCCTCTCATGCTAGTACATGCCCTCTAAAGCAGGCAGCATCCTGGTAAACCTTTCTGCACCCTCTCCAAAGCCTCCCCATCCTTCCTACAGTGGGGCGACCAGAACTGTATGCGTTACTCCAGATGTGGCCTAAATTTCTATAAAGTTGCAACATACCCTCTTGATTTTTGAACTCGATGCCTTGACTCATAAAAGTAAGCATTCTTGATCAAAAGAGGAAATGGGGATTTGGAAAAATAAGAACTTCCGAGACCAGTTTACAAACGGCATGCCTACAACTCCCAAATTTCATTTGGGTCCAAAGGAACTGACATTGCATTGACAGTTATCTTGTCCTTAACAGAAGCATTTTGAACTTCTTGCAGCAATTTTAATTCAATATGCATAAATCAAAAAAGGTACGGCAAATCATGCAGCAGCTCAAGGTAATTGGCATGTGGTGGATAATCTTTTTCATTGCCTTAGTTTTACTGGCAGTTTGTTCATTGTTTACTGTTTATTGTTTTCTGTACATTGGCTGTTGCAATGCAGTACTTTTCAGATAATTCATTTCCCTTTAACAGAAATAGAGCAACTGTTATTTCCTGATCTTAATATGCTTTAATACTCTGAACACTGTGTAAATCCTCTTCCATGTAATGTAGTAATGAGGTACATAATGGAGGAGTAAGATCATATTATTCAAAGGTTTAAAGATTAATTTTAATTTTAATTTCAGACTATGTATACAGTATACAACCTGCTATCTGTTCTGTTCACAGACATCCACAAAACAAGAAACCCCATAAAATGAATTGTAGAAACATTCTGTGTTTCCCTTTCACTCCTGTTCCCTTTGCAATACCCTCCCCCCGCCAGCAAAAGTAACCCCCTGCCCACACAATCATGCAAGCAGCAACAGAAGACCCAAAGCCTCAAAGAGACCTCGTTCGAGAGTCCATCAAAACTACAGTCCACAGCCAGCCCTTCAGTATCTCAGACAGGCTCTCTCCCTCCATTGAGGAAGAAAGAGGTCGCTCCTGCAGTAATGAGAGTGGAGACCAGCAATTCGCTGTTCCGATGTCACGATCTTCCACTGCATTTTATGCAGTAACTCTGAATTTCTCGACAGCATGAGCCTAAATATTAGGTTTGCAATTCTATTCAACTACCAAAGTCATATGTATAAACGTTGGTTGCACTTGGATGTACTTAAAGATAAATGTGCATTTTGTGCTGAATTTATTTTCTTCCCCTCTCTCCCTGCTATTTCCTTTCCCCAGACCTTGGGCCCAAGTCCATCTTCTGTGTCAGCCAGTTCTCCCTTGCTTTTCATTCTCCTGGGGTTCCCAGCTGTAACCGAAATAGTTGTTTTGCCCAAAGTTATTTTCTAGTTACCTCCAGTGCCTGTCCTAGGAAGGATGCTGCCAGAATTTTGTTGTGAATTGGTTCATGTCCACCTGTGACAGATTGACATGCCCATGTTGTTCATAGCTTGATGGCACATAGTTTCCAATTCTTGGAAGAGCTCCAACAAGTAGAACCAGCTGGGCAGTGACATGTTCCATCATTCCATGTAATGACGTTGAAGAGACTTGATGGCTTTGCCATATGGCAATGGGGATCCAAAGGTCAAAGCACTTCTGGGGGCATTTCCTCATGGTTAAATATTTCTACAGTCGTCTTCTCATCTGCCATCTGATTCCAATATGGACACTGAACCCATGAAACTACTTCACCCTTTTTATTATTTCTGTTTTTTGCAGTATTTTGAATGTAACTATTTAATATACATATACATTTTAATTTTCTTATTTTTTTATATTATCATGTATTGTGTTGTACTGCTGCTGCTAAATGAACAAATATTACAACATATGCCGGTGATATAACCTGATTCTGAACAATATCGCATGGATACAGGCCCTTTGGCCCACTGACTACTAAAGACCATTTCACTAATCGCATTTTATTCTCTGTTTTCTATAATTTGCCCCAGATTCTGAAATAATTTGATGACCGACTGTTGTAGTTGGTTCTTTTTTTGTTTCAACACTGTCTTGGACTATCTCAGACTATCAGTCTCAGACACCCAAACTATCTCAGCAACAACTTTTCCCCAAAACTCACTCCAGAACTTGCCAAAAGTGTCCAGGCTACCTGACAAGTGAGTAGTACCCTTCCCTGAAATAAACAGGAAACATAGTTACAATCCAGAAGAGATTCCTTTTATTCAAAGCAGCTTTTATTTGTTGTGAACTAGTTTGTGTTTGTGTACTATGTGCCCTTGCATAAACCATGGTGAGCTTGAGAGAAACATTTTGCATACATGTAAAGGTAGTTGACATAATTTGTTTCCAGCTCCCAAAAGCTTTTCCTTCTAATGTAGATATTATGAATGCTTTTAACAGCATTCAAGAAACATGACTATTCAGCATTAAGCAGCTCAGTTTAATTAATATTGTAACCACAAATTAGGGTGGTGTTGTGAAGATGTGTCTCTAACAAAGAAGATGTAAAAGTGGTCCTTCCCTCTGCTAATCTGCAGGTCACAATTGGTCAAGGTGTAGCACCTACATAGCCTTCTGATCAGTGTTACGTGAAGCCATACGGGGAGGTGGTGGATGGTTGTATGAGCACCTTGTGTGTATCACAAGTCCTGGTTATGTGACCACTGACACCAAGCAGGCAATCTCTGAAGAATACCGATAATGGCTGGGGTCACCTTCCTTGTAAAGAAACTGCCCAGAAGTAGGCAATGGCAGACCACTTTAGAAAAATTTGCCAAGAACAATCGTAGTCTTGGAAAGGCAGCGATCTCATACGTTGGTTTGAAGGTGCAGCAGGCTATCAAGAAGGCAAATGGGATGTTCTTGATAGCTTGCTGCCTTCACTGCTAGAGGGATTGAACTTAAGGGCAGGAAGGTTATGCTGCAACTGTACAGGGTACTGGTGAGGCCGCACTTGGAGTACTGCGTGCAGTTCTGGTCTCCTCTCATGAGGAAGGATATACTGGCTTTGGAGGTAGTACAGAGGAGGTTCACCAGGTTGATCCCAGAGATGAGGGGCTTAGACTATGAGGAGAGGTTGAGTCGTCTGGGACTGTACTCACTGGAATTCAGAAGAATGAGAGGAGATCTTATAGAAACATATCAAATTATGAAAGGGATAGATAAGATAGAGGCAGGAAAATAGTTTCCACTGATAGGTGAGACTAGAACTAGGAGAAATAGCCTCAAGATTTGGGGGAATAGATTTAGGACAGAGGTGAGGAGGAACCTCTGGAATTCTCTACCCAATGAAGCAGTGGAGGCTACCTCAGTAAGTATATTCAAGACGAGGTTGGATAGATTTTTGCATAGTCTGGGAATTGAGGGTTATGGGGAAAAATCAGGTAGATTGAGATGAGTCCATGGCCAGATCATCCATGATCTTATTGAATGGCGGAGCAGGCTCGACGGGCCAGGTGGCCTACTCCTGCTCCTATTTCTTATGTTACGTCATACAACATGGTACGTAACAAATGAACAATCAGCAAATGACAAATCTGTCCCTTTTGGTAGTACCTATTTCCTGAGCCAGAAATTGGTGATTGTGATGCACTTCAACATGAAGGCGTAGCTGATATTCCACTATTTTTGTTGCCGAAAATGATGGCTTTCTTTTGGCTGAAGCTTGACCATTATTTGTAGAGGAAATAACTATCACGGTAGCATAGCAGAACACTTTACAGTGCCAGCGACCTGGTTTCAATTCTCAGTGCTGTCTGCAAGGATATTGTATGTTTTCCCTGTGACCACATGGGACCCTCCAGGTACTCCCACATTCCAAAGACATACGGGTTAGTAAGGGTTAATAAGTTGATGGCATGCTATGTTGGTGCCGGAAGTGTTGCAACACATGCAGGCTCCCCCCCCCCCCCCCGCCTCCCCCCCACCCCCCAGCACATCCTTGGACTGTGTTGGTCATTGATGCAAACACTGTATTTTGCTTTGTTTTGAAGTATGCCTGACAAATAAAGCTCGTCTTTAATATTTTCCTGGAGAATATTTATGTTCAAAGCAGTCGATATCAGGCCAGTTAGTACATACAAAATGCCAGAGCAACTCAGCAGGTCAAGCAGCATCCATGGAGAGGAATCAACAATTCAGGAAGGGTATCTGTCACTACATCACTATTTTTGCTGTTTTTTTGCTCGACTTATTCAATTGTTTATCTGTGTATATTTCTTATTGAAATTACATATTACACTTTGTGTTTTGCACTGCACTTCAATATATTCGGATGGTGGGCTGGAGATGCATCTCCATTAAAGGAGGAGTAAGGCACTCTTTCCCTCCGCTAGCCTGCATGTCACCTTTGGGCAAGGTGTAGCACCAGCCTAGCCCTCTGATCAGAGTCTTGTGAAGCCATGGGAACAGGTGGTGGATGTCCCAAGTCCTGGTTATGCGACCACTGACACCAGGCAGACATTCTCTGAAGTGTATTAATAATGGCTGGGGTTACCCATCTTATCTTGTAAAGACACTGCCTGGAAGAAGAAAACCTCTGTAGAAAAAAAAATAACTTCTGTAGAAAAATTTGCCAAGAGCAATCATAAGACCAAAATCGCCCACGTCATATGACGCAGCACATAATGATGGTGCACTCTATAGCTGCTGCAATACAGCTCATTTCCTGACGTGTCAGTGATCATTCTCAACCCGATAGTTCCCTTGTAAGGCACTAAGTAACAAGACTTAAGTTTCTAGATCAGGCTCACCGGCAGACTTGACAAATGCTGTCAATGTTGTCTCTGTGGTATCCTCCAAATTCTCTTGCAGAGAAAGCAAACCAATATTAGCTGCTTCTCCCAGGCTAACGTCTGCAGCATCAAAGTTCTAATTATCACCCACTCACTATGACAGGCAGATCACATGTGTCTTAACACTAGATTCCCAAAAAAAAGTAGCTCTACCTTGAGCTCCATCATTGCAAGAGATCGTGACAACTTAGGAAAAGATTTGATTATGTCGTGAAAGCCTCTCTACAACAAGTTTACATCCACACTGACTTGTGGGAATCCTTGGTTCATGACAAAACACTAGAAGGAAGCAACAACTGAGATGGCACGGAGAATCTATAGTTTCCACAAGGATCCCAGAAAGAATGCACCACTTTCCCAGACAATCCATCTGCAACCTGTTGCCGTACCTGCGTCAAAGTTTGTGTATCACACAGTGGCCTCATTGGTCATTTCCAGATGCTGTTATCGCCTATAACTGCACTCAGAACACATATCGCTTACTGCTCAAACCTACTTCAGTTTACTTGTGCACAAGGAGAACATCATAGCCCTTGTCACCACACTGTTCTGAAGTCAGGACATAAAAATGCTATTTTTAAACAGAATTGACTTAGTTATTGATATTGACCATTTGGTAAACTGCGTGTGATTGAATTTCTTACTTACAAGATCAATTGCCATTCAAAATAGAGGTGTTAGAAATCAATAGAATCTACAGCATTAACTGACAACTGATGCTCCTTTGAAGTTAGTAAAGCAATTGCCCCTTGGTGGTTAGGTGTGTTTCATATTCTTCCGTTGTATTCCTATCATGTCTGTCTCCGGCACCCCCTACTGTATAAGGAGTGCTATATTCTTTAAAGACCTTTTTGGAGGTCTCTCTTCAGAGATCTCACTTGTCTGGGTTGGCTACACACTGCTGCTGTCGCCCTCGCCTATCTCGTCTGTTGTAAGCACAGGGCTGGCTCTGGCAGTCTCACTTCAGAGATCTCACTTGTCTGGGTTGGCTACAACTGTCCCAGGCAAATCTTGCCCAGACATTGTCTATAACCCTTGCCTTACCAGAACTCACACAATGCCACATAATTGGAGTGGAAGCAAATTGCTCTGCTCCAGAAGAACGAACCTAGGTTGATAATGAATGCTACAATAATATTTTGATACAATGAGGTACCAAATCATTTGCCTGTAAATACAAAATTATTGCCCATAAGTGCTAGTTATGCTGGGATTTTGTACCTTCCGTATTTACGCTGACAGTATTTTGCCCTTATTGAACCCGTTATATGGGGAAGTATTGCTCCTTGAGCAATATGTTACAACAGATGCATGCAGTCTTGCGTGCCTCTTGATGCTTGATGCTCTATTTGAGATTGTACTTTGAAATGTCTGCAATATCTTTCAGTTAGCTTCAGCTGCAAAGGCCTATAGAATATTTTGGGACAGTTGGTGCATTTTGAATTTCAGCAGAGATAGTACAATTAATCGTACAGATGAACTTTATTACAGTATTTTAGTGTTTATTAAATTCAAAACAGCCTGTTCCAAATCAATTTCTGTAGTTTCCATTGTGGAAAGCCACCCATCTTGGCCAACCAATTTTGGTTAAGCTCGGAAATGTTATCTGCTTGTTAAATTCAACCTAAATACTGAATGTTTTTATTTGGATCCAACACAGCCCAAAGCTTACTGCTCTGGTAGGTTCTTCTGTGCAGCCACCTTAAATTCACATGTGCAACTGTTACTTGTTTTTCTTTACCCCATCTTATCTGTTTGGTTTTTTAAATTGTTTTATGATCTATAATGGCCTTTGGCCTCTGTACATATCTATTTTTGGTTGTTTGAATGGAGGGTAATATTTCAATGCCAATGCTGTTTGTTTTCTTCTGTTTTCTGTGCTTGGCTACACAAAAAAATGTTTATGAGGAGGCATTTAAAGCCTTGTGCAAATGGTAAAAAGCAGTAATGAATGACTTACAGTGTCATATGCTAGTGAGGATAAGAATAGGAAGATATGCAAACATGTGTGGCTAACAAATTGGTGTAGCGAGCAGGGATTCAAATTTTTAGACCATTGGGATCTTTTCTGGAGCAGAGGTGACCTATACATGAGGGACAGGTTACAGGAGCTTTTGCTCAAGAGCAGTTATTATCCACCAACCATCATGCTCCTGAACCAACCTAGATAACTTCACTCACCTCAACACTGATGGCTGAACACAACCTGTCGACTCACTTTCAAGAACTCTACAACTCACATTCTCAATATTATTTTATTTATTATTGTTGTATTTGGACTCTTTGTTGTCTTTTCCATATTAGTTGCTTGTCAGTCTTTGTGTGTGGTTTTCCATTTATTCTATTGTATTTATTTGTTCCTCTGTGAATGCCTGCATGAAAATGAAACCTGGGAACTATAGACCCATAAGTTTAGCATCTGGAACTGGAAAGGGTTCTGAAGGATAAGATATACGTACATCAGAACGACAGCGGTTGATTAGGGGAAAATATTAAATAAAAACATAATACTCGAAATAGTAGAGTATGGTGAGAGAAACGATGTTAATGTTTGAAAGTGAAGATGCTTCATCACTTCTCAATCTCTTTATCCTGTGATATTATTCCTATTACTCTCTCCAACAATGCTATCAAAACTGCAGAATCTTTCCAGGACTTTCTGCTATTTTCCAGATTTCCAGCAGTTTCAGATTTTTATTTTTTGATGTAAAAATGGTTGAAGATGTCTGCCATTTCCTTATACCCCTATCTCAACTATAAGGGGACTGGCATTTACTATCCTTGTAAATATTTGTTCATTTTATGAGGATTACCCTTATCCTGTTTTCTCCCAGTCAATGTTTAGTTATCCTTTCCTGATATCTAAAATTCTGCTCCTTGGACATAATATAGTTCTTGCATTTCTGAGAAACATTTTCTTTTGATGTAATACTATTCTTTAACAACTTTACTCAGCCACAGGTTTAAGACATTTCATGTGAAGACTTTATTTCACAATGGTCAATTACAATATTTCATAATTCTAAAATATCTGTTGCCATCTGTTGATCTAAATTCAATTTCCTAATCTACTTTAACATATTTCCACCTCATTCCTTTGTAATTGACTCCAACATTGACTTGGTTTTCATTCTCAAAATTCCTCATATTATGATCTTTTCCCCATTTATGATACATTATTTACATTTCAACAGATCTAGAGTAGCCTGTTCCTTGGTTGGTCCACAACAGAATGTTCTAGGAAACTGTCAAGTGTGAGACTATCTTTTATGAATTAAATTTGAAGTCATGTCTACTTAATTTCTACTTGCTAATTAGGAATAATATCATTTGTCTTTTCTAGTTTACATAAAAATGTGTGACCAATCATAAATTTTTCAGCTGCAAAGGCAAGAAGTACATTGAATGGGGGAAAGAAGCCTGGAGTATAGGTTATCAGGTTATGACATATTTAAGAGTTTTTGTATCCTATCTTTTAAAACTGAGAAAGGTTATGGGAATTGTAATCATTATTTTCCATTTGATAATATTGTAGAAAATTCTTATTGTTGTACACTCCCACTAACAATGCTTCATGCCAGCCTCTGATAGAATGTTGCACAACAGGATCATAAAAGAATATTTATAACTGAGTCCAGTGTGCAGGGCAGCCACTAGTTTTTTTTGGCTATGTTTAGCCCATTTAAGGAGGCTGTTTGACTAACATTGTTCTCTTTCACAGTTTAGAAAAAATTGGATTACCACAAATGTAAAATCTGTATTTCATTTTCCTGTGTGTTTGGATATCTTGTTCTACGAGTAGTCATGATTTTAATGCTTTGGAATTTTTTCCTCTGTCAGATCTTAACTAATAAGATTTGGTCATTAAGCTCTTTGAGATTTCTCTGCCATTCATCAAGAACATGATTGATCTTGGTACTTTTATCTAGCACTATACCCAAAGACTCCCACTCGACGGACTCCCTTTACACATTCCCCACCTCAGGAAATTATCCAACATAATCAAGGACTCCTGCACTATGGTCATTCTCCGTTTTCTTCCTCCTGATGGGCAAAAAATCAAAAAGCTTGGGAGCATGTACTACTAGGCTGAAGAACTGGTGATACACACTCTTAATGTGGTGTCCCACTTATCAAACTCTTGAACAAGCCAAAAGGCGAAAAGGTGAATTCTTCATCTTGCAATTTGTTTCATCACGGCTCTTGCACTTTATTTGTCTACCTGCTTTGCAATTACAGAGAAAGGACAATCTTTTTTTTCTCTAAGCACATCAATGTACTTGTGTATGGTAAGATCTGCCTGAGTGGTGCACAAATAAACACATTTCACTTTACACAATATGTCACAACCTGACAATAATATTCCAAAACAAATTTCTGGCTACTTGAATGAAGATCTTCCACAGTGATGAGGCATAGAGAATTCTAATGGTTGATCTTCTGAAGAAATTTCTACTCTCTCACCCTTAAATGGCGTACCATGCACACTGAAAGTGTGCCCCTAATCTTAACTCCTCAGTCAGAGGGAAAATCCTTTCTGTACCTAGCTCGTCATCCCCTTCTATTAAATTTATAAATTCTATCATGACTATAGGTGTTTGAAGGTGTTGAGGAACTAAGACTCCATTAGCCATCTCCATCCAGCAAATGAAAAATCTAACTGACCATTCACACAGGCATCCCTATCCCTATCCCTAGTAGGTGAATAACAACATCGACAGTTTCCTGTGACCACCTAAGGAACATAACACCAGAGAAGAGCTAGAAATTTTCCTTTATTATTTCTTTTATTGTTCAGTGCTGGGGTGTGGAATGTAAGAGCAGGGAGGTTATGGTCAACATTCCCTCTTTTCTTTTGAGCTGCGCAGACCAACCATTGCTCTGAGGAATAAATTTTTACACTGCCTGAAAATAGCGCAGCACTTTAAATCACAAACAAGAGAAAATGTGCAGATGCTGGAAATCTGAGCAACACACAAAATGCTGGAGGAACTCAGCAGGTCGGGCAGCACTTATGGAAAGGAGTATGGTTGACGTTGCTCGAAACATCGACCGTACTCCTTCCCATAGTTGCTGCCTCACCTGCTGAGTTCCTCCAGCATTTTGTGTGTGTTGCTCGGCACTTTAAATATTTTTTTGTAATATGTACATCAATCAAACACAAACCACAGCACACAATGCAATATCAGGCAATTAAAACAACTGATAGGCGCAGTGACAAAAGTAAAGTGTTTTGACTAGATGGCATCAGTGTTCAGTGGGCCAGCAGTTTATTAACCATGAGCCACCGACCTCCATTCCGTGTTTATTGTTACAATTTGTAACGGTATGGTAACTTGAAACACATAAACACTAGTGTTTCAATGTATTTACATTGTCAAAGTAAAGGTTGTGGTATGGTTAATATTTAGAAAACTTATGGGTTATATTCATGAAAACAATTAATTACAGGCTATTTCACAATTATATTAACATAGATTTCTAAATTATTACCATAATTGCAAAATTATCTTAACATTATATAAAAGAAAATTTCAGTTGTGCGCCAACAAAGGCTACGTGCATGGGAGCATTTCAGTTACAGTGTGGCCATGCACCCGCGTAGCCTAGAGGGAACATTGGTTATGGCGCAATTATGTAAAACTTCATTTGGAGCATAGCTGAAATAGTATGTACAGTTTTGGTTGTCATATTAAAGAAGGACTTAATTGCCATAATTGCATGGAGAGAATCAAGATGTGATTCACCAGAATATGGTCTGAAAGAAGCATTTAATTTAAGAGATACTGAGTAAGTTGGGGTTCTTTCAAGCAGTGAGGGGAAAACTGATTTGAAATGTACAGATGAAAGGTATAAATAGGGTGCATAGTGGAAAAAGTATTCTACCTCGCAGGTGTCAAGGACAGAGGGGAGTAGAGTTGGCTAGGACTTTGGAGAGAAGTTGAAGATTTTAGTTGAGGGTGGTTGAAATCTGGAAGTATTGCATTAGTGGGTGGTGCAACAATTAGAATGCTATGACGTGAAATGATTATGAGTTAGGTGCTGGAAAATGAGATGACTATGTAGATGGGTATTTAATAACCAGCATAGACATGGGTAGGCCATACTCTGACTCTAAATGAGAAAGCATACAGGTGCTGAAAGGTTTCAAATCTTATCTCAAAATTATTTTTCTCCCCATTAGGGAGAGTGAGATTTATTTTGCTGCAGTAAGTGGGTACTTATTACTGAGGCAAACCAGCTAGTGAGTTCAAGGCTCCATGCATAATCTGTGTGGATTTTGTAAACCATTTTAGTATTGCTAATATGGTGAAAGTTTAAAAAAAAGCCTTTCTATGGTTAGTGTTTCTGATGTGCTGAGCTATGCTGGAAAATACACGTTTGTAAGTAATGAAAATTCTGAATTTTCTCTTGTCTTCATATTTGGATATTTTTTCAAAGTGATCTGTTATTACCAATAGTAACAAAACCTGTTGTGTTGTACAATGGAATGATTCAGAAATTTAGAGCTTAAGTTTGCCAAAGCTGTCATCCAGTGTTCCCTGCAGATTGTATCATTTGAGACACAAGAAATTCTGTAGATGTTGGAAATTCAGAGTCGTTCACACAAAATGCTGGAGGAACTCAACAGATCAGGCAGCATCCATAGAGAGGAATAAACAATCAATGTTTCGGGCGAAATCATATGGGAATTGAAATGCTTCAAATTCCTGAATGCTAATGCAAAGTCAGTGTTAATCTTTACAGTTTGGTGTTTGGGAGTAGCTACTATTGTGTCTTTTTTTCCCCTGAAGGGTGGAATGTTTAATTTCAAAAATAAAATTTACTCCTGATATTTTAAAGATACTAAAGTGTCTAAGCTCTCTTTACTATCATAGTGTCATCTGGTCTAGACATTCTGTGTACAAAGCTTCAGTGCCACTACTGTGGCCTATTTGAACAATGGTGTTTGCAGGGCATCTTGGTGCTCAATGGTGGTGAGACCTTAGATTGCAGTCATTCCCTACCAGGTCTCCATGTTGGTGTCACCAATCTTCAGCACACTCCTTAACACCTACTCTTGCAGCCTGAAATGTGCCTGACTGCATTGACGACTGGGTATCTGGTGCAAGAAGACTGTTTCAGGGCTGACCAGAGCATACCTTTCACTGAGCTGATAATCTTCCTGGAAGCACTTACAAAGCAGTATTTCACTAAACAGGAACACCATGCCTATTGGAGATTATGGGGATAGTGCAGGGAAATGGTACTTGCTGATGCAGGATTAGAGGAGCAAGTGGTCTCCTCTTTCTTTATCCTGTTGAAAGACCAGATACTATTTGCTTACTTTTCTACCCAGATCGTTGCCTTGTGAAAATTATTCTGATGAATAGGACAAATTTCTTTTATTCTGTCTGGGCACCCTCCAACCTGATGACACAAATATCAATTTCTCCTGCCAGTGAACAAATTTTTCCCCCTTCTATTCCGCTCCGTGACCTTTTAGTACTTCTCACCTGTCTATGACTACCCCCTGGGTCCCCTCCTCCTTACCTTTCTTCCGTTGTCCACTCTCCTCTCCTATCAGATTCTTTCTTCTTTAGCCCTCCCACCCACCTGGCTTCACCTATCACCTGCCAGGTTGCCTCTTTACCCCTCCCCCACCTGTTTATTCTAGCATCTTTCCCTCCCTTCTCAGTCCTGGTGAAGGGTCTCGGCCCGAAACATTGACTGTTTACTCTTTTCCATAGATGCTGCCCGGCCTGCTGAGTTCCTCCAACATTTTGTGTGTGCGTGTGTTGCTTTAAATTATTTTATGTTCAGTTGATAAAAATGTGCCAATTGTTAAGTTTGGATCATTGTTTTACAAAGTGGATGAGTGATCTAGCCATAACTTGGTGCACACTGATTGGAACTACATGCTTCTGCCATGCCTTCCCTGTACAGTAAGTAGGTGGTTAATGGAATATCCACCAGTTCCAACAAATCTGTTTTGCTTTTAAACCAGTGTAACCCTTTACAGTGTCATTTGTAAGATTGGGGTTCAATTGCTGCCTCTGTCTGCAAGGAGATTCCCTGTGCTTGTGTGGGTATCCTCCAGGTGCTCTGGTTTCCTCCCACAGTCCAAAGATTTGAGTTAGGGTAGCACACACAAAATGCTGGAGGAACTCAACAGGCCACGCAGCATCTGTGGAAAAGAATAAACAGTCGACGTTTCAGGCCGAGACCCTTCCCCTCCAGTCCTGATGAACATTGACTGTTTACTCTTTTCCACAGATGCTGCTTGGTTTCTCCAGCATTTTAGAAACATAGAAAACATACAGCACAATACAGGCCCTTCGGCCCACAAAGCTGTGCTTTACCCATAGCCCTCTATTTTTCTAAGCTCCATATAGCCATCCAGGAGTCTCTTAAAAGACCCTATCGTTTCTGCCTCTACCACCGACACTGGCAGCCCATTCCACGCACTCACCACTCTCTGCGTAAAAACAACAACAACAACAACAACAACAACTTACCCCTGACATCTCCTCTGTACCTACTTCCAAGCACCTTAAAACTATGCCCTCTCATGCTAGCCATTTCAGCCCTGGGGAAAAACCTTTGACTATCCTCACGATCAATGCCTCTCATTATCTTGTACACCTCTATCAGGTCACTTCTCATCCTCCAAGGAGAAAAGGCCAAGTTCACTCAACCTATCCTCATAAGGCATGCTCCCCAATCCAGGAAACATCCTTGTAAAACGCATTTTGTGCGTGTTGCTTGGATTTTCAGCATCTGCAGATTTTCTCGTGTTTGAGTTAGGGGTGGTAGGTTGTGGGCATGTTATGTTGGCACCAGAAGTGTGGCAACAGTTGCATCTTGCCCCTAGCACATCTCCAATACAAGTGATGCATTTTAATATATATGTGACAATAAAGCTTCTTAAATAAGGTACATAACTGCATGGAAAGGATGTTACAGTTTGGTTGTGCAGGTGATTGTTAACATGTTGTTGACATCAACAGGAATGAATGACCTAATACTTTGTTTTTCCCTTGAGCTCATGAGAATTCCCCTACCTGGATGCAGTTATAAGCTAGAGCGACTCGCTCTAAATCTTTTATCAGCACCACCTTGAACTCAGCAACATCTGCTTGCAAGTGAGGGCAAGTCCTGTTGGAGTCAATTTCTTTCCCCCACCTTCCCTATTTCTGTGGATATACATGTCACCATTTACTCATCCCCTTGAAAGCCATAATTACAGGAGACGGGCAAAAGAAGCCAATTAATGGTACAGGAAGGAGACAGCAGATACTGGAAATCAGGATCAACACTATTTCCTTAACAATTTTGTTTTAACAGTTAGTGTTGCTGTCCCTGAGCTGGAGATCTGGTTGACCACTCTTTGACCTGTTTGGCATGGTGACCCTGCCAGGAACCAAAGCATAAAGCCCTGACTCCAGCCAACATAGGTCTCCAGGTCATTGAGACACGCAAGTCTCCAAACCACGTCAATTGGTTGTCCTCTTGATCCCTGAACACCACCAGAGACGAAGGACCTTCATTGCTGCCCTAAATGCCAGTAGTGTAATGGGCAGTAAGTAACAATCAACACACACAATGTGCTAGAGTGCTCCTCCGGTCAGGCAGCATCTATGGAGGAATGTTAGCCAACACACTGAATAGCTGCTATCTAGATTGTGCCTGAGGGTAATGTATGCCGATTTTAAAACATTCAAAAGCAAATCCGATGAATACTTAATGGGAAGAAAATGGGTTAGCATAATGCTTTGCAGCACTACAGATCAGTGTTCAATTCCTGCTGCCATCTGCAAGTAGTTTGGGTGTTCTCCCCATGACCATGTGAGCTTCCTCCAGCTCCTCTGATTTTGTCCCACATTCCAAAGATGTAGGGGTTAGAGTTGGTAAGTTGTGGCCATGCTATGTTGGCACTGGAAGCATGCCCTTAATTGCGGTTTGCCCCAGCATATATTTGGACTGTTTTGGTCATTCATGCAACTGATGCATTTCACTATGTTTCGATGTCGATGTGACAAAACACTAATCATAATCTTACTCTCTCTAGATGTTCTCCTTATAATGTGACTTTCTATAATGTGGAATTTATTAGGAATGTAACTCTCATGTAACTTGACGTATGCAGGATCGTCAATGCCATCATTATGTACCGTCATATGACGTAGGCAAACAGGTCTTTCCGTGACCATGATTGTTCTTGGCAAAGTTTTCTACAGAAATGGTTTGCCATTGCCTTCTTCTGGACAGTGTCTTTGCAGTACAGGTGACCTCAGCTATTATCAATTGAGAGATTGCTTGGCATCAGTGGTTGTATAACCAGGACTTGTGACATGCACTAGCTGCTCATACGACCATCCACCACCTGCTCCCATGGCTTCATGTGTCCATGATCGGGGGGCTAAGCAGGTGCTACACCTTGCCCAACGGTGACCTGCAGGCTAGTGGAGGGAAGGAGCATCTTATACCTCCTTTGGTAGAGATGTATCTCCACCCCACCACCCAAGTATCCAGGATGAAATCAATAAAACTTTTATCAGGTCTCATACTTGCTAATGCTGCTGAAAAGAGGAATTTGTAGAGAATTGAGGACTGGGTTGGATTTGGCTCTGATAATGACTTGCCCATTGGGCCAGAAGTGCTCTGTACACAGGTGGATTTCACAGCCAAAATAAAATAATCGTTCAGTTGGATTTTCCAAGCTGATGTTGGTTGGTTGGGTGATACCTAACAATTTCAGAACCTTGAAGTTTACTGTTGAAGTTTGCTTAACTTTACTATTTCTATTGACTTTAAAGTTCTGAAATTATCAGGTTTTAAATTTAATCTCTATCAGTAGTGTGTTCAGAAAAATATACACTTGGTGGCCATTTTATTAGGTACACCGGTACACCAGCTTGTTAATGCCTAATTAGCCAATCATGTGGCAGTGACTCTGTGGATAAAAGCATGTAGACATAGTCAAGATGTTCATTTGTTGTTCAGACCAAACATCAGAATGGGGAAGAAATGTGATCCAAGTGACTTTGACCATGGAATGATCGTTGGTGCTAGACGGAGTGGTTAGAGTATCTCCTGGGATTTTCACGCAGGACAGTCTCTAGAGTTTGCAGAGAATGGTGCGAAAAAAAACATCCTATGGGTGAAAACAGGTCAGAGAAGAATGGCCAGGCTGGTTCAAACTGACAGGAAGGTGACCGTGACTCAAATAAAGGCTGACTTATACTTGTGCGTAGGCTCTATGCTGTAGCCTACACAAGTGGCCTACGCCATCGTGAGCATTTATAATTGTGCGTTAGTGTATCTGCGTTGCTCTGCAATTCACCGCCAAAACGCTAGTTGGCGGTGGGGTTTCTATGCCACTGTGTTGAGTTTCTTTGTGTACTTCAAACAATAGTGACTGAAACTGAGTGCATCATGTTGGAGTTGGAGCTAATAAGTGTTGAGCAAGAGTTACTTTTATTGAAATTACTGCAAGGCAGAAAAGGGAGAAGACGTTGGAGGAGATGGTGTGTACGTCCATTGAACGGTTTGAGGCAGAAGGAGGGTGAATTTTCTGTGTTTGTCCGGCCACTGAGAGACATGGACAAGGAAATGCATTTCAAATATTTTCGGATGTCGGCAGGTAGACTTGACGATTTGGTTCATCGTCTCCAAGCGGACCAATCACAGTTGTTGTGGTCTGCGTCACCGCAACGCGTAGTTACATTTTTGGGGAGGTGCCTACGACGTAGAATTGACACAGAAGTATAAATTGGCCTTAACAGTGGCGTAAGGAAGAGTGTCTCTAAATGCATAACATGTTGAAACTTGACGTGGATGGGCTACAGCAGCAGAGGACCACGAATGTACACTCAGTAGGCACTTTTTTAGGTACAAAAGCTACCTAATAAAGTGGCCATTGAGTGCATTCAGTTATTCTAATGACAATATTGAGATGTTAGAGTAAATTTAGAATATCATTTTATATCCTCTCTTATCAGATCATTAAGCTTCTGAAGCCGAGCAAAGCGTTTCTAGGCAAACTGATACTGTCTAATGTTTGCTGATTTATTTTCAAACAACAAGATTTAAATTAGAAACACAAGCAATTCTGCAGATGCTGGAAATCCAGAAACACAAAAGTGCTGGAGGAACTCAGCAGGTCAGTATGCATCTATGGAGAGGAATAAACAGTCGGTGTTTCAGACTGAGACTCCATCAGAGCTGGCTGATTTAAATTGGAGCAGCTGAACTGGTGCTTGATGTCTGCAGATTGACTGCTCGCTTGAGGTCCATCACTTGTAGCCCATTCAGCTCAGCAAAAGTAGCACATACCATGTGCTCTGCAGGGTTGCATGAAATAACGTGCTATGTTATCCCAGCCTCGTTCCCAGAACTTGTAAATTAATGCACTGTGTGCAGATTCAGAGAGCAAACTGTGAATAACACGAGGGATCAGCAAGGCTATTTTTTTTGTTTACAGCAGCTTCTGCAGCACGCAAGGGAGTCCAATTTGACTGCTTCTGGCGCTGACCAGTGGAGTTGATCCTTGTTTATGGGCAGCCTAATTCTGCTTTTATGCAGCCAATCCCCTTTAGGACATATCAAAATATATGGGTTAGGAGCAGCAGTAAGTAACTTGGCCTCTTGAAACTGAGAAACAATTTGCCACGTCAGTAATAATGTAATCCACTGTTGTCCCCATTGGTTTCTTAAGAATCTACTTAAACTTAATATTGTTCTCTCAGGAGGAGCATTCTTCAGTGCACTATTGAAAACTTTTAACACATTAAGTTTGGATGCAACTAGCAATTCTCAATCCTTGAGTTCTTGGCTGCATCGTGGATCCTCTTGCCAGTGAGTGTGACTTGTGATGCCTTTGAAGTGTTGACTTGGCTTAATGGTGGCACTCTGTTCTTTGGTTACTTTTTTGCCAATTTCACATGGTGACATTTTGTAGTCGGTGAAGAAGGAACCTCTGTAACACCAATGCACTTCACAGGAGCTAAATTTATTTTGGGCGAAAGTAACTTTATTTATTTCCTTTAGTCTGAGCAACCTGTTTTAGTGAATCTGTTGGATTTATTGCCACAGATGGCTGTAGAGGCCAAGCCATTAGGTGTATTTAAAGCAGAGATTGATAGGTACTTAATTCGTAAAGGCATCAAATGAGGAGAAGGCAAGAGAATGGGGTTGAAAGGGATAATTAATCAGCCATGATGGAATAGCAGAGCACGTTTGATGGTCTGAATGGCCAAATTCTGCTCCTGAATGATCATTCAATCAGCTTATGAAATAGATTTTAAAATGTAGCTATTTTAAAAGGAAGCCAAATTTAAATTGGAAGGAGTTCAGCCTTTGATATCACAGCCTCTTGTGCTTCCTGGGAACTTGTTACCTATCACCTTCCAGTTTGTGCTTCTTTCCCCCTTCCTTTTCAGACCTGATGAAGGGTGTCGGCGCAAAACATCGACTGTTTATTCCCCTCCATAGATGCTGCTTGACCAGCTGAGTTCCTCCATCATTTTGTGTGTGTGTGTGTGTATGTTACATGTCAAAAAGTTTGCAATTGCTTGAGTTATTCCCAGATAGTTCCAGGTTGTGACTTTAAATGAGTGTCTCATTTTTTTTAAACCAGACGGGCCCATCTGCGACTTTGCTTGGAACGCTTGAAAGAATTGGTACCAGTGGGAGCAGAGAATACAAGACATACCACACTAAGTTTACTTATGAAAGCCAAATTACACATCAAGGTAAGCTGTGGGGAGAAATTCTGTAACCTTGTTACTTCTGCAGAAAACTTCCATCTCAGCATCAGAACTGCTGGCCATTAGATGTTATCGAATGTAACGACTTCATGGCAATCAGATATGTTTTCCTAGTAACTGAACTGTGTGGTTCATGTTTTCTAGACATTGTTTACACTTTTGACAGCAGACAAAAGTATTTCTAATGGCATGGCCTGCATAACTACATAGTCTATTTTCTTCAGCTGTTATTGGATGCTACTCTTTCATTGTTACAGAGTCCCGATGAAAGGTCTCCACCCAAAACATCGACTCTTTATTCCTTTCTACAGATGCTACCTGATGTGCTGATTTCCTTGAGCATTTTGTGTGTGTTCTCTGAATTTCCAGCATCTGCATATCTCTTGTGTTTATTCTTTGTGTTGCTCCTATAAGTGTTTTGTGGTTATCGTTGATGACTGATACCTCAAAGCCCATGCTTTGCACTGTCATTTAAATTTAGATCTGTGAAAGTCCTTAGAGATGAAGTGGAAGGGAGATATTGCCTCACCAATAATATTACGAGAATTGGTTTGTTAATGTGACATTTACCGTGATACAGAGAAAAGCTTGCCTTGCATACTGTTCGTACAGATCAGATCATTACTCAGTGCATTGAGACAGAACAAGGTGACAATGTAGAATAAAGTGGAACAACTACAGAAAAAGTTCAGTGCAGGTAAATAATAAGATACAAGATCATATCAAGGTAGAGTGTAAGGGCAAGAGTCCATTTTATTATACTAGGGAACTATTCGATAGTCTTATAACAACAGGGTAAAAGATGTTCTTGAGCCTTGTTGTAAGTGCTTTCAGACATTTTTTATCTTCTGCCCAATGGAAGAGGGGAGAAGAGAGAATGTCCAGGATGTGTGGGGTCTTTGATTATGCTGGCTGTTTTACTGCTGGCAGTGAGAAGTATAGACAGAGTCTACGGAGGGGAAGCTGCTTTCCATGAAGTGCTGAGCTGTGTCCAAAAGTCTCTGCAGTTTCTTGCAGTCTCAGCTGGAGCATTTGCCATACCAAGCCATTATGACTCAGTAATTCTATGGTGCATTGATTAAAAATCAGTGAGGATCAACCGGGACTTGCCAAATTCCTATTGACTCCTGAGAAAGTAGATATGTTGGTGAGCATTCATGGCTGTGTGGTATTCGTGGTTGAACTGAGACAGGCTATTGGTAATGTTCACTCCTAGGAACTTGAAGCCCTTAACACTCAGGTAGATCAGTATATCCAGTTGACAAAAGCTTATCCTTGGAATATTGAGCATGTTTTACTTTCATATTTATACAGACCCCTGATCTACTGGTCAGTGTGAACAAAACAATTTTTAAAAAATTTCCAAATGTCCGTTACCAAGCCCTCACCACGCTCCCTCAGAAGGCAATGTTCATCTCTACATTGTTCATTCGTTTGCTCTAAGTCTCCACCTTGTAACAACCTTCCTTCCACCTCTGATTCCAATTTAAATATGTTCAGTTTCTAACTTTGCCTTGTTCAAATGGGGCATATGGTGACGTAACAGTGTAACGTTATTACAATGCCAGCGATCCAGTTTAATTCAGCTGCTGTCTGTACGTTTTCCCTGTGTCCACGTGGATTTCCTCTGGGTGCTCTGGCTTCCCCCAAGCATTCATAAGACTAATTGGTTAATAGGTCATGTAGGTGTAATTGGACAGCACTGGCCTATTGGGCCACAAGGGCCTGTTAACATGCTGTTTCTCAAAATAAATAATCAGGTTTTTTCAGGATTCCCAGGATGTGCAGGTTTTTCCTCTTTAAAGTAATTGTCTTTCCTTCTAGACACTTGAAGAAGGTGACAGAAGGGCTCTGCACCAGATTGACCAGCTACAACGGGAGCAGCGTCATTTGAAGCGGCAGCTGGAATTGCTTAACATAGAGAGGACGCGAATGGATAGCATAGGATCAACTGTTTCTTCAGAGAGATCAGACTCTGATCAAGGTAATATTTTATAGAGAGCTTCCATTTAGTACAAAATGATTGGTTAATCTATAACCAATCACAAACTTCTCGCACTGGTATCGCAATCAAAATTCTTCTTAACTCTCACATAGTTGCAAAATTGTTTCAGAGATACAGTACTGTGCAAAAGTCTTAGGCATGAAGCTTCTGGAATACCAGTTGGACCACAATTATAGCAGCAGGAGTAGGCTTGTTGACCCCCCTCAAATCTGTCCTGCCATTTTAATTTTAGCAGATTTGTTCCAGAAAGTAATCTATATCAACTCTTAGGCTGCGGAAATCATAAGACGATAAGATGTAGGAGCAGAATTAAGCCATTTTGCCCTTTAAGCCTGCTCCTCATTCCATTATATCTGACTTTTTTCCTCAATGTACCTCTCCCACCTTCTCCTCATAATTCTTACTTCCCTTACGAATCAAGAGTCTATCAGTAACGCTAGAAAGTCTGCAGATGCTGGAAATCCAGAGCAACACGCGCACAAAATGCCTCCTCTTCAGTCCTGAAAAAGGGTCTCTTCCCGAAACATTGACTATCTATTCATTTCCATGCATGCTGCCTAACCTGCTGAATTCCTCCAACATTTTGTGTCTGTTGCTCAAGAGCCTATTGGTCTTTACTTTAAACACACTCAAAATCTTGGCCTCCACAGCTCTCTGTGGTAATGACTTCTACAGATTAACCCTCTCTACTGGAAGAAATTCTTCTTCTTCTCGGCTCTAAAGGGATGCTCTTTGAAACTGTGCCAAATATGTAATTTCTGAGTTTGTTGATGATTCAAGACTAAGTGGGAATGTAAGTAGTGATGAGAACGATAGGAGATAGCGACAAGCTCAGTGATTAGACAAAAAACACGAGATGGGGGCAAAATAAGGTTACTCAGTTCAATAGAAAAACAAATATTGAGTGCTTCTTGAGATGGTGAAAGATTGAGAATTGTTTCAAAGGACTTTGAAAACAAGCCACTAAATGCTAATGTTTTGCAACAATTTTAAAAAGCAATTAGGAAGAAAAATGGTATGTTGCCCTTTATGTTTAAAGGAATTGCATAGAGGGATAAAAGATGTGTTAGTCTAGTTTGCAGGGTCTCGGTGAACATATTTAGAGCATTGCGTACATTTTTCTGCATAAGCTGAGAGTTTAAAAAATATATATCCTTGCTATACAGGGAATGTGATGAAGGTTTACCAGATATGCTTCTGAAATGGTGGACTGTCATTTGAAGAAGATTTGAGTGAGCGAGGCCACTGTGCTCTAGTTTTAGGAGGGATGACTTCGAAAACATACAAAATTCTGAGAGAGTAGATACCAGGGAAGGTATTTGCTTTGGCCAAAATGTTATTGCTACAGTCTCAAATTAATGGCAAGGCTGTTCAGGACCGTTGTGAGGATATATTTTTAGGAAGTCTTTACCATAGAAGATTATAGATGCTCAGTATTGATTACTTTCAAAGTGAAGATCAATTGAATTTTGGAATTGAAAGAATAAAGGGGTAAGGTGGGAAAAATATCACATAGAAGATCACATAAAATATCACATAGAAGATCAGCCATTTCAAGCTGAATGATTAAATTGGACTGAAGGCCCTACTCCATTACTATTTCTCGTATTCTAATCATTGACTTGATTTGTTCTTATGTTCTTCTTCGTGAAGACGGAGCCAAATTCAGCTAATTGTTCTCCCCATAAATGCTGCTTGACCCACTGAATTATAGAGCAATACAGCATGATGCAGTTCATCGGGCCCAACCCAGTCCATGCCAACTATGGACCCAACAAGCTAGTCCCAATTTCCTGTGTTCGGCCCATATCCCTCAATGTCCTGCTCCTCCTTGTAACTACCTAAGTGCTTCTTAAATAATATTATTGTACCTACTTCAACCACATCTTTGACTATCTCCTGCATTCCATTCATATCACATGGTTCAAATCAGTTGAGCGAGAATTGGCCACTTGTCCCTGCGACCTTGTTCTGCAGTTCAATAGATAAACACTGATTTAATTGTTATCTCCATCTCAGTATTCCTGCCAATATTGGGTAGACTTTCATTACTTTAGTTATCCTGTATCTATCCATCTGTCCTCCCTCCCTCCCTCCCTCCCAATGAGTCTGCGCCACCCAATTTCAGCCACGTGACCATTAACCTACTAACCCAGGGACAGGGTTACCCTTGTCCTTACCTACCACCCAACCAGCCTCCGGATCCAGCACATTATCCTCCACAGCTTCCGCCATCTTCAACAGGACCCCACCACTAAGCACATCTTTCCCTCTCCACCCCTCTCCGCTTTCAGCAGGGATCGGTCCCTCCGCGACTCCCTTATCCACACGTCCCTCCCCAAGGATCTCCCACCCGGCACTTATCCCTGTAAGCGTAAGTGCTACACCTGTCCCTACACCTCATCTCTTACAACCATTCACGGCCCCAAGCAGACCTTCCAGGTGAGAGAACACTTCACTTGTGAGTCTGTTGGGGTCATCTATTGCATCCAGTGCTCCCGGTGCGGCCTCCTCTACATCGGTGAAACCCGACGCAGATTGGGGGACCGCTTCGTTGAGCACCTCCACTCCGTCCGCCACAACACAGAATCTCACGGTAGCCATCCGCTTCAATTCTGCTTCCCATTCCCATTCAGATATGTCCATACATGGCCTCCTCTACTGCCATGATGAAGCTAAACTCAGGTTGGAGGAGCAACACTTCATATACCGTCTAGGTAGTCTCCAGGCCCTTGGTATGAACATAGAATTCTCCAACTTCTGGTAATTCCCTCCCCCTCCCTTCCTCTATCCCTATGTCACTCTACCCCCTCCCCCAGCTCCCTCATGGTTCCGCCTCCTTCTTCTACTATCCATTGTTTTCAGGGCTGTGACGTCAATGCTTCCCCTCCCCCACCCCTTTGTCTTTCAAATTACTGATCTTTCAACTGAAGCTACAAGCATTCTTCAAATCCTTCCCAATCTTTCATTCTTCAGTCCTGACAAAGGGTTCCGGCCTGAAACATCAACTCATCGTTTCTAACTGATGCTGCCGGACCTGCTGAGTTCATCCAGCGTACTGAAAGTGTTGCTTTGATCACAGCATCTGCAGATTATTTTGTGTTAACCTACTAACCCATACATCTTTGGAGTGTGGGAGGACCGGAACACCTGGAGGAAGCCCATGCAGTCACAGAACAAATGTACTTGCATACAGCGATGGAAATTGAACCCAGGTCACTGATGCTATAATAGCGCTACTCCAACTGCTATGCTACAGTGCCAACCCAATATCTAACCGGTGTTTAAATATTTTGTCTTTCACTGCCTTTAATTCAGTGTTCCAAAAAGTCCCAGCACTCTGAGAAAGGAACTTTCTCTCATTCATCTTAAATGGTTGACCTCTTCGTTTTTAAACAGTCACATCTAATTCTAGATTCTCTGACAAAATCACTTTCTCTCCACATTCATCATGTCTGTAAGGGGTTTGTATGTTCTTCCCGTGACTGCGCGAGTTTCCTACAGATGCTCATGTTTCCTCCCACATTCCAAAGGCGTGCAGTTGTTTGTTAGTTGCTTGCATGCTGCGTTGGTGCTGAAAGCATGTTGACAGTCGCGGGCTGTCCCCAGCACATCTTGGGGACTGATGCAAGTGGCACATTTCGCTGTGACAAATAAAGCTGATCTTTCATCTTTGTCAAGCTCCCATTCACTCTTCTGAATTCTAGTGGATGCGAACGTTCCTCATGAAATGGCTTGCTCATTCCAGATAGCAGTCAAGTAAAACTTCTCTGAATTACTTCCAAAGCATCTGCATCCATCCATAAACAAGGAGACTAGTAACAGCAGAGTGTGCTCCAGATTTGGTCTCACCAATGTCCTATATAAACTATAGCATAACCTCCCACATTTGTATTCAGTCCCCCAGGCTATATTAATATCTGCATTCTAGCCTCTTGTGAACCATAATCTGGGACGTCATGGCTATTTAGATTCATTTAACTTTCCTTTTCCAAGCTGAACCCTGTTACATTATTATGATTTGTCAGGTCTTTGCCGCCTTGCATTTTCTTCACAACTTATTTTCCTACCTACCCTTGTGTTACTAGTAACTGTAGTAACAATCTATTGAATCTCTTTATCCAAATCATTTGTCTAAATTGTAGAAGCATAATACCAAGGCATTGACTAACTAATTACATTTTGCCAACCAGAAAAATAACCCATTAATACCCGCTTTAGTTTATTTTCGGTCACCAGTCTTGACACAAGCTCGTACAGCATGGAAACGGGTCCATAACTTCACTGAGTCCTCATAATCCATCTTATTACCCATGCCATTACGTCACATCCTACACTATCGTCATCATCTTCATGTGCCGTAGACAATCATGGTGTTCTGACCATGATTGTTCTTGGCAGTTTTTCTACTCAAGTAGTTTGCAATTGCCTTGTTGACAGTGTCTTCACAAGACTGGTGACCGCAGCCATTATTAATACTCTTCAGAGATTGTCTGCCTGGCATCAGTGGTCACATAACCAGGACTTGTAATATGTACCTGCTGCTTGTACGACCACCCACCACCTGCTCCCATGGCTTCACATGACACTGATCAAGGGAGCAAGTAGGTGCTACATCTCGTTCAAGGGTGACCTGCAGGCTAGTGGAGGGAAGGAGTGCCTTACACGTCTTTTGGTGGAGACATGTCTCTACTCTGACACACCACAAACTTTTATAGTTTGCAATAATGTTTGCATTTGGGAAGTATTATACATCCCTTTATCCACAATATGTGTTACTTAAAAGAACATTGGTCTAACACGGGTTCCCAACTTTTTTTTTTGCCATGGACCTTTGCCATTAACTGAGGAGTCTGTGGACCCAGGTTGGGAGGCGATGGTCCAACGTGATTAGCCTTTCACAAAGTAATGATAGCCCTAATTACCATGTTATTTCAATATTGCTGGCTGTAATATTTTAATAACTTTTGTATGATAGATAGAAGTTGACTATGATCAATTGAGAAACATTACTTGAAGCTTCACAATGGAACAACAATTGACCACTTTTGTCTAGTAGAAAAAAATACTGGAAGAATGCTTCGAAGATAAACTGAAAGTTGTATTAGATCCGAGCAGAAGAAATATAAAATGGCCAGAAAAAGCAGCAAAACTGTGGATTGGGATCAATTGAAAAGTCAGCGAAAGGGATTATGTAAAAAGAGATTAGAGATAGCTTGCAGAAGACAAAAGCTGACTCAAGATGTGTGAGCAGATCAGTGAAGATAAAATTTGATTCCCATATTCAGAAGTAGGGAAATTTATAATGAGGAACAAAGGTGGCAGACCAACTAAACATGTGCTTTGGCTCTGTTTTCCCAAAGAAAAACACAAATAAAAACTCCCTGATGTGTTTGGAAGCAATAGGGTTTGTGATAGAGATTGAATGAAATGGTGTTGGGAAATTGATGGGGTTGAAGGTTGATATTATCCAGAAATTCTGGAGGAGTGCAGCAGGTCCCTCTTCCCTTATCTATTCCCCTAACTTCTTACCTCTTCTCACCAGTCCATCACCCCCCCCTGGGTCCCCTCCTCTCTCCTATGGTCCACTCTCCTCTCTCATCAGATTCTTTCTTCTCCAGCCCTTGACCTTTCCCACCCACCTGGCTTCATCTATCACCTTGTAGCTATCCTATACGACCATAAGATATAGGAGCAGAATTAGGGAATTTGGCCCATCAAGTCTGCTCCACCGTTTCATCATGGCTGATCCCACTTTCCTCTCAGCTCCAATCTCCTGCATTCTCGCTGTATCCCTTCATGCCCTGAGCAATCAAGAATCAATCAACCTCTGCCTTAAATATTCATAAAGACTTGGCCTCCACAGCTGCCTGTGGCAAAGAGTTCCACAGGTTCACCACTCTCTGGCTAAAGAAATTCCTCCTCATCTCCATTCTAAAAGGACGCCCCTTTATTCTGAGGCTGTGTCCTCTGGTCTTAGACTCTCCCAGCATAGGAAACTTCCTCTCTACATCCACTCTATCAAGGCTTTTCACCATTTGATAGGTTTTAATGAGAGTTCTCCCCCCACCATTCTTCTGAATTCAAGTGAATACCGGCCCAGAACCATCAGACACTCTTCATATGACAAGCCATTCAATTCACCTTCCCTCCCCCCAACCCTTTCTATTCCTGCATTTTACCCCTTTCCAGTCCCGAATAAGGGTTTCAGCCTAAAACATTTTTTTTCATTTCCACAGACGCTGTCTGACCTGCTGAGTTCCTCCAGCATTTTGCATGTGTTGTTTGGTTTTCCAGCATCTGCAGACTTCCTCATATTATGGAGCTATAAAACAAAAAAAATAAGATGTATTCCTAGTGAATTTCACAAGTCCTTTGGACTCTGGAAGATTTCTAATGAATTGAAGGGGAGCTAGAAAAAGTAAAAGTAAACTGGTTAATCTGACATTGTTAGTGTGTAAAATGTCTGTCACCGAAAGATGGAATAATGGAAGGCTGACAGAATCAGACAATGTTAAACTGGATATACCTAAAGGAATGCTTGAGGAATCATTTGGGACATTATTTTTGGATGATGTAACTGGAATGGATGAGGACTACCCATGAATGTGATATTATTTGGATGTTAAGAAGACTTGAGTAAGGATGCAGAATCGAAACGTGGGTTTAGGTGTAAGGTACTGAAAGGGGTGTCATGGTATCAATAAATAGTGTTTTTCTGATGAGCGGGCAGTGGCTAGCGGCTGCTGTAGGAGTTAGCACTTGATTCCTAGCTATTGATTATTTATTAATAATTTAAAAGTGGGAACTTAATGTAGTAGGTCTAGATTTGCAGACCATCCTGAGCTGAGTGGAAATGTGAGGATGTGAGCTTTGAGAAGGATGCAGAGAAATCCTGAAAGGACTTGGACAAGTTGAGAGAGTGGTCAAGTGCAGTATAATATGGATAAATGTTAGATATTACATTTTGGTGATTAAAATCAAGAAAGAATGATTTCTGTAGTGACTGATTAGGAAAGGGGATATATAATGAGATATGGATGACTCGGCATAATGATATCTGCCTGTCCTTGAGCATCTTGGAAAGTTATATAGATAGGGAAGCTGTATAGGCATATGGGAAGATATATAGATAGGGAAGCTGTATAGGCATATGGGAAGATATATAGATAGTGAAGCTGTATAGGCATATGGGCCAAGGACTTGCAAATTGGACTAGCTTAAGTGGGCATCTTGTTTGATGTGGGTAAGTTGGGCTAAATTACCTGGTTCCATGCTGTAGTAGGTCTCCGTAGCTCAGGGTCAACCATGAATGTTGCGTCCTAGCTGTCTAGGTATGCAAGCCAGGGCAGCACGAAGTGAAGAGCAAGCTGGTGCCCAACCCAAAGGAGTGGCAGAGACTAATACAATTTGGTACCAGCAGCATCGCAGGAGTTGCCAGCCAGCATTGAACTCAGTGTAGAACTGCCTTCGAGACTCAATCTGTGGATTTTTCCCTTGGGGTTTACTCCCAAAGCCTTCCCCAGAGGTTTGAGATCAGAGTTTTCCTTGTCCTAGATTAGCTGCTAGCCACAGCTGACGAGCCCCATCTGCCTGAGGTGACTGGTTTAAGATGCCAGTAATCCGCCTTTGCCCCTTCTCCTGTCAGTAGAAACACTTCCATGGAGCTTAGTAGCAAAGCCACAGGTGAGGGCCAGGAGCTGGACTTGGCTGTCAGAGGCTTCTTGAGGTGAACGCTGCTGGGAGCATTTAATAGGTAGTGGGAGCTTTTCCCAATTGCCACCCCCAGCTATAGCAACCTTAACAAACCTTCCACGCTGTATTACTCTTAAGACTATGACCAGTTGCTGAAAGTAAGCATGAAGGCACAGCAGCCAATTAAAAAGGCAAAATGCTCTGCTGGGCTTTCACATTGGAAAGATTCAAGTGCAGGAGCAATGTACAGTCTTGGCAGGACCGGACTTTAATGACTTGTGCAATTTTGGTCTCCTTTTGAAGGATGTTCTTGCTAAGGAAGGGGAGTGGTGACGATCACAAGACATTCCAGGGTTGGCCAGAATGATATACGAAGAGAGATTTTGTGTTTGTGTGTTCTTTTTATTATCACAAACACAAGAAAGTTTGTGGATGCTCGAAATCCAAAACTCAGCAGCTCAGGCAGCACTTATGGAAAAGAGTAAACAGTCAACATTTTGGGCTGAGACCCTTCATCGGGACTGAGAAGGAAAGGAGAAGATGTCAGAATAAAAAGGTTGGGGGAGAGGGGAAAGACACTGGCTGAAGTTGATAGGTTGAAGCCAGGTGGGTGGGAAAAGCTCGAGGGCTGGATAGGAAAGACTCTGATAAGAGAGGGGAGTGGACAATAGAAGAAAGGGAAGGAAGAGGGGGACCCTGGGGAGGGTGGGGAGGGGGGGAAAGTAATAGGCAGGTGAGAAGAAGTGAAAGGTCAGAGTGGGGAATAGAGGAAGGGTGGGGGGGAGTGGAATTTGCCCACTGGAAGGGAAAATCAATAGTCATTTCATCAGGTCTGAGGCTTCCCAGACGGAATATAAGGTTTTGCTTCTCCAGCCTGAAGGTGGCCTCATCTTGGCACACATCGGAACGGGAATGAAAAACAGAATTAAAATGTTTGGCCAACGAGAAGTCACGCTTGTGGCGTATGGTGCAGAGATGCTCAATGAAGCAGTCCCCCAATTTACGGCAGGTCTCACCAGTGTAAGGGAGGCCTTTTATAATAGTGTTCTATAAAATACAAAATAAAGGTTTTATTGTTACAATTTTTCAAATAGGAGACGGCGAGTAATTAAGGTGAGAATGGGAAAAGTTCAAGGGAGATGCACATGGGAATTTTTTTTGATACAGAGATGAGTGCCTGGAACGAGATGCTTCCATCTTTGTCTCTGGCAGCTCATTTCAGGCACTCACCTCTGTACAAAAAAAAAATACTTGCTCTGCGCATCTCCTTTAAACTTTCATAGAACACTAATTAAAACGTACATTGCTTACACATCACCCGTGTGAAACTTAAGAGGCTTTTAGATAGACATGAAAATGCAGGGAATGGAGAGATATGGATGATGCGCAGGCAGATGAGATTTGATTTAATTTGACCTCATGTTCAGCAAAGACACTGGGTGCCAAAGAGTCTGTTCCTGTACTGTACTGTGTTCTAATTTGAGCATGCGATTTATAAAGCAGGAAGGAAATCTAAAATGATTGCATGCACGAAACAAAAGGCAAAACCTCTCACTGTGCGTGATTTTTTTTTAAACCTGCAGAAGAAATCGATGTGGACGTGGAAAGCACTGAATACATATCAAGAGACCTGGATTGGAGCAATAGCAGTGTGAGTGACTCTGATGAGCAGATCAGTGTGAAGAGCAGCGGCAGTGATGAGGGGTACTTCAGTACAGGCATCAAGAGAATGAAACTGCTCCCAGCTCCTCATAAAACTCTTGCCAGCCTATAAGGAAAACCAGTCCAGTCGGATAACTACTTTCATATGATGAGTTACTGCTCCATGGTTGGACTTAGTGTTCTGTAGCACAACATGTCTTTTTCTCTCCTATTCATCATGCTTATTGTCTCCTGGTGCTTCAGATTTTCCCTTTAGAACCTACAGATTACTTTAAGAAAGTACGGAAGGTTTAGAGAGGGAAAGGACTGAAGGCACATTTCATATATTTGTTGGTCTAGCTCTTCTATATCATACTTACTCTTGCACAACCATTTTCACCTCGTAAGTTGTCCCTTTTCCTCTCTCCACCCCTCCACTGTATTTTGAAGCACTCGGATGATGCTTGCATCCTTGGACTGGAAAGAGAGCTATTAAATAGCTACATGTGTGCCACACAGGCAGATGCATCACACTGCATGTTAGCCTGCAAAGAAACTTAGCCTAAGGGTGCTGAGTAATGCTTGTTACATAGAATGGGATTTTCAAGTTTGTGATATGAGAATTTCTCTCGTGTTTTCAACAAATTGGACATGTTAGAGCAAATGTGCATCTGCTTTCATGTCTTAATATGTTACCTAATATAGAATCAGGAATAGGTGAATTTCAGTTTGATTAGATATCCCACCTTTCTGATACCATATTCCCCAATCATTTTGATACTTTGTGCACTCCATGTGATCAATCTTGCTTGAGACACTCCACAAGATTGCTCTAAAAAATACTGGAAGAGAAGTGAAAATTCTACCTGATGATTTTTTAAAAAATATGTAACCATTAGATTTGAATACCTTTGTTTTCAGGTGGCTTGTTGAATTCACTGAGGGTTCTCATGCAAAAGCAAAATACTGTGCATGCTGGAAATTCACAGCAAATCCAATGCAGTCTTCAGAAGGAAAGAAATGCTCAGAATAATTAACACCTTGCTTCTCCACTCTGATTCTGCCATAAATCGTGAATATTCCTAGCATGTGCAGTATTTTCCATGAGAAAACACTCGTATTCTAAGATTGCAAGAGATTTTGAGAATAATGCTACAGTTAGATTCTATGGTCACTATAAATCCTAAACTTTTTAACATCCCGGACATTAGGAATTCATATTATCAGTGAGGAATTCATGTTTTGTGCTTTCTGGAGTCTGTAACCATTTACGATCTGTTTTGTTCCTCTCCCATATTGTTTTGAGAAGCCATTATCTGAGTAGCTCATTGAATTTCTCTGTGAAATTTGACTGGAAACTCTTGTTTTTCCACGTGGTAGTATAGTCCAAGGATGTGGAGGATAAGCACACTAGATAGTTATAATTAAAACCTATTTGCATGGGCTACAGTCCAAATTCATTGGCATGTTATATGTGCCTCCTTAAACATTGACATGGAAAACCCCAGAGTCCCCGCCTGCTGATGAGCATACTTGAATCATGAGCTTTGAGCTAACATCTCTCTCAAATCCTCGCAGACTTGACCCATTTCCAACCCCGTACCATGCTGGGAAAGTAACAGCAGCTTGTTGGAAGCACAAACAACTCATATTAAATGGCAGTGCTCAAGCAGTATATCTGGTGCTCCGATTCTTTGAGTTGGAAGTTGAAGTTAATGCCGTCCATAGTGATATGACGTTCTTGAGGACGTTGGCAGATGCACTCGATGCTAGCCAGAGATTTCAGTGAGTTGACTGTTTACTCTGATAATGTGCAGACCAAGCATTTCCATTTTGTCTTAGGAAGTTGAAGCATCTTTGATATTTACTTTTCATTGCTTATTTTAATCTACTTTTATTTGTTGTTGTTTTGTTTGGATTATGTTCTAGCCCAATCCACATGTACTACGGAAAGCTTGCTTGATCCTTTTATTGTTCAAAAATAATACTTGTATTCTAGATGTTCCATTTCACAGACATTCATGCAAGTACTTGCAATATGAAACCTAATCCTTTGCTCACTATTCAGTGAGAAAGTTGAAAGGCTTGTTAAAGCATTAATTAAATTGTATGTTTTATCTTTGCACTCCTTAAATGATAATCTAAACTTAAAAGATCTGTCCATAGCAGCTCTAGTGCAGTTTCTAGCAATTTATCATAACCGTAAGGCAAAATAAGCTCTAAGTTTAAGAAATATTGGTACAAAGGTCTGGTGCAGTTTTACAGAAACTTTGCCCTTTCTCACACCTAAGACAGGGGCATTAACTTTTCTTAGTGGCAGGCCACTTTTACCCATGCGTTGCTTATGGCAACAGATCAATTATTAACACTTTGTGACAGTTGCACAAAAATACAAATGGGGTGTCTTGGAGACCACCTGCTTAAAGCAACCAGCAAACATCTGTTACAACAATGAATTAATGATTCTCTTCAACCTGTATCAGGAAATTACTTTTCTGGACAACTGAAGTCAGTCCAGGAAGGCAGCTGAATGAAGTGTCTTGACAGCAACTCTGTAACTTTAGCCGGATCTTCATAGGATTGGCATCAGGGTTAAGTTCAAACCTTTGTGATTTTGACTTGTGTCTGGTGCCGGATGTGAGATTTCCCCTGTACCAATCTTGAAGGTTAAGGATGATGTTGCATGTACTAGGCCAAACTCACTGGGTGGAAAGCCACCTCCAGGAGGTGGCCATAGATCTATTTTAGAGTTTTGGCTACAGTAAAACTGTAGCCCCATCAAAACCTGCCTGTTCTTTTAGTTATCTTCTCTCACTCCCTTTTTATAATGGCTCTTTGCAATTGGAAAATGCATCCACAGTTGGTTAATTACAGCTTATTTTTAGAGCTTTTTCCACTTCTCAACACCAATCGTTTCTCTCCCAATCTGCATCTTCCCCTGGATTGCCCTCCTTGTCCTTTCACTTCAATCATTACACAGGAACTAACTTTACCTGCGCTTCTACCTGAAAGTTGCCAGCACTGAACGTAAGTGTAACACTGACCCCAGTATTGCCCTGTGTTTTGGGGTGGGAAAAAAAAAGAAAAACAGCTCCATACCATCAATGTATTGCACATTTGCAGTTTTACTGCATAAATTGATAAGAGGGGCTAAATGGCAGATATGAAAACCTCAGTCCAGAGGTGTGTTTGCTGTTGGTATCAATGTGTAGACAGAAATTCGGTACTTCTCCTGCATGGTGGGTATATGATGAGTGCTGAGCATTCAATACATTGCACCAATATGTCACTCTGCCGAGCAGAGAGAACACATGAAATTGTTTTTAAAAATTCTCATTTCCAGCTGCACTTCTTGTTTGAATTTGATTCCTAATCGTGTATAGGATATGACAACCCTTCCCACATTTGCACTAATCTTTCTCACTAATGATAGGCATGCGTGGATTTTTTTTAAACTAGGAATTGCAAAATATTCCCATCTTACATTGTGAAATTTAAATTAATAATTAAAGTTTAATGTTTTAGAGTTGTTACTGTGCTTGTTAACAGCAATATGCTACAGGACAAATTCTTCCCTCGAGCACAGTGCAATTAAGCATGTAGCACTCTCCAATAACATACACCTGAAGATGTTTTCCCACCCTTAACCCTCAAAGTTTGCCCTGTTAGCCACCAGCGCATCAGAAGTTGAAACACATTTTCAAATACCAAGCAAAGTCTTTAGTTGAAGACCTGGGTGCTATGAATGCCTACAGTGGATCACACTTACCTGCCTGATGAGAACAAACTGATGTATCCACAATGATGCACTTAATTTTCAATATTTTGGCAACCACACGCAGTATAAAATAAAATTGAAAACGTTAGTGAGCCTGTTAATGGGTGAGGGGTGGAATGATGCCTGGTATGTGCAGATTGTAATTTAAAAAGTGTCATTGCAGTGTGACCTTTTCTCTCACCAAAGTCTCTCTCTCCATTTGTTGTGCAAACGAGAGAACCTCGTTATTGGGGAGGAAAAGCCTAACTGCCTTGTTTCTAAATTGAGCACTTTTTGAAAACACAGTAGAAACACCTTGGAGCATTTGATGGTGAGGAATATATTGGACACACACCGTTTCAGGATGGTGATATTGTGCCTTCTCCTCTGTTGGAATTTTAATGATTTTTGTGCACTTAGTCCGCCAGAGTCTATAGATTTAAACTGTGCGGAGATTTTGGTTTTTTTTGTTGTGAGTTTGTTCACATATCATTTTTCATACTGAACTCCCAGCTTGCACACTGACTGCACCTGATAGTAGACGTGACCTCACTTGGTTAAATTGGAATATATCTGAGTTATCACCACAGGTTTTCTTCAATGGTGGAATGGGGCCAGTGCTAGCTGAGACCAGTTTTTAAAACCATGAGACAAAGGCTAAATTGCCTAAATCTGCTCTTATCAAGTCTGCCCCACCATTCCATCATAGCTAATTTATTATCCCTCTCAACTCCATTCTCCTGCCTTCTTCCCATAACCTTTGACACCCTACTAATTAAGACTGTTTTACATGGTGCAGTTATTGTTCAGTCTGGGACTTAACCTTTCGCGATACTTGTACGTCCTTTTGTACTTCATTTCTGTGGTTCCATGTGAATGCTGTGGTCAGTCTTCCATTGTGTGCACCAAGTGAGAGGGTTGGGGAGGAAGCAGGGCACAATAAGCCCAATTGAAGTCCAACTTAGAAATAAATGACAAGTGTGTACAATTGAGTCCCTATTGACCAGACAAGTGTTGTCCGGTTAAATTTCCATGTCATATTGTGAAATAGAAACTGCCTCTGTAATTGTAACCAGTTGCCAATATTCCGTGATTCAATATTAGACAGTGTGTAGCTAAGATTTAAAAAGTGGCAAGGAGCAGTGGTTCTACACTGATTTCATAAAATATTTTTATAAAAGTTTAAGAAATTGGGCTTTGTTCCCATAACACTTAAGTGCTTATTGCAGAAAATCATAGCATTTGGAATCAGTCCTGCTTTTTTGGGTAATTTGAAGGCAAAACTTGGTTTTGGGTAGCCTTCATATAGACTGATCACCTGTTTTAGCCAAGCAGGTGCTGCATAAGGGAACGTGTGGAAAGGAATGGATTAATGGCACTGGGAATGTGTTAAGTGCTTCCAGAAACTCCCTAGCAGTATTGGCACAGGTTGCTTCTACAGATCTAGTTTTTAAGATATTTTCATATATGCCTGAGAATTTGAAAACTATGTTTGAATTATTTTGTTTTGGAGTTTCTCCAGTTCTTCAAAGTTCTAAGTACATTTATTATCGAAGTATTTATACTATATACAACCGTGCAGGCAGCCACAAAATAAAGAAACGCAATAGAGCCCATTTAAAAAAAAAACTGTCAAAAACCCAGTGTGCAAAAAAAACCACAAATCATGCAAATAACATTTCAGAACTAAAGTTCACAAAAGTGAGTTCACAGCCATAAAGCCAGTCAACACTGCAGCTGGGCCAGGAGCCCATCAGTTGCAGACCACTGCCTCAGTTCAGCACACAGATGAGCTTGTCTCTCAGAGACAAATGTGCTTAGCCTTTCAAACCCTACACATTTGAAGAATGTTCACAGTTCTGTGCAGGAGAGGTGAGAAATGTGCGCATTTGGATGAGCAAGGCAGGCTTGTAGTTTCATTTTAAAATCTGAATAGATTGACATAGAATTTTGACCAGTTTCATTACCAACAACTACATCCCACCCAGTTAGAAGAATTCCTCCATTTCCTGCAGCATTTGTGTCCAACCGAAGGACTTCATGCAGGCAAACCTAACTCGCTCACCACGGGGACATCACCTAGTCTCTGTGCTTTAGCTCAGAGAATTGTTGTTCAATGTACCTTGCACGATAGTTGCTTGGTTAGAATAAATCTCTTTTTCTTCTATTCTGGACCGAGTAGAAATGTTTATTTCTTTAGGATCTTGTTAATTTTAATCCCTAATATTTTGTTCCAATCATTTGCCTGATCTTTCCATTCTTGAGCTGGTACATAAGAAACTGAAGCACTTAGGGGAGGTGGGGAGAGATACTAAATTTTTATATGCAAGGTAAAAGATTCAGCATGACCCTGCACAAATGATTAATGGAGGGGAGGGCACAATTCTTTATTTTTCATATGCTGATTATTGTAAATACCTTTTTTATCCCTCTGTCAGGACCATACAGTGGTGCTTATTCCAGGTAGCACATGTGTCATGCTACTGTATGTGTTAGACATGTTTGTGTGTATGTATACTTAATGTATTGTTTGACTGTTGTATAAAATTAAAAAAAACAATTTATTTCATTATTATATCGTCTCTGTTGTAATGTGTTCACGGTAATCGCACTCCACACCCTCCAGCAACACAGAATTGTTCTGGACTTGAAGTGATTCAAGTACCGATATCTAACTTAAAAGTGGATTGTCGTCAAAAACAAATTAAGAACTCGAGTGCAAAGGGATTTGGGAGGCCTCGTGCAGGATTCCCTAAAGGTTAACTCGCAGGTCAAGTCAGTGGTAAGGAAGGCAAATGCAATGTAAGCATTCATTTTGAGAAGACTAGAATATAACAGCAAGGACGTAATGCTGAGGCTTTATAAGGCACTGGTCAAACTTGGAGAATTGTGAGCAGTTTTTGGCCTCTTATCTAGGAAAGAAAAGAATGTACCAGCATTGGAGAGGGTCCAGAGGAGGCTTAAGAGAATTATCCCAGGAATGAATCGGCCATAATCAAATGGTGGGAGCAGACTCGATGGGCTAAACAGCCTATTCTGGTCCTATGTCTTGTGGTCTAAAATGGTGAGGATCTCTTCCCATCTTCATTCAAAGGTATTCTTCCTGCTTTTCCAGGTCACACCTGGTCAGCAGTACAAGACGAAATTAAGGAATTAGTGAGCCTCTAAAGGAAAACAAGTGCAGTCACCCAGACATTGAACTTGCAACTTTTGGGTTGAATTTGAACCATCTATTGATCGCAGGTCAATCTCCTAGAGGTAAGATTCTATGTTACATACAGCACTGTACAAAAATCATAGGCATTTGCAGTATATAACTAGGGTGGCACAAGTGCAGAAACGCACATCCTTGAGACACCAGGCAAGGTCATTTGATTCCAAACAATTGGTTTATTGATAATTACAGAACGTCTTTCTGGTGCTTCTCACTCGCTCCCCTCTCCCTTCTTTTCTCAACCATGATACCCCTCGCCATGTCCCCTTCCCACTCTCAGTTCACAACATCAGAATCAGGTTTATTATATGGCATGAAATTGGTTGCTTTTGGGGGCAACAGTTCGGTGCAATACATAAGATCGTATTACAATTGAGGAACAATTGTTTGTAGACTGGATATTGAACTTTCTACTGTTGGACTTCGGCCACATTCCACCGAGATACAATACTGGGCAGCATGGGAGGTCGTTCCTGCCTGTGGCCATCGAACGCGCAGCTCTTCCCATGGAGAGTCAGACACCCTGAGCCAATAGACTGGTCCTGGACTTATTTTCCATCTGGCATAATTTGCATTTTGTTGTTTGATTGTTTGTGGTTTTTGTATTGCTATATTTATGCTCTGCTCTTGGTTGGTGCGGCTGTAACAAAACCCATTTTCCCTCGGGATCAGTAAAGTATATCTATCTATTTCTCGATCACTACAGTACTGCAGAAGTCTTCAGCACCCTTGCTATAGTGTATGTATGTGTGTATGTATATATATATATATATATATATATATATATATATATATAATATATACACACACACACACACACACACACACACACACACACACACACACACCAAAGACTTGCACAGTACTGTATGCTTTGGTAAAATTTACAGGCAGGAAATAGCTACTTGGTATATGCATGTTGGTCTGGATAAGGAGGTTCATGAGAATGATCCCAGGAATAAAAGGGTTAATGTATGAGTGGTGTTTGATTGCTCTGAGCCTGTACTCACTGGAGTTTAGAAAAATGGTGGTGGAAGGGGAGGGTCTCATTGAAATCTATTAAATATTGAAAGGCCTAGATAGAGTGGAGGGGATGTTTCCTGCAGTTGGGGGGGGGGAGGTGGGTGGTGCAGGGAGGGTCTATGAATCAGAAAACACAGGCTCCGAATACAAGGATGACCCTTTCAAACAGAAATGAGGAATTCCTTTAGACAAATGATGGTGAATCTGTGGATTGTGATACCACAAATGGCTGTGGAGCCCAAGTCATCCAGTATATTTAAAGCAGAGGTTGAGAGGTTCTTGATTAGTAAGGGTGTTAAGGGATACAGGGAGAAGGCATGAGGGCGGGGTTGAGAGGGAAAATAAATCAACCATGATGGAATGGCTCAATTCTGCTCCCATGTCGCATGGTCTTATACTGAGGGACAAATCTCCCATAATTAATATTAGCATTTCCTGGTTCTGCAAGCCAGAAGCTTTAATGGGTGTAAATCTGAAGGGCAAAACTGTTGAAATGGCCAGGACTATTGCTGAGTATTTTCACCAGGCCAAGTGCTTGAATTAAAATCTGATTAAAGGCCTTCGGCCCATCTAGCCCATGCCAAACTATTACTCTGGTCCCATCAACATTCACCCCAGACAATAGCCCCCCATACCTCTCTCATACATGTACTAATCCAAATTTCTCGTAAATGTTAAAATCGAACTCCAACCAAAATGGGTTCTTCGCATTTTCCTACCTCTTACTCCACCTGATGATCTCTTACCCACTCGTTTAATCCATTTATATCTATTTTAAGAGCTGTTTCAATGATGTCCTCCTTCACACTACTGGCCCAGTCTGCTTTATCGTTTTTCACTGAGATACAGTACAGAATAGGCCCTTTCGGCCTGTGCTACACCAAACTTGGAAGTTGTCGATGCCTCAGATGAGCAGATTTTTAATCCCTGGATTTTAATTGTAGCAGAATCCAGGCACATGTATTTGCCAAAAGCAACCAACAGCAGGGATTTTTGGATTTGCAATTTATGTGCCCGGTTTGTCGTTTATTCTAAATCCTGCAGTAGTCACAGAGTAGGTTATAGCGTAAACACAGTCAATCATCCCCTCCAGCCTGCTCCACCCTGCAAACATTTCCTTTTATATTCCACCTCCCCTTCATTTCATTCCATTCACTTGCCTTCCTAATTAATTGCTGCATCTGAATGCCAACTTTGTGTTTCATGCACGGGGATTTCCAGATCTTGTTCTGCCGTGTCATAACATTTAGATGATAGTTTCACTGTTACATTCCTCTCAGAGTCATAGTAGTACTACAGCATAGAAACAGGTCCTTTGGCCCATCTAGTCCTTGCCAAGCTATTACTCTGCCTAGTCCCGTCAACAGGTACCCAGACCATAGTCCTCCATACCCCTCCCAAACTTCCAACCCAAATTTCTCTGAAGTGGACATGAATTCTCACCAGTATCTCATTCTGAAGCATAGCAGGAGCTGGAGCATCAAAGACAGCGGGAGTGGCTGTCGGAGGGCTTGATAATCTATTTGCCGATTCTTGAGTCGGGGAAATTCGAAATAAAAAGGCAACGTTTCAGACCAACTGTAACACCGAAATAGCGACTCGCGGCCCTTCGAGCCACGCCACCCAGCAACCCCGACATAACCCTAACATAATCACGAGACAATTTACAATGACCAATTCTCTTACTATTTCTTCTTTCAGTTAGTCCTGACGAAGGGTCTCGGCCTGAAACATCGACTGTACCTCTTCCTATAGATGCTGCCAGGCCTGCTGCGTTCACCAGCATTTTTTATGTGTGTTGCTTGAAATTCCAGCATCTGTAGATTTCCTCGTGTTAGCCTACCAACTGGTGGGTCTGTGTACAGCGGGAGGAAACGTACTCACGGGGAGAGCGTACAAACTCCTTACAGGCCGTGCCAGGATACGAATCCTGGTTGCCTGTACTGTAAAGTGTTGTGCTAACCAGCATGCTATCAGACCACCCTATCTTTCCTGATAACGTGACAACCCGGCAAATCAAGATTCAAAATCAAGTTTATTTATCTCGTGTACATCAAAGCACATTAAAATGCGTGACTTGTGTTAACAACCAATGCACCTGGGTGTTGACATACATTCTGGCACCAACATTGTAGAACAGCGTAGAACACAAGTATCAAAACAACATTCCTTTCTCCCAACCACACATACAGTATACACAGTCCTCTAACCCCAAGACAAGCTGCCGCCTTCGGTCTCCAGCCTCTGTTCTCCCTATGGGCAAAGCCAGACCAACAGTACACAATATTCTCAACAGAAGTCTCTCATTCCAGATCTCTGTGTTAAGGGAATGTTTGATTGAAAGACCAGCATGCCATCTTCTTTCGTAATCACTTGTGGTTTCTACACTGATTCATGGACCACGTTATCAGGTCCCACTGAACACCAGTTAATCTCTCATCATTTAAAGAATTCATCACCATTCTGTTGGCATTTTCTACCTAAAGTGACAAACTTAAATTTTTGTCCACATTTTCCTCCATCTACTCTATTGTCAAAGTTGAAAGTAAATGTCATTATCAAAGTACATATATGTCACCATATACAACCTTGAGATTCATTTTCTTGTAGGCATACTCAATAAATGTATAGAATAGTAACCATAACAGAATCAATGAAAGACCACCCAACTAGGGTGTTTAACCAGAGTGCAGAAGACAACAAACAGTGCAAATACTAAAAGAAGAAATAATAATAATAAACAAATAGGCAATAAATATCGAGAACATGAGATGAAGAGTCCTTGAAAGTGAGTCGTTTGGTTGTGGGAACATTTCAATGATGGGGCAAGTGAAGCTGAGTGAAGTTATCCCCTTTGTTCAAGAGCCTGATGGGTGAGGGGTAGTAACTGTTCCAGAATCTGTTGGTGTGAGTCCTGAGGCTCCTGTATTTCCTTCCTGATTGCAACAGTGAGAAGAGAGCATGTCCTGGGAGGTGGGGGTCCCACCTCCCACACAGTTACTTTGGCCACCTTCAACAGGACCACACCACTCAGCACATCTTTCCCTCTCCACCCCTCTCTGCTTTCCGCAGGGATCATTCCCTCCGTGACTCCCTGATCCACACGTCCATCCCCACGGATCTCCCACCCGGCACTTAGCCCTGTAAGCGTAAGTGCTACACCTGTCCCTACACCTCCTCTCTTGCCACCATTCAGGGCCCCAAACAGTCCTTCCAGGTGAGGCAACACTTCACTTGTGAGTCTGTTGGGGTCATCTATTGCATCTGGTGCTCCTGGTGCGGCCTCCTCTACATCGGTGAAACCCGACGCAGATTGGGGGACCGCTTCGTCGAGCACCTCCGCTCCGTCCGCCAAAACACACAGGATCTCCCAGTAGCCACCCACTTCAATTCTGCTTCCCATTCCAATACAGATAGGTCCATACATGGCCTCCTCTACTGCCACGATGAGGCTAAACTCAGGTTGGAGGAGCAAGACCTCATATACCGTCTAGGTAGTCTCCAGCCCCTTGGTATGAACATAGAATTCTCCAACTTCCGGTAATTCCCTCCCCCTCCCTTCTTCTATCCCTATTTCACTCTGCCTCTCCCCCAGCTGCCTATCACCTCCCTCATGGTTCTGCCTCCTTCTTCTACTACCCATTGTTTTCCTGCCTATGACGTCGATGCTTCCCCTGCCCCACCCCTCTGTCTTTCAAATTACTGGTCTTTCAACTGAACCTACAAGCATTCTTCAAATCCTTCCACCTCCTTCATCCTTCAGTCCTGACGAAGGGCTCCGGCCCGAAGCGTCGACTCATCGTTTCCACTGATGCTGCCTGACCTGCTGAGCTCATCCAGCGTACTGTAAGTGTTACCTGTCACTCACTTTGGTACACTACCTGCAGCATTCTTGCATCACATTATCCCATTCAGTTTGTACCATACACAAATTTGGCCACTCCATACTCAATCTCCTCAAACGACCCTGACCAGTAGAGATAACCTACAGTACACCACCCGTGATAAACTCTAAACTGAGATATCTTATTTGTGATGTGACGGAGGAGGCTGTTTGGGCCTTTGAATCTCAGTTGGCTCAGCATTCTTCTTGCCACTATTATCCCCACTTGCATCCTTGCAACGAGCTCTCTATTATATACCCATCGACTTCTCCCCGACTTAGTCACCACCCACCTGCACCAGGGACAATCTACAGCAGTCCACCGACCAATGTGCGCTTAGCCAGTGAGAAGATTCGCTTTATTTGTCGCATGTAAAAATAGGGGACAAGCTCTCCTCTACAATCACTCTGAGCACCGGTGCCCCACAAGGCTGTGTACTCAGCCCCCTGCTGTACTCACTGTACACCCATGATTGTGTAGCCAAGTTTCCAACAAACTCAATATACATAAGTTTGCTGATGACACCACAATTGCAGGCCAGAAGACTCGTACGGCCAGATTTGGGAACAGCTTCTTTCCAACTGTGATAAGACTGCTGAACAGATCCTGACCTGGATCTGGGCCGTACCCTCCAAATATCCAGACCTGCCTCTCGGTTTTTTTGCACTACCTTACTTCCCATTTTTTATTTTCTATTTATGATTTATAATTTAAATTTTTAATATTTACTATCGATTTGTACTCCAGGGAGTGGGAAGCGCAGGATCAAATATCGCTGTGATTATTGTACGTTCTAGTATCAATTGTTTGGCGACAATAAGGTATAAAGTATATGTATATCAAAATATACAGTGAAATGCTTCGTTGTGTCAGGTCAAATCAGTGGGGATTGTGCTGGGCAGCTTGCAAATATTGACATACTTCCAGGGTGAACATAGCATGCCCACAACTCACTAACCCTAACCTGTAAGTCTTTGGAATGGGGAGGAGACCTACACGGTCACGGGGGCAACATACAAACTGCTTACAGGCAGTGGTGGGAATCGAGCCCTGTAAAGGGTTGCACTAACTGCGGTGCTACTGTGCTACGGGGGTCCCAAATAATTCAGTCACTGATGTCTGTATATACATGCATATATACGCACATAATTCACAGTAACAATGTAATTTTGCTATGTCCAGCAAGCTGTGTGCTGTGAGCAAACCACTCAGGCCATGCTCTTTTCTCTGTGCTGCCATCAGGCAGAAGGTACAAGTGACTCAGGACTTGCACCACCAGGTCCAAGAGTAGTTACAGCCCCTCAACCATCAGGATCTTGAACAAAAGAGGGTAATTAAACTCTGGAACAGTCAACTGTCCCCTCAATTTTCAAGGCATAAGCCATCGTTCCAGTGCCAAAGTAGGCAACAGTAACCTGCCTAAATGACTATCATCCAGTGGCATTAACATCAACCATTATGAAATGCTTTGAGTGGCTGGTCATGGAACACATTAAAACCTTTCTCCCAGCTACATTGGACCCTTTCTACATAGAACATAGAATAGTACAGCACAGTACAGGCCCTTCGGCCCACAGTGTTGTGCCGACCCTCAAACCCTGCCTCCCATATAAGCCCCCACCTTAAATTTCTCCATATACCTGTCTAGTAGTCTCTGTCAGGGTCAGGGTCCGTTCAGCAGTCTTATCACAGTTGGGAAGAAGCTGTTCCCAAATCTGGCTGTATGAGTCTTACAGCCTACTAGTGTATCTGCCTCCACCACTGACTCAGGCAGGGCATTCCATGCACCAACCACTCTCTGAGTAAAAAACCTTCCTCTAATATCCCCTTGAACTTCCCACCCCTTACCTTAAAGCCATATTGTATTGAGCAGTGGTGCCCTGGGGAAGAGGCGCTGGCTATCCACTCTATCTCTTCCTCTTATTATCTTGTACACCTCTATCATGTCTCCTCTCATCCTCCTTCTCTCCAAAGAGTAAAGCCCTAGCTCCCTTAATCTCTGATCACAAACTTTCTAGTTTGCTTATCGCTCAAATCAATCCACTGACAATGCAATACCCTCTGCCCTCTACTCTGTCCTGTCCCACCTGCAAAATGGGGTCTCACATGCCAGACTGCTATTTATAGTCTTCAGTTCGGCATTCAACACCATCATACCCCAGAAACTGATGGGGAAACTATCCTTGCTGGGTATCAACACCTCCCTCTGCAACTGGATACTGGACTTCTTAACAGTCAAGCCACAGTTAGTCCATGTGGAAAGCAATGTCTCTAGTCCCATTACACTGAGCACTGGTACTCCCCAAGGCTGTGAGCTCAGCCCACTGCTGTTCACACTACTAACACATGACTGTGTCGCAGGATCCAGCTCAAACCGTCTCATCAAGTTTGCAGATGACACAACAGTGGTTGGCCTTATCGAGAATGATGACAAGACGGCGTATAGAGAGGAAGTGGAGCAGCTGGTGGACTGGTATGAGAACACCCTAAGCCTGAACATGCAGAAGACAAAGGAAATCATTGTGGATTTCAGGAAGGTGCAGACGAACCACTCCTACCTCCCCACCCCCTGCGAATACATGGTTCCTTCGTAGAGAGAGCTTCTATTTCCTGAGGAGACTGAGTCCTTTAACATCTGCCGGACGATGCTGAGGATGTTCTTACAAGTCTGTGGTGGCCAGTGCTATCATGTTTGCTGTTGTGTGCTGGGGCAGCAGGCTGAGGGTAGCAGACACCAACAGAATCAACAAACTCGTTCGTAAGGCCAGTGATATTGTGGGGATGGAACTGGACTCTCTCACGGTGGTGTCTGAAAAGAGGATGCTGTCTAAGTTGCATGTCATCTTGGACAATGTCTCCCATCCACTACATAATGTACTGGTTGGGCACAGGAGTACATTCAGCCAGAGACTCATTCCACCGAGATGCAGCACAGAGCGTCATAGGAAGTCATTCCTGCCTGTGGCCATCAAACTTTACAACTCTTCCCTTGGAGGGTCAGATACCCTGAGCCAATAGGCTGGTCCTGGACTTATTTCCAGGCATAATTTACATATTACTATTTAACTATTTATGGTTTTATTACTATTTATTATTTATGGAGCAACCGTAACGAAAACCAATTTCCCCCGGGATCAATAAAGTATGACTATGACTATGAGAGTTAGGTGCACCAAGTTCCTCAAAGTTCACCTCACAGGTGACCTCACCTGGTCCCTGAATATCACCTCCATGAACGAGAAGGCACAGCATCACTTCCATTTCCTAAGAAGATTGAGGCAAACAAGGCTCCCCCCAACCCCCATCTTAAATGTGTTTTCCAGAAGCATCACTGAGAGCAGCCAGACAAGTTGCCTCTCCATCTGGTTCGGGGGCGGTCGAGCATCAGACCGGAAGTCCCTACAAAGGAGAGTGAAAACAGCTGAGAGGATCATCGGGGTTTCCCCACCATCCGTCGGGGACATTCATCAGGAGCGCTGCCTACGCAGGGCCTTTAGTATTATTAAGGATCCCATCCATGCATCCAGCATCCCTTTGACTTTCTACCATCAGGCAGGCAACTGCGCTGCATAAAAACAAGTTTCTTCCCCCAAGCCATTAGGCTTCTGAACTTGCGGTGTTTCGTATTCGAAGTGTCACTGGTTAATCTGGTCCAGTACAATATTTCATATTTATGCACTTTAGTTTGTTATTTATGTGTGTCTGTCAACTTCTCCCGTACTTTCATAAGTTATCATGTGTTAGGGGTGTTATGTGTACGACTGCACTTTACACCCTGGTTCGAAGAAACATTGTCTTGTTTCTTTATACATTATATATAGTATGTATATAGTTAAATGACAATAAACTTGACTTGACTCTCATGACCCAAGGGGTCCCAAGTAATTCACAGTCGCTGATGTCTGTACATACATACATATATACATAATTCGTAATTCGCAGTTACTGATATACTTTTGAAACCCAGCTCCCAAGGCTGTGTCCAGAAAACTCTCTGGTGTAACCAAACCTATTTAGGACATCTACAGTAGCAGGTGGGTAGAAAGGGCTCGGAGGGTCATCAGGGACTCCAGCCACCACAACCACAAACTGTTTCAGCTGCTTCCATCCGGCCAATGGTATCGCAGCATTAACAGCATTAAGGCCAGGGCCAAGAGGCCATGGACAGCTTCTTTCACCAGGCCGTCAGATTAATCAGTACCCATTGATCTGATTGTATACCTGACTGTACCCACATGTATACAAAACAGTTACGTATACAATTGCAAACACGAGGAAATCTGCAGATGCTGGAATTTCAAGCAACACACGTAAAAGTTGCTGGTGAACGCAGCAGGCCAGGCAGCATCTCTAGGAAGAGGTATAGTCGATGTTCCGGGCCGAGACCCTTCGTCAGGACTAACTGAAAGAAAAGTTAGTAAGAGATTTCTCTGAATAGTTTTTCTTTCAGTTAGTCCTGACGAAGGGTCTCGGGCCGAGACGCCAATTGTACCTCTTCCTAGAGATGCTGCCTGGCCTGCTGCAACTTTTATGTGTGTTGCTATGTACACAATCTTAGGGTTGGGCAATATCCTCCCTCATTTTCCTTCCTTATTGCTTGTAGGTAGTGACAGAGATGCAATATAAAAACTCTTTCTCCCTCGTGTTGTGAGATGGATGTAAGAAATAAATTCTAATTCTAATTCTGAAAAAAAAAACACTCAGGCCATGCTTTTTTCTCGCTTCTGCCATCAAGCAGAAGGTACAAGAGCCTCAGGACTTGCACCACCAGATTCAAGAACAGTTACTACCCCTCAATCATCAGGCTCTTGAACAAAAGAGGATAATTACACTCATCTATTGAGATGTTCCCACAACCAAAGATCTCATTTTAAGCCTCTTTATCTTGTTATTTCATGATCTCGTTATTTTTTGCTATTTATTTATACTTGCATTTGCACAGTTTTTGTCTTCTGCGCTCTGGTTGATCTTTCATTGATCCTGTTATAGTTACATTTCTATAGATTTATTGAGTATGCCCACAGGAAAATGAATCTCAGGGTTGTATGTGGTGACTTGTAGGTTCTCTGATAATAAAATTTGCTTTGAACTTTTGAATTTTTTGAACTTTCAAACCAGTCCACACATTATCACATGTCAACTCTGTGCTAATGACCGGGTGGGTTGGTTGGTTGGTAAACAGTAGCCAGGCCATTTGGGAGTACTCCCCTGTCTGTGAAACAATCGCAGTTGCATCCATTTGAAAGGACAAATGATAAAACAGAGAACATTGAAGCTCAACGTTCAAAGTTCATTTATTGTCGAAGTACGGACACATTATGCAACCTTGAGATTTGTCTCCTTACAGGCAGCCACAAAACAAGAAACCCAAAAGAACCCATTGAAGAAAGAAGACTGACAAACACCCAGTGTGCATAGAACATTACAGCACAGTACAGTCCCTTCAGCTCACAATGTTGTGCCAAACTTCCAACCTACTCCAAGATCAAAATAACCCTTCCCTCCCACACAGTCTCCATTTTTCTGTCATTCGTATGCCTATACAATGTAAGGAATCTGTATGTTCTTCCAGGGATCATCTGGGTTTCCTCCTACATTCCAAAGACATTAGAGTTCGGGTTAGTAAGTACGTGGCCAAGCCCTGTTGACACAACAAGCAGGGTGATACTTGCTATTTGTCCCCGTCACATCCTCAGACTTTGTAGGTCGTTGACACAAATGACACATTTCATTGTATGTTTTTGATGGGCACGTGACAAATAAAGTTAATCTTAATAAAGCTAATCTTAATTGGCCTCTATCACCACCCCTGGCAGCACCTTCCACACACCTGCCATTCTCTATGTAAAAGAAACCTGCCTCTCACATTCCCCTATACTTTCCTCCAATCACCTTAAAAGTATCATACATCCAGCTAGGAAACGATGCTGGCTGTCCACTCTATCAATGCCTCTTATCATCTTGTACTTCTCTGTCAAGTCATCTCTCACCTTCCCTCACTCCAAAGAAAAAAGCCCTGGCTCGCTGACCCTTTCCTTATAAGACATGCTCTCTAATCCAGGCAGCATCCTGGTAAATCTCCTCTGCACTACATAATACTGACAGCAGACCTGGCATCTCTTTCAAGAGATAGATCCTCTGACAGTATAGTTAGGACAAGATCCAGCATTTCCTGATGCCTAGAATTCAGTGGATGATGTCTCCTGCTGCCAGCACGTGTATATTAATCAGCAGTTATCAAATGGAAAGGCTGAATTACATAATCTCTCACTGAAGTCTCCAGCTGCAGCACTGGCTGGATTTCGGTTTGAGTCAGACTCTAGGAGCGGGAAAATCCCATGTTGTAATTGAGTGAGCTGGCTACAGCTGATGACATATTTGAATAACATCCACGTAAAAGGGCGAGCCACTGTTTGTCACTCTCAGTCACGTAGGCATTTTGCTTTCTGCTTATAGGTCTCTTTAGCATGTCAGGGCATGCAACCTGCATCTTGCACACACTCATTTCCCCATGCAATTCGCTTGGGTTTCCTCCAGTTCCTCCACTTCCCTCCCACATTCCAAAGGCGTGCAGGTTGGGAGGTGCAGTTGGGCAGCATGGGCTCGTTGGGTCAGAAGGGCGGGATACCGTGCTGAATCTCTGAATAGATAAAATGAAGTGTCACTGTTCAAAGACAAATACGCGGTTCCTTGAGAGAGCTGCCACAGGTAGACAGAGTGGTGAAGGAGGCAGCTGGCAGGCCGAGAGGGGGACGATGCTGCAGCTGTACAAGATGCTGGTGAGGTAGCATTTGGAACATTGTGTTCAGTTTTGGTTAGGGAAAGGTTCAATAAGCCACAAACGATGCCTGAGGAGGTTGTCGGGACTCGAGGGGCTGAGTTACGGAGCAAAGTTGAACAATCTGGGACCTTATTCCCTGGAGTATAAAACAATGGGGGTTATCATATAGAAGTGCATTAAATCATCAGGGGCACAGATAGGGTGAATGTGCAAAGTCTTTTTCCCCAGGACGACAGGCATAAATTTAAGGTGAGGGGAGAGATTTAAGAGGAATCTGAGGGGCAACCTTTACACCCTGGGGGAGGGGGAGAGAAGGGGGAGGTTCTGTATCTGGGATGAGCTGCTATTAGAGTGGTTGTGTCAGATACATTACTGATGAATAAAGGACACTTGGACAGGTACATGATAGAAAAGGTTAGGCGGGATAAGAGCCAAATGTGGGGACGATGGGAATCTCTGTCCTGTTTCCATGCTGAATGACCCTGGCACCTTCATAAACACTGGCTGTGATAAGACCATAAGGAGCAGAATAATGCCATTCAACCCATCAAGTCTGCTCCACTATTCCATCATGGCTGATATATTATTCCTCCCAACTCCATTCTCCTGCCTTCTTCCCATAACCTTTGACACCCTTACTAATTAAGAACCTATCAATCTCCACTTTAAACATACTCAATGACTTGGTCTCCACCGTGTCCATAGCAATGAATTTCACAGTTTCACCACCCTCCGGCTAGAGAAGTTTCTCCTTACCTCTGTCCTAAAGAGACTGGAGTTCAGAAGAATGAGGGGTGACCAAATTGAAACCTTTCGAATATTGAAAGGCCTCAATAGATTGGATATGGAGAGGATGCTTCCTATGCATCTAGGAGCTGAGGATATAGCCTCAGAATAGGGGGGTGTCCTTTTAGAAAAGAAATGAGGAGGAACTCTTTAGCCAGAGAGTGGTGAATCTGTGGAATTTGTTGCCACAGGTGGCTGTGGAGGCCAAGTCTTTGCATATACTTAAGGCAGAGGTTGTTAGATTCTTGATTGGTCAGAGCGTGAAGGGTTATGGGAAGAAGGCAGAAGATTGGGGCTGAGAGGGAAAATGATTGAGCCAGAGCAGACTTGATGGGCCAAATGGCCAAATTCTGCTTCTATATCTTATGGTCTTAAGGTCTAATGAGACATCCTTGTATTTCAAGGCTGTGCCCTCTGATCCCAGACTCTCCCATTGTAGGAAACATACTCTCCACATCCACTCTGTCGAAGCCTTTCAATATTCAATATTGATACTAACTTCTTCTTCAGGTGCAGCCCTGACGTTCACTGCCTCAGCCACTTTGTTCATTTATGTATACTCTGTAAAACTCTATCAGTCATACAGAGAGTCAACAAAAAATCTGCAGAAGCAAGAAGGATCTGATAAAGAGTCTTTGATTATCGACCTTTGAAACATTGACTATCCCACAAATGCCGTCTAAGGCGATGAACTTTTCCAATACTTTAAAACTTCTAACAAAGATTCTTTGACTGTTTTAGATGGATACATTTGTCCTGGTGAGGAGCAGTCCTCAGTTCAATAAGGTCATAACAGAAGCCTGTCAAATGCCTGGGATACAATACAGTTTCGTTTAAAATGACTGCATGCTTCAGGCAGCTTGTGTAATTTTTGATATTCTCAGCATGCCCTGAGAATGTTGCATTCAGTTCAGTTCTTGGTACCGCACAGTGAAATGCAGAAAGCATTTTGGTTCTATCAATATTTATCAATTAATATTCACGGCCACTCTGTTTCGATGGTGGTGTTGCTTGGAGGTGCATCGATCATTTCTATGCTTTTCAAATGAAAAACCCACCAGTACGATAGAGAGGCAAACGAGAGAGAAATATTTATAATACTGATTCCATAAATGGCCTGGACACTTCAATCCCCAGCAAGGAAACTAGTTAACTCTCGGGACCCAGTTGCCAAAGTTACCTACAGGAAAGATTTCAATAGGTTTGTGAGAGTACAGAGAAAATTTACAAGGATGTTGCTGAGACTTGAGGACCTGAGTTATAGGGATAGACTGGAGAGGTTAGGACTTGATTCCCTGGAGTGTAGGAGAACAAGGGGAGATTTGATTGAGTTATATAAAACTATGAAATGTATTGTTCATTATGCATGAAGTTGTATGACACGGGTGATTATGGTCTTGTTCATGTCTACGCTTGTTCATGACAAATTTTTCTACCCAAGTGGTTTGCCATTGAGTTCTTCTGGGCAGTGTCTTCACAAGATGGGTGACCCCAGCCATTATCAATACTCTTCAGAGATTGTCTGCCTGGTATCAGTGGTCACATAACCAGGACTTGTGATCTGCACCGGCTGCTCGTACGACCGTCCACCACCTGCTCCCATGGCTTCACGTGACCCTGATCGGGGGGGGGGGCTAAGCAGGTGCTACACCTTGCCCAAGGGTGACCTGCAGGCTAGTGGAGGGAAGGAGCACCTTGCACCATCTTTGGTAGAGACGTATCTCCACCCTGCCACCCAATGAAGGTTATAGAAAGGGTAAATGCAAACAGGCTTTTTCCACTGAGGTTGGGTGAGATTAGAACAAGAGATCATAGGTTAAGAGTCAAATGTGAAATGTTTAAGGGGAACATGAGGGGAACTTCTTCCCTCAGAGAGTGGTGAGGGTGTGGAACAAACTGCCAGCGGAAGTGGACTGCGGATTTGACTACAAACATTGAGAAACTTGGACAAGTACATGGATGGGAGGGGAATGAAGAGCTATGGTCCAAGTGCAGGCTGATGGGACAATGCGGAATAACAGTCTGGCATGGGCTAGATGGGCCAAAGGGCCTGCTTCTGTGCTTTAGTGCTCTATCACTATGACTCTCCCATAGAAAAGAGACTGTTCAGCCTGTCCTTCTCATCCCAGCCCCTTTGAGAGAGCTGCCCATTTACTATAGTCCCCCAGCTCTCGCTCAAAAGCCCTGCAAGCAGAGCATTAAGTGTTTTAATTTCTTTTGGAAATGTTTTTTTTAGGATCTGAATCACTGGACAGCATGTTTCAAATCAGAACTGGCTGAGAAAACAAATTTCTCCTTGTTCTTTTGTCAAGTACACAAAATCCTTTGGCCCTTGTGGAAATATCTCCCAAGCATTCCAAAATGATACAGCATTTTGTCACAAGTATTAACTTTCTTCTTGATCTCTGCTCTGAGAAGAACCTTCAAAGTTGGTCTTATACCTGACCCCGATCTAATAAATGTCAGACTGGCTACACTCGAGAACTCACCTTTGTTCCGGTTGCCTTATCTGCACAGCTCAAATGAAAATGTATATCTGCCTTAGTTTTCCATTTTCCCTTGCGCTGATGCTTCAAAAGTTCAATAAAGTCCAAAAGTCAATTTATTATCTAAGTATATATATGTCATCCTATACTACCCTGACGGTCAAGAACTTGTTTCTCCCACAAACACTCCCGTAGCATCCCTCGATGACAGATTCACTACCTTGTGAAGGCAACATCAAAGATCCCCACCTTCCATTTTCGTGCAGGAGGTACAGAAGCCTCAAGTCCCACATAACCGGTTCAAGAACAGCTACTTCCCTTCAACAATTCAGTTCTTCAATCTGCACAGCCCTAATCTACCCACCCACCTTACCAATCACCTGCCAGTTGCTACTCCTCCCCAATTTCCTATTCTGGTTTCTGCCCCCTTCCTTTCCAATTCTGATGAAGGGTCTCGACCCATAGATGCTGCCTGACCTGCTGTGTTCCTCCAGCATTTTGTGTGTGTTGTGGATGACTGTGGTCGTCAGGGTACAGTTATTCCACTCCAGAACGTATTCATTCTGACTCTCGATGTGCTAATCTTCCCAGTGGGGTCACCTTTTCTGACTTCAGCTCTGGGATTTAGCCAAAGTTCAAAGTAAATTGGGTTCAGGGCATTTGCCAAATTACTATCCCTTTGATTTGTCCCAAAGAGGACAGAAACATGCCCTCCAGCTCACGATGCTGTGCCGAACAAATTAATCTGGTAATTAAGTACCAAACTCAGCTAATCCCTGGCAAAACACATATAATGCCGAAGGAATTCAGCGGGTCAGGCAACGTCTATGGAAATGAACAAACATTTGATGTTTCGGGCCAAGACCCCTGTTCAAGGCTAATTCTTCTGTCTGTAGAAAGTCCATTTCCTTCCATTGTCTGCATATTCCTGAGCCCCTGTCACGGTAGCATAGTGGTTAGCACAACGCTTTACAGTACAGGCGACGCGGGTTCAATCCCCGCCACTGCCTGCAAGGAGTTTGCACATTCTCCCCGTGAGCACGTGGGTTTCCTCCGAGTGCTATGGTTTCCTCCCACAGTCCAAAGACCTTCCGGTTGGTAGGTTAATTGGTCATAGTAAATTGCCCCATGATTAGGCTGGGATTAAACTGAGGGATTGCTAGGTGGCGTGGCAGAAAGGGCCGGAAGGGCCTTTGCCATGCTGTATCCCGATAAAAAAAATCCTTGCATCCACTACCATTCCTGACAGTGCATTCCAGGCAACCATCACTCACTGTGTCAGAAACATACTTGCCCCGCACATCTCCCTTCAACTTACCCTCTCTCATCTTGAGTGCTTGCCCTTTAGACATTTCAACCCCAGGGTAAAGGTACCGGCTGTCTAATCTATCTATGCCTCTCATAATCTTATAAACTTCCATCAGGCCTTCCCTGGGGTGCTCCCAGTGACAATAACAACCTTGTTCTGCAAACCATTGCTTCTCCTTTTTCCAGGGGAGTTCTGGGGGTTGGGAGTTGGGGGGGTTTCTCAAGAGACAGATGTTCTTAGTGAACTCAAGGCTGGATACAAAGCTGCAATGAAAGTATTTTAAAATCCGCTTCTTGTTCTTTTCTGATTCAGCAGCAGGAAACTATTTGCAAAGGAGGCACTGTACATGTATAAAGGGTTATAAGAAATTACTTTATTATAAGGAATAAAATAGAGTAAGAAATAAAAATGATGAATAAAGTAGTAAAAGAGGCAAAATAATATTTCTACATCAATCTATAAACTACACCCACAAAATGTACTGCCAGATGGAAGTGTAGATGTCTGACAGTTTTCCCATTCATTCTCCCTCTCTTTCCTTGATCTCTATCTCCCTCCCTCTCCCTCTCTTTCTCCTTGTCTCTCTCTCTCTTTCCTCCCCCTCTCTGTTCTTGTCTTTTTATCTCCCCCTGCTGTCTCTCCCCCTTCTCCTTCCTTCTCTCCCTATCCCCAACTCTTAGAACTAGTCTTCACCCAGTCTATGGGAAGACTCCCCCATGCACAATGAAATTGCTCCCTTTTGTACCCTTCAAAAATCTATCAGATTTGCCCCACAGTGGAGTAGACTTGTTCTCACACTAGGTTGTCAGCGCTCCCCTGTACTTCCTCAAAGCATTCTCACATCACACACTAACACCATTTTTTCTTCAAGGTTACATATGTTAGCATATTCCAGGGAGGAATCGAATTTAACTCTTTCCTTACAAAAGGTAAGTATCTTCTGCACCAACTCTATCCTGTCAGGGGCTAAGTGAGCACCAGTATTCAAGAAATAACCTCTGACCGAATCTCCCACACAGCACTCTAAGAGAAATGTGTGTGGGAACTTGCATCATTGGACTTAGGGGGATCAGTGCCTGGGGAACGAACATAGACACACCGGTGAACCTCTGCCCAGCTCTAAACTCACATGGTTGCTGCTTAACCACTAGCCAATGCCATTGGAGTTCCGGTTTCCTTTGCATCAGACGGGATTTCCCTCTTCTTTACTGACCTCTGGCATGGGAATGAATTTTCACCACTGGCGCAGGACGGGGTGTGGACTGTGAGGAAGGATTTGTGGCCAAGCAGATTCTCCCCGTGTAGATTTCCCCTGTGTGTTAGTGGTAACACAGAACATAAAACAAGCATCTGGGCCCACAGTGGTTGTGCCAATGTTAAAGCCTACTCCAAGATCAATTTAACTTGCCCCTCCCTGGAGCCCAACATTTTTCTTTCATTCATTGCCTATCTGAGAGTTTCTTAAATGTTCCTAATATAGCCGCCTCTGCCACTAGCATTCCGTGCACTTGCCACACACTCTGTAAAAAACAAACTACACCTACCACCCCCCTGTATTTTCCTCCAATCACACTAGATGTAAGCTCTCTCATTGCTGCTCCAGGAAAAGAGGTGATGGCTCTCCACTCGATCTATGCCGCTTATCGTCTCTATCAAGTCACCTCTCATCCTCCTTCACTCCAGAGAGGAAAGCCCAACCACAGGTCTGGAGTGTAGTTCCTTTCCTTTCTGAAACTATCTCCTCCACCTTGGAAAGTTTGTGGGAGCCGTATGCAGCACTGAGGAATGAAAGCACTGGTATAATGACAGAGCCTTATTTGACACCAGTCGTTTCTGTGAATGCTCCTGCTGAAGACCTTTTGTTTAATATCACAGTTTGCACGCCAATGTTGGGCCAGCACAAGAGAGCAATGGGCTTCTGTGGGCAGTTGGATCTCTACTGATGGGTCAAAGGCTTCAGTGAGATTGGTGAACTCAGCCGTCATTGTTGATGATTCTCCTAGAGTCTCCACCATCCAGTGTTACCACTGTCCAGAGTCTCCACTGTCCAGTGTTACCACTGTCCAGGGTCTCCACCATCCAGTGTTACCACCGTCCAGTGTTACCACAGTCCAGAGTCTCCACCGTCCAGTGTTACCACTGTCCAGATTCTCCACCATCCAGTGTTACCACTGTCCAGAGTCTCCACCATCCAGTGTTACCACTACCCAGAGTCTCCGCCATCCAGTATTACCACTACCCAGAGTCTCCACTGTCCAGTGTTACCACCGTCCAGGGTCTCCACCATCCTGGGTCTCCACCATCCAGTGTTACCACTGTCCAGGGTCTCCACCATCCAGTGTTACCACCGTCCAGTGTTACCACAGTCCAGGGTCTCCACCGCCCAGTGTTACCACTGTCCAGATTCTCCACCATCCAGTGTTACCACTGTCCAGAGTCTCCACCATCCAGTGTTACCACTGTCCAGAGTCTCCACCGTCCAGTGTTACCACTATCCAGAGTCTCCACCATCCAGTGTTACCACTATCCAGAGTCTCCACTGTCCAGTGTTACCACCGTCCAGTGTTACCACAGTCCACAGTCTCCACCGTCCAGTGTTACCACCGTCCAGAGTCTCCACCATCCAGTGTTACCACTGTCCAGTGTTACCACTGTCCAGGGTCTCCACCATCCAGTGTTACCACTGTCCAGAGTCTCCACAATCCAGTGTTACCACTACCCAGAGTCTCCACCATCTAGTGTTACCACTGTCCAAAGTCTCCACTGTCCAGTGTCTCCACTGTCCAGGGTCTCCACCATCCAGTGTTACCACTGTCCAGGGTCTCCACCATCCAGTGTTACCACTGTCCAGAGTCTCCACAATCCAGTGTTACCACTTCCCAGAGTCTCCACCATCCAGTGTTACCACTGTCCAGTCTCCACAATCCAGTGTTACCACTGTCCAGAGTCTCTGCCGTCCAGTATTATCATGCCCCAGAATATCCACTATCCCGTGTTATCATGACCCAGAATATCCACTGTCCAGTGTTATCACTGCCCTAGAGTCTCTGCTGTCCAGTCTTATCACAGTCCAGAGTCTCCACTGTCCAGTCTTAACTCTGTCCAGGGTCTCCACTGTCCAGTGTTACCACTGTCCAAAGTTTCCACTGCCTAGTATTATCATGGCCGAAAATATCCACTGTCCATTGTTATCACTGCCCTAGAGTCTCCACTGTCCAGTGTTATCACAATCCAGAGTTTCCACTGTCCAGGGTCTCCACTGTCCAGTGTTACCACTGTCCAAAGTTTCCACTGCCTAGTATTATCATGGCCCAGAATATCCACTGTCTAGCGCCTGCACTGTCCAGTGTTATCACTGCCCAGAGTCTCTGCTGCTCAGGGTTAGTCACTGTCCAGGGTGGTCACTGTCCCGTGTCCCCATGTCCCAATGTGCTCACTACCCACTCCAGCCACTGACCTGAGACTGTGTACATGTTCCTACCCACCCACCCTACTCACCGTCTCACTCCACATCCCCGTTGAAGCTTTTGTCTACTCTTGCAGTCACTACCCTTCCTGGACAGAAGGCTGGGACACTGTCGAGCATTTAGCGTGTGAGAATTTTTGTGTCATCAACAGCCCCGAATACTCGCACCCTGCAACACCAGCACACAGCAGCTGTAGTGTGCACCATCTATGATGCCCAGCACTTACTCCAACGGCACCTCCCAAACCGACAGCTGTAACTGTGAGGAAGGGCAAGGAACGCCACCACCGTCAGGTTCCCCTTATACCGCCAATTCTTCATTGTCACGGGGTTCGTCCCAGAGCCCTCTCACCAACAGCGTGCGGGAACACCATCATCAGACGCACAGCAGCCGTTCAAGAAGGCAGCCCAGCCCCACCTTCTCAGGGGCATTTGTCAATGGGAAAGGAGAGGTGGATGGTCTTGCCAGCAATGCCCAGAAAATGAAAAACAGAAGCACAATGTGTCTGTGATGTCACAGACTTGTAGTCTGTGATATCACACTTCTAGTCTGTGATGTCACAGAAATAGTGCGTGATGTCATATATATACAGCATGTGATGTCACAGAGACATGCCCAATCTGTGATGCCACACAGAAATGTCCCTCTATCACTTGCTGGTGGAAATGGAGCAGAAGTCAAAGTTCTCTGGATTCATCGGATGGGGCGGTGACTGGAAGCCGGGATACGGAGCGAAACCAGGGCAGAGCCGGGGAGTGAGAAGGGAAAGCACCATCTGGGTAGAAGCAGGGAGTGGTAGCAGCTGATAATGGTGACAATGAGTCAGGGAACAGGTTAGAGGGCTGCTCCTCCTTCACTCGGTCACGTCTCCCATGCCCCAAAGAAAACTCAGCCCCCTTGGCCAATTATTACAAACAGTCATGAGTCAGATGGCTAACAACAAAACATAACTCACCTCTGTCACCATGGTTACCAAATAACTCAGACAACTGGATGCGTGCGACAGATACATTATCATTCCTTTTATTGCCTCATATCTACACAAATAATTACCCCCTGCTCCGAACGAAGCTGATATTAGTCACTTTTACAATTACCAAATATTTTCTGAAGTCCTGTGGTTAACCCTGGGAAAAATCAATAACAAACTTGATAGGTGTACATAAACAAAGTTATGAGGGATATAAATAGCGTAAATGCACGCAGGTTTTTTTCCCGCTGATGTTGGGCGAAACTAGGACTGGAGGTGATAGGTTAAGGGTGAAAGGTGAAATACTTAAGGGGAACTCCTTCACTCAGAGAGTGGTGCGATTATGGAATGAGTTGCCTGCAGAAATGGCGGATGCAACATTTAAGAGAAGTCGAGATAGGTACTTGGATAGGAGGGGTATGGGGGACTATGGTCCAGATGCAGGTCGATAGAAGTAGGCAGGCCTAATGAAGGGTTTCAGCCCGAAACGTCGACCATTTATCCCTCTCCGTGGGGGGTGCCTGGCCTGTTGCAGTTTGTGCGTGTAGGCAGAATGACAATACAGAAGGCTTAGATGAGCCAAAAGGACGTTTTCTGATCTGTAGTGCTCTGATAGTCTAAGTGTATAATCCAGCTTGGGCTGTACAGGAAAATTATTCCTCGCTGGTTGGTATCAGTTTACATCAACCAGAGGCAGGGGATGTGACTTCGCCTCCATTACAGAGGTTGATGGATCCCTGTCCTTCTCCGGAGATCTGAGTGTGAACTCCCAGGGTGATCCTTCCGTGCGGTACCGAGAGGGTGCTGCCATTTCGAAGGTATCGTTCACACAATGAGACATAACGACTCACTCCCCATCAGGTCACTGAGCAAAGCATAAATGTCTCATGCCACTGTTTCCGAGGAGAATGAGGGAGCCCCTCAACCAACATCAGTGGACAATTCTCCGTTCGATATTCAACTGCTGGCTTCAAGTTTCTGCCATAAAGTTTACATTACACATACACTCAGCAGCCACTTTATCAGGTACGGCTGTACAACTGCCTGTAAATGTAAATATCTAATCAGCCAATTGCGTGACAGCAACTCAATGCAGAAAAGCATGCGGACATGGTCAAGAGCAGAGGCTCCCAACCATCTTTATGCCATGCACCAATACCATTAAGCAATAGACTCCCAGGCTGGGAAAACCCAACTCAGTTCTTCAGACCAAACTTTAGAATCGGAAAGAAATGCAATCTAAGTGACTTTGACTGTGGAATGATTGTTGGTGGTTTGAGCGTCTCAGAAACTGCTGATCTCCTGGGATTTTCACACACAACAAACTCTAGTGTTTACAGAGAATGGTACAAAAAAACATCCAGTGAGCAACAGTTCTGTGGGCAAGAACGCCTTGTTAATGAGAGAGGTCGGAGGAGGATGGCCAGACTGGTTCAAGCTGACAGGAAGTCGACAGTTACTCAAATAACCACACATTACAACAGTGGGGTGCAGAAAAGCATCTCTGAATGCACAGTACGTCGAACCTTGAAGTGGATGGGCTACAGCAGCAGAAAACCATGAACATAGACTCGGTGACCACTTTATTAGGTACAGGATGTGGCCACCGAGTGGAGACTTCACTATCAACATACCTTGTAAAGCAACAATAAAAAGCAAAGTTATCTTTATACTTGCTGCTTACTTTGCAAGTCCAGTCAGCAATGTTGCCTTCCTCCTTCAGTTCTCAGATTGGTCAAAGGGCAGTTTAAAAAAAAAGGTTCCAATTGCAGTGAGGGTTACAACTGTGAGTACTTTGCATGAGCACACTCAAGTATCTTAGACTTCTGTAAGGAAAAAGTAAATGAGATTCATCCTTGGTGTATGCTAAAATAGAATGGAAGCTGGTAAGACAAAGTGCTGTTGGCTTGGAGTGGGATTGTTTTGAGAAAGATCAAGAGAACCAGGCCACAGCAATGTTTTCAGAAAGTTATGGAAGCACAAGTCTACAGCCGTATCAGTGGAAGATGGTGAAAAATGTTTTTTTTCATGGGAAGGTGGGGTCATTGTTCAGGTGCAGGTACGGGTGGGTCACTGCTCAGACGCAGGTACAGGTGGGTCATTGTTCAGGTGCAGGTACAGGTGGGTCACTGCTCAGACGCAGGTACAGGTGGGTCACTGCTCAGACGCAGGTACATGTGGGCCATTGTTCAGGTGCAGGTACAGGTGGGTCACTGCTCAGACGCAGGTACAGGTGGGTCACTGCTCAGACGCAGGTACAGGTGGGCCACTGTTCAAGTGCAGGTACAGATGGGTCACTGCTCAGACGCAGGTACAGGTGGGTCACTGCTCAGACGCAGGTACAAGTGGGCCATTGTTCAGGTGCAGGTACAGGTGGGTCACTGCTCAGATGCAGGTACAAGTGGGCCATTGTTCAGGTGCAGGTACAGGTGGGTCACTGCTCAGACACAGGTACAGGTGGGCCATTGTTCAGGTGCAGGTACAGGTGGGTCACTGCTCAGACGCAGGTACAGGTGGGTCACTGCTCAGACGCAGGTACAAGTGGGCCATTGTTCAGGTGCAGGTACAGGTGGGTCACTGCTCAGACGCAGGTACAGGTGGGTCATTGTTCAGGTGCAGGTACAGGTGGGTCACTGCTCAGACGCAGGTACAGGTGGGTCACTGCTCAGACGCAGGTATAAGTGGGTCACTGCTCAGACGCAGGTACAGGTGTGTCATTGTTCAGGTGCAGGTACAGGTGGGTCGCTGCTCAGACGCAGGTACAGGTGGGTCATTCTGCAGGTGGGGCTGCACGTTAGTGTAGTGGTTAGCACAATGCTTTACAGTACCAGTGACCCAGGTTCAATTCCTGCCACTGCCTGTAAGGAAGTGTTCTCCCACAACCGAGTGGGTTTCCGGCTCCAGGTGCTCCAGTTTCCTCCCACAGTCCAAAGATGTACCAGTGGGTAGATTAACTGGTCATTGAAAATTGCCCGTGATAAGGCGAGAGTTAAATCAGAGAATCGCTGGGCTGTGTGGCTCAAAGGGCCAGAAGGGCCGATGCTGTGCTGTATCTCAATAACATTAGAATATATAAAATAAATGCATGGAAACGTACCAGTGTAAGGGGTTTTGAAGCGTATAAAAGGGGCATGCTCTTGGTTCAAGGAGAGAGTGAGTTTTGTCCTCGGCCAAGTCACGCCTGGTGACTAGAGCTCAGTTGGGGGATAGTACGTCGAGGGAGTCAGAGCATGTTGACTCGGAGCTGGATTTCGACTTAGAGACAGAGGAGAAGCATTCCACAGATCAGCTCACCTAAGGGGATGGTAAGTGTTATTTTAGACCATTTAGACCATGCTGAACCTGTAACGTCAATTGTCCGTTTCCCTCCCCAGACACTGCCCGATCTGCTGAGTTTGTCCAGCAGTTTGATTCTTCAAAGTTCAAAGTTCAAATTTTATTATTAAAGTACATATTTGTCACCACATACAACCCTGAGATTCATTTTCCTGTGGGCATACTCAGTAAATCTATAGAATAGTAACTATAACAGGATCAATGAAAGATCAACCAGAATGCAGAAGACAACAAACTGTGTAAATGCAAATATAAATAAACAGCAATAAATAATGAGAACATGAATTAGCAAGATAAAGAGTTCTTTGAGTGAGATTATTGGTTGTTTCTTCACATCAGATACAAGGTTGAGTGGCAGAAGCCCCACGTGAATTGGTTAAACTTGCCAATTGCGTGATTTAAAACATGAACAGTACACCCTGGTCTGGTGCTGCCAGTGGTTCAAGCCGCAGTCAGCAGGGTTTGGTTACTGGCTGGGCCTGTGTGCTGCAATACCAGCTTCAACTGCACGTTAGTCTGGGCAGAGATGTTTGCAAATGCAACATTTAGAGTCATTGAGTCATCGAAAAATACAGCACAGAAACAGGCCCTTCAGCCCATCTAGTCCATGCTGAACCACTTAAACTGCCTACTCCCATTGACCTGCACTGGGACCATACCTCTACCATCCAAATACCTATCCAGACTTCTCTTAAACATTGAGATCAAGCTTACATGCACCACTTGCTCTGACAGCTTGCTCCACACACTTAAACCCTCCGAGTGAAAAAGTTTCCCCTCATGTTCCCCTTAAACTTTTTACCTTTCACCCTAAACTCATAACTTCTAGTTGTGGTCCCACCCAACCTCAGTGGAAAAAGCCTACTTGAATTTACCCTGTCTATACCCCTCATAATTTTGCATACCTCTATCAAATCTCCTCTCAATCTTCTATGTTAGAACCATAGAACATTACAGCACAGAAACAGGCCCTTTGGCCCTTCTTGGCTGTGCCGAACCATTTTACTGCCTAGTCCCACTGACCTGCACCTGGACCATATCCCTCCATACACCTCTCATCCAGTTCCAAGGAATAAGTTCAAAGTTCAAAGTAAAATTTATTATCAGAGTACATACACGTCACCACGCACAACCCTGAGATTCTTTTTCCGAGGGCAGACTTAGCAAATCTTTAGAACAGTAACTTTAACCAGGATCAATGGACAGGAAACTGTGCAAATGCAAATACAGTATAAGTTAATAGAGATAAATAACAAGAGCATGAAATAACAAGCAAAAGGAGAAGATGGCGGTGCGCCTGCGTGTGCGCAGTCCTCCGGTGAAAAATAATATCGTATCTGTTAAATAGGGGCTGTGGACAATTCTGATTTGATGGAGAATGGACGGGAAAGCACAGAGGAACATCTGGAGAAATTTCTGAAACACCCATTCGCTGCTGTCTTTACTGTGTGGTCGGGAATCTTTCGGAGGGTAGGGCTCAAAATCCCCGGCCTTGCCTGCTTTTGGCGACCGAGAAGGAGGTTGTATCGTTTGGACAGAGATGGTGCTCAGTACTCGATGTCGGAGAGCTGATCAGAGCTCGAAGTTTTCGGATGACTCAGAGTCGGTTTGTGGTCGGCACGGCAGGGAGAGTTTTTCTTCCTTCTCCCGTCTGCGTGAGATGTGGGACATTTGAGAGACTTTGAACTTTACTGTGCTCACGGACTTCTTCATCAAGGTATGGTATTGTTACACTGTTTGTAACTATATGTTATAATTATGTGGTTTTGTCAGTTTTTTCAGTCTTGGTTTGTCCTGTGTTTTGTGATATCACACTGGAGGAAATATTGTATCATTTCTTAATGCATGCATTACTAAATGACAATAAAAGAGGACTGCGCGTCCTCATAATCTTACAATGAGACCATTGGCTGTGTGAACTCCAGCAATGGAATGGGTGTAGTTATCCCCTTTTGTTCAAGAGCATGGTGGTTGAGGGCTAGTAACTGTTCTTGAACCTGGTGGTGCGAGTCCTGAGACACCTGTATCTGATGGTAGGAGTGAAAAAAGAACATGGCCTGGGTGGTGAGGATCTTTAATAATGGATGCTGCTTTTCTACGGCAACGTTTCCTGTAGATGTGCTCAATGGTTGGGAGGGTTTTACCCCTGATGTGCTGGGCCGAATCCACTACCTTCTTTAGGATGTTTCACTCAAAGACTTTGGTGTTCCCATACCAGGCTGTAATGCAGCCGGTCACCACACTTTCCACCACATATCTATAAAGTTTGCCAAGGTTTTTGATGACATGCCAAATCTCTGCAGACTCCTGAGGAAGAAAACACATTGTTGAGCTTTCTTCACAATTAGATTTATATGATGGGTCCAGGACAGGTCCTCTGAGATAGTGACACCCAGGAATTCAAAGTAACTGACCCTCTCCACTTCTGATCCTCCAATGATTACTGGTTCATGGACCTCTGGTTTCCCTGTCCTGAAGTCTACAATCAATTCCATGGTCTTATTGACATTGAGTGAGAGGTTGTTGTTATTACACCACGCAGCCAGATTTTCAACCCCCTCCTGTATGTTGATTCATCACCCCCTTTGATACGGTCCACAACAGTGGTGTCATCAGCAAACTTGCACATGATGTTGGAGCTGTATTTAGCCACACGGTCGTAGGTATAAACAGGTAGAACAGGGGGCTAAGTACACATCTCTGTGGCGCTCCTGTGCTGATGGAGATTGTGGAGGAGTTGTTTTGCCAATCCGAACTGACTGGGGTCTACAAAGAAAGTCCTGGCCTATTCAGTCTTCCCCCATATCTCAGGTCTTCCAGTCCCGGCAACATCCTTGTAAATTTACTCGTACTCTTTCAACCTTTAGTTACATGACAAAACCTTACCAATGAATCATTGTTCAGGCATTGTGTTGATTGTGCTCAACCTTTCCTCATAAGACGTGCACGGCACGTTGGGCTTCATTAGTCAGGGTAATAGGTTTAAGAGCTGCAATATATCGTTGGAGCTCTATAAAACCCTGGTTAGACCTCACTTGGAAAACTGTGTTCAGTCCTAGTTGCCTCATTATAGGATGGCTGTAGAGGGTGGAGGAGATTTATCAGGATGCCTCATGGATTAGACAGCATGTCTTTGGAGGATAGGTTGAGTGGGCCAGAGCTTTTCTCTCTGGAGTGAGGGAGGATAAGAGGTGACTTGATAGAGGTGTACAAGATGATAAGAGGCATAGATCGAGTGGACAGGCAGAGACTTTTTCCCAGAGTGGAAATGGCCAATACGAGGGGCATAACTATAAGGTATTTGGGGGAAAGTATAGCGGGGGACGTCAGAGGTAAGTTATTTTACACAGAGTGATGGGTGCATGGAACACACTGCCAGGGATGGTGGTAGAGGCAGATACATTAGGGACATTTAAAAGACTGTCAGATGGGCACATGGATGATAGAAAAATGAAGATCTATTTGGGAGGGAAGGGTTAGATTCAACGTTCTGCCTGATTTTTTTTTAACTAATCATTGCCCTGAGCAGGAACTTTTTACACGGTCTGAAAACTGCACAGCACTTTATATGCTCTTTTTTTTTTGTAATGTGCATACTATGAATATTTAAAAATCACAAACTTTTGATTTTATTTATCAATTGAATATAATGAAATACAGAGCAACATAGAAAATCTTTCATGTTTCCTAGCTGAGTCCAATTCCAGCTGCGTGGCAATGAAGGTTATGTGCGCGGGAGCATTTCAGTTACTGCGCAGCCGTGTACCCAATGTCTCAGAGGAGGCAGTGGTTAGTTTGACCTGAGAGTAGATTAAAAGGCCAGCACAACATTGTGGGCTGAAGGGCCTGCCCTGTGCTGTATTCTTCTATTTTTTATGAAACTATGGATTATATGTCCATTGCTGCTGTTGCCGTGTTCCAACCCAGGTACGAATTTCCAAATCTGCCGCAGCCCTTTTCCCGTTCAACTTAATAGTCGTGCCGCACATAGACTGCAGGGTCGCTATGAAGGCAAGATTTTACCTCCTTAAGGACTGTGAAGTTTTCTCTGGTTAGTAACATCAAAGTCAAGTTTATTGTGATTACACAAGTGCATGTCTGTGCAGGTGCATTGACAAATGTACTTGTGGCAACATCACAGGCACTTAGCGTTGGAGACACAACAGTCACCAGAAAAAAACATAAATTGAAAATAAATTATGCAAGGAAGAATACAATTGGAACAAAATTATCCATGGTAGTGCAAGGTGGTCAAAATGCTCCTAGTGTTGCTAATTGAGGTAGGGATTAGGGTTTTGCTGGTTGGTTCAGGAACCAAATGGTTGACAGGAAGTAGCTGTCATAGAAACATAGAAAACCTACAGCACAATACAGGCCCTTCAGCCCACAGTGCTGTGCTGAACATGTACTTACTTTAGAAATTACCTAGGGTTACCCATAGTCCTCTATTTTTCTGAGCTCCATGTACCTGTCCAGGAGTCTCTTAAAAGACCCTATTGTATCCGCCTCCACCACCATTGCTGGCAGCCCATTCCATGCACTCACCACCGTCTGAGTAAAAAACTTACCCCGACATCTCCTCTGTACCTACTTCCAAGCACCTTAAAACTGTGCCCTCTTGTGCTAGCCGTTTCAGCCCTGGGAAAAAGCCTCTGACTATCCACATGATCAATGCCTGTCATCATCTTGTACACCTCTATCAGGTCACCTCCTATCCTTCATCACTTCAAGGAGAAAAGGCCAAAGTTCACTCAACCTATTCTCATAAGGCATCTTCCCCAATCCAGGCAACATCCTTGTAAATCTCCTCTGCACCCTTTCTATGGTTTCCACATCCTTCCTGTAGTGAGGTGACCAGAACTGAGCACAGTACTCCAAGTGAGGTCTGACCAGAGTCCCATATAGCTGCAACATTACCCCTCTGCTCTTGAACTCAATCCCACGGTTGATGAAGGCCAATGCACCATATGCCTTCTTAACCGAAGAGTCAACCTGCACAGCAGCTTTGAGTGTCCTATGGACTCGAACCCCAAGATCCCTTTGATCCTCCACATTGCCAAGAGTCTTACCATTAATACTATATTCTGCCATCATATTTGACCTACCAAAATGAACCACTTCACACTTATCTGGGTTGAACTCTATTTGCCACTTCTCAGCCCAGTTTTGCATCCTATTGATGTCCCGCTGTAACCTCTGAAAGCCCTCCGCACTATCCACAGCACCCCCAACCTTTGTGTCATCAGCAAATTTACTAACCCATCCCTCCACTTCCTCATCCAGGTCATTTATAAAAATCACGAAGAGAAGGGGTCCCAGAACAGATCACTGAGGCACACCACTGGTCACCGACCTCCATGCAGAATATGACCCGTCTACAGCCACTCTTTTGCCTTCTGTGGACAAGCCAATTCTGGATCCACAAAGCAATGTCCCCTTGGATCCCATGCCTCCTTACTTTCTCAATAAGCCTTGCATGGGTTACCTTATCAATGCCTTGCTGAAATCCATATACACTACATCTACTGCTCCACCTTCATCAATGTGTTTAATCACATCCTCAAAAAATTCAGTCAGGCTTGTAAGGCACAACCTGCCTTTGACAAATGCTGACTATTCCTAATCATATTATGCCTCTCCAACTGGGAGAGGTCCTTGAATCTGGTGGTGTGGATCTTCAGGTTTCTGTACCTCCTCCTCGATGGTAACATGGCCCGGATGTTGCCTTCTTTAGGCTGCACCTCCTGTAGATGCTAGCGATGGTGGTCACTATGAATGCTCCATCAGCCTATCCCGTGCCTCACCGACCTCAGACACCCGTCCAAATGCAGCCCGTCAGCAGCAGACAGGTTACAAACTGGGCAGGCTGCTGTGGTGGGGAAGGCAAATGCAACGCTAGCATTCATTTCAAGAGGACTAGAATAGGAAAGCAAGGATGTAATGTTGTGAGCAGTTTTGGTTTCCTTAACTAGGAAAGGAAGTGCTGACACAGGAAAGGGTTCAAGGGAGATTCACGAAAATGATTCCAGGAATTGAACAGCTTGTCATGTGAAGATCATTCGATGGATCTGGGCCTGTCTTAATTCAGAAGGGGGGGGGCGGGTGACCTCATTGAAACTTATCAAATGGTGAAAGATCTTGACAGAGTAGATGTGGGGAGGATGTTTCCTATGCTGGAAGGTTCTAAGACCAGAGGACACAGCCTCAGAATAGAGGAGCATCCTTTTAGAATGGAGATGAGGAGGAATTTCTTCAGCCAGAGAGTGGTGAATCTGTGGAAATTGTTGTCACAGGTGGCTGTGGAGTCCAAGTCATTGGGAATATTGAAGGCAAAGGTTGATAGATTTTTGAAGGGATAGGGGAAAAGACAGGAGATTAGGGCTGAGAGGGAAAATGGATCGGCCATGATGAAATGGTGGAGCAGGCTCAATGGGCCAGTGGCCTAATTCTGCTCCTGTATCTTTTGACATTATGCTCTTCTGGATACCTCTGTGGTAAAAATGCATTTAGTTCTTCTCCGGCTGCCTGAGAAGATAATGATTGTAACAAAAATAAGGACCACAGATAGAACGACTGTGAGAGGAGTGGATGGAGACAGTACAGAAGTGGGAGTCATGGGGTCGTACAACACGGAAACAGGCCACTCGGCCCAACTCTGCCATGCCAACCACGATTTCCATCAAGGCTAGTTCCATCTGTCCACAATGGCACATATAGGGGCTCCTAACCTTCGGAGGTTGAGTAATCAAAGCTTTTATTACAGAGATTGCATTTAGCAGAACCTGCTTTGCGATCTTTGATCTTGGAGACTGAGTAGCATGGTCCACGAGGTCACCTGGAGCCACAGGGATTTCATGGATGGAGAATGCCTGCACGTGGCATGGGGACCAGAGAATTTCACCTGCAGTGGTCCAGATGCCAGAAGATTATGGACCTGCTCCTGTGTTCTACTGATCCATTCTAAGATGAATCCAACTGCGCCACGCTCTGATTAGCAGAGAGCCGAACAGATTGTTGGACGCTGGTGTAACACTCAAGATGTTAGAGGAACTTGACGAGTCAGTCAGCGTCTGTAGATAGAAATGGACCGGTCAAGACCCTGCAACTAGACGGGAAGCGATGTGAAACGTCGACTGTCCATTTCCCTCCATTGATGCTGCCTGACCCACTGAGCTCTTCCAGCACCTTGTGTGTTGCTCCAGATTCCAGCATCTGCAGCAGCCAGCACAAAATGTTGGAGGAATTCGGTGGGTCAAGCAGCATCAATGGAGGGGAATAAGCAGTCAACGTTTCAGGCTGAGACCCTGCATCAGGACTGGAAAGGAAGGGGGAAGAAGCCAAAATAAGAAGGTGGGGGATGGGGGAAGAAATACAATCAGTCATGGGCCAAGGTGGGAGAAGTCCATTGTATGGAGCACACTCCAAAGAATTCAAAACTGATAATTTCAACACATTTCTACTCTCCAACAAACACCAATCATCTGCTGGTTCTTGTGAAAGCGCAAAGTGTCCACCTAAAGCAAGGAAGGCTTGTGGCTGGAGAGGAACTGGAGGTGGGGGAGGGTGAGAAGCAAGTTCTGTGAGACAACAAGTACCAAACCATCTGTTTCCTGAAAGTGGTTGAGTGACTGATGCAAAGAGTTCCTGGCTGCTGTATGGCGTTCACAGGCTAATTACAGTAAACAATGAAGGTTTAATGCTCCCTGTCAGATCCCCAAACTTGCCCTCTCTGCTATTGTACTTTTCAAAACTTCCTCAATTGTGTAACCCTCTTGCATGGCAGCCGCTGGGCATTGAGTAATGCTTCACGGAAGATGACACTGCCTTTTCTGATATTTGGGGCCACTGTGCTTGGAACAAGGCCCTTCCCACATCTGACAGAACCTGGGATAACCGCAGGTGATACCAGCAGCTGAAAAATGGAGTCAGTCAGTTCCATGAGCCTGAGCTCCCCTTAGCACCAATATCAATCAGGTTCCAACTTGCATTATATTATTATCATACACTCAGTGGCCATTTTATAATGTACACCTGTACAGCTGCTCGTTAATCCAAATATCTAATCTTCCAATCATGTGGCAGCAACTCGGAATATAAAAGCACGCAGACATGGTCAAAAGGTTCAGTTGTTGTTCAGACCAGACATCAGAATGGGGAAGGAACGTTAACTAAGTGACTTTGACTGTGGAATGATTGTTGGTGCCAGACGGGGTGGTTTGAGGATCTCAGAAAGTGCTGATCTCCTGGGATTTTCACGGACAACAGTCTCTAGAGTTTACAGAGAATGGTGTGAAAAAAAAATCCAGTAAGAGGCAGGTCTGTGGGTGAAAACACCTTGTGAATGAGAGAGGTCAGAGGAGAATGGTCAGACTGGTTCAAGCTGACAGGAAGACGACAGCAACTAAAATAACCATGCGTTAGAACAGTGGTGTGCGGGAGAGCATCTCTGAACGCACAAGATGTTGAACGTTGAAGTGGATGTGCTCCAGCAACAGAAGACCATGAACATACACTGAGCGGCCACTTCCTTAGGTATGGGAGGTATATTCAGCATTGAATAACCGACAAGATTTTACACAGAATTGACCCCGTCCTCACTTTTCCAGCACTGTATTCTTTCTTTCTGCCTTGAGTATGCCATGATTTAACTGGAGGTGGTGAATCTGTGGAATTCATTGGCACAGATTGCTTCAGCTTAGAAGAATGACGGGGATCTCACTGAATTATACTGAGTATTAAAGGGAATCGAAAGAGTGGATGCACAGAGGATATTTCCAATAGTGGAGGAATCTAGGACCAGAGGGCAGAGTCTCACAATGGAATATTTCCAGCAGCATCATACACAGAGAATTTCTTTAGCCAGAGAGTGGTGAGTCTGTGGAATTCATTGCCACAGACAGCTGTGGAGGCCAAGTCATCGGATATATTTAAAATAGAGGCTGATAGATCCTTAATTAGTAAGGGTGTCAAAGGTTACGAGGAGAAGACAGGAGAATGGGGTTGAGAGGGAAAAAGAAGTCAGTCATGATGGAATGGTGGAGCAGACTCAATGGGCTGAATGGCCTGATTCTGCTCCTATGTCTTATGGTTGGGTGGCTGTAAGGTGCTTCTCTCCTCCGCTAGCCTGTAGGTCACTGTTGGGCAAGGTGTAGCACCTGCTTAGCCCCCGATCAGGGTCATGTGAAGCCATGGGAGCAGGTGGTGGACGGTCGTATGAGCAGCTGGTGCACATCACAAGTCCTGGTTATGTGACCACTGACACCAGGCAGACAATCTCTGAAGAGTATTGATAATGGCTGAGGTCACCCATCTTGTAAAGACACTTGCCCAGAAGAAGGTCAAGAACATTCATGATCGTCCACGTCATATAACACAGCACATAATAATGTCATACACAGCAGATAATTGTGATGTCATACACAGCAAATAATGATGATGCCACACACAGCACATAATGATGATGTCATACAACACGGCACATGATGATGATGAGATATAAGTAAAGAATGACTTTCCACTGTATCTTGATGCACGTGATCCTAATAAGCTAATCCGAATATTAATAGTCACAAAGAATGCTGGATGCTGTCTAAGTTGCATGCCAACTTGGTCAATGTCTCCCATCCACTACATAATGTACTGGGTGGGCACAGGAGTACATTCAGCCAGAAACTCATTCCTCCGAGATGCAGCACTGAGCGTCATAGGAAGTCATTCCTGCCTGTGGCCATCAAACTTTACAACTCCTCCCTTGGAGGGTCAGACATCCTGAGCCAATAGAGGCTGGTCCTGGACTTATTTCATAACTTACTGGCATAATTTACATATTACTATTTAACTATTTGTGGTTCTATTACTATTTATTATTTATGGTGCAACTGTAACGAAAACCAATTTCCCCCAGGATCAATAAAGTATGACTATGACTATTGACTACTAGAAGGCATGCCAGCGTCTTGCTTTCTTAGAAGGTTGAGGAGGTTCGGTTTGTCACCGGACACACGAACAAACTGCTACTGAAGTACGGATGAAAGTGTCCTGTGTGGATGCGTCGTGGTCTGCTGTGACAATCTGAATGCACAGGAACATAAGAAAGCATTGGGTTCAGCCCAGTGCAGAGACTTGCTTTGGAGTCAGAATCAGGTTTAATATCACTTGCGTACGCCGTGAAATCTGTTTTTTTGTGTGGCAGCAGTACAATGCAATACATTTAAAAAACAGAAATTACAATAATGAGGCTTGGGAACATGTTTATCTGCTAGGGCACTAGATGTTTGACCTCCTCATCCACGAAGGTCAGCTGCTACCCAGTGAAATGTTGATTATAAATTTTAAAAGTTGCCCGTCACTGGTGTTATCTCTTCAGCTGCCTGGCTTCTGACGCAGGGATTCCTTCCAGAAATTTCCCTACCATTCTGCACCTCTTTCTTCCTTTAAAATGCTCCTTAGTGCTGAAGTTCCTTAAAGAAAACACGTCCCAGTTTCATTTTCAAAACACTTTGGCTCGAGGCCTGGTCATGTGCACCATTTACTACAGGTCTATGGCTCAATGGCATGTTTTGTTCGATCTCACATTTTGCTGTGTTCGTAAAAAGGAACATGCGATTATTGCTTAACCACAGGCACAAAGTGTGGAGGAACTCAGCAAGTCAGGCAACATCTATAGAGAGGAATTAACAATCAAACTTTCGGGTCCGAGTCCCTTAATCAGGACCGGAAAGGAAGGGGGAAGAAAGTAGATGGGGGGAGGGGAAGGAGTATACGTAGACAGGGGACAGATGAAACCAGGTGAGGGGGAAGATTCCTTCCTATTTAACCCTTCACCTCTTCCACCTATCCCCTTCCAGCTTCTGACTTCATCCCCTTCCCCTCCGCCCACCTGCCCATGCTGGCTTCTGTCCCCTTTCTTTCCAGTCCTGGCGAAGAGCCTCTGCCCGAAACGTGATCTCTTTATTCCTCTCCATAGATGCTATTTGGCCTGCTGAGTTCCTCCGGCATTTTGCGTGTGTTAGAACCTCTTGTGTTATTTTTAACTATTCGTTATCATTTAAAAATCTTTCCCCTTTTCCACTGAACGTCATCTCCCCATTGTCTCAAAGAACGTGAAACTAGAGTGGATTAAAGTGTGTCAGTTATCATCAAGAAGTGCAGAGTGCTTGCCTGAGGTGATGATATGTTTTCTCTGAAACTGGAGTGTAGAGATAGACACGCGTGTCATGTACCTGTTCAGCAGTCTGATTTACCTATTGGCTTCTTTGTTCCTGGCAACCACGGGGGATGATGCATCTGAGAACAATGTTTGCAAAAGCAAAACATTCAGTTTCGTTTTTGCATTTGGTGCAGTTTTGTTTTCTCAGCCAAGACTCGGCTCTTTAACACGTGGCAACAAAATACCACACATGCTGGAAATGTTAAACAAAAACAGAAGAATGCTGCCCAGTCCAACCACATAGATATCACGCCCCAGAAAGCTCTTCAGGAGGCTGAAGAAATTTGATGTGCAGCAGGGTCTGGCAGCATCAGTGGAAAGGAATAAACAGTCATCATTTTGGGCTGAAACCTTCCTTCAGGACTTTGGATTTCCAGCATCTGCAGACCTCCTCGTATTCATGATTTGGGGGATCCTATCTGGCAACTGCTCTGCCCGTGACCGCAAGGAGCTGCAGAGTTGTAAACACAGCTCAGGACTTCATAGAAAAAACAGCCTCCCCTCCGTGGACTTGGTCTATCCTTGTTGCTGCCTCTGTAAACCAACCAACATTAAAACCCCACCCGCCCCACTTCCTCTCTCCTCCCCCCTCACTCCAGGCAGAAGATAACAACATCTGCTCCATGATCTCCATCAGCACAGGTGCACCACAAGGCTGTGTGCCTGGCCCCCTGCTCTACTCACTTTATACTTCTGACTGCGTGGCTAAGCACAACTCCAATGCCATATTTAAGATTGCTGACAGGTCCACTGTCGTTGGCTGAATCAAAGGTGGTGATGAATCAGCATACTGTATAGGAGGAAATTTGAAAATCTGAAAATCTGGCTGAGTGGTACCACAACAGCAACCTCTCACTCAATGTCAACAAAGCCAAAAAACCACCCTCATTTCTCCGGACAACAAAGCTTTTACTCCCTGAATACTTTAGAATGTATGTTAGGGATTTTGGGCTGCTAATCATGAAAATTACCATAAGAAATTTCTCTATCACACACCTTTTTTTTTGAAATTGCCTATATTTGTTATTTCAATTCATTTTTCAAGACAATTAAAATGTTGCACACAATGTAAACTGTAAATTTTTCTATCCTGTCCAGACATACTTGGGCATGCTTAGGCAGGGTAGCTGCTGCACAACAGGACAGACTATAAATTTCCATGAAGGATTTCGATAATTGAGACAGATGTTTCCCGGAATAACTGATGCCAAGATTAAGGAAGGCATTTTTGTTGGTCCACACATCAAACAGGTCATCAATGACAGGCAATTTGGAGAAACTCGCATGGAAGGCATTCAAGGATGTTGTCGAAAGTTTTCTTGGCAACTACAGAGCACCAAACTATGTGCAGCTGGTTGACAACATGCTTCAAGCATACAAAACCATGAAGTGCAACATGTCACTGAAAATTCATTTTCTGTATTCCCATTTAGACTTCCTCCCTGCAAATCTCAGCGCTGTCAGTGTCGAGCACAGTGAAAAGTTTCACCAGGACACTGCCGTCATGGAGAAATGGTATCAGGGCAACTGGAATCCATCAATGCTGGCTGATTATTGTTGGACACTTAAGTGCGAAGCCTCAGACACTGCGTGCAAATGAAAATCACCAACAAAACATCTCTAGCTTCGTTGAACTATTGCAAGGCATCAGCACTATTATGCAACTAAATGCATTGTATTCAATAAAAGTTACTTTCTTGTTTCTCCAAATTCCTACATGATACAAGTAGTATAAAATCATATTTCAGTTCGGATTCAAGCAGTCTATCATAAACAAAACAAAAATTCTGAGGAAGCAACACTTCTGAAAAAATTTCTTGTCCAGTGTTATCATCTTCAGGAGGGAAGTCATTGAACTTTTGGACCGAGACCCTTCATCAGGAATTCTCATGGGGATTGGAGGGGCAGGGGGTCAGTAACTTTAGATTCCTCGGCGTTATAATTTCTGAGGAGCTGTCCTGGGACCAGCACACAAGTGCCATCAGAAAGGAGGTGCAACAGCACCTCTACTGTCTAAGGAGTTTGTGTAGATTGGTAATGTTGCCATGGAGACAAAGAAAACCCCTGTAAATGAAAAGTGAAAGTTTGGCGTCTCTCTAAGTTTCACTTCTTTATTTGGAAATGTCTGAAATCCCCCAGCAAATTTCAGATGGGTGGGTTGGGAACCCAGAGTGGGCTGACTAATCCTTGCCAATCAGAGTTTACTTGGATGTGTTTACCCTTCCTGTGACACACGCAAGGACTGGGTTTTCAGTTTCGCCAGGCAATTTGTTCAAACAAAAATCCTCACGATCACATCTGATTCGGAAACACGCACACGCGCACACACACAGGAGAAACCAAGCAGTTCAGGCCGCGTCTATGGATCTATGGAGAGGCGCAGAGTCAACATTTCATCAGGACTGGGTGGATGCTGGTTCAGTTTCAACATTCAGGAGACAGGACACAATTCGGACACAGTGGAGGGCTATGGTCAATGGGACAATGCAGAATAATAGCTTGGCATGGCCTAGATGGGCTGAAGGGCCTTGTTTTGTGCTGTAGAGCTCTATGACCCTAGCTGACGTTTTGGACCGAGACCCTTCATCAGGACTACTGGAAAATGTTAATTGCAAGATAATCACTTTATATGGATTAAACAATGTTAGTATATTAATATTTATGAGTGGCTCAAAGGAAAATACATGGTCTTTGCCCTTGTCTCCAGCTGAGCCCTGTCCAGTAATCCTGAGGTCCCTGAAGCCCCTCCTATTCTGTGCTCTTGTGCCATTCTGATTAACTTCCCACGGCTGTGGAAATTGTTCTTACCACTAAACGTAACACAAGAGCAGAGTGGGTGAAGGGAAGGGCGAGGGTGGCAGATGATATGGGGTGAGCGGAGAGGAGGAAATTTCAGACCTACCACCCCCTCCAATCTCCTAACCGTGTTCTCACCCACCACTCACCCCTTTCCACACTCTAGTTCTCTTTCCCCACTCACGCTCTCTCATAATAAAACTCTTCCCACTCTTTCTCCCCACTGCCGGTAGTGAGGAAGGCAAATGCAATGCTGGCATTAATTTTGAGGGAACTAGAATATAAAAAGCAAGAACGTAATGCTGAGGCTTTATAGGGCCTCACTTGGAGTATTGTGAGCAGTTTTGGGCCCCTTGTATAAGAAAGGACATGTTGACATTGGAGAGGGTTCAGAGGAGGTTCACGAGATTGAAGGGCTTATTGTACGAGGAGCGGTAGGTGGCTCTCGGCCTGCACTTGTGACAAGAGGCCTAGACAAGGACTGTAATGACCCAAATGCTGGAGTATCCGAGACTGCAATTAAGAAACAATATTGAGACTGTGATGAGAACAGGGTTCTTAACTAGATGCTAGACGAGAACCTGTTGAGACTAGATGAGAATCCAAACGAGACAGAAAGCCTAAACGCAATTGCAGACTGAACCAAAGTTGAGCTGACTATTAAGCACCAAACCTGATCCGGGGCTCTTTAAATATCCAAAACATGGCCCCCGTTTTATGGAGCGGGCCAGAATCTGTGAAAGGGTGTGCCAGCTACCCATACTCCAGAGAACTGGAGCATCTAAAACCCGGAGGCTAATGTCCCACCTCCCCCTCGTACCCCATCTGTTACTTATTTTTATACACACATTCTTTCTCTCTCTCTCCTTTTTCTCCCTCTGTCCCTCTGAATATACCTTTCGCCCATCCTCTGGGTGCCCCCCCCAACCTCCTTGTCTTTCTTCCCGGACCTCCTGTCCCATGATCCTCTCGTATCCCTTTTGCCTATCACCTGTCCAGCTCTTGGCTCTATCCTCCCCCTCCTGTCTTCTCCTATCATTTCGGATCTCCCCCTCCCCCTCCAACTTTCAAATCCCTTACTCACTCTTCCTTCAGTTAGTCCTGACGAAGGGTCTCGGCCTGAAATATCGACTGCACCTCTTCCTAGAGATGCTGCCTGGCCTGCTGCATTCACCAGCAACTTTTATGTGTGTTGCTTCAGAAAGACAGTGTCCATTACTAAGGACCTCCAGCACCCAGGGCATGCCCTTTTCTCACTGTTACAATCAGGTAGGAGATACAGAAGCCTGAAGGCACACACCCAGCGATTCAGGAACAGCTTCTTCCCCTCTGCCATCCGATTCCCAACTGGACCAAGAATCTTTGGACACTACCTCACTTTTTTTTAATATACCGTATTTCTGTTTTTGCACGTTTTAAAAAATCTATTCAATATGCATATACTGTAATTGATTTATTTATTTATTATTATTATTGTTTCTCTCTGTTAGATTATGTATTGCATTGAGCTGCTGGTGCTAAGTTAACAAATTTCACGTCACGTGCCAGTGATAATAAACTTGATTGTGAGTCTGATAAACTGGCTCCCCTGAGGCATTGATGGCAGATTTTCCAGATAGCTAGATGTTATTTAAACACACTTTTCGCTCACTTACTTTCCAGGTGTTACACAGCAGCATAAACAAATGCCCGGTTAATTCCATTTCTCCCTGGATTTGGAATCAGTTTTATTTTGTTTTTATTTATTGAGACGGGTGGCGGGGTGGAAATACATCTCTACTAAAGGAGATGTAATGCTCTCCTTTCCTCTGCTGGCCTGCAGGTCACCCTTGGGCAAGGTGTAGCACCTGCTTAGCCCCCCGATCAGGGTCATGTGAAGTCATGGGAGCAGGTGGTGGATGGTCATATGATCAGCTGGTGCATATCACAAGTCCTGGTTATGTGACCACTGATGCCAGGCAGACAATCTCTGAAGAGTATTGATAATGGCTGGGATCACCCGTCTTGTAAAGACACTGCCCAGAAGAAGGCAATGACAAACCACTTCTGTTGAAAATCTTGCCAAGAACAATCATGATCACCATGGTTGCCCATGTCACATAACACGGCACGTAATGACGATAATGATTTTATTGAGATACAACGCAGAACAGGCCGTTCGAGACGCGCCGCCCAGCAACTGGGCACGTGGCCAAATAGTTAAGGCATTCGACTAGCGATCTGAAGGTCGTGAGTTTGAGCCCCAGCCGAGATAGTGTGTTGTGTCCTTGAGCAAGGCACTTAACCACACAATGCTCCGCGACGACACTGGTGCCAAGCTGTATCGGCCCTTGCCCTTCCCTTGGACAACATTGGTGTCGTGGAGAGGGGAGACTCTCAGCATAGGCAACTGCCGGTCTTCCATACAACCTTGCCCAGGCTTGCGCCCTGGAGAGTGAAGACTTTCCAGGCGCAGATCCACGGTCTTGCAAGACTAACGGATGCCTTTACTTACTTTACTTTAATCACCGGACAACTTACAATGGCCAGCTAACCTCCCAACTGGCATGTCTTTGGACTGTGAGAGGAAACCGGAGCATCCGGAGAAAACACATGTGGTCTCGTTGAGGATGTGCGAACTCTTTACAAGCAGCGACAGGAACTGAACCCGGGTCGCTGGTACTGTAAAGCCTTGCGCTAACCACTACGTTACTGTTGCACCCCATATATTATTGGTACACGTACTGAGACATGGTGAAAATCTGGCCCAGCATACCGAGCGTCCAGATTAGATAATTATTCAGTGCATTGAGTTGGAACAAAGTAAAACAATAACAATGCAGAATAAAGTGTGACAGCTACAGAGAAAGTGCAGTGCAGGTAAACAATAAGATGCAAGATGATAATGAGGTAGATTGTGAGGTCAAGACTCCACCTTATCATACCAGGGAACTATTTACTAATCCAATAATAGTGGAGCAGAATTTATAATGAATTGAATTGTATTGAATTGAATTGAATTATCTTTATTGTCATTATACATAGTTATAGTCATAGTCATACTTTATTGATCCCAGGGGAAATTGGTTTTCGTTACAGTTGCACCATAAATAATTAAATAGTAATAAAACCATAAATAGTTAAATAGTAATATGTATATTATGCCAGGAAATAAGTCCAGGACCAGCCTATCGGCTCAGGGTGTCTGACCCTCCAAGGGAGGAGTTGTAAAGTTTGATGGCCACAGGCAGGAATGACTTCCTATGACGCTCTGTGTTGCATCTCGGTGGAATGAGTCTCTGGCTGAATGTAATCCTGTGCCCAACCAGTACATTATGTAGTGGATGGGAGACATTGTCCAAGATGACATGCAACTTAGACAGCATCCTCTTTTCAGACACCACCGACAGAGAGTCCAGTTCCATCCCCACAACATCACTGGCCTTACGAATGAGTTTGTTGATTCTGTTGGTGTCTGCTACCCTCAGCCTGCTGCCCCAGCACACAACAGCAAACATGATAGCACTGGCCACCACAGACTCGTAGAACATCCTCAGCATCGTCCGGCAGATGTTAAAGGACCTCAGTCTCCTCAGGAAATAGAGACAGCTCTGACCCTTCTTGTAGACAGCCTCACTGTTCTTTGACCAGTCCAGTTTATTGTCAATTGGTATCCCCAGGTATTTGTAATCCTCCATGTCCACACTGACCCCCTGGATGGAAACAGGGGTCGCTGGTGCCTCTGCTCTCCTCAGGTCTACCACCAGCTCCTTAGTCTTTTTCACATTAGGCTGCAGATAATTCTGCTCACACTATGTGACAAAGATTCCTACCGTAGCCCTGTACTCAGCCTCACCTCCCGTGCTGATGCATCCAACTATGGCAGAGTCATCCGAAAACTTCTGAAGATGACAAGACTCTGTGCAGTAGTTGAAGTCCGAGGTGTAAATGGTGAAGAGAAAGGGAGACAAGACAGTCCCCTGTGGAGCCCCAGTGCTGCTGAGCACATAGGTACGGTGAAACTATGTTTGGCTTTCTCTCAGGCAATTAAATAAAGCGGTAGATAAAAACAAGACAGTAATAGAAAAACAGTATTAAATAGATAAGTAACAGATAATAAGCTGCAGCAGTGCCAGAATATCACAGTAATGCACAAAGTGCCGTTACTGCAAGTATTTGAGTTCTTGTGTGTACATGTGTGTGCTCACAGTTTCAGTCATTCTGCTGTGGGAGTGGTGTGATGGAGGCCACAGCTCCGGGATAGAAGCTGTTCCTCAGTCTATTTGTTCTGGCTTTTAGTGTCCTGAGCCTTTTGCTGGAGGGCAGCGGGTCAAACAGGGAGTGGTCAGGGTGTGTGGTGTCTCTCGTTATGCTGATTGCCTTCCTCCTGAGTCTGCGGGAATAGATGGTGTCCAGTCCTGGGATCTCCACCCTGACAATTCTCTGGGCCGCCTTCACCACGCGATGCAGGTCTTGTTGCTCAGCGGCTGTGCAGCTGGCATACCACACGGTGGCGCTGCTGGTCAGGATGGTTTCAACTGTGCTTCTGTAGAAGTTAAGCAGCAGCTTCTGTGGGAGTTCGGCCTGTTTCAGCTTTCTCAGGAAGAAGAGTCTGCTGCCACAAAACAACAAATTCCATGACATACTGTATGCCAGCAATATGAAACCTGATTGTGATTCTGTCCTTGAACCTCAACCAATGTAAACTACAGTCCACACCAACATGTCTAGCAATTTCGAAAATAACCTCCATCAGCTTCGAGGAGAGTGGCAGCTCGAACTCAGTCCTTCCGTGGGGAACGACCACCAACCCGCGGCCATCTTCCGCTGACCTGTGGCCTCTTGCCCTCAGGTGACCCGTGAAGAGCAACCGCCAACCCGATGCAGCTTCCCAACATCCAGCCCGTCGTGGCCTCCCGACCTCCAGCCCGAAGCGGCCCCTCCATCTCTGGCCCAACCCGTAAAGAGTGATCTCCAACCCGGCCTCCTCCGCGTTCGACCCTGTGTTTTCAACTGACCTCGACGCTTCAGTCAGCGAGAAGGGGAGCCGAGCATAGCGCCACGCCCAGCCTCTGGTCTCCTGCTCGGGACAGATCGTGCTCGCTGTCCTCTCCTGGAACCTTCTCAGGGACGACAGAGAGCTACATCACTCGATTGAACTCTAAACTGTAAGTCACAGGTTCTAACATTTTCAGAAACACAATTAAAATTTTAAAAAATAAGTAAAAGGCATAGAAAATGTGTAATATTTGACTATCTGGAAGATGCCGCCTGAGGAATAGTTGTTTGCTGGTGCCACCTTGACCGGAATTCCAAGTTTATATTGACATTTATATTGGCCTCCTTCAGATTTCTGTATCTTCTTTCTTGTTGCCGATTGGCGGGTGGGCAACATGTTACTTTTTTGGGTGAGTGCAGGTTGGGGGTTTAATGTTATTGTTGTTGTTTGTTCTCGTTGGAAGGGGCTTGGGGGTTAGCAGTTTGATGTTTTAGCTGCCATGTCTGGGTGGGTGATCTGTTAGTTATTGTGCGAGGAAGAAGTTGGGGGGGGTGGTTTGGCTTTGTGAGTTCTGTTTCTTTTTCTTTCTCATTGGGGGTGGTGTCTTTCAATGTCTTCTTTCACGGTTTTTCAATATGACTATCTGGAGAAGAGGAATCTTAGAGTTGTATTCTGTCTACATACTTTGATGATAAGATGGACCTTTGACCCTTTGGTGGCATGCACTGCCAGGCTTTTGTATCTTCGGCCTGATGGAAGAAATTGCCCCTAGGAGGTCAATCAGTGAGAGGGTTGATGGGAGAATTCCTGGGAAATTGTAACTGGTCTAGGAGACAGCAGTGACACAATGGGCTAAAAGGCCTCCTATGTCATAACACTGTGTGGAGAAAAATATTCCGTTCCCTGGTTAATGAAGCCATGTGTCTGATATATTACCCTAGACGACTTAATTACCAGTGCTGCCATTTTCATCATTGATTGAAATTCCATACCAAAGTCCCCCTCTTCCTCAATACATTCTAGGGCCTTGCCGTTCACTGTGTATGTCCCAGTCTTGTTCATTCTCCTAAAATCCATCAAGATTAAATTCCATCTGGCCTATCTCTGCTCATCATATGTGAGAGAGCGAGAAGGAGAGAGTGGGAGGAGAGTGAGACCATTTGGCCCATTGAGTCTTCACTGTCATGGCTGATTTATTTTCTCTCTCAAACTCATTCTCCAGCCTTCTCTCCATAACCTTTGACACACTGACTAATCAAGAATCTATCAACTTTCAATATACTCAATGACCTAACCTCCAGAGCCGTCTGCACCAAGGAATTCAACAGATTCACCACCCTCTAAGTAGAGAAATTCCTCCTCATCTCTGTCCTTCTATCCCCAGGCTGTGCCCTCTGGTCCTAGTTTCCCCCACCATTGGAAACATCCTCTCCATGTCCACTCTTTACAGGCTCTTCAATATTTGACAGAGTTAATTGAGATCCCCACCCATTCTTCTAAACTCTAGTGAGTACAGTCCCAGAGCTATCAAACATTCCTTATAAGTTAAACCTTTCATCCCCTCCCGGCATCGTAATTGTGAACCGACTCTGGACCCCCACCAATGCCAGCTCATACTTTCATAGATGAGGGTCCCAAAGCCACTCAGAATTCTCCAAGTGCGGTCTTATAAAGTATTCTCCTGCACGATCCACCAGTTTAGGAAATTCCCAGTCTCTGCAAAGTTGAGTTTTGTGCACCCCAGAGCGTAGCAAAGTCGATTTAAAATCCGGCACAAGGATTTACAGGAGTTGACGTGCAGTTCCATCCCCGGCCACTGGAGGGCGGCCATGAGCTGTGAGCAGGGTCGAGGTGCAGACGGGTGGAATCAAATTTAATCGTTCACTAGAAGTCGCACATAAATTGTACAAATCTGAATGACTCTAAAAAGATGGTAGACGCAGAAACAGACGTAAGGATTTATTCGTCATGCCTGTCTCCTAGCTGTAGCACAGTCCAAGAACATGTAGCTCCCTCATGTCACTCAAGCCAGCCCCTCAGGTGAGTTGTTTATACACTCCATTCTGAGGAGAGGGAGACGCCTTTCGATCTGCCCGAAAATTGCTGGTCTTTCAGCTCAGGGAGAGAGTGCTGCCGATAGCAAGAGTCCAGACTGCAGGTGTATGTGCCGGAAGAAACGCGCTGAAACTCGATGCAGCCAATGCTGAATCTGTGTTGGGAAGGACCGCAGTCGACTGCTTCCAGGACTGCACATGGAGGGGCTGAGGTGAGGAACCCACCCCCACCCCAAACATTGAAAGGGCGCTCACCCCACGGGGTCACATGAATGGCTTGGCGCTGTCTGTTTGTCTTTATATAAAAAGTTTACACTACTAAGTATAACGATCCTGAATGCAAACTGCAATACCACTACTAGCCACTGGAGGGAGCCACGAACTCAGCTTCAGTTTCGGGTCGGTGGTGGGTGATCTTAATAAACCAGGCAGAATATAGTAGGGGAGGACAAGAGGACATAGCCTCAGCATACAGGGACATCCCTTTAGAGCAGGGATAGAGTCATAGAAAAGCTCAGCACCGTTTTCTGCCTATCTAGTTCCTGCCGAACCATTTAAATTGCTTAGCCTCATAGACCTGCACCCAGACCATATCCCTCCATACCCACCCCATCCATGTACCTATCCAAACTCCTCTTAAATGTTGAAATCGAGCTTGTACCATTTCCACTGGCAGTTCTTTCCACATTCTCATGACCCACTGAGTGAAATTTCCCCTCGTGTTATCTTTAAGCATTTCACTCTTCACCCTTAACCCATGACCTCCAATTGCAGTCCCACCCAAACTCAGTGGAAAAAGCCTGCTTGCATTTACTCTATCTGTACCCCTCATAATTTGTATAGCTCTATACAAATCTCCCTTCAATCATCTATGTTCCAAGGGGTTTTGGAGAAATTCCTTTCGCTAGAGGGTGGTAAGTCTGTGGAATTCATTGCCACAGATGGCTGTAGAGGCCAAGTCATTGGGTGTACAATTTAAAACAGAGGTTAATACATTCTTAATTAGTAAAGGTGTCAAAAATTACAGGGAGAAAGCAGAAGAATGGGGTTGGTGTGGCATAAAAATCAGCCATGTTGGAACAGACTCAATGGGCCGAATAGCCTCATTCTTCTCCTATGTCTCATGGTCTAATAGAGGAATTTGGCAAAGGGTGGGTATGTGGAACAGATCTGGGAGGTCAAAAGAGTTGAAGGTACAAGGGAGTTGGAGTATATATACAAGGGGGCCAAAGCTGTTTTTGCAATAGAATGATTTGATTTAAATACCTCCTGTGCTTGAGGAGTAGAGATCTGAGTCTCACAGTGCAGCAAGAAAATGAAGTTTAAATAGTAATCAAGGATCAACTTTAGTCACCATGTACAGTGGATTCTGGTTAATTAGGACAAATCAGGACCAGTACCTTTTGGCCCAATTCAGCAGCTGTCCCAATTAGGCAAAGTTTCATGGAAATAGTTAAAAAGGTATAAAATAAGACAAACTACCATTTAAGTGAATAACAAATTATGTACAAAAGTGAAATACAGACCAAATTATAACACTACCAACACTGTGTGTTAGTTTCTATCAATGGAGGAACTCATCCAGGGTACACTGCTGTGTTCTTCTGATTGACTGTAAATGAGCAAAACCAGTACAAACAATGCTTTCAAAGACTGCATCCTCCACATCTTCATTTTCATTGTAACATTCAAGATGATTGTCAATACCTTCAAATTCTTTGTAGTTCCTAACTTTTTGAAGTAGTGAAATCATTTCATTTTCATTCCTGGCCGTTTCTGGTATCTTTAAGCCTGAATGTTTGAAACCACAGTGAGCGAAACTGTTCTAAGTTGTCTTACTGCTTGTTACCTGCCAACTATCAGTGACCAAAGTCACTGTTTTTTTGAACACAAACACATGTAAGTGATCCCATTTAAAAACAGTTCGCTCTAAGCACAAAGTAATGTCTAACGGTCAGACAATGTGCTCACAATTGGCACTAATTAAAGACCGACTGGCAACTGTCTCCTGTCCCAATTAAGTGGCATAGTGTCCCAAATAAACAAAGGGAATCTTGGCAATTTTCTTGTTTAATTTTAGTTCTTTATGAGTTGTCCCAAATAAGTAGCTAGCCCAATTAACTGATGGTATAGTTTAAAGTGCAGTGCTATGATGGAGTAACAGATAGAGGGGGTTGGGTGGGTAACTAGAATGGTTGATCAGATTAACTGCTGGGGAGAAGAAACTTTTAAGATGGTGTGATTTTTTTTTTTGATTTTACAGCCCTATGTTCATGTGTCATGTACTTACTTAAAAGCCTCTTAAGCATCACTATCGTATCTGCTTCTGTCACCACCCCTGGTAGTTAGAGGGGGATGGGGTGTAACTGGAAGATTTGATCAGATTAACTGCCTGGGGGAAGAAAATTTTAAGATGGCATGAGGTTTCTGTTTTAATAACCCGATAGCATTTTCCATAAGGGAGCTTTAGGAGAAGACAGTTTTTTTAAGGGTGGGCAGTGTCCTCATTGATATTGTTCTGGACACATACTAATCCTGCAGTGATGGTAGACTGCAGACAATGACTTTTTCTGCAGCCATGACAGTTCGCTGTGGTTTCCGTTCCTGTTCCGTACTGTTTCTGTTGCAAGAGGAGCAAAACCTAAAACAGCACAACAACATGCAGCACTCCACGTCTGTCTTCCTTTTGAGCAAATGCACTCAGCGGCCACTTTATTAGGTACAGCTGCTCATTTATGCAAATATCTAATCAGCCAATCGTGTGACAGCAACTCAATGCATAAAAGCATGCAGACACGGTCAAGACATTCAGTCGTCGTTCTAACCAAACATCAGAATGGGAGAAGAAATGCGATCTAAGTGACTTTGACCGCGAAATGATTGTTGGTGCCAGATGGGGTGGTTTGAGTATCGCAGAAACTGTTGATTTCCTGGGATTTCCACACATAGCAGTCCCTAGGAATGGCGTTTTCACTCCATTCCCTACAGAGAATGATGTGATAAACAAAAAGAAATCCAGCAAATGGCAATTCTGTGAAAACACCTTGTTAATGAGAGAGGTCAGAGGAGAATGATCAGACTGGTTCAAGCTGACAGGAAGGCGACAGTAACTCAAGTAACCACATATTACAACAGTGGTGTGCAGAAGAGCATCTCTGAATCAAACTTCAAAGTGAATTTTTTATTAGATTAGGTTAGATTATCAGGACACTCAGTCCTCGTTTATTGTCATTTAGAAATGCATGCATTAAAAGTGATACAACATCCCTCCAGAATGACATCACAAGAAAACACAGGACAAACCAAGACTAAAACTGACAAAACCGCATAATTATAACATATAGTTACAACAGTGCAAAGCAATACCATAATTTGATAAAGAGCCGACCATGGGCACAGTAAAAAAAGTCTCAAAGTCCTGATAGACTCATCATCTCACACAGGCGGCAGAAGGGAGAAACTCTCCCCACCATGAACCTCCAAGCGCCGCCAACTTGCCGATGCGGCACCATTGGAAGCACCCGACCGCAGCGGACTCTGAGTCCGTCCGAAAACTTCGAGCCTCTGACCAGCCCCTCCAACACAGCCTCTCCGAGCACCATCCTCTGCCGAGGGCTTCGACCCCTCCCCGGCCTCTGAGCAACAAGCAAAGCCGAGGACTCGGGGCCTTCCCCTCCGGAGATTCTGGACCACACAGTAGCAGCGGCAGCGAAGCAGGCATTTCAGAAGTTTCACCAGATGTTCCTCCGTGCTCTCACGTCCGTCTCCATCAAATCAGGATTGTGCACGGCACCCTACTTGACAAATAACAGGCACCACCACCGGAGTGGCCGCTGCGAGCTGCGTCACGCCGCCATCTTCCCTCCCGCATTTTATTATCAGAGTCACCATATTCAACCCTGTGATTCAGTTTCCTGTGAGCACACTCAGCAAATCGATAGAATAGTAACTATAACAGGATCAATGAAAAACCACCCAACTAGGTCATTCAGTCGGAATGCAAAGGACAAAAAACTGCAAATGCAAGTATAAATAAATATTGAGAACATGAGATGAAGAGTCCTTGAAAGTGAGTCCGTTGGTTGTGGGAACATTTCAGCGGTAAGGCAGGTGAAGCTGAGTGAAGTTATCCTCTTTGGTTCTACAGCTGCTTACCTGATCCTGAACAGCCCCAGAATACTATTCCATTCCTTCAGAATGCACAACACGCCAAACCTTGAACTGGATGGGCTACGTCAGCAGGAGACCACAAACAGAGGCTCACCGGCCGGTGTGTTAGGTGCAAAAGGTACCTAATAAAGTGGCCATTGAGTCTGCATCCTCTGCCCTACTAATCTGCAATCCCGTTCCTCCTACCGCATCTGACATCCCTGCTGTCATCAGGCTGTCTAATCCTCAGTGTACATTAATGCACAAGTTAGTCGTTTCAGCAGAAAGTTAGTGAGCACTACCCCTATGGATTAAGATGGTTAAGTGCAGATTAATATTTTATATGCCTCTCTGTGTGACCTCTTCCTTACATGTAATATTTATGACAGAATTTATTCTGAAAGCGTAAAGCTTTTACAAAGATTAAATTGAAATTTGGCTTTTCTTTGACCTTTCAGTAACGGAAAGTATCTTTGCTTTCTCCTTTCATTTTAACGGGGCAATGGCAATTGTTAATATTTCTGTAACTTCATAAAAATATTTTTATCGTTACGATGATATTATATCTTTACGATAGTGCGGCACGGTAGCATAGTGGTTAGCACAACGCTTTACAGTACCGGTGACACGGGTTCAATTCCTGCTGCTGCCTGTAAGGAGTTTGTACGTTCTCCACGTGACCGCGTGGGTTTCCTCGGGGCATTCTGGTTTCCTCCTGTGTACGGGTTGGTAGGTTTCATTGGTCATTGTAAATTGTCCCGTGATTAGGCTAGGATTAAATCAGGGGATTGCTGGGCAGTGCAGCTCAAAGGGACAGAAGGGCTGATTCTGCGCTGTATCTCAATTAATATCACCATGGAATGTTGGTTGGCAGAAGCAACAAAGGCTAAAGATGGTGGAGTGTAAAAGGAGAGGACAGTGGAATGTGGAATAACGGGGCAATGGCTGGTGCGAGGAATGGAGCCATCCGGAGGATGGGCGAAAGGGGGAGTTGGAGGAAAGGGTGATGGGGGCCAAGTAGATAATGAGGAGGGAGAAGAGAGAAAGGGTCCAGAGAGGCTGCAGTAACCCGGAGATTGAGAATTCAATGTTCATGATTAAGTTCAAAAAATTCAAAGTAAATTTATTATCAAAGTACATATATGTCACCATAAACAACCCTGAGATTCATTTTCCTATGGGCATACTCAGTAAATCTATAGAATAGTAACTGTAACAGGATCAATGAAAGATCAACCAGAGTGCAGAAGGCAACAAACTGTGTAAATGCAAATATAAATAAATAGCAATAAATAACCAGAACATGAGATATGAGATAAAGAGTCCTTAACCTGAGATCATTGGTTTTGGGAACATCTTAATAGAATGATTAATAGTCCTGACGAAGGGTCTCAGTCTGAAACGTCGACTGTACCTCTTCCTAGAGATGCTGCCTGGCCTGCTGCGTTCACCAGCAACTTTGATGTGTGTTGCTTGAAATTCCAGCATCTGCAGATTTCCTCGAGTTTGCATAATAGAATGAGTGACGTTATCCCCTTTTGTTGAAGAGTCTGATGGTTGAGGGGTAGTAACTGTTTTGAAGCTGGTGGTGCGAGTCCTGAGGCTCTTGTACCTCCTACCTGATGGCAGCAGCGAGAAGAGAGCATGACCTGTGTGGTGGGGATCTCTGATGATGGATGCTGCTTTCTTACGACAGCATTTCATGTAGACGTGCTCAATGGTTGGGAGGTCTTTACCCATGATGGACTGGGTTGAATCCACTACCTTTTGTGCGATTTTCCATTCAAAGGCATTGGTCTTTCCATATCAGGCCATGATACAGCCAGTCAATACACTCTCCACTACACATCTGTAGAAGTTTCTCAAAGTTTTAGATGTCATGCGAATCTCTGCAGTGTCCGAGGAATTGAGGTGCATCCGTGCTTTTTTCACAATTACACTTGTGTGCTGGGTCCAGGACAGATCCTCTGAAATAGTGACACCCAGGGGTTTAAAGTTGCTGACCCTCTCCACCTCTGATCCCCTGATGAGGACTGGCTCCTGGACCTGTGGCTTCCCTCTGCTGAAGCCTACCATCAGTCCCTTGGTCTTGCTGACATTGAGTGGGAGGTTGTGGTAATGTCACCACTCAGCCAGATTTTCAATCTCCCTCCTGGATGGTGATTCAGCCCACAGTGGTGTGGTCATCAGCAAAGTAATTTACTAATTTAAAAATGGCTGGTAACCAGGAGATCCAAGCTGTCGCAGCAGATGGAGTTAAAGTGCTCGGTGAAGTGGTCTCCCAACCTGCCCCTGGTCTCACTCCTCTATGTATAAGACATAGGAGCAGGCATAGGCCACTCGGCCATCAAGTTTGCTGCACCATTCTGTCATGGCTGACTTATTATCCCCTACTACCCCCCTCCCCCATTCTCCTGCCTTCTCCCCATAACCTTTGACGCACTTACTAATCAAGAACCTATCAACCTCCTCTGTAAGTATACCCAATGACTTGGCCTCCACAGCCATCTGTGACAATGAATTCCACAGATTCACCACCCACTGGCTAAAGAAATTCCTCCTGGTCTCTGTTCTCAAGGAACGTCCATGTATTCTGAGGCTGTGCCCTCTGGTTTCAGTGAGATTCTCCCCTTATTCTTCTGAACTCCAATGAGTACAGTCGCAGAGCCATCAAATGCTTCTCGTACATTAACCCTTTCTTTCCTGGGATCACTCCCATGAACCTCTTCTGGCCCCTCTCCAATAACAGCACATTCTTAGATAAAATGCCCAAAATTGCTCACCAATGCCTTATAAAGCCTCAGCGTTACATCCACTGTGGTCTTATAGAACTCGTAGAGCCAAGTGTGATGGTTGGTGACTGGCTGGTGAGGAGCTGATGTCGTCAGGCGCAGCCCTGTCACCTGACGTGAAATGTCCGATGAGAGAGGACGGGTTACTGATGGTGACAGCTCTGGGATGTGAAGGGTTTTCGGCTGCTGAAAGATTTACGACCGTTTCCATTTCAGTGAGAAGTGCTGATCCCTTTATTAACTGAACGAGCACAGGGTCAATTTTGTATTTGTGCCTGTCTCCCTTTTCTCGGAGGAGACATTTGTCCATGGACTGACCTCCAGGAAAGATGGGGAAAGCAAGGATGGTTACCTTTCCGTGTCAGAACCTAGTGATGTTGCTATTTTATTTCAACGGCAGATTCTTTGCTCCCAGCTATAACAGCCCATCTGAACCAACAAGAATTGTGTGACAAATTCTAATTGGCACCCAGAAGAAATTCATGCCAGAAAGACGATTTACAGTTCTCAGTGTTTCCTGATTCAGTTCTTTATTGTGTCTGATTTTAATCCCTTCCCTCTGGTGACTTGGGTCATTTCCTTGTGCTTTGAAGAGGCTGCAGAAGAGGATTACCAGGATGTTGCCTGGTTTAGAGGGCATGTGCTATCGTGAGAGGCTGGATAAACTTGGGTTGCTTTCTCTGGAGCGTCAGAGGCTGGAGGAGATCTGGTAGAGGTTTACAAGACTGTGAGAGGCAGAGATAGAGTAGGCAGGGAGTTTCTGTTTCCCAGGGCTGAAGTGTCTAATACCAGAGGCCATGCATTGAAGGTGAGGGGTGGTAGGTTCACGAGGGATGTGAGTGGTAAGTTTTCTTATTCAACAGAGTCGAAGGTGCCAGGAATGCACTGCCTGGTGTGGTGGTGGAGGCAAATACATTAGAGTTTTTTAAGAGACGTTTGGATAGGCACATGGGTGTCAGGAGGATGGAAGGATATGGACATGGTGTAGGTAGGAAGGATTAGTGTTTGAGTATTTTTGATTTGCTTTTCGGCTGGTTTAGCACAAAATTGTGGGCTGAATGGCCTGTTTCTGTGCTGGACGCCTTCTATGTTCCATGTTTAATGCTGGAACTGCCACTCTGGTTCTGCCCCGCTCTACCTGCCTCAGCCTTGGACCAAGCAAGGAAACTGGCCCTTCAGCCCGACTGGTACATCCTGACCCAGATGCTCCTTTAAGCTAGTTTCATTTGCCTGTGTTGGCCATAAAACGTAGGAGCAATCCAACCGAAATGTTCAGGAAACTTCAAGATGATTAGATTCTTGCATTTTACTGAGAAATAATTTTATTTAAGTCAACGGGACAGTTTTCCTTCCCTCATTTATTGAAAGTGTTTTGCTGCTTATAATCTACAAAATCTGCTAGCCTTCATAGAAAGTGTGTAAAGATCAGACTCGGGGTTTCCCTGACAAAAGTCTGTAATCAATATATCCCTTCCAGGCTCTCATGTTAGACCATAAGACATGGGAGCAGAATTAGGCCATTCAGTACATTGAGTCTGCTCTGCCATTCCAACATGGCTGATTTATTATCCTTCTCAACCTCGTTCTCCTGCCTTCTGACACTGAAATCTTTGACACTCTAAGTAATCAAGAACTTATCATCCTCCAGGGATCACTCCCATGAACCTCCTCTGGACCCTCTCCAATTCCAGCACATCTTAGATAAATTGCCCAAAATTGCTCACAGCACTCCAAGTGTGGTCTGACCAATACCTTATAAATAGATAGATAGGTAGATAGATAGATATACTTTATTGATCCTGAGGGAAATTGGGTTTCGTTACAGCCGCACCAACCAAGAGCAGAGCATAAATATAGCAATACAAAAACCACAAACAATCAAACAACAAAATGCAAACTATACCAGGTGGAAATAAGTCCAGGACCAGCCTATTGGCTCAGGGTGTCTGACCCTCCATGGGAGGAGCTGCAAAGTTCGATGGCCACAGGCAGGAACAGCCTCCTGTGACGCCCAGTGTTGTATCTCAGTGGAATATGGCCAGAGTCCAACAGCAAAAATAAAGCCTCAGCGTTACTTCCAAGTGCAGTCTTATAGCACATAGAGTTGAGTGTTATTGCTCAAGGCTGGTTGGAGAGGATTTGATATCTGAGGCTGTGCCCTCCGACCCCAGACTCCCCCACTACAGAAAGCATAACTCCACACCCACTCTACCTATCCAAGTGTCTTCTAAGTGAGTTAGAAGGTGAGGTTATGTAGACTAGAACTTTATTCTCGGGAATGTTGGAGATTGTTAGAGGTTTATAAGATCATGAGAAATGTCGACAGGGAGAAAGCAGATGGTTCTTTGCCCAATGATGCTAAGAACACCAAGACAAGAGGGCATAGGTTTAAGATCAAAGGCCAGAGATTTGAAAGGAACGTCACGGGAAGCTTCTTCACAAAGAGGGCAGTGTTCCTTTAGAATGGGCTGCCAGAAATAGTGGTTGAGGTGAGCACAGTAGCAATATTTAAAATCCATTTAGATAAGTTCAAAATTCAAAGTAAACTTATTATCAAAGTACATATATGTCACCATATACAACCCTGAGATTCATTTTCTTGCAGGCATACTCAGTAAATCCACAATAAAATAATAACCATGATAGAATCAATGAAAGACCGAACCAACTTGGGCATCAAACCAGTGTATGTAAAACAACTGACACAAAAGGAAAATAATAATAATAATAATAATAAGTAAATAAGCAATAAATATCGAAAACATGAGACGAAGAGTCCGTGAAAGTGAGTCCATTAGTTCAGTTCAGTGATAGGGTGAGTGAAGTTACCTCCTTTGGTTCAAGAGTCTGATGGTTAAGGGGTAATAACTGTTCCTGAACCTGGTGGTGGGAACCCTGAGGCTCCTGTATTTTCTCCCGGAAGGCAGCAGTGAGAAGAGACCGTGGCCTGGACGACGGGGGTGGCTGAAGATCATTGCTGCTTTCCTGTGATGATGCTCCGTGTAAATGTGCTCAGTGCTGGGGAGTACATGGAGAGGAGAGGTCTAGAACACTATGGGCCAAACCTGGGCAGATGGGACTACCTCGCTGGGTAACCCACTCAATGTGGACGAGTTTAGCCGACGGACCTGTTTCCAAGTTGGTTGACTCAATGACTCTAAATGGTGTTAATATACCTGCCTCAACCACTTCCTCTGGCAGCTCGCTCCATATACACACCACCCTCTACATAAAACAGTCGCCCCTCAGGCCACTTTCAAATCCTTCCCTTCTCACCTTTACCCAATGCCCTCCGGATTTTGGTTCCCTTTCCCTGCCCATGAAGACTGTGTGGATTCAGCCTGACAATGCCCCGCACAGTTGCACGCACCTCTATAAGATCACCCCTCATTCTCAGACACTCCATTGAATACAATTCTCGCTTTGACTGCTTGATTTCCCCCCGTTTCCTCCCACATATCAAAGATGTGTGGGTTTGTAGGTGAATTGACCACCATAAATTGCCCCTAGTCAGTCAATGGCAGAACCTAAGGGGGCAATTGATGGGAATGTGGGGGAATGAGAAGGGATTTGTGTGGTATTGGTGCTGAGGGATGAATTTCTGCGTCCTATCACTTTATGACCCTATTGCAGACAGTTCTGGTCACCCCACTATTGGAAGACTGTTGAGGCTTTGGAGAGGGTGCAGAAGAGGTTCACCATGATGCTGCCTGGTTCAGAGGGCATGGGCTATCATGAGAGGCTGGATAAACTTGGGTTTTCTATGGAGCAGCGGAGACTGAGGGGAGATCTGATCGAGGTTTTCAAGATGATGAGAGGCAGAGAAAGTGTGGACACAGAGTATCTGTTAAACAAGGTTGAACGTCGAATACCAGAGGGCATGCATTGAAGGTGAAAAGGGGTCGGCTCAAATACATTAGAGGCTTTTAAGAGACATTTAGGTAGGTGTAGGAATGTGAGGAAGATGGAGGAAAATGGTCATTGTGTAGGTAGGTGGGATTAGGTTTTATATTTTTTTTGATTTGTTGTTTTTAGCTGGTTTGGCACAACGTTGTGGCCCAAAGGATCTGTTCCTGTGCTGGACTGTTCTATGCTCCATGACTCGGAGATGATTAACGACATCATTGGTGGTCAGGCAGCCACGATTTCCCACCTTCTGGAGCACCAGTCCCACATCGTGTTCCTCGAAACAAACCCCCTTGCACCTAGGACAAGAAGCTCCCCCGAGGCCTGACCTTTCCTCAATTCCCTCCCCTAGTTCTGTTCCATGCTGTCTCTACCTTTTGTCCTTCTCCCTGCGAACTGTCCCTGGTTCTGTTCCATGGGACCCACCCCTGCCTCTACTCCCAAAGGCTCTCCCATTGCCCTGTCCCAGCTCCTCCTCCCCCCCAGGCTCTCCCATTGCCCTGTCCCAGCTCCTCCTCTCCCCCCAGGCTCTCCCATTGCCCTGTCCCAGCTCCTCCTCTCTCCCCAGGCTCTCCCATTGACCTGTCCCAGCTCCTCCTCTCCCCCCAGCCTCTCCCATTGCCCCGTCCCAGCTCCTCCTCTCTCCCCAGGCTCTCCCATTGCCCTGTCCCAGCTCCTCTTCTCTCCCCACACTCTCCCATTGCCCCGTCCCAGCTCCTCCTCTCCCCCAAGGCTCTCCCATTGCCCCGTCCCAGCTCCTCCTCTCTCCCACGCTCTTCCATCTCCTTGCTTCCTTTGTTGAGTTGAAATCCTTTCACTTTTTTAAACCTTTCTTGAACAGAGTTAAAGAGCACTACAGCACAGAAACAGACCCTTCAGCCTATCTAGTCTGTACCAAACAACTGTTCTGCTGAGTCCCTTCGACCTGCACCCAGGCCATAGGCCTCCACACCCCCATGTACTTTCCAAATTTCTCTTAAATGTTGAAATCAAACCCACGTCCACCATTTCCACTGGCAGCTTGTTCCACACTCTTATCACCCTCTGAGTGAAGAGGGTCCCCTTCAGGATCCCCTTGTATTCCGCTTTTCACCCTTAACCTATGACCTCTCACCCAACCTCAGTATAAAAACCCTGCTTGCATTTACCCTATCTATACCCCTCATAATTTTGTATACCTCTATCAAATCTCCCCTCGTATTCCTACACTCCAGGGAATTAAGTGTTACGCTATTTAACCTTTGCCTATAACTCATATCCTCAAATCCTGGCAAAATCCGTGTATATCTTATTTATATCATTCCTGTAAGTAAGTGACCAGAAGTGCACCCTTAGGCCTCAACAACATCTTATACAACTTTTATGTAACATCCCAACTCCTGACTTGTGAAGGGCAATGTGCCAAAAGCTCTCTTTACGACCCCATCTGCCCGTGAAGCCACTTTCAAGGCACTTTGGACCTGCTTTCCCCGATCCCTCTGTTCTACTGCACTCCTCAGTGCCCTACCGGTCACGGTGCAGGCCCTACCTTGGTTTGTCCTCCCAAAGGGCAACACCTTGCTCTCGTCTGCATTCAATTCCATCCGTGTGATGCTCTCTCCTCAGGCTCTGTCCAAGTCATTATACCAAAGTTAGACCAACCAAAGCAACCAGGCATGGGTCTAGAAATTTAGTTTCGCAATTTGTTTACATCATGTTCCTTTATTTTAGTTTACCTGGGTTCAGTGACAGTCCCCCCCATATGCATTTGTTGCAAGTGACTTTGAGAGTTTAAACACACCCGTTTGCCACTTGCCCCAACTGTCCTCAGTAAGTTAACAAATTACACCAGAAAGCTTTTTAAAGGTACTTCATTATCTCCTCACATCTGAACCACAGCTTGCCAATGGCCCCAGTTAGCAAAAATTTTCAGCAGACATAGTTCAGTCTGGGAGCGTTGCCAGACTGTGAGAGGGTCTGTCTTCACCATGTTAATTGATGCAAAACTGCCCCCCGATTAGTGCCGAAACCAAGTTGCTCTTAAAATCATGCTCTCAATTTCTGCATAATTGATCCAGAGTATAACTGTACACCAGATTATCTCCTGGCATTTCTTCTGTGAAAAAAAAAATCAGTATAAATGTCTTTTCCTCATTCCACCATAAAATTCAGATTCACATTTATCCCATGTATATCAAAAATATGAAGAAATGCGTGGTTTGCATCAACCTTGTGGCTAAAGGGATCGGGGGTATGGAGGGAAGGCTGGTACAGGGTTCTGAGTTGGATGATCAGCCATGATCATACTGAATGGCGGTGCAGGCTCGAAGGGCCGAATGGCCTACTCCTGCACCTATTTTCTATGTTTCTACGACATACTGGGGGCAGCCTGCATGTGTTGCAGTACATTTCAGTGCCGACACAGCATGCCCACAATGTTCAGCAGAGGGCTAAAGAACACAACGAGAAACAAAACAACAGCAGAACAAACACTTCTCCTTGCTCCCACCCACCCACCCAACACACAGATAGATCTTCAAACCCAGTCAGGACTCCAGGCTTCGGCCATTGGCCACTGACTTCCAGACCTTCGATCTCCAGTATGGACCCCTGGACTGCCGATGACGGGACTCTGAAGTCCAGGCCAGCAAAGTGACCGAGCATCATCCAGCAAACTGATCTGTACCCGTGGGTTAGTGATATGAATGAGGAACTGAGGGCTGAGTTTGCTGACATTACCAAGATAGGTGGAGGTACAGGTAATGAGGTGAGGGAAGGGAGTCTGCAGAAGGACTCTGACAGATTGAGATGGTGTGCAAGGATGTGACAGTTGAATTACAGTGCAGGGAGGTATGGGGTTATGCACTTTGGTAGGAAAATAAAAGTTGGTCAGACCACGTGGAGTACTGTGATCAATGTTGGGCCCTGTATCTAAGGAAAGATGTGTTGGCCCTGAAGAGAGTCTCCAGAGGAGATTCACAAGAATGATCCTGGGATTGAAAGCACATGAAGCACATTTGATGTCTCTGGGCTAGAATTTGATGGAGTTTAGAGAATTGTGGGGGGCGGGGGGTGGGGAATCTCATTGAAGCCAATCAAATATTGGAAGGCCTAGATAGAGTGGACATGGAGACGATGTAAGGATTGTAAGGGATAAAATTGGTCCTCTTGAAGATCAGAGTGGTCGGCTGTGTGTGGAACCAAAGGAAATGGGGGAGATCTTAAATAGGTTTTTTGCATCTGTATTTACTAAGGAAACTGGCATGAAGTCTATGGAATTGAGGGAATCAAGTAGTGAGACCATGGCAACTGTACAGATTGAAAAGGAGGAGGTGCTTGCTGTCTTGAGGAAAATTAAAGTGGATAAATCCCCGGGACCTGACAGAGTGTTCCCTCGGACCTTGAAGGAGACTAGTGTTGAAATTGCGGGGCCCCTGGCAGAAATATTTAAAATGTCGCTGTCTACGGGTGAGGTGCCAGAGGATTGGAGAGTGGCTCATGTTGTTCCGTTGTTTAAAAAAGGATCGAAAAGTAATCCGGGAAATTATAGGCCGGTGAGTTTAACGTCGGTAGTAGGTAAGTTATTAGAGGGAGTACTAAGAGACAGAATCTACAAGCATTTGGATAGACAGGGACTTATTAGGGAGAGTCAACATGGCTTTGTGCGTGGTAGGTCAAGTTTGACCAATCTATTGGAGTTTTTCGAGGAGGTTACCAGGAAAGTGGATGAAGGGAAGGCAGTGGATATTGTCTACATGGATTTCAGTAAGGCCTTTGACAAGGTCCCGCATGGGAGGTTAGTTAGGAAAATTTAGTCACTAGGTATACATGGAGAGGTGGTAAATTGGATTAGACATTGGCTCAATGGAAGAAGCCAAAGAGTGGTGGTAGAGAATTGCTTCTCTGAGTGGAGGCCTGTGACTAGTGGTGTGCCACAGGGATCAGTGCTGGGTCCATTGTTATTTGTCATCTATATCAATGATCTGGATGATAATGTGGTAAATTGGATCAGCAAATTTGCTGATGATACAAAGATTGGAGGTGTAGTAGACAGTGAGGAAGGTTTTCAGAGCCTGCAGAGGGACTTGGACCAGCTGGAAAAATGGGCTGAAAAATGGCAGATGGAGTTTAATACAGACAAGTGTGAGGTATTGCACGTTGGAAGGACAAACCAAGGTAGAACATACAGGGTTAATGGTAAGGCACTGAGGAGTGCAGTAGAACAGAGGGATCTGGGAATACAGATACAAAATTCCCTAAAAGTGGCGTCACAAGTAGATAGGGTCGTAAAGAGAGCTTTTAGTACATTGGCCTTTATTAATCAAAGTATTGAGTATAAGAGCTGGAATGTTATGATGAGGTTGTATAAGGCATTGGTGAGGCCGAATCTGGAGTATTGTGTTCAGTTTTGGTCACCAAATTACAGGAAGGATATAAATAAGGTTGAAAGAGTGCAGAGAAGGTTTACAAGGATGTTGCCAGGACTTGAGAAACTCAGTTACAGAGAAAGGTTGAATAGGTTAGGACTTTATTCCCTGGAGCGTAGAAGAATGAGGGGAGATTTGATAGAGGTATATAAAATTATGATGGGTATAGATAGAGTGAATGCAAGCAGGCTTTTACCACTGAGGCAAGGGGAGAAAAAACCAGAGGACATGGGTTAAGGGTGAGGGGGGGAAAGTTTAAAGGGAACATTAGGGGGGGCTTCTTCACACAGAGAGTGGTGGGAGTATGGAATGAGCTGCCAGATGAGGTGGTAAATGCAGGTTCTTTTTTAACATTTAAGAATAAATTGGACAGATACATGGATGGGAGGTGTATGGAGGGATATGGTCCGTGTGCAGGTCAGTGGGACTAGGCAGAAAATAGTTCGGCACAGCCAAGAAGGGCCAAAAGGCCTGTTTCTGTGCTGTACTTTCTATGGTTTCTATGGTTTCCATTAGGAGGAGAGTCTAGGACCAGAGGGCACAGCCTCAGGATAAAGGGACGTCCATTTAAACTGTTATGAGAAGGAGTAACTTCAGAAAGAGGGTGTTGAATCTGTAGAAATGGTACCGACGACATCTGAAGGCATTTGAAAAGTTCCATCAATGCTGTCTTCAAAACATCTTAAATATCAGCTGGGAAGATAGAAGAACCAATTTCAGTGTGCTAAATGAAGCAAAAACAACAAGCATTGAAGCCTACGTCATCAAGAACCAACTAAGATGGAGCAGTCATGTTGTTCGGATGAAAGACGAACGTCTGCCGAAACAAATCTTCTACTCCCAGCTTAAAGAAGGCAAACGTAAAAGAGGTGGACAACAGAAGAGATTCAAAGACGTCTTAAAAGCCAACATGAAGAAATGTAATATCAACATCAACAATTGGCAAACGAATGCCAAGGATGGGAAACTCTGGCAAGCCATCATCCGAGAAGGAACAGCAACTTTCAAAGTCAACAGATGTGCAGAATTAGAAGAAAAGAGAAGAAAATGGAAAGAGAGGCAGCAACAACCAAAGCCCGATCTGCCATCTGGAACTACCTGTCCTGAATGCGGAAGAACCTTCAAAGCCAAGATTGGACTCATAAACCACTTGAGAGCCCCTAAGTAGATCAACAGAATGAAGACCATTATCCTCGACCTCAAGGGATAGCCACGACGACAAGTGGCGGCCAAGTCACTGGGTATATTTAAGGCAGAGATCGATAGGTCTGTCATTGATTAGAGGTTAGGGGGAAAAGGCAGGAGAACGAGGGTGAGAAAAATGGGGGACCACACGGTAGTGTAATGGTTAGCTTAACACTATTACAGAACCGGCTGTAAGGTTGGGGTTCAATTCCCACTACTGTCTGTAAGGAGTTTGTACGTTCTCTCCTGAACACGTGGGTTTCCTCCGGGTGCTCCAGTTTCATTCCAAAGGCGTACAGGTTAGTGTTTGTGAGTTGTGGGCATGCTATGTTGGCATCGGAAGCATGACGACATTTGCAGGCTGCCCAGCACAATTCCAGCTGATTTGATTTGAAGTATTTCAGTGTACTTCAATATCTCCTCTGTGATTTTCTCTAAAATAACAAGAAATTGTAATTTTGCTAATTGCAGTTGCCTTGGAGTCTGCAGCCTATGCAGGAAATCAATAGCTTCAAAATAGGCAAAACAAAACAAAACAGTGGGGAAGAGAGAAGAGAGTTCTGTACAGTATATTCCCAACCACAATAAGTTGGAGAGTTTAACTTTGAAAAACTTTAAAAAATCAGACTGATCCACATATTCAAGCTGAAACAGCAATTATTTCTACTGATGAAGGGTCCCAGCATGAAGCATCGACTGTTTACTCATTTCCATAGATGCAGCTTGATCTGCTGAGTTCCTCCAGCATTTTCTATAGGTTGCTTTGGATTTCCAGCATCTGCAGACTTTCTCGTGTTAATTATTCCTCCTTTGTTGAGTGCTTCTAGCAATTGATTTTATTATTTCAGATTTCCAGCAATGCCTGCTTTTAAAATCAAAAATACAATAAACATGAAATATATTTTCTTACAATGAAGGGGCCTCGTATAAAGGTTATTTAAGATACAAGAGGCACTGCAGGTCCTGGAAATTGAGAGCAACACACACAATGTGCTGAAGGAACTCAGCAGGTCAGGAAGCATCTATGGATAAACAGTCAATGTAAGTGTGGCAAATAAAGCTAATCTTTAATCTTTTGAATCTTTTAAAACTAATCAGCTGTGATTGAATGGTAGAACAGACTCGATGGGCCAAATGGGCTGAATTAGGAAAGATGTCAACAAAATTGAGAGAATACAGAGGAGGTTTACTAAAATGTTGCCTGGGTTTCATTTCCTAAGTTACAGAGAAAGGTTGAACAAGTTAGGTCTTTATTCTTTGGAGCGTAGAAGGTTGAGGGGAGACGATAGAGGTGTTTAAAATTATGAGGGGGATTGATAGAGTTGACGTGGTTAGACTTTTTCCATCGAGAGTGGGGAAGATTCAAACAAGAGGGCATGGGTTGAGAACTAGAGGACAAAAGTTTATGGGTAACATGAGGGAGAACTTCTTTACTCAGAGAGTGGTTGCTGTGAGGAATGAGTTTCCAGCAGAAGTGGTTGAGGCAGGTTCTATGTTGTCGTTTATAGTTAAATTGGATAGATATATGGACAGGAAAGGAGTGGAGGGTTATGGGCTGACTGCAGGTCGGTGGGAATAGGATAGGGTAAGAGTTTGGCACGGACTAGAGGGGCCGAGCTGACCTGTTTCCATGCTGTAATTGTTATATGGTTATATGGTTATATAAATGGACTGAATCTGCTTCTATGCCCTATGGTCTTACAGCTAATCTTCTAACAATTGATTGCTTTCCAGAATGTTGTGGGATTCGGTTTTGACTTATTGGCTAACCTAACCTAATTCTTCACTCTGCCTCGGTAATTTCAGTTACCAGAGGACTAGACCTGTTCTGAGAGCCATTGAGGGGAGATGTCTGCTTCGGTTACAGATTCTCAGGGTGATGATCAGCAGTTCAGGACACTGAGCTGTGAACTGCAGGAGACCAGAGGGAGGATGAAGTGTGGGTTACCAGCTCTGAATTGAGCAACCCTCCTGCCTGTCCCAGGAGTGCACAGACTCTTTATAGTCACACCACTAACAAGTTGCAAAACTTTGATTATCTCTGCAACATTACTGCCTTATAATTTAATGAAGTACAACCAAGAACTGTAAAATTCTGATACGCCAGCGCATAATGTACTTTGGTGGTTTAGAAGACGGCATGACACTACCTCTACTTCCTTAAGAGTCTGTGGAGATTCAGCATGACATCTAAATCTGGCAAACTTCTATAGACGTGTAGTGGAGAGTGCATCGTGCCCTGGTGTGGAAACACCAATGCCCTTGTATGGAAAATCCTGCAAAAGGCAGTGGATTTGGCCCTTCCAGCCAGTGAGCACATCTACGTGAAATGCTGTTGTAGAAAAGCAGCATCCATCTTCAGAGACCCCCACTACCCAGGCCGTGCTCTTTTCTCACTGCTGCCATCAGGTAGAAGGTACAAGAGCCTCAGGACTTACACCACCACCCTCAACCGCCAGGGTCTTGAACAAAGGGGACGACTACACTCATTTGCCCATCCATTGAGGTGTTCCCACAACTAATGATCTGACTTTAAGGACTCGTTATCTCATGTTCTCATTATCTATTGCTATTTATTTATATTTGTATTTGCACAGATTGTTGTCTTCTGCACTCTGGTTGATCTTTCATTGATCCTGTTGTAGTTACTATTCTATAGATTTAGAGTATGCCCACAGGAAAATGAATCTCAGGGTTGTATATCTTGTCACGTACCCCGTGACGGGGATAAAGAAACCAGCAGAAATAGAAACCACTTTGGAGTCCAGTATTGCTATAAACTACTAGTATTTATTAGTAACTACGCAATACAGTAATATAAATGTAGATAAATCAAACAGGTTAGCAATGATTATATATAAAAGCAAGTGTGGAATATATATGTATGAAAACCAAGCTTCTTTAAGTCTAGGGGTAAAAAGATAGTCTTACGATGTTGAGTAAAGTTCAGTTCAGTTCAGTTCGTGGTATTTAGTTGAGTAGTGATGGAGAGAGAGTGAGAGAGTTGAGACTTCAGGTGAGCTGATGCTGTCGATCTTCTCGTCGTCCTCCGAAATCCTTTACAAGTCACCGACTGTGACTTTAACAGGAGGGACTGGTTTTCCTGTGGTGGAGCTATCACCCCAGCAAGGGTGGACACATAGACAACTCCCCACCAGTCAACCCCTTCTTCACCACTGGAATAGCAATTTGGATCGATCTGCCTGATCGATCCTCCAAAACCCACTTTCTCTGCGGGCACAGCAATGCTCCTTCAGTGTCCAGATCATGTGTCTGGGGTCTGTATCATCTGACCTCCCATTTATTTCTCTGTGCTGAGCATCACCTGTCATTCAAAGAGTCCTTCCTTCCTTTGTCTGTGAAGAAATGCACAAGCAGGCAACAAGTCCTTGAAGAAATATCAACAACCTGCTGAAAATCATAACATCGAGTGTCCTTAAATAACACCGCCTTCAGTCACCATAGCAACTTACAAGCTGCTCGGTGCTGTCTCCAACTCCAAACTCAGTAAAAATCCAAAGTTACTTCCAATGCCTTAAAGTGACAGTCCAACCGTTAATCTTCATCTCTCTCTCCTTTCCAAACAAACCATCATCTTCTGCCGGATGATGCTGAGAATGTTCTATGAGTCTGTGGTGGTCAGTGCTATCATGTTTGCTGTTGTGTGCTGGGGCAGCAGGCTGAGGGTAGCAGACACCAACAGAATCAACAAACTCATTTGTAAGGCCAGTGATGTTGTGAGGATGGAACTGGACTCTCTGACCGTGGTGTCTGAAAAGAGGATGCTGTCTAAGTTGCATACCATCTTGGTCAATGTCTCCCATCCACTACATAATGTACTGGTTGGGCACAGGAGTACATTCAGCCAGAGACTCATTCCACCGAGATGCAACACAGAGCGTCATAGGAAGTCATTCCTGCCTGTGGCCATCAAACTTTACAACTCCTCCCTTGGAGGGTCAGACACCCTGAGCTGATAGGCTGGTCCTGGACTTATTTCCTGGCATAATTTATAAATTATTATTTAATTATTTATGGTTTTATGTTGCTATATCTATACTCTATTCTTGGTTGGCGCAACCGTAACGAAACCCAATTTCCCTCGGGATCAATAAAGTATGTCTATCTATCTATTTATCTATGCGGTGACATATACAGTATATGCTTTGATAATAAAAGTTACTTTGAACTTAGAACAAATGGAATCTCCAGATTACTGGAGAAGGCTACAGTAGTGTAGCAGTTAGCACAACACTACATTGCATCAGCTCGAAGATTTGGGTTCAGTTGGGCCACTGTCTGTAAGGAGTTTGTACGCTCTCCCCAGGACTGCGTGGGCTTCATGAGTGCTCCAATTTCCTCCCACATTCAAAAGCTGTACGCTTCGGGTTAGTAAGTTGGGGGAACGCTATGTTGGCGCCGAATGGGCTGCTCAACACAGCCTTCGCAGATACGATTTGGCATAACTGACTCATTTCACTGTATGTTTTCATGTACATGTGACAAATAAAGCTCATCCGTCTGTAATGTCTCATTTCATGACAATTGAATGTCACACCCTTTACAACCCAACGCAACTTACATTTCTTTTTTTTTAGAAGTTACACGGAAAGATACCAAGAATCCCGTCACAACCATGTGGCTAATCAACCTACTACCGTATCCCGCATGTCTTTGGAATGTAGCGCAGTGGTTAGTACAATGCCATTACAGCACCAGTGACGCAGGGTCAATTCCTGCCGCGGTCTGTAAGGAATTTGTAAGTTCTCTCACGTGACCAAGTATGTTTCCTCCGGGTGCTCTGCTTTCCTCCCATAGTCCAAAAACATACAGGTGAGTTGGTAAATTGGTCTTGTAGATATAATTGGGCTCCACAGTCCTGTTGGGCTGGTAGGGCCTGTTACTGTGCTGTCTGATTGGTCAGGGGCGATCCTGAGCAGCAACGATGCTTCACTCGTGGTCAAGCTCAACGCCTTTTATGCTTGCTTTGAAAGGGAGAATTAAACTACAGCTATAAAGATCCCTGCAGCACCCGGTGACCCTGTGATCTCTTGCCTTGGAAGCCGATGTCAGGCTGTCTTTCAGGAGGGTGAACCTCGCAAGGCGGCTAGCCCCAATGGGGTACCTGGTAAATCTCTAAAAACTTGTGCCAATCAACTGGCAGCGGTGGGGGGTGTTCAAAGACATTTTCAGTCTCTCATTGCTACAGTTGGAAGTTCCACCTGCTTCAAAAGGACAGCAATTACACCTGTGGCCAAGAAGAGCAGTGTGAGCTGCCTTAACGACTATCATCCAGAAGCACTCCCATCTACGGTGATGAAGTGCTTTGAGAGGTCGGTCATGGCTAGAATCAACTCCCGCCTCAGCAAGGACCTGGACCCACTGCAATTTGCCTATCAGGTCTACAGTGGACGTGATCTCAATGGCTCTCCACACAGCCTTGAATCACCTGAACAATACCTACACCTGTGTCAGGATGCTCTCTATTGACTATAGCTCAGCATTTAACACCATCATTCCTACAGTCCTGTTCGAAAAGCTACAGAACCTGGGGCTCTGTACCTCCCTCTGCAACTGGGTTCTCAATTTCCTAACCAGAAGACCGCAATCGGTGCAGTTTGGAAATAACATCTCTCCTCACTGTCGATCAACAAAGGTGCACCATGGATGTGTGCTTAGCCCACTGCTCTACTCCCTCTATTCCCATGACTGTGTGGCTAGGCACAGCTCAAATTCCATCTATAAATTTGCTGATACGACAGAATCTCAGATGGTGATGAGAGGGTGTACAAGAGTGAGATATACCAGCTAGTTGAGTGGTGTCACAGCAACAACCTCGCATTCAATGTCAGTAAGGCAAAAGAGCTGATTGTGGACTTCAGAAAGGGTAAGACAAAGGAACACACACCAGTCTTCATAGAGGGATCAGAAATGGAGAGTGTGAGCAGTTTCAAGTTCCTGGGAGTTAATATCTCTGACGACCTAACCTGGAAGCAACATATTGATGCAGCTATAAAGAAGGCAAGACAGTGGCTATATTTCATTCGGAGTTTGAGGAGATTTTGTTTGTCACCTAGAACACTTGAAAACTTCTACAAATGTACTGTGGAGAATTGACTGGATCACTGTCTGGCATGAGGGCGGGGGCTACCGCACAGGATCGAAGTAAGCTGCAGAGAGTTGTAAACTTAGTCAGTACCAGCCTCTGTGGCATCCGAGACATCTTCAGGGAGCGATGCCTCAAAAAGGTTGCGTCCATTATTAAGGACCTCTATCACCCAGGACATGCCCTCTTCTTATTGCTACCATCAGGAAGGAGGTACAGAAGCCTGAAGGCACACACTCAACAATTCAGGAACACGAGGAATTCTGCAGATGCTGGAAATTCAAGCAACACACATCAAAGTTGCTGGTGAACGCAGCAGGCCAGGCAGCATCTCTAGGAAGAGGTACAGTCAACGTTTCGGGCCGAGACCCTTCATCAGAACTAACTGAAAGAAGAGCTAGTAAGAGATTTGAAAGTGGGAGGGGGAGAGCAGATCCGAAATGATAGGCGAAGACAGGAGGGGGAGGGATGGAGCCAAGAGCTGGACAGGTGATTGGCAAAGGGGATATGAGAGGATCATGGGGCAGGAGGCCCAGGGAGAAAGAAAAGGGGGAGGGGGGAAAACCCAGAGGATGGGCAAGGGGTATAGTCAGAGGGAGAAAAAGGAGAGAGCGAGAGAAAGAATGTGTGTGTGTGTATATATAATAAATAGCGGATGGGGTACGAGGGGGAGGTGGGGCATTAGCGGAAGTTAGAGAAGTCAATGTTCATGCCATCAGGTTGGAGGCTACCCAGACGGAATATAAGGTGTTGTTCCTCCAACCTGAGTGTGGCTTCATCTTGACAGTAGAGGAGGCTGTGGATAGACAGATCAGAATGGGAAAGGGATGTGGAATTAAAATGTGTGGCCACTGGGAGATCCTGCTTTCTCTGGCAGACAGAGCGTAGGTGTTCAGCGAAACGATCTCCCAGTCTGCATTGGGTCTCGCCAATATATAGAAGGCCACATCGGGAGCACCGGACACAGTATATCACCCCAGCCGACTCACAGGTGAAGTGTCGCCTCACCTGGAAGGACTGTCTGGGCCCTGAATGGTTGTAAGGGAGGAAGTGTAAGGGCATGAGTAGCACTTGTTCCGCTTACAAGGATAAGTGCCAGGAGGGAGATCAGTGGGGAGGGATGAGGGGGACGAATGGACAAGGGAGCAATCCCTGCGGAAAGCAGGGGGGGTGAGGGAAAGATGTGCTTAGTGGTTGGATCCTGTTGGAGGTGGCGGAAGTTATGGAGAATAATATGTTGGACCCGGAGGCTGGTGGGGTGGTAGGTGAGGACAAGGGGAACCCTATTCCTAGTGGGGTGGCGAGAGGATGGAGTGAGAGCAGATGTGCGTGAAATGGGGGAGATGCGTTTGAGAGCAGAGTTGATGGTGGAGGAAGGGAAGCCCCTTTCTTTAAAAAAGGAGGACATCTCCCTCGTCCTGGAATGAAAAGCCTCATCCTGAGAGCAGATGCGGTGGAGACGGAGGAATTGCGAGAAGGGAATGGCATTTTTGCAAGAGACAGGGTGAGACGAAGAATAGTCCAGATAGCTGTGAGAGTCAGTAGGCTTATAGTAGACATCAGTAGATAAGCTGTCTCCAGAGATAGAGACAGAAAGGTCTAGAAAGGGGAGGGCGGTGTCGGAAATGGACCAGATAAATGAGTGCAGGGTGAAAGTTGGAGGCAAAGTTAATAAAGTCAACGAGTTCTGCATGCGTGCAGGAAGCAGCGCCAATGCAGTCGTCGATGTAGCGAAGGAAAAGTGGGGGACAGAAACCAGAATAGGTTTGGAACATAGATTGTTCTACAAAGCCAACAAAAAGGCAGGCATAGCTAGGACCCATACAGGTGCCCATGGCTACACCTTTAGTTTGGAGGAAGTGGGAGGAGCCAAAGGAGAAATTATTAAGAGTAAGGACTAATTCCGCTAGACGGAGCAGAGTGGTGGTAGAGGGGAACTGGTTAGGTCTGGAATCCAAAAAGAAGCAGAGAGCTTTGAGACCTTCCTGATGGGGGATGGAAGTATATAGGGACTGGACATCCATGGTGACAATAAAGTGGTGGGGGCCAGGGAAATTAAAATCATCGAAAAGTTACAGAGCGTGAGAAGTGTCACAAACATAGGTCGGAAGGGATTGAACAAGGGGTGATAAAACAGTGTCGAGGTATGCAGAAATGAGTTCGGTGGGGCAGGAGCAAGCTGTGACAATAGGTCGGCCAGGACAGGCAGGTTTGTGGATCTTGGGTAGGAGGTAGAAACGGGAAGTGCGGGGTGTGGGAACTATAAGGTTGGTAGCAGTGGATGGGAGATCCCCTGAGCGGATAAAGTCGGTGATGGTGTGGGAGACAATGGCCTGGTGCTCCTTAGTGGGGTCACGATCGAGGGGTAAATAAGAGGAGGTATCCGCGAGTTGTCGCTGTGCCTTGGCAAGGTAGAGGTCAGTACGCCAGACTACAACAGCACCCCCCTTATCGGCGGGTTTAATAATAAGGTTAGGATTAGTGCGGAGGGAGTGGAGAGCAGAGCGTTCGGAAGGAGTGAGGTTGGAATGGGAACAAGGTGCGCTGAAGTCGAGACGGTTGATGTCCTGTCGGCAGTTAGCAATAAAGAGATCCAGAGCAGGCAGAAGATCAGAGCGGGCCATCTGATTTCTGAATGGACATTGAACCCATGAACACTACCTCACTACTTTGTTTTATTTCAGTTTTTGCACTACTTACTTAAATTAACTATTTTATATAAATATATATACACACACACACGCACTGTAATTCACAGATTTTCTATACTTATCGTGTATTTCATTGTACTGCTGCAGCAAAGTTAACTAATTTCATGACATAAGCCGGTGACACAAAACCAGATCCTGATTCCTAGCTGTCTAGATTCACAAGCTTGGGCGGTGCAATCTCGAGAGCAAGCTGTTTGTCATGTAGCAAGCTCCCCACCGCCTCACACCTGATGAACCCAAACAATGGCAGAGATCAACTGATACGGTTTAGTACCAGCGGTGTCGCAGGGGTTGCCAGCCAGTGTTGTGCTTAAAGACTCATGCTCCGGATTTTTCCTTTGGGATTTACTCCCAAAGCCTTCCCCATGAGTGGGTACAGCCACAAGGCAGTGGGAGCTTGAGATCTGAATTTTCCTTCTTCCCATGAGCTGCCAACCACAGCTAATGAGCTTCATCTACACAAAACAACTGGTTTTAAGGCGCCAGTAACCTGATTTTGCCCCTTCTCCTGCCAGTAGAAACTGTTCTGCCGAGAGCTTAGTAGCAAAGCCACACGTGAAGGCCAGGAGTAGGACTTCAGTGTCAGAGGCTATTTGAGGCGCACACCATTGGGAGCATTTAATAGGTAGTGGGAGTTTATCCCCACTAGCTCCCCAGGCCATAATAAACTTAAGGAGCCACCATACAGTATCTAGAAAGAAAGAAAAAGAAAGACACAGAGAGAGAGAGAGAGAGAGAGAGAGAGTCAGACAGGCAGACAGATAGATACATAACCAATCAATCAATCAGAACACCTGGAGGAAACTCACACAGAAACAAACTCCTTACAGACAGCAGCAGGACTTGAATCCGGATCGTTGGCACTGTAAACTGCCACGGTACTGTGCCACCCCTATGGTGCCAGGTGATGGGCTGGGCTGTGCCCACTACTCCCTGCAGCCCCAGCACCAGGGGCCCCTTGCTGTGCTGTGATAGTTTTCTATGAATTTAATTTGCAAAGTCTTCAGATTAAGCAGCTGCCAGAAGTCTGATGCCTCTTTGCATGGATACCGTGTAAAAAGGGCTCAGATATAGTCACTTGTTGGGACTGATTGAATGAGACAGGACCTGTCTTCTTGTCTCTTAGTAGCCCAGAGTGTAATGTTTAAACACGCTCTGCCGCAGTGAACAAAGCAAGACTTTCCATGACAAACATGAGGAAGCCTGCAGAAGCTGAAAATCCAGAGCAATGCAGACAAAATGCCGGAGGAACTCAGCAGGCCAGGCAGCCTCTTTGGAAGTGAACAAACAGTCAATGTTCGGCCCGAAATGTTGACTGTTTATTCATTTCCACAGATGCTGCCCGACCTGCTGAGTTTCTCCAGTGTTTTATGTGTGTTGTTCAGCATTTTAATCCTTTTAAACAATCTGCAATGTTCCCTCTAATTTTTTTTTACAGGTGCATGGACCAATCATCGCTCTGAGCAGGAAATTTTTACACGGCCTGAAAACTGTGCGGCACTTTAAATGTTGAAATGGTAAGAAAAATTACCATCTGTGCAGCAACAAAGGCTATGTGTGCGGGGGCATTTCAGTTACTGCGCGGCCACGCGTCCGCACAGCTTAGAGGGAACAGTGCTTAGAACAGGCGTTCCCAACCCTTTTCATGCCTTGGAGCGTTACCATTAACCGAGGGGTCTGTGGGTCCCAGGTTGGGAACCTCTGACCTAGAAGATTAAATAATTAAAGATCCCTTGGAGTAAGTCTCCAAGGATGTGAGATAGCTCAGAGACATCCGGAACAGAATCGGGCCCTTTTGCTTATAATGACCACTCCATCGAACATTTTACATGTCTTGAAGCACGCTAATCTTAACCCATATGACTTTGGAATGTGGGAGGAAAGTGGAGGAGCCACAGGAAAGAATTGAATACCGATTGCTGACGCTGCAAAGCGTTACAAGGCAGTGCAGCGAGAAGGCGGCATCGGCCATGGGGTACCACAGTAGCATGGCGGTTGGCACAATGCTATTAGAGCTCCGGGTGTCAGAACTCAGAGTTCAATTCCAGTGTCTTCTATAAGGAATCTGTACGTCCTCCCTGTGACTGCATGGGTTTCCTCCAGATGCTCTGGTTTCCTCCCACAGTCCAAAGACGGACCGGTTAGTAGGTTAATTGGTCATTGTAATTTGTCCCGTGATTAGGCTAGGGTTAAATCGGGAGCTCAAAGGGCTGGTAGGGCTTATTCTGTGCAGTATCATTCAATTAATTAATCAATTATGGCCCCCTCACCATCCAGGACAGGCCCTCCTCTCCTCGCTGCCATCAGGGAGGAGGTACAGAAGCCTGAAGACACGTACTCAGTGTTTTAGGAAGAATTCTTTCCCTCTGCCATCAGATTTCTGAATGGACAGTGAACACTACCTCACTATTTGCTCTCTTTTCAACTACATAGTTATGTTTTTATATATTTCTACCAATGTAAATGTTATTATGTTATGCACTGCTGTCGTAAAGCAACAAGTTTCACGACATGCGTCAGTGATGATAAATGTAAATCTGATTTTCATTCTGGTTACACAACTCTGCCACCCAATTAAAAGTACTACTCTCATCGTGTAGGTGGTGGTGAAGAGTTGCGTCCCTGCCAAAGGAGGTGTAAGGTGCTCCTTCCCTCCGCTAGCCTGCAGGTTACCCTTGGGCAAGGTGTAGCACCTGCTCAGCCCCCGATCAGGGTCACATGAAGCCATGGGAGCAGGTGGTGGATGGTCGTATGAGCAGCCGGTGCAGATCACAAGTCCTGGTTATGATGCTAGGCAGACAATCTCTAAAGAGTATTGATAATGGCTGGGGTCACCCATCTTATAAAGACACTGCTCAGAGGAGGCAATGGCAAGCCACTTCTGTAGAAAAATTTGCCAAGAACAATCATGGTCAACGACCGTGATCACCCACATCATACGACACGGCGCATAATGCTGATGACCCGCATCATCTTGTGTAAAATACAACTGCTACCTTCCAGTGACAAGGACACTTTTAATGCCACCTTCAATAAGAAAGTGCATGGAGCTCAAAGAGTGTATATTTCACTCCCCCACTCTTTAATACCTTGGCATGTTTGCACATCAGTGCATGTAACAGGTGGGCTGGTCCTTCAGCTGACTCCCCTGCTCGTAATCATGCTGCACAGTGAGCGAAAGGGTGAAGATCTCTGTCCCACACCACTGGGTCCAGCCTCAGACTAATTGCCTGCCGGTTAAATTATGAGGAACCCTTGAAGGAACAGTCCCTGAACGAGGAAGAGGGCAGAGATCGTTATTAGTTTGCTGATTGATACAACTATGGGGAGTATCAGGGGAACAAAATGGCATGCATTAAATTTCAATTCATTACAATACTCTTCTGACAGAGAATTATTCATGAAAGCAGAAACTCTCTTCTTGTATAGAACCCAATCCATTTATATCTCCTTCTTCCCTGTCAGGCTAATTGGCACTTAGCTTACCCAGATAGTTATTACTCCTTACTGTACCCAGATAGTTATTACCCCTTACCTTACCCTGATAGTTATTACTCCTTACCCTACCCAGATAATTATTACTCCTTACCTTACCTAGATAATTACTACTCCTTACCCTACCCAGATAGTTATTACTCCTTACCCTACCCAGATAGTTATTATTTCTTATCTTGCCCAGATAGTTATTACTCATTACCTTACCCAGATAGCTATTACTCCTTACCCAGATAGTTACTACTCCTTACTCTACCCATATAGTTATTACTCCCTACTCAGGAGTAAGTAATGAAAACAGCTCACTGATATAGGCATGGTAACATAGTGGTCAGCACAACGCTTTACAGTACCAGTGACCCGGGTTCAATTCCCACTGCTGCCTGTAAGGGATCTGTACGTTCTCCCCGTGACCACGTGGGTTTCCTCTGGGTGCTCCTGTTTCCTCCCACAGTCCAAAGACGTACTGGTTGCTGGTTAATTGGTCATTGTAAATTGTCCTGTGATTAGGCTAGGGTTAAATTGGGGGTTGCTGGGCAACATGGCTCAAAGGACTTTCCATGGTCCAAAGACGTACTGGTTGGTAGGTTAATTGGTCATTGTGAATTGTCCTATGAGTAAGCTAGGGTTAAATCAGGGGTTGCTGGGTGGTGTGGCTCGAAGGGCCAGAAGGGCCATTTCTGCACTGCATCTCAACAAATAAAAAGCAAGAAATTCTGCAGATGCTGGAAATCCTGAGCAATACACAAAGTGTTGGAAGAACTCAGCAGGTCAGGCAGCATCTATGTAGAGGAATAAACAGCTGACGTTTCAGGCCAAATTCCTTCATCAAACACCCAACTTACAGACGCCTGTACATACAGACAAGACCGCAGAATAACACACACGAAGTGCCCAAAGTGCCAGTGAACTCAGCAGGTCAGGCAGCACCTATGGAAAGAAATAAACAGTCAATGTTTCCCTGTAATATTATTAAATTCAAAAGTCCAACAAACATGCACACATTTGTTCATACAAACAGCTGAACTGGTTTTTGTCAATCTCCACCTTCAGTAATTGTTCTTTTTTATCAGTCTTATGCATTTTTGTAGCCATGCATTACAATACAGGGGAGGAATGGCTTGTGACGAGAATACACATAAATTAAGATGTTTGCTGGCCTGGGCTAGCACCAGTGGCATCAGCAGTTGGTCTGCCACCTGTCCTCAGGGGAGGGAGAGATAAGGACCACAGTGAAGCAGCATTTGGAGATGTTAATGAAGGAGCCATCAGTCTGGGTATTGTCAAGATCGGCTCCCCCTTTGAACCCTGAACTGTTTGAAGTGTGATGGACAGGCGATACCCCAGCAGGGGGATAAAAAGGGACAGGTTCGCTAAGGCAGCGTGCACATGACACCACGAGGTAACGAGACCCTGGAAGCAGTGCCCCCCCGCAAGTTGGCGGGAGTCGTTTGGAGGGCTGGTTGCGGAACCAAGCCTTAGACGCACAGGGTGGAAAGGTACGCTCAGCGGGAACCCAGTGCGTGTCCACCCTTGCTTGGGTGCCAGGTTCACTGCAGAGGATGGACCGCATCTGGAGGAGGGGTCACAGTCGGTGACCTCAGGTGACATCACAAAGGACTCGCCCGAAAGCTGCTTGTGAGCAATATCGTAGGTCTGTGTGTGGAAGCCGTTTTGAATGATCATTCGTTCTTGTTCTCTCTCTCCTTCCCCCCACATTGTCCATCGCCATGGCAACGATTACTGCGAACTGAACTAAATTGGACTGAACTTTGAGTCACTTTGAAATTGTCATTTACCCCTAGACAACGATAGAGCTTGATTGATCCTGTTATCTTAATTCTGTGCACATGAGTGTTTATCATTGCTGAACTGTTGTATTTATTATCCTTTCGATTACTGTGTTGCTCGTTTCTTTAATAAAACTTTCTTAGTTCTAGTAATCCAGAATCCAACTGAGTGATCCATTTCTGCTGGTTTGGCAACCCAGTTACGGGGTACGTAACATAAGTGGGGTTCTCATCCACGATTTTGAACGCTAAATTTGGGACAGAGTAAATTGATTGGGTCAAAATTCCTGAAAGAAAGAAAAGACAAACAGCAGAAATGGAGGCTGAGGAATTTATAAAGGCGCCGACCTTGGAGGCATTAGATGCCAGGAAATCGGAATTGGTAGCTGTGGCCAAACGGTTGAATCTTGCTAAGGGGAAGTCGACAATGAGGAGAGAGGAGATACACAGAGCTATCGCAGAGCACTATGTATCTAAAGGTGTGTTTCCCCAAGGCGAGCTGGAGGTGGTGTCTATTGAAAAACCTGCTGGAGACGCGGTACAGGTGCAGCTTGAAAAACTGAGACTCGAGCACGAGTTCCGGGTACGACAGTTGGAGCGAGAAGAGAGAGAGACTTAGTAGAATACTATTTCATTTTTTGAGATGATTCTATCCTGTGCCTTTTGAATTGCCCCTAGAAACTACAGCCATTGCTGTTCTCCTGTCATCCTTGATAGTGTCCCCTTCCAATCAACTTTGGCCAGCTTCTTTCATGCCTCTGTAATTCCTTTTATTCCACTGTAATACTGACACATCTGACTATACCTTCTCCCTGTCAAACTGCAGAGTGAATTCTATCATATTATGATCACTGGCCCCTAAGGGTTCCTTTACCTTAAGCTCCCTAATCAAATCTGGTTCACTACACCACAACCAATCCAGATTTGCCTTTCCCCTAGTGAGCTCAATCACAAGCTGCTCTAAAAAGCCATCTTGTAGGCATTCTGCAAATTCCCCCACTCGGGATCCAGCACTAACCTGATTTTCCCAACCTACCTGCGTATTGAACTTCCCCATCATTATAACAGTATTGCTCTTTTTACTTGCCTTTTCTACCTCCCAGTATAATTTGTATTCCATATCCTGGCTACTATTTGCAGACTCGTGTATAACTCCCATCATGGTCTTTTCACCCTTGTATTTTCTCAGCTCTTCTCACAAGGATTCTACACCTTCCAATCCTAGGATTTGATTTCATTTTTTTCTGATAGAGCCACCCCACCCCTCTGCCTACCTGTTCAATACAAGATGTATCCCTGGATGTTAAACTTCCAACTATGATCTTCTCTTAGCCATGAATCAGTGATGCCCAAAACGGCATACCTGCCAGTCTGTAACTGCACTACAAGTTCATCTACCTTATTCCATATACTGTGTGCATTCAAATCTAACACCTTCAGTATTCATCACACTTATCGATTTGCCTTCAGCTCATCCCACAGACTGCAAGTTTGCCCTATCATCTACCTGTCCTTCCTCACAGTCACAATATACACTGGATCTACTTGTATACCAACTGCCCACTCCTCAGCCCTATTACTCTGGTTCCCATTGCCCTGTCAAATGAGTATAAACTGTCCCCAGCAGCTCTGACAAACCTGCCTGCAAGGATATTAGTCCCCATCAGGTTCAGAGGTAACCCATTCTTTTTGTACAGGTCATATCTTCCTCAGAAGAGATCCCAATGATCCAGAAATCTGGAACCCTGAGCCTTACACCAATTCTTCAGCCTTGGATTCATCTGCCAAATCATTTTAGTTTTACCCCCTCTGGCATGTGAAATGGGCAGAAATCCAGAGATTACTACCCTGGAGGCCCTGCTTTTCAGCTTCCCGCCTCGCTCCCTAAATCCCCTCTTCAAAGGTAACGGGTAGATGAGGGGAGGTGAGAGGGTAACCAGAATGGGGAATGGAAAAAGAGAGGGTGGGGCAGAAAAAGAAATTGTTCTTGTTTTTGTCCTAGTTGTGTTCTTTCTTGTATTTGTGTTTTTTTTCTTGTGAATATAGCTTATGTCGTGCCATGTGCCTGTAATGCTGCTGCAAGTAAGATTTTCATTACACCTGTGCGTATAATAATGAACTTGACTTTGACATCGACAGTTCTGGTCTTGGTTGCTGTCTGCGTGGAGTTTGCATGTTCTCCCTGTGTGTGGGCGTCTTTTGTGTGCTTCCGTTTCCTTGCACATTCCAAAGACAACCATATTGGTAAGTTAATTGGTCTTGCAAGTCGTTGCGTGTAGAATCTGGGACTGATTGATGGGAACTTGGGGTGAATTAATATAGCTTTCTTTGTTTTTTCATTGTTATCACCTGTATCAAGATATAGTAAAAACTTAACTTGCATACTGTTTATGAAGATCAAATCATTACACGGAGTATTGAGCTAGAACAAGGTAAAACAATAACACCACAGAATAAAGTGTAAAGCTACCAAAAATGTGCAGTTCAGGTTAGCGATAAAGTGGAAGATCACAACGAGGTAGCTTGTGAGGACAAAAGTCCATCTTGTCATACAAGAGATCCATTCAAGAATCTGATAACAGCGAGATAGAAGCCGATCTTGAGCCTGGTGGTTCTTCCTTTCAGGATATTATATCTTCTGCCCAGTGGGAAAGGGGAAAAGAGGGAATGTCCGCGGATATGGATTGGCACGTGTTGGGATATGCATGCAGGAAGGTTTACTTTAATTTGATATCGTGGTCAGCACAGAGATGTGGGCTGAAAAGCCTGTTCCTATGTTGTGCTCTTCTGTGTTTAGACCTCAGTTACAACCTTTATTTTTTATTTTATTTTTCCATGAATTGACTTTGCTAAAGTCCATCAAACTCTTCCTAATCCCCCTATGTTGATCACCATCCAAACTGCTGCTGGATTGTATGATCTTACCTCTCCCCTCTATATTCAAATTCAGATTCGGATTGATGTCAAAGTTCAAAGTAAATTTATTCTCGAAGTACATATATATCACCATATACAACTCAGATTCATTCTCTTGCAGGCATGCTCAATAAATCTATAGAATAATAACTGTAATAGGATCAATGAAAGACTGCACCAATTTGGGCGCTCAACCAGTGTGCAAAAGACGACAAACTGTGCAAATACAAAAAGAAAGAAATAATAATAATAAATATCGAGGACATGAGATGAAGAGTCCTTGAAAGTGAATGCGTAGGTTGTGGGAACATTTCAATGATGGGGCAAGTGAAGCTGAGTGAAGTTTTCCCCTTTGGTTCAAGAGCCTGATGGTTGGTGGGGGGGGGGCGGGTAGTACATTGAAACATACAGTGAAGTACATCTTTTGCTCTAACAATGTACCCAAGGATGTTCTGGGGACAGCCCGCAAATGTCACCACTCATTTTGGTACCAGCATAGCATGCCCACAATGCTCAGCAGAATAACACACAGAACATAACAAAACAGAACACACTAAACGATAAACTAACAACAGGAAACTGAACCATTACCCTCTCATTTAATAATCTCCAAAATGATGTCACAAATCCCTGTTGTGGATTTACCCATGACGCAATGTTAAGTGGATGATTTTGTTTACAGGTGAAGTGTGATGAGGGGTGAATGTAATGAGAAATTATTGCTTCTAATCACTGGGGAGCCGTAACAAAACTCTGAGTTACTGTGAGAGTAACAAGCCCAGGGCTTTGGGAGACACATACTTTTCCACATTGGTTTCTAACAGTTGTCTACTCCAGAATACTAAGTACTTTACAATAAATGATAAAAGCAAGAATGTAATGCTGAGGCTTTATAAGGGATTAGTCAGACCTCACTTGGAGTATTGTGAGCAGTTCTGGGCCCTTTATATAAGAAAAGATGTGCTGGCATTGGAAAGGGTCCAGAGGAGGTTCACGAGAATGACTCCAGGAATGAAAGGGTTAACATACAAGGAGTGTTTGATGGCTCTGGGACTGTACTCACTGGAACTTCGTAGAATGAACTGGGATCTCATTGAAATCTATTGAATATTGAAAGGCCTACATAGAGTGGACATGGAGAAGATGTTTCCAATGGTGGGGGAGTCTAGGACCAGAGGGCACAGCCTCAGAATAGAGGGGCATCCACTTAGAACAGATATAATGAAGAATTTCTTTAGCCAGAGGGTAGTGAATCTGTGGAATTCATTGCCACAGACGGCTGTAGAGGCCAAGACTTTGGGTACATCTAAAACAGAGATTGCTAGGTTTTCAATTAGGGCATCAAAGGTTATGGGGAGAAGGCAGGAGAATGGGATTGAGAGGGATAATAAATCAGCCATGATGGAATGGCAGAGCAGACTCAATGGGCTGAATGGCCTACTTCTGCTCCCATGTCTTGTGGTCTAAATTAATCACAGTGTTGCAAATTGCTTGACTGACTCTGAAATGCCAATGAAGGTTAACTGCTGACCAATGGTAGCTTCGGTACTTTTGTGAAGTCCACGTCCCTTTGAGGGATACAAGCATAAGGGGACAGAGGTTTCATTACTCAAGTTTGTTTACTGACATTCTTCAGTATACTCATGTAAAGGAGAACGAAATAACTGTTACTCCAGATCCAAGGCAGAATCAAAAAGCACAGTAAGCATAGACAACACTATAAAAAAATAAAAAAAATACAAAAGCAATCCTATAAAACACAATGTACAAGTAACTGTTGTACACATAGACCGCCTGTATGTACATGAAGTGATGGTAGGTGATGTGTATGTAGTGGTTGTCAGGGTTGATGGTGGGTTAGTGGGAGCAGATGTTAATCAGTCTGACAATGCGGGGGAAGTAACTGATTTTCAAAGTTCAAAATTCAAAGTTAATTTATCAAAGTACATATATGTCACCATATACAACCCTGAGATTCCTTGTTTTGTGGGGATATTCAATAAGTCTATAGAATAATAACCATAATAAAAGATAACACCAACTTGGACATTCCACCAGTGTGCAAAAAGCAACAAACTGTGCAACTGCAAAAAGAAAGAAATAATAATAATACATAAATAATAATCAATATAGGAACATGAGATGAAGAGTCCATAGATTGTAGGAACAGTTCAGTGAAGTTGAGTGAAATCATCCCCTTTGGTTCAAGAGCCTGATGGTTGAGGTGTAATAACTGTTCCTGAACCTGGAGGTGTGAATCCTGAGGCTTCTGTATCTTTTTCCTGAAGGCAGCAGCAAGAAGAGAACATGTCCTGGATGGTGGGGTCCCTGATGATAGATGCTGCTTTCCTGCGACGGTGTATCAGGTAGATGTGCTCAATGGTGTAGTGGGCTTTACCCATGATGGACCATGCCACCTCCACTACTTTTGTGGGATTTTCCATTCAAGGGTGTTGGTGTTTCCATACCAGGCCATGATGCAGCCAGTCAATATACTCTCCACTTCACATCTATAGAAGTTTGTCAAAGTTTCAGATATCATGCCAAATCTTCACAAACTTCTAAAGGAGTAGAAGCTCTGCTGTGTTTTCTTTGTAATGGCACTTACGTGCTGGGCCCAGGACAGGTCCACTGAAATACTAGCACTGAGGAACTTAAAGTTGCTGACCCTCTCCACCTCTGATCCTCCGATGAGGACTGCCTCATGGATCTCTGGTTTCCTTCTCCAGAAGTCAATAATCAGCTCCTTGGTCTTGGTGACATTGAGTAAGAGGTTGTTGCTATGGCACCATTCAGCCGGATTTTCAATCTCCACCTTTGATTCTGCCAACAATTGTCATAGTCATACTTAATTGATCCCGAGGGAAACTGGGTTCCGTTACAGTTGCACCAACCAAGAATAGAGTATAGATATAGCAATATAAAATCATAAATAATTAAATAATAATATGTAAATTACGCCAGAAAATAAGTCCAGGACCAGCCTATTGGCTCAGGGTGTCTGACCCTCCAAGGGAGGAGTTGTAAAGTTTGATGGCCACAGGCAGGAATGACTTCCTATGATGCTCTGTGTTGCATCTCGGTGGAATGAGTCTCTGGCTGAATGTACTCCTGTGCCCAACCAGTACATTATGTAGTGGATGGGAGACATTGTCCAAGATGGCATGCAACTTGGATAGCATCCTCTTTTCAGACACCACCGTCAGAGAGTCCAGTTCCATCCCCACAACATCCCTGGCCTTATGAATGAGTTTGTTGATTCTGTTGGTATTGTTTGCAAATTGGAGTATGTCAATGGAGCTGTGCTTAGCCACACAATCATAAAGTGTAAAGTGAGCAGAGCAAAGGGCTAAGCACGCAGCCTTGTGGTGCACCTGTGTCGATGGAAATCATGGAGGAGATGCTTTTGCCAATCCAAACTAACAGGGGCCTGCAAGTGAGGAAATCAAGGATCCAATTGCACACTGAGCTATTGAAGTCAGGATCTTGGACCTTATTGGTTAATTTTGAGGGGATGATGGTATTGAATGCTGAGCTGCAGTCAATGAAGAGCATCCTGATGCATGCATCCTTGCTGTCCAGCTGTTCTAGGGCTGAGTGAAGAGCCAACAAGGTGGCATCTGCTCTGGGCCTGTCGCTCCGGTAGGCAAGTTGCTTCTCAGGCAGGAGTTGAAATGTTTCATCACCAACCTCTCAAAATGCTTCATCACTGGGGATGTAAGTTCTGGACGATAGTCATTGAGGAAGGCCACCGTGTTCTTCTTAGGTACTGCTTGAAGTGGGTGGGTATCTCAGACTCAAGAGGATAAAGATTTCAGTGAACACTCCTGCTAGTTGATCAGAATGGGTTTCTAGTATTTGGCCAGGTACCCCATCTTGATCGGATGCATTTTTTGGGTTCATCGTCCTGAGGGCTGGTGGGGGTCTGTGAGAGTTTGTGGTGTTTCCTCCATGTATTGCCATTCAAAGGAAGCATAGAATGTATTGAGCTCATCTGGAGGCGAAGATCTGCTGCCACCCATGTTGTTTGATTTAACTGTATAAGAGGTGATAGCAGCCACACCTGCTGATCATCCTCTGTTGATTCAAGTTTAGTCCGAAATTGCCATTTCACCCATGAGATGGCTTTTTGGAGATCTTACCTGGACCTCATGTAACTTTCTTGGTCACCAAACCTGAATGCCTCTGATCTGGCGTCTAGGCAGAGTATGGATCTCATGGGTCATCCAGGGCTTCCGATTGGCAAAGACTCTGAAAGCTCTTGTTGAGTCTGCTGGTCCAGGCGTTGATGCTCTGTTACCTCCTCCCTGACTGGCGTGGGACGAGCAGTCCATGAGCAGGGTGGGTGGGATCCATTTATGATATTGCTGGCTTTTTTCCCGGCACCTTTCTGTTTTGATGGTGCCCCGGTGTTAACCACAGGCAATCGATCATAATTGACAATTAAGATGTTTCCTTTCCTCGTGGGACACCCACTAGCTGGGCTGATAATTGCAAGGTTAGCGATGTACTGCAGCTGTCACCTGAGCTGGCGACCGACCACAATAATCAAGGTGTTTTCCTTTAATCAGTCTGTGCGTTAGGCTCAGCATTAGAGCTGGTCATACCATATGGTGCAGGTGGAGAGTTTACCTTCATCGTTTGTACTGAGGTGGGATGTTGTTGTCGTCAATTAACTGGACTCTGAAAACTCACACTCGTTCCTCAATCACACTTTATTTATTTGTGCTCAAGGAGACTAGCAGGCCCTTATCAACACACTGTCTGGAAGTCTGAGCAGAGAAATGCCATTTTTATACAGAATTGTCTAGTTGGATACAGATACTACCAACTGATAACCTTGTAGAGATTCAAGTTCATTTGCATAATCAATCACCAACCACACTATTAATAGCCAATAGAATCTGTAAGTTAAAGGCCAATAATACTTTAGAATTAGTGAAGTAACTGACCAATAGAGTCGCTCACTTGTACAATTGAACCCTATCCTCAGAGAGTAACACAAGTTCTTGCTCCAGAACTTTCCCCTTCCTCCTAAAGCAGCTGTTAAACACGGGAACAACAAACAACAAACATAAAAATTGCTGGTGAATGCAGCAAGCCAGGCAGCATCTCTAGGAAGAGGTGCAGTCGACGTTTCAGGCCGAGACCCTTTGTCAGAAACACGGGCCTGGGACTGCTCAGCTGAAACTCACAGCATCTGAGAGGAATACTAACCTGATTGTAGCCTTCTCACATGCACACTCATACATACCAACATACACAGACAGATGCACACCGACATACGCAGACGTTTACACCCATACCCACCTTCTCCTGCGCACACAAATACACACACACATAGAGTCACAGTGCGATCACTCAGGTTGGGTATGATGTTCTCCTTAGGGGTTGTCTACTGGTGGGTCCTCAGGTGGCTGTGGAGGCAAGTGTGGGCAACGGTAAGTGGAGGCTGAGATTAGTGTTTGGGTCGTTTGGTTGTTCAGTCTCTCCTTTCACAGCTGCCTCTTGTTCTCTGTGGCACGGCGGAGGTCGTTCTCACGTAGCACAGTTTCCTCTTGAACAAGTTTCCTTCAGGGATGCTACTGAGGATGTTAATGGAGAATGCTTGTGCATGACTTTGTTTAACGTGGGGAGGCCGATGCAAGCCAGCTCCACCACTGAGGTCTTGGTTGGATCTCTCTTTGTCCTGAACCTCCCCCATGACCTTCCTGCCATGGGTGACCTTATTAGGAGCTAATTGCCAGATGGCTAAACTCCATCCACACAGCTTCGCTTCGAGATCTCAGGAACTCGCAAGCCTCTCCACCACGACAAGGTGAGGATCCTCTCAAATACTCCCTTCTCGTACATACATATCTGCACACAGTCACACATCTCCCACACATACACACACACAGTCTCTCCCATATACTCCCTCCTCTCACATTCACACGGAACATCTCCCCCCCCCACACACACGCAGAGTCTCTCCCATATACTCCCTTCTCTCACGTTCACACAGAACATCTCCCACACACACACACAAAACTCCTCCCACATTACCCTATCTCTCTCTCCCACACACACACACACAAAACCCCTCCCATGTAACCCTTTCTCTCTCTACCACACACACACACAAAACCCCTCCCATGTAACCCTTTCTCTCTCTACCACACACACACACAGAACCTTTCACATATTCCTTTCTCTCCCACACACATACCCATACACCCAGAAATACAAACATACACAAACACACACATACACTTTCAGCCATACATTTGACATAATAAACTATCTCACTGCCTATGTCAGATGCCAGGTGAAAACTGAGCTGGGGGAGACACACACCAGAACTGGTTATCAGGCCGATGTTCTGTCTTGTCACCACAAGAGAGCTTGGGATTTACAGCTGCGATCTGCACCGCCCGTCAACCGGCTGCAGCGGCAGACACGGTCCGATGGTGGTGAGGCACTTGACATCAATTTTACTGGAGTTGTAAACTGAAGCATGATTGTGTTATCAGACGCTTGCCAAAGGTCGCTAATGTGTTTGGAGAAGCCACTCCTGGTAAATATTTAACAAAAAAAAATGTGTTGGGTTCATGAGCCACTGCTTGTGCTTCCAATATTAGATCAGTCCTCTGCAAAGGTTTCCTCACTGCATGGTGCTCTGAAGGCATTAGCATTTCACTGAGTGACAATCCTGTGGATATCAATTTTACTTCAGCTCACAGGTAAAGCCCTCCCAACCACTGAGCACATCCTCATGAAATGCTGTCGTAGGAAAACAGCAGCCATCATCAAAAATCCTCACCACTCAGGCCATTTCTCACTGCTGCCATTAGGTAGAAGGAACAAAAGCCTTGGGATTTGTGCTACCAAGTTCAGGAACAGTTACTACCCCTCAACCATTAGGCTCTTGAACAAAAGGGGATAACTTCACTCACCTATTGAAATGTTTCCACAATCAATGGTCTCACTTTTAGGACTCTTTATCTCATGTTCATGTTATTTATTACTATTTATTTATATTTGCACAGTTTGTTACTTTATTGATCCTGTTAAAGTTACTATTCTATAGATTTGCTGAGTCTGCCCGCAGGAAAGAAAATCTCCGGGTTGTTTGTGGTGACATATATGTACTCTGATAATACAATTTACTTTGAATTTGAATTTACCAGTTTTCACCAAGGCACTGAGGAACAGTGGGGACTGAAATACTGGGGTTAATACACTTCTCCAGCTCTGGGTCCACCCCGATTGTAGCCCCCTCCTCTGAGCCAGCTTTGATGTACCACATATAAACCAGGGACTTGCACTAACAAGGAAGCTGGAGTTTGGGCATGGTAACTGGGGAATGTCTGTCCAGTTACAGAGTTGTAGAGAGAGAAACAAAGTATGGAGACGGGCCCTTCAGCCCATCAAGAGTGCACTATCAACCCCAATTGAATGTTAGTCCCATCTTATTCTCCGCACATGCCCAGTTGTAGTGCAAACGAAGACACCAGAGAGACGCAGCTGGTAGATATGAAGGACTCTCTTTCTGGACAAAATGAGACATAGCAGGCATCATATTGAGACCCTTTTGGAGGAAGAGGTCAGTTCGACCCAAAATTGCATGACATTTTATATGCTAAATATCGAAGGATAATTCTATAGTTACAATTCTATAGCTACAATGCTTCCTTTGCATTACATGCATAACTTTCACACCTCCTTCTTTGCACCTACACTTCAGGCACCCAAAATGAATGTTAACATTGTATCGTTTTTCAATTAACTGCAGTTCATAGCTCTAGGAATATATTGTCCAGAACTGCATTTTAAATTTAATCTACAGTCCATATTTAGGTCTAAAAATTGGCTGCTGAAATGAGTTGTTGAAGTTAATATTTTGCTATATAACCTAATTCCTGAATACTCTCTAACACGCCTAAATCCTACATTAATCACATTTTATTCCCACCAGCTTCTCATTAACTCCTCCCCCCCCAATTTATAACCCTTATTTATTATATTTATTTATAAAACCCATACGGTCACAGGGAGACCGTGCAGAATCCACACAGACAGCACCAGGAGTCAGGAATGAAACCAGGTCTCTTTCCCTGGAGGCTGCACCATCCCTTGGGTTACTTAAGTAACCTTATACAGCAAATCAAATATTTGTCTGCCTTTACTGAACTTTCTCTGGAACTGTAACACTACACTCAGTGGCCACTTTATTAGGTACACCTGTATGTCCGCTCGTTAATACAAATATCTAATCAACCAATCATGTGACAACAACTCAATGCATAAAAGCATGCAGACATGGTCAAAAGATTCAGTTGTTGTTCAGACCAAACATCAGAATATGGTGGAAATGTGATCTAAGTGACTTTGACTGTGGAATGATTGTTGGCACCAGATAGGATGGTTTGAGTATCTCAGAACCTGCTGATCTTCTGGGGTTTTCATGCACAGCTGTCTCTGGAGTTTACAGAGGATGGTGTGAAAAACAAAAAAAAATCCAGTGAGTGGTAGTTCTGTGGGCGAAATGGTCTTGTTAATGAGAGAGGGCAGAGGAGAATGGCCAGTCTAGTTCAAGCTGACATAATATAGAAGAGCATCTTCCAATGCTCAACACTTCAAATCTTGAAGTGACTGGGTACAGCAGCAGAAGACTACGAACATACACCGAGTGGCCACCTTATTAAGTACTTAACAAAGTAACCACTGGGAGTATATTCTGCATTCTGATACTTTTTGTACAACTTCATTGTATCAGTGTCACAATACAACGCAAATGAGAGCTTTTCACTGTCTCCTTGAGAGGAGGGAAAGAGAAAGAGAGTGCACCTGTGTTCTCTGCATGTATAACAGAAAGAAAGCCCGTGTGTGCGTGTGTGTGTGTGGTTCAGGAATCTTAGGTCCCACACCACCAGGTTCAGTAACAGTTATTACCCTTCAACCATCAGGCTCTGAAACCAACGTGGATAGTTTCACTCGCCTCAACTCTGAACTGATTCGTAACCATTTTCAAAGACTACAACTCGGGTTCTTCGCGTATTTTTTCTCTCTGTTTTGCTTGTTTATTTATTATTACAGCCTTTTTTTGTATTCGCAGTTTGTCATCTTTTACACTTCGGTTGTTTGTCTTTGTACGTAGTTATTCATTGATTCTATGGTGTTTCTTTGTTAATGCCTACGAGAAAATGACGCTCAGGGTAGTATAGGGTGTCATATTGCTAATAAATTTACTTTGAACTTTGAGTGCCAAAGTGCACCTCTTTGTGCGTGGTTGTGTGTGTGTGTGTGTGTGTGTGTGTGTGTGTGTGTGTGTGAGAGAGAGAGAGAGAGAGAGAGCGCGCACCTGCGTGCGTGGGCATTTGCCTGTGCGCCACCATGATTAACCATTACAAACGGCAGCGTGGTCAGTGTGCCAGTGGCGTCTGTCGCTGAAGTTGCGGAGAGCGGTGGAGGGAGGGGGTCCGGTGGGCGGGGCGGGACGGGACGGGACGGGGGCGGAGAGGGGGTTGTAACTGTTTTGTCAGCGGACTCACGACGCTGCTTTTCTGCGGGTCCCGGGGCGTTCATACAAACTCTGTCGGTGGAAGCTTCCTCGCACCGCGCCCGACCTCGGGGTCCCGGCCACTGCACAGGTACCTCCACCCTGTCCAATATTCCCCCTAGCCCGCCTCCCAACTCCATATCTTCCCACCCCTGCCTTCCTTGTCTCTGCATCCTAACCCCCACCCCTCTTCTCTCACCTCCCGACCCTTCCCTCCCCTCTATTTGCCACTTTTCTGCTGCCCCACCCGCTCGTCCCTCCCGCTCCCTCCATTCGCCCCTCCCCTACCCTGGTGCGCTTGAATTCGTGAGGGGAGTTTCAACGACTCCTTCAAGAGACGGACGCCAAGTCTCCGGGGCAAGGTCTCGGTTCGCTGTGCCCGATCGGCTCCCCCCCAGGTGGCCACGGGCCCTGGGTTGCAGCGGAGGGGTACCTCGCCCTCAGGCTCCAAGCCCCTGACTGACACCGAGGGAGAGGTCGCACAAAACCAGGCGGCTGGTTGAATGCTTCTGCGGGTCGAATGTGCGGTGATTTTGACACAGTGCCTTTTCCCATACTGTACTGTTCTATGTTCCAAGGACATCCAGCCCAAAGGACGGGTCTGGACCCGAAATAGCGACTGTCCAACACCACCCCCCCAACCCCGACCCACTGAGTTGTTGTGCGTTGCTCCGGGTTGCAGTATCCACAGTCACTCCTGTCTCCACCTTGATCTGAGGAAATCCAACACTGAAGGAGGTAGGTTTAGTGAGAGGAGAACGAGGAGGAACGGGAGCGGCAACAGGTACACGGGCGGGAAAAGTTGTTGATTCTCGAGTGGATCAGGGAGTGAAAAAGCAATCGAAAGACCTGGCGAGTTCGTCATTCCCCTCTCCACAGATGCTATCTGACCCGCTGACCCTTTCTAGCATCTATTAAATTAAAAACAAAATTTTGGACATCTAAAATGTAAAACGAAAGTGGAAAATTGTTTTCACGTATTGGTTTTACTTGGAGTCAACCGTGTGGGTGGCGGTTCAGCTATTTATCCCAGTGCTAATTTTTACATTAACGATTCCCAATATCTTGCTTTGTGGCAGTCCGCGTTATGGATTTCTGCGCCTCTACCGTTTGCTTGGGGAAGTCAACTCTCGGTCGTTACGCAATTGCTTTAGTAATTGGTTTATTATTGTCGAGTGTGTTGAGGTACAGTGAGAAGCTTTTGTTTGCCTTGTCTCCCTGCCATCCAGACAGTAATGCCATACATGAGTGCATCCATGTAGTGAAAATAGTCACTGAGTAATACACTGTTCTCTCTTGGGTGCACGGCCGCTCGGTAACTGAAACGCTTCCGCGCACATAGCCTTTGTTACCGGCTGGAATAAACACAGACCAGAAAGGAAGATTATTAAGAATGAAAGATTTGCTTTGTTGTACTGTATTTCATTATACCCTTCAATTATTAACCTAAATGTGATTTTTCAATTTTCATTCTAAATATTTATAGTATGCATGTTACAAAAATAAACATTTAAAGTGACACACAGTCTTCAGGCCGGTGTAAAAATATTCCTGCTCAAAGCAATGGTTAGTTCACGCAGGAGATACAAAAAGAATTAAAGGGGACGTTGTTGGAAACAGGCCCTTCAGCCCGTCTGAGCTAGTCCCATTCGCCCATGTTTGGCTGCAGAACTTTCTCTCACCGTACTGTACCTGTCCAGAAGTCGAGGCTTGTTGGCCAGAACTCTGGGAACGCACAGACCACGCTGATCAAACCTTGCCCAAGACTCCTGCATCTTCCCCCAGCAGCAGCAAGCGAGATGGAGAGAAAGACCAGTCAAACACAGACAGATGGTGCTGAGAACCCACCCGCCTCCACTCTCGTCCTCTTTGATTCCAGTCTTGCTTGACGCTTTAATTGGCGAGATTGGCGAGAAATGGAGTCAAGCGTGGCCTCCAGGCCGCAGACTCTGCTCCAAACCTCATCAAACTTCCTCAGAGACAGCAAAGCACCAAATTGCTCAATCGGCCCAAAAACACACCATCAAGATGTTACTCACATTCATTGTGCATAGCACAAGATTTCCCGAATTTGCAGAATCTTGTGAATCTATCTTTATTGACATAGCAAACCTTCAGGAGAGGGAGCCTCAGAGAATCCAAGAGAATCTCACTCTCCTGACATGATCTTTTATACTTCGTCGACACAGAGATACTTCCTTAGGAGTTTGCGGAGACTTACCATAACATCGAAAACGTTGACAGACTTCTTTAGATGTGTAGTGGAGGGTGTATCGATTGGCTGCATCAGAGCAGGTACCGATGCCCTTGAACAGGAAATCCAACAGAAGGTAATGAATACGGCCTAGTCCATCATGGGTAAAGCTCTCCCCTACGTTGAGCACATCTACATGAAATGCTGTCATAGGAAAGCAGCGACCATCTTCAGGGATCCCCACCACGCTGTTGCCATCAGGGAGAAGATATAAAAGCCTCAGGACAGATACAGAACAGACTGAGCGAGAACAAGGTGATGCGAGAACTTGAGTTGTAGAGTGCTTGAAGGTAAATCCATAGGTTGTGGAACCAAGCCAGTGTTGAGGTGAGTGAAGTTATCCACCCAGTGAGTGAAGGTTGCCAGGAACACTATATTCTTTAATCTTTAGTCCCTTCTCACAGCAGCAGTAGATATGGAAGCCTGATGTCCCATGCCATCAGTTTAAGAACAGCTATTTCCCTTCATTCATTCGGTTCTTGAACCAACCAGCACGATTCTAGTCTCTGTTCTCAGTAACTCTGCTTGCTTTTACTTCTCATTGGCCTGTGATACACAGGTAACTACCTGATGGACTATATCTGGTCTAGTTATTGAATGATTGTATCTATTTGATGTTGTGGGTGTTCGCCGAGCTTGGCAATTAGCTTGCAGACGTTTCATCACCAGTCAAGGTGACGTCCTCAGTGGGCAGTTGTTGGTGTTGCCCTCTGGGAGTGCTCACATTTTATAGGCGCCCATTCACTTGCCTCGGTCCTGATTGGCTACCCCTTCAGTTGTACTTTGAATTCTATTGGCTCGTGTTTCTTTAGCTCTTAGGGGTTCATAGATGGCATCTATTTCAGTATGTTTGTTTACGGAATTATCAGAAGAGAACCACGCTCCTAAAGATTCTCATGCCTGCTTTGTGTTTGCCTTTGCCAGAACCTCCATGGTGTCCCAGTAAAAGTGGTGTCTCTTGGTCTGCATTTACTGAGATCAGCGACAGTAGATCAGGTCTCCATACCGACAGTCTGTGTTCCCGTAAACAAGTTGAGAGTTTACGTACTGTCTGGCTGACGCAGTTCTAGTTGCCGTGACAACAGGTGATCCTGCACACCACATTGCTTTGGTCGGCTGTCTTTACCGGTACCTTGTATTCATCTTCCCCATGTGTTTACAAAAAACTTGCGTGAAACAGATTACTGTTGAATTTGAGGGTGAATTTTAAGTGAAGAGGTCAGTGTGTGTGTGTGGTTTTCAATGTGAGACCTGTGGGCTAGGGAAGTATATTAGAAGTGACATTCAACACTTGGTGACAGATTTACTCTCTTAATACCAAATAAATTAGCTTTGTGGACTCTCACTGAGACCAATTTGAGCTTCACCTCAGAATTCCTCTGAGGGCAAAAGACTCCTTCCACATCTGGGGTCTCCAGCTTAATGAGAGGAGTATCAAATTACCAGCCTTTTAGTCTGTGCACGGAATGATTTATTGAGTGTGACGCTGAGCTGCAAAAGGCCTCCGAGACTTCTCCTTCCCTCCCACCTCCTGTCTGTAATGGGCAGCCTTTTCCCTAAGGTTATTATTGGAAAGCCGTATCATTATCCAAAAAGAAACTGGCTGCTAGTTGAACTTAGTGAGTCAGGCAGCATCTATGGAGGCAGGGGGTGGTTGATGATCCCAGCAATGAAAGAGTTAATGTAGGAGGAGCATTTGATGGCTCTGGGCAAGGCAGGGTTGGAGTACTGTGAACAGTTTGGAGCCCTAAATCTAGGAAAGGATATGTTGGCATTGGAGACAGTCAAGAAGAGGTTTACAAAAATTATCCCTGAAATTAAAGGGTTAACCTAGGAGGAGCATTTGATGGCTCTGGGCCTGTACTCATTGGAGGTTAAAAAGAAATGAAAGGGGAATCTCATCAGAATCTATCGAAAATTGAAAGACTAGATACAATGGACATTGAGAAGATGTTTCCAGTAGTGGGGGAGTCTAGGACCAGAGGGCACAGTCTCACAACAGAGGGATGTTCCTTTAGAACAGAGATAAGAGGAATTTCTTTAGTCAGAGTGTGGTGAATCTGTGGAATTCATTGCCATAGATGGCTGTGGAGGCCAAGCCATTCGGTATACTTAAAGTGGAGATTAGGTTCTTGATTAGTAAAGGTGTCAAATGTTACAAGGGAGAAGGCAGGAGAATGGGGTTGAGAAGGAAAGTAAGTCAACCATAATGGAATGACAGAGCAGACTTGATGGGCCAAATAGCTGACCTCTACCTCATTGTCGTACGGTCAACGTTCCTGCATCAGGACTGAAAGGGTGGAGGGGAAATAACTAGTATAAAGGAGTGAGACAGGAGCTAGCAAGCAATGGCCCCTCCTCACCTAGATCCACCTATTAGCAGCCATCTCCTGTCTCTCCCCTCCCCTCTCACCTCTTTGCCTCTCTACACTCATTCCCCCAACTGTGATTGGGGAGGTAGAGCCCAGTGCCAGACCTGGTGTAGAAACAAATAGGATTCAGCAGGTTGGATGGCTGGATGTCACAAGTGACTACACATACAGCCCTTCCCCCACGTCTGCTCCCAGAAAAGGAAACTACTGTACATTCAGTGGCACCAGCCACGAAATGCTGGAGGAACTCAGCAGGCCAGGCAGCATCTGTGAAATAGAGTAAACAGCCAACGTTTTGGGCCAAGCTCACTCATCAGGACTGATGAAGGGTCTTGGCTCAAAAAGTCGACTATTTATTCCTTTCTATCGATGCTACCTGACCTGCCGAGTACCTCAAACATTCTGTGTTTTGCCTTGGATTTCCAGCATCTGCTGATTTTTTTGTGCTTGTGAACCTATATTCAGTGGCCACTTTATTAGGTATGCCTGCTCGTTAATGCAAATATCTAGTCAGCCAATCATGTGGCAGCAACTCAATGCATAAAAGCATGTAGACCTGGTCAAGGGGCTCAGTTGTTGTTCAGACCAAATATCAGAATGGAGAAAAAATGTGATTTTAGTGACATTGGCTGTGGAGTGATTGTTGGCACCAGATAGGGTGGTTTGAGTATTTCAGAAACTGCTGATCTCCTGGGCATTTAATGCACAACAGTCTTTTGAGTTTCCAGAGGATGTTACGAAAAACTAGAAACATCCAGTAGCTTTGTGGGTGAGAACACCTTGTTAATGAGAGAGGTCAGAGGAGAATGGCCAAACTGGTTCAAGCTGACAGGAAGGCGACAGTAACTCAAATAACCACACGTTACAACAGTAGTGTGCAGAAGAGCATCTCTGAATGCACAACGTATAAAACCTAGAAGTGGATGGTCTACAGCCATGAACATACGTCCAGTGGCCACTTGATTAGGTACAGGACGTATCCACTCAGTCTTGATACAGAAGTGGCCACTGTGTAAATACATAAGATTAGCTTATATACAGTTCATAGACATAAAGTGACACTAGGTACAGGAGTATCTGTACATCAGGTGACTCTGACAGGAAATGATAAAGTACGGTTGGGTGGATGTGTCGATCAGTCTGACAGCTTGGGGAAGTCTCTGTTTTTGAGTTTGGTGGTCCTGGCATGGATACCCCGTAGCCTTGTCCCTGATGAGAGTAGGGCCAACAATCGATGAGCGGAGTGGGTGAATCCTTCATGATATTGCTAGCCTTTTTCTGACAACGGTCTGTATTATATGTCCTTGATGGCAGGTAGGCTGGTGCCGGTGATGCATAGGGCAGTTTTAACGACCCGCTGCAGATCCTTCCTGTCTGCCGCAGTGGTCAATATCGCAACAGGATTATATTATTTTCCAGTAGTATGAATCTCAGGATTACTCAGTTCAGAGTACTTCTCACTTTTGAATGGGTGTATTTCAAGGCTGGTTGGGTGGCAAAAGACCAGGAAACCCATGTCAAAGGGATAAGTTCAACAACTGACCTGCAGCACTGATGACCCTTCTAATGTTGTTTACTGTTCTGGCCTTGAAGTCCCACATCACCAGTTTCAGAAACAGCTACTTCTTTTCAACAATTCAGTTCTTGAACCAACCTGCAAACCCCAATCTCCACCTCAGTAAGACCATAAGAGATAGGAGTAGAATTAGGCCAATTGGCCCATCGAGTCTGTTCTGCCATTCCATCATGATTGATCGATTATCCCCCCCTCAACCCACTTTCCTGCCTTCTCCCTGTAACCATTGACACCCTTACTAATCAAGAGCCTGTCAATCTCCGCTTTAAGTAAACCCAGGCAACACGCACAAAAAACGCTGGTGAACGCAGGAGGCCAGGCAGCATCTCTAGGAAGAGGTACAGTCGACGTTTCGGGCCGAGACCCTTCGTCAGGACTAACTGAAAGAAGAGAGAGTAAGAGATTTGAAAGTGGGAAGGGGAGATCCGAAATGATAGGAGAAGACAGGAGGGGGAGGGATGGAGCCAAGAGCTGGACAGTTGATTGGCAAAAGGGATACAAGGCTGGAGAAGAGGGAGAATCATGGGATGGGAGGCCTAGGGAGAGAGAAAGGGAGAGGGGAGCCCAGAGGAAGTTGAAGATCTGGCAAGGAGTTGTAGTGAAGGACAAAGGGAGAGAAAATAGAGAGAGAAAAAAAGGGGGGAAATAAATAAATAAATAACAGATGGGGTACAAAGGGGAGGAGGGACATTAACGGAAGTTGGAGAAGTCAATGTTCATGCCAGCAGGTTGGATGCTACCCAGACGGAATATAAGGTGTTGTTCCTCCAATCTGAGTGTGGCTTCATCTTGACAGTAGAGGAGGCCGTGGATAGACATATCAGAATGGGAATGGGATGTGGAATTAAAATGTGTGGCCACTGGGAGATCCTGCCTTCTCTGGCGGACAGAGCATAGGTGTTCAGCGAAACAGTCTCCCAGCCTGCGTCAGGTCTCGCCAATATATAAATAAATTTAAATATACTCAACGACTTGGCCTCCACAGCCATCTGTGGCAATGAATTCCACAGATTCACCACCCCCTAGTTAAATAAATTCCTCCTCATTTCTGTTCTAAATGGACACCACTCTATTCTGAGGCTGTGCCATCTGGTCCTAGATTCCCCCTCTGTAGGAAACATCTTCACATCCACTCTATCTAGGCCTTTCAACACTGTGAATGCTTTGCAACATAATGGACTTTTTTTTTGCTCATTGTGTTCTTTCTTGTATAGTTTTGTGTTTTTCTTGTGGATGTGGTGTCTCTAAAGTTCCCAAACTTTTTTAATGCCATGAAGCCTTACCATTAACCGAGGGGTCCATGGACCCCAGGTTGGGAACCCCTGTTCTAATGCTACTTGCCTGTGGTGTTGCTGCATCTCTGCTGAAGTGTCTCAGCACAAAATATTGATGTGCTTCTTTCCCCTCCTGATTTGCTGAGCTCCTCCAGCATTTTGTGCAGGTCACTATACAAGTCCTTTAAGCCTAGTAATCGTAAAGGGGGAGTTTGTAAATATTTGCGGGGTTAATTCCCCAAGTCGGCTACCCTTGGCTGTTGCTGCTGAGATGCAGAAACCTCATTATTTTTGCTTGAAAATAGTGACTGTCAGATCCCCAAATATGCGGTCATTGAGAAAATCTGACTTACAGCTGCTCTAGAATTTGGGTTACGTGCAAGAGTGCAGTTCAAATATTGCACTGGAATGTGAAGTAGAGCTTAAGTAGATACTTTGATTTTTACCTTTAACAGATGGCGTTCGAATCTGTTCTATCACCAAAAGATCCTGATACTCCTGAGCAGTAACATCATGGTGTTGTGCGGTGTTGTACCTGGCGAAGTGCTGTGAGCCAAAGGCTTGTCCTGATGTCGTGGTTAATGATCCTGCCACTTCTACTGAAGGTCCCCATGTTCCTTTCCAACACCCACTCGGAGGACATGGCCCTCCAGCGCTGGCTGCGACGTCTGGAGACAGCAGCTCAGAGAAAGAACCTTCTGACCCACTTGGGTACCAACGCCACTCGTAAGGTATGTCACAGCCTTGTAGGTCTCTCGGTAAAACATCCATACTTTTGACCTCATGACAGTCTGGGAAATATACAGCCGACGTTCCAGGCCAACCAATGAAGGGTCTCTGCCCGAACTGTTGACTGCTTATTTCCCTCCATAGAAGCTGCCTGACCTGCTGAGTTCTTCCGGCAGTTTGTGTGTGTATTGCTCAAGATTTTCAACACCTGCAGAATCTCTTGTGACTATTAATGGTTGATATTCTGGTGTGCTTTGCAAGATGTTGAAGCTCTGACTTTGCCAATTACTTGCTGTTCCAGGTTCCTCAGGCAATTATCATCGGAGTTCGGAAAGGGGGAACAAGAGCTCTCTTGGAGATGGTAAACCTTCATCCTGACGTTGTGGTGGCCAAGGCAGAGGTCCACTTCTTTGACTGGGATGAGAACTACCAGAAGGGCCTCGAGTGGTACCGCGAGCAGATGCCGGAGTCTCTGCCCCACCAGCTTACCCTGGAGAAGACCCCCGGTTACTTCACCGCGTGGAAGGCCGCTGAGAGAATCTACAACATGAGCAACTCCACCAGGCTGCTGCTCATCGTTCGAGACCCGGCAGAGCGCGTAATCTCCGACTACACGCAGGTGTTGTACAACAGAAGGGAGCGTCAGAAGCGATGTCAGCCTGTCGAAGAACTTCTGGTGCAGAATGGGAAGTTAAACACCAGGTACAAGGCCATCCAGCGCAGTGTGTATGACGTCCACATGGCAATCTGGCTGAGACTGTTCCCGCGGCAGCAGATCCATCTGGTGGACGGAGACGCTTTGATCAAGAATCCACTGTCCGAGCTGCAGGAGGTGGAGAAGTTCCTCCAGCTTCCTCGCCGAATCAAAGCCTCCAACTTCTATTTCAACCAGACAAAAGGTTTCTACTGCATGCGCGCCGCAGGGCATGAGAGGTGCCTGGACCAGTCCAAAGGACGGCCCCATCCTTCAGTGAATCGAACTGTCCTGCAGCAGCTCTGCGATTATTTCAAGGAACACAATGAGAATTTCTTCAGAATGGTAGGGAGGACATTTAACTGGTGCTGAAGAATCCTGAGGGAACTCACTTCAGATCCAGTGATGGTACCACCGCACTCAGTTATTAGACTTACTAACTATGCGTGACAACGTGGAGACCCTGGAAGACCATAACATTCCATCACAAAGCATCTTCTTTCGACAGTTTTGGACTCCTTGTCTAAGGAAAAATGTGCTGGCATTGGAGATGGTCCAGAGGAGGTTCACAGGAGTGACTCCGGGAATGAAAGGGTTAACATATGAGTATCGATTGGTGTCTCTGGGACTGTACTCGCAAGAATGGGGATGCTGGGGGGGGGGAGGAGGGGCATGGCAGGAATCTCATTGAAATAAAACCTAGGTAAAGTGGACATGGAGAGGATGTTTCCTACAATAGTTGGGTCTAGGACTGGGGGCACGGTCTCAGAATAGGACTTCCCTTTAGAACAGAGATAATGACGAATTTCTTCAGCCAGGGGTTAGTGACTCTGTGGATTTCATCGCCGCAGATGGCTGTGGAGGCCAAGTCACTGGCCATACTTAAAGCGGTGGTTGATAATTTCTTGATTAGTAAAGGTGTCACAGGTTACAGGAAGAAGGCAGGAGAATGGGATTTTTTGCTTACTGTCCATTACAGCGCTGGTCCTCCATCTCTGTATAGAAGGATTCTTCTTTGCTGTTTCTGTAACAATTGTTTTTTGACATGTCAGGGTTGTTAGTCCTAAGCTGAGCCCCCCAAACCTGGAGGACCAGTGGACCATCCTTTGCCTGGCCTCTACCCTTTGACCTGTTTGGCATGGATGACCCTATCAAGAGCCAAAGCACAAGGCCCTGACTCCAGCCAACATTGCCCTGTGTGTCATTGAGGCAGACAAGCCTCCAAAGCCTAAGACAAGGTTGTGGTACTCTTGGAGGAGGATGATGGGTTGAAAGGGAGAAATCAGCCATGGTGGGATGGTAGAGCTGACTTGATGGGCCAGATGGCCTAATTCTGCTCCTATGTTTTATGGACTTATGGTCTTACATCAGAGCCTGGAAGGGATATTGTGCACTATTGATTACAGACTTCTATCAGGGATACCCTGCATCTTATCTTTACACATTTTCTATGAAAACTAGCAAATTTTGTAGATTATAAGTAGCAAAACACTTCTAATAAGTGTGGGGGGGGAGAGAAACTGTTCCATTAACTTAGTAAACTGTAATGATCTAATCATCTTGAATATTTTGGTTGTTAATTTGATTGCGATGTTGTGGCTGTTCACATTGTAATTATATTGGGACATCACTTGAGTTACTCCATCTGTCTGTCAGTCTGAGTAACTGTACAGCTCAATAAAAGCCGTACCTGTGTTATCATGAAGACTGTGAACACATTAAAAAATTTCAGAGTAAATTTATTATCAAAGTATGGATTCTTCTTCTTCTTCTTGGACCTTAGCACCAGTGGAGTATAGGCCACTGGTGACCTCTCATCTCCATCATCCAAAGTTGATGGTAGGGTTGGAGTTCTTCAATGTTTCTGTGATCCATTGTGTCCACTGTGCAGGGGTTTGGCCTGTACAGCTTCACCAGAGCCCTGTTGGTCAGCCTTACCTGTACCCACCTCTTATGACAAGGGCGTACACTTGGACTTTGAGAGGCATCGAAGTACACATATGTCACCACATACAGCCCTGAGATTCATTTTCTTGCAGGCATTTTCAGGAAAATAAAGAAATACAATGGAATGTGTGAAAAAATATACTTAACAAAGACTGACAAACAACCAATGTGCAAAACACAAATCATGCTAATAATAAAAATAAATAATATTGAGAACATGAGTTGTCGAGTCCTTGAAAGTGAGTTCAATGTTCAGTGTTGAGCTGAGTGAAGTTATCCATGCTGGTTTAGGAGCCTGATGGTTGTAGGGTTATAACTATTCCTGAACCTCCTGCCCGATGGTAGTAGTGAGAAGAGAGCATGGTCTGGATGGTGGGTCCCCTAGATGATGGATATGGTAGAACTCTTTGCAGATGTGCTCAATGATGGGGAGGGCTTTGTGATAGACTGGGCTGTTTATCACAGTGTGACATGTTAAAACTTAAAAAGCTAATCTCTCTGGTATTGTTATGTGGAAAACAATTAGGGCAGTATGCCCCATGACCTGTGTTGTCATTACGTACCCAAGCAAAAAGGGCGTGTCAGTCTTTGAGTTATTGGAAAGAAAGGTTAGTCTTTGATATTGCAGTGTTCCCAAGCTTGGCAATTAGCTTGCAGATGTTTCATCACCAGTCGAGCTGACATTGTCAGTACATTTACATAGGCCCCTGTTTGCTTGCCTCAGTCTGATTGGCTACCCCTTCAGCTGATCTTTGAATTCAATTGGCTCGCATTTCCTTAGCTCTTAGTGGTTCATAGATGATGTTTGTGTTGATATGTTTGTTTACAGATTGATCAGAAGAGAACCACGCTTCTAAAAATTCTCAAGCCTGCTTCGTGGTTTGCCTGGGCAGAACCGCTGCAGTGTTCCAGTCAAAATGGCGTCCTTCTCGGTCTTCGTGTACCAAGATCAGCGACAGTGGATCAGGTCTCTGTACCGTTAGTCTGTGTTCCTGTAAATGAGTTGAGCATTTACGTCCTGTCTGGCTGACGTAGTTCTTGTTGCTGTGACAACAGGTGATCCTGTGCACCACATTGCTTTTGTCGGCTGTCTTTACCGGTACCTGGGTTCTTGAGACGAGCTACCAATATTCCCCACCGTCCTAGGTTAGCTTTATTTGCCACATGTGAATCAAAACTTTGGAACATTCAGTGAAATGTGATGTTTTGCATCAATGACCAACACAGCCCAAAGATTGTGCTGGGGGCAGCCCACAGCTGTTACTGCCCTTCCAGTGCCAACATAGCATGCCAAGGACTTACTAACCCCAATCCCTATGTCTTTGGACTGTGGGAGGAAACCAGAGCACCCGGAGGAAACCCACGCAGCCATGGGGAAAACATACAAACTTCTTACAGCCAGCAGCAGGAATTGAACCCCGATTGGTGATCGCTGGCGGTGTAAAATGTTCATCCCACATCCCACATGAAAGCAGGACTGCCTGGAAACAGAAGAGACAGCAGATGCCAGAATCCTGCTGGAATAACTCAGCATCTATGGGGAGGGATGTGGGCACGTTTGCCAAGTGGTTAAGGCATTGGACTAGCGACCTGAAGGTCGTGAGTTCGAGCCCCAGCTGAGGGAACGTGTTGTGTCCTTGAGCAAGGCACTTAACCACACAGTGCTCTGCGACGACACTGGTGCCAAGCTGTATGGGTCCTAATGCCCTTCCCTTGGACAACGTTGGTGTCGTGGAGAGGGGAGACTTGCAGCATGGGCAACTGCTGGTCTTCCATACAACCTTGCCCAGGCCTGCGCCCTGGAGAGTGAAGACTTTCCAGGCGCAGATCCCTAGTCTCGCAAGACTAACGGGTGGGGAGGGGGAGGGGGGAGGAATTGTTGACATCCCACATCCAGATGGGGGATGGCTGATGTAAAGAGGAAGGATTGGTGGAGTGAGGGATGGATAAATCTAGTAAAGGGAGAGAGAGTGGTGGTTAGGGGAGACAGGCAGGTGGATGATAGGTACAGGTGGAGGAGGAAGAAAAAAGGCAGGTGGACATAGGTGGGTAAAAATGGAGACAGCTACTGGGAGGCGAATTCTGCACGGTTCGGGTGCAAGGTTGTGACCTAAAGCGTCGACGATTCCTTCCCCCTCCCCACAACCCCCATAGATGCTGCTCGACCCCCTGAATTTCTCCAGCAGATTGTTGTTCTAAACTGTCCCATCTCCAGGCAGTCCTGCTCTCTTGTGGGACATTGAACCTGGATCCCGAGATACGGAGTCTAGAATCCTGTTGCTTTGCTCCGTACACTGTCCCGGGATACGGAGTCCGGAATCCTGCTTTTCTGCTCCGTGCGCTGTCCCGGGTCGCGGCGCCAGTTTCAGGGTCCAATTCGCAGTCGCATCGTACCGGACCACCATGAGTCAACAGAGGTACTGTGCAGGAGCCGGGATACCACGTCTTGCCTTGGCAGAGGCAATCCACACCACAGCTCCTTTTTGGTACCGGGACACCACCTTCCTCCGGAAATGGGGTCCAAATTGTACCTTTTTAATCCAGGAAAGTGAATGCAGGCTGCGCCGCCGTATTCTGAGACATAGACCCCAAATGCACAGTCTCTATTTCCGGGCCGAGCGGCATGGGTCTGGGTGATTCCCGTGGCCTGACACTCAGACAGAACTGGCCCTCGTTAAGGGTTAATGTTTCAAATCAAGGCTGACGACCCCGGCTTCTTTCCCAAAAGCCGAGAAGGCGATTAAATCTGGAACCACTCCCGAGGATAGGCATATTGAATCGAGGGCAGCTCCCGAATTTGAGGACGGAGCATAATTAACGGCTGCCTCCAAATCCCGGGGTAGACTCCGGAAGAGCCGCTGCTGGAGCTGCGCGAAATGGCTACAATTCGGCCATTTTGTGAGAGCCACTGGGAATAAACTTTATTCGCTGCGTGAGGGAGAGGATCTGCAGGGCAAAGGACTGAAACAGGCAGTGCGTGTCTGGTTTCCAAATCCTCCTCCTCCCCCTTGATAACATGTGCAACAAGTGACAGAACTGACTACCGCGGCTCTAAAAAAGGCAGCGCAATAACTGCAGACTCAAGAAACTAGATGCTGTAATCTGGAGCACAAAAAGCTGTAGAAAGTCTGCGTGGTCAAGCAGCGTCTGTGGAGGGAAATGGGCAGATGACATTTCGGGTGGAAGCCCATCATTTGGAATGTTGTACATAGCAGCAGCCTTGGGCAAAATGTAATGAAATTCACTACACGGATTTCTCTGGTTGATTAGATTAGATTAGATTATGAGGACAGGCTCTTTTATTGTCATCTAGGAATGCATCCATTAAGAAATGATACAGTGTTTTTTCCAGAATGATATCACAGAAAACGCATGACAAACCAAGACTGAAAAACTAACAAAAACCACATAATTATAACATATAGTTACAACAGTGCAAAGCAATACCATAATTTGATAAAGAGCGGACCATGAACATGGTAAAATCTCAAAGTCTCTCGAAAGTCCGATCATCTCACGCAGACGGTGAACTTCCAGTGCCGCAAACTTGCCGATGCAGCATCCCGGAAGCATCTGACCACAGTCCGACTCCGAATCCGTCAGAAAACTCTAAGCCTCCAACCAGCTCTCCAGCACCGAGCACCGAGCACCATCTCTGCCGAGCACTTCAACCCTGGCCCCAGCAACAGGCAACAGGCAATAGGCAAGGCCGAGGATTTGGGGCCTTCATCTCCGGAGATTCTCGATCGCACAGTAGCAGCGGCAGCGAAGCAGGCATTTCAGAAGTTACTCCAGGTGTTCCTCCGTGCTTCTCACAGCTGTCTCCATCAAATTACAGGACCAGTTTGTCGAGCACCTCTGCTCCATCCACCTAAGGCGGGACTTCCCTGTGGTCAAACAATTTAATTCCCGTTCCAACATGACAGTCCATGGCCTCCTCTTGTGACAAGGTAAGACCACCCTTGGGGAGGAGGAGCAACACCTTATATTCTGTCTGGGTAGTGTCCAACCTGATGGCACGAATATCGATTCTCCTTCCCGTAAAAAAAAAATCCCTTCCCCTCCCCTCTTCTTCTATTCCTTGCTCTGGCCTTTTACCTGTTCTCACCTCCCTGGGTCCCCTCCTCCTTCCCTTTCTCCTATGGTCCATGCTCCTTTCCTATCAGATTCCTTCCTCTCCAGCCCTTTATCTTTCCCACCCACTTGGCTTCACTTATCATCTTCCAGCCAACCTTCTTCCCCCTCCCCCCACACAGCTTTTTATTCTGAGTTCCCCACAAACTCCCAATAAATAAAGTTGCTGGTATACTGTGCATCAATGCGTTGGACCCAGGATCGGTCCTCTGAGATGCTGATGCCCAGGAGCTTGAAGCTGCTCACCCTCTCCACCTCTGACCCCTCAATAAGGACTGTCCTGTGTTTTTCCTTTCAAGCCCGCAACAATACTTTGGGGGACTTTAGGGTTTATGTTGCATGCGTTCCTGGATTCTGCTTAATCTTTCTATTGAGTGACTTGATCGGGGCACTCTGGGGCGTTTCAGCGAAGAATACTTCGCCCTGTTGCCCGCGGTGGGCAGGCGGTGCGATGCTGACCTGACCGAAACCGAACACTGCTGGACTCCTGGTTTGATGTTTGACATTCTATCTCTTGTTCGCTCGCTTTGTGCTGTTTGCATTGTTTGTTCTTCAGTCACACGCTGGGTGTTCGATGTGTTCTTGACCAGGTTCCATGGTGTTTCTTTGTTTTGTGGCTGTCTGTGGGACGACAAATCTCAGAGTTGTACTCTGGATGCATACTTTGACAATAAATGTACTTTGAATCTTTGAATTCTTTGGTCCCGGTGACACGGAGTGCAAGGTTGTTGTTAACACACCACTCAACCAGCCTATCAACCAAGAGGAAATGAAAGGGTTGACTATTTTCTAAATGGGGAGAAAATATAAAAAACTGAGATGCAAAGGAACTTAGACTCCTTGTGCAGGATTCCCTAAAGGTAAATTTGCAGGTTGAGGTAGACAAATGCAATGTTAGCTTTCGTTTCAAGAGGATTAGAATATAAAAGCAAGGATGTAATGTTGAGACTTTGTAAAGCACTGGTGAGGCCTTACTTGGAGTATTGTGAGCAGTCTTGGGCCTTAGAAAGGATGTGCTGAAACTGGAGAGGGTTCAAAGGAGGTTCACGAAAATGATTCCAGGATTAAATGCTTGTTGTATGAAGAGTGTTTGATGGCTTAGGGCCTGTATGCACTGGAATTCAGAAGAATGAGGAGTGACCTCATTGAAACCTACTGAGTGGTGAAAGGCCTTGATAGAGTGGATGTGGAGAGGATGTTTCCTACGGTGGGAGAGTCTAAGACCAGAGGGCAAATTGAATTGAGGGGCGTCCTTTTAGAATGGAGATGAGGAGGAATTTCTTTAGCCAGAGAGTGGTGAATCTGAGGAATTCTTTGCCACAGGCAGCTGTGGAGGCCAAGCCTTTATGTATATTGAAGGCAGAGGCTGATAGATTCTTGATTGGTCAGGGCATGAAGGGATATGGGGAGAAGGCAATAATATTGTTGAACACAGAGCTGCGTCAATAAACTGTCGCCTGACGTGTGTCTTGCAGTTGTCCAGGTGCTCCAAAGCAGAGTTAGAAGCTGGTGAGATTAGATTATGAAGACACGCAGTCGTCTTTTATTGTCATTTAGTAATGCATGCAATTTCCTCTGGTGTGATATCACAAAACACAGGACAGACCAAGACTGAAAAAAACTAACAAAACCACGTAATTATAACATATAGTTACAACAGTGCAACAATACCATAACTTGATGAAGAAGTCCATGAGCACAGTAAAGTTCAAAGTCTCTCAAATGTCCCACATCTCACGCAGACGGGAGAAGGAAGAAAAACTCTCCCTGCCATACCCGACCACAGTCCGACTCTGAGTCATCCGAAAACTTCGAGCTCTGATCAGCTCTCCGACACCGAGTACTGAGCGCCATCTCTATCCGAACGATTCGACTTCCATCTTGGTCGCCAACAGCAGGCAAAGCCGGGGATTTTGAGACCTTCCCTCCGAAAGATTCCCGACCACGCAGTAACGACAGCAGCGAACTGGCGTTTCAGAAATTTTTCCAGATGTGCCTCTGTGCTTTCACGTCCGTCTCCATCAAATCAGAATTGTCCACGGCCCCTATTTGATGGATAAGATATCATTTTTCACCAGAGGGCTGCGCACGTGCGGCGCGCTGCTCTCTCTCCTCCCACCGACCTAGTGTGGCTGGCGCTGAATTCCAGTGGGTCCAGGTCTTTGCTCAAGTACGAGTCCATTCCAGCTATATCCAACCTCTCGAAGCACTTCACGATGGTAAACATGGATGCTACCAGGAAATAGTCACTGAGGCAGCTCACCCTGCCCTGCCTGGGCACTAGAATGATTGTTGTCCTTCTGAAGCAGGTGGGAACCTCCGACTGTAGGAGTAAGAGGTTGAAGATGTCCTTGAACACTCCAGTCAGTTGGTTGGCACAGGTTTTCAGTACCTGGCCAGGTACAAAGTTGGGTCTGGTGCCTTGTGAGGGGTCACTTCTTGAAAGATGTTCAGACATTGGCCTCTGAGACAACGATCACCGGGTGACAGGATGTGGTGGGGGATTCACACAGGTGGAATGTTATTTACCCTAGTAAGATCATAAGGCATGTAGGCACAAGGGATTCTGCAGATGCTGGAAATCCAAAGTAACACACTCAAGATGTTGGAGGAGCTTGGCAGGTCAGGCAGCATCAGTGGAAATGAATAAAGAGTCAACATTTCTTCAGGACTGGGAAGGAAGGGGACAGACACCAGAATAAAAAGATTGGGGGGGGGAGGGAAAGGAGACTAGCTGGAAGGTGATAGGTGAAGCCAGGTGGGTGGGAAAGGAAAAGGGCTGGAGAGGACGGAATCTGATAGGAGAGGAGAGTGGACCATAGGAGAAAGGGAAGCAGCAGGGGCACCAGGGGGAGGTGATAGGCAGGTGGGAAGAGATAAAGAGGTCAGAGTGCGGAATAGAAGAAGAGAGGAATAGGAAAGAGAAGGCAAAATCGATATTCATGCCCCATCTTGGCACAATAGGAGGCCATGGACCGTCAGGTCAGAACGGGAATGGGAATCGGAATCCAAATGTTTGGCCACTGGGAAGTTCCACTTCTGGTGAATGGAGCAGAGGTGCTCAGCAAAGCAGTCCTCCAACTTACGATGGGCCTCACCAATGTGGAGGAGGCATCATCGGGAGCACAGGACACAATGGATAACCCCAGCAGAGGCGCAGGCGCAGGCACAGGAGCACAATTAGGCCCTTCGGCCCATCAAGACTGTTCCATCAACCGATCATGGCTGATTAATTTCTCCTCTCAACCCTATTCTCCCGGCTTCTCCCTGGCCACATTTATAACCATGCAGAATACAGTATATGTCAGAAGTGGGATAATTAAGAATGATAATTAAGGGGTCATCTCCCAATTATTAAGGGCAATATTAATAGGATTAGAGAGGTAAATCATCGGTTCAAAGAGTGGTGTGGTAGGGCAGATTTCTGATTCATCAGACCCTGCCTTCAGCACTGTGGAAGAAGAGAGCTCCTCTGTTGGGATGGGATGAGTAGAATTGTAAATAGCTTTAAAATGAGGAGGGCCCCCAAAACAGAATGTTTAACAATAAGAGGAAATGGGAGAGAGGTGGCACACGAGAATGAGGGAGGACTTGACGAACAGATTGGCCGTGTTCACACTGCATGGTGGGGGCAGGCTTGAGGATCGCCACCTTGTCATGGTGGAGAGGCTAGGGTGTTCCTGAGGTCCTGAGAGCGATGCCGTCTGGAGTTTGGCCATCTGGCACTTGGGTCCTGGCAAGGTCAAGGGTTTGGTTCCGGACAAGCAGTGATGAAATGGTGGAGCCGGGGGAAGATGGCGACATATCACAACAGCAGTGAGGGCGGGTGGAGGAAGACTGTGGCAGTGAAGGGTTCCCCAGTCACTCTTTAGCCAGAGGGTGGTGAATCTGTATGACTCATTGTCACAGACTGGTCTGGAGACCCCTGCCTGTAAGGCGTTTGTACGTTTTCCCCTTCACCATATGCGTTTCCTCCAGGTGCCCTGGTTTCCTCCCACAGTCCAAAGACTACAGTGGATAGGTTAATTGGTCATTGTAAGTTGTCCCGTGATTAGGCTAGGGTTAAATCGAGGGTTGCTGGGTAGCCTGGCTCGAAGGGTCAGAAGGGCCACTGTATCTCAATAAAATAAAAATAAAGTCATTGTGTATATTTAAAGCGGAGGTTGATAAGTACTTAATTAGTCAGGGCATCAAAGGTTACGGGAGAAGGCAGGAAAATGGGGTTGAGAAGGAAAATCAGTCGTGGTCGAATGACGGAGCAGGCTCGATGGGCCGAATGGTTCGATTCAGTCCGATGTCTAACTCACCTTACTGCAAGTAAAACAGAACCCAGAAAGAACTGAAGAAAGACAAAGGAATGAAAACACTGACCAGAGAACTTGTGGTTGAACTGACTCAGACTAGATACACAAGAAAATTCCTTTAATAAGAATCATCTGTGAGACGGTTTAATTAATGGTGTGACAGCCTGCAAACAAAGAATCAGCTATCAAGCCATAGAACACCACAACACAGAGACAGGACCTTTGGCCCTTCTAGATCTGCCTATCCCATCAACCCACACATGGACCACAGCCCTTGCATCCCTGTACTTAACCAAACTTCTCTTAGATGTTGTCACTGAACCCACATCCTCCACTTGTGCTGGCAGCTCGTTCCACTCTCGCAACATCTTCTGAGTGAAGAAGTTCACCTTAAATGTTTCACCTTTCACCCTTAACCTATGACTCCTAGTTCTAGCTTCAACCAACCTCAATGGGAAATCCCAAGAATTCCCCGGCTAACAGACAAACAGGCGATTATACAAAGATATATGCAAGCATGAAGTTACATCACAAGTGGATAGCACAACGCTTTACAGTACAGGCGACCCGGGGTTCAATTCCAGCCGCTGCCTGTAAGAAGCTTGTACATTTTCCCTGTGACCGTGTGGGTTTCCTCCAGGTGCTCTGGTTTCCTCCCACAGTCCAAAGATGTACCGTTTGGTAGGTTAATGGGTAAATTGTACTGTGATTAGGCTAGGGTTAAATTGGGGGGTTGCAGGGCAGCACGGCTCAAAGGGCTGGAAGAGCCTATTTTGCACTGTACCTCAATAAATAAATAACTAGCATTTCAGACCTTAATCCAACACTAATTTAGAGATAGTTAATCTAACTGCCCTTTGGAATACAGAGTCCAGGTAATTCTCTCCCTCCCCAAAGTGTCGTTGTGTATCGGACTCTCGCTTATCAACTCTAGGCTGAAGTTCAGCAAGAAGCCAACATGTGCTGTAGATGTGGCCACCATTTACTATAGTGTCATCTTCCAGTCCCTACATCTACCAGAGCATTAGGCAGGAACTAGGGAGTGTTAACTGTCATTGGGAAGTCTACATCCGACAGGTGGAGGGCATTTAAATACCAGTCCTACAGGGTCCAGGACTGATATGCTCCAAGGGCGGCAGGGTAAGGGAATCATGGTTGTTGAGAAGAGAGGTGGTGAATTTAGTCAAGAATGAAATGGAATCACATGTGAGGTTTAGAAAACTAAAATCAAACAAGCTCTTGAGGATTATAAAGAAGGCAGAAAATAACACAGGGTTGCGAAAGGTGAGGATGAAGAGATTGTGGAGGTGTTAGGAATGATCTTCCAAGAATAATTAGATTCTGGAATGGTTCTTGAGGACTGGAAAATTGCAAATATCGCTCCACTCTTTAAGAAGGGGGTGAGGCAGAGGAAAGGGAATTATAGGCTTGTTAGCCTGACATCTATGGTTGGAAGGATGTTGGAGTCATTAAGGATGAGGCTTCAGGGTACTTGGGAGGCACATGATAAAATCGGTCAAAGTCAGCATGGTTTTCTAAAGGGGAAATCTTGCCTGACAAATCTGTTGGAATTATTCGAGGAAATACCAGGCAGGATAGATAAAGGGGAGTTAGTGGATGATAAACATGAGAAGTTCTGTGGATGCTGGAAATCCAAAGTAACACACACACAAAATGCTGGAGGAACTCAGTAGGTCAGGCAGCATCTACGGAAATGAATAAACAGTCGACGTTCGGCCCAAATGTGGGTAGGAAAGGTAAAGGGCTGGATTGGAAGTAATCTTATAGGAGAGGAGAGTGGAGCACAGAAGAAAGGGAAGGAGGAGGGGCACCAGAGGGAGGTGATATGCAGCTGAGAAAAGATAAGAGGCCAAAGTGGGGAATAGAAGAAGAGGGGAGGGGGAAGAAATTTTTTTTTACCGGAAGAAGAAATCAATATTCATGCCATCAGATTGGAGGCTACCTAGATGAATATAAGGTGTTGCTCTTTCACCCTGAGGGTTGTCTCATCATGGCACAAGAGGCCATGGACCGACATGTCAGAACGCGAACGGGAATCGGAATTAAAACATTTGGCCACTGGAAAGTTCCTCGTTAGGCAGATGGAGCAGAGGTTCTCGATGAAGCCCCACTTTACTACAAGTCTCACCAGTGTAGAGGAGGCAGCAACAGGAGCACTGGACACAATAGACAACCGCAGCAGATTCACAGGTGAAATGTTGCCTCACCTGGTTTGGGGCCCTGAGTGGAGGCGAATGGGCAGGTGTAGCCCTTTGGCCACTTACAGGTGTAAGTGGTAGTAGGGAGGTCAGTGGGGAGGGATGAATGGATGAGGGAATCATGGTGGGAGTTATCCTTGAAGAAAGCAAAGGGGGGAGGGAGGTTTGGTGGTGGGATCCCTTTGGAGATGGAGGAAGTTGCAGAGGATGGTGCGTTGGATGTGGAGGCTCATGGGGTGGTAGGTGAGGACAAGAGTAACTCTCTCACTGTTAAAGTGGTGGGAAGGTGGGATGAGCACAGATGTTCGGGAAATGGAGGAGATGCAGGTGAGAGGAGCATTACTGGTGGAGGAAGGGAAACCCCATTCTTCAAGGAAAAGAAGTGATGCAAAACCTCACTTTCTAAGATCTCTGATGAGTCCATATTAGAACAGTAGAAAGTTCTTGATGAGAACAGACCATACAGCCCAACAAAGCTTGCCAAATTCCTGGTCACATGGTGTGTTGAAATAACTATTGAGTTTAAATTTGAAAATCTCTAAGGTAGTACTCCCAGCTACACAACTCGGTAGCTTGTCCCCAGTGGCCCCAAAACTGATCCCTGCAGAACCCCACTTTTAATATCTTCTAGGTGTGAAAATGATCCGCCCACCATAACTTGTTGTTTTCTGTTTCTGAGCCAATTCTGCACCCATTCACTCACCTGCCCTGAATCCCTATCTCCTATAATTTGATAATTAACTTCTTGTGGGGTACCTTGTCAAAAGCCTTCTGAAAGTCCAAATAAATGATATCAATCACTCTATTGTTATCATAACTTTTAGTTGCCTCTTCATAAAACTCCAGCATATTAGTAAAAATGATTTCCCCTTTCTAAGCGCAAATATGAGGAATTCTGCAGATGCTGGAAATTCAAGCAACACAACTCAAAGTTGCTGGTGAACGCAGCAGGCCAGGCAGCATCTCTAGGAAGAGGTATAGTCGACGTTTCGGGCTGAGACCCTTCGTCAGTGAACGCAGCAGGCCAGGCAGCATCTCTAGGAAGAGGTACAGTCGACGTTTCGGGCCGAGACCCTTCGTCAGGACGAAGGGTCTTGGCCCGAAACATCGACTGTACCTCTTCCTAGAGATGCTGCCTGGCCTGCTGCGTTCACCAGCAACTTTGAGTTGTGTTGCTTCCCCTTTCTAAACCAATGTTGGCTTTCTGCTAACATGCCTGTTCTTATCAGCTACTTTTCCATCTCATTCTTTATTAATGTTTCCATTATCTTACCTACGATAGACGCTAAGCTTACTGGTCTATCGGTACCAGGGTCAGTGCAGTCACCCTTCTTATATACTGGGACAGCGTTAGCCTATTTCCAGTCCTTAGGAATGTCACCAGTCTTAATTACTTTTGAAAAAAAATGTTTTGTGTGTGTATGTGTATATATATATATATATATATATACACACACACATACATACATACACACACACATATATAATCACAGACCTCTTTAAGTACCATTGGATACATGCTGTCCAGCCCTGGAGATTTATTAACTTTCAGCCTTTCCTGCCAAATTGCCAAAAGGCAGGTTGAGAAGGATTTTGCTGATAATGCTAAGATTGACGCTAAGAGATTTTTTCAATACTTTCTAAGATCTCTAAGTCCCTTTAAGCAACCTTATTCTTCTCTACGCTTGCTGGCATATTACTAGCATCTTCGCGGGTGAATACTTCAGCCAAGTATGAGTTAAGACTCTCCGCTATGTCCTTCTCTGCACAATGTAACACCTCACTATTATTCCTGATACACTTCTCTTCATCCTTGACTTTTCTTTTAGTAATAAAGTATTGAAAAAAATCTCTTAGGGTCAATCTTAGCATTATCAGCAAAATCCTTCTCAACCTGCCTTTTGGCAATCTGAATTTCCCTTGACTGTAGCTCTCGTACTTTCACATGCCTTTCAGTTAACATCATCATTGTTTATTTTATTCTTTATACTTCTTGACTTTATGCATGTTCTTTATTTGTATTTTCAGGAGGCCTTTGACAAGGTGCCCCACATGAGGCTGCTTAACAAAATAAGAGCCCATGGTATTACAGAAAAGGTACCAGCACGGATAAAAGATTGGCTGACTGGCAGAAGGCAAAGAGTGGGGCCTGTGACTAATGGTGTGCCACAGGAGTCAGTGCTATATTGTCAATGATTTGGATGAAGGAATTGATGGCTTTGTGGCCAAGTTTGCAGATGAAATGAATATAGGTGGAAGGGCAGGTAGTGTTGAGGAAACAGGGTGCCTGCAGAAGGACTTAGACAGATTGGGGGAATGGGCAAAGAGGTGACAGCTGGAAAGTAATGTAAGGAAGTGCGTGGTCATGCATTTTGGCAGAAGGAATAAAGGTGTGGACTATTTTGTAGGTGGGGAGAAAATTCAAAATTCAGAGGTGCAGAGAGACTTGGGAGTCCTTGTGCAGGATTCTCTAAAGATGAACTTACAGGTGGTAACCAAGGCAACTGTAACGTTGGCATTCATTTTGAGAGGACTAGAATAAAAAAGCAAGTATATAATGCTGGGGCTTTATAAAGTATTGGGCAGACTGTAATTGGAATATTGTGAGCCATTAAGGATGTCTTATTAAAGAAAGGGTGAGCTGGCATTGAAGAGAGTCCAGAGGAGGTTCTCAAGAATCATCCCAGGAATGAAAGGGTTAACACATGAGGAGCGTTTGATTCCCATACTCTCTGGCGTTTCAAAGAATGTTGTGGGGGGTGCTCATTGAAACCTATCGAATATTGAAAGGTCTGGATAGAGTGGATGTGAAGAGCATGTTTCCTGAAGTGGGGGAGTTTAGGATCAGAGGGCACAGCCTCAATTTGAGGGATGTCCATTTAAAACAGAGATGAGGGAAGATTTCTTTTGCCAGAGGGAGATGAATCTGTAGTATTCTTTGCCATAGGCGGCTGTGGAAACCAAGTCATTGTGTATATTAAATGTAGAGGTTGATATGTTCTTGATTAATCAGGGTGTCAAAGGTTACAGGGAGAAGGAAGGAGAATGAAATTGAAGAGGATAATAAATCAGCCATGATGGAATGGTGGAGCAGACTCAATTGGCTAAATGGCCTAATTTTGCCCCTGGGTCTTATAGCCTTATGTTCTGTATGGGTTAGGATTATTAAGTTGTGGGCATGCTATGTTGGTGTCAGAAGCGTGGTGACACTTGTGGGCTGTACCCAGCACGTCCTCAGACTGTGTTGGTCATTGATGCAGACAAAGCATTTCAATGTTTGTGTGATTAATAAGGTTAATCTTTCAATCCAGATGAAGGGACTTGAACTGAAACATTGACTGTCCATTTCCCTCTACAGATGCTCCCTGAACTGTTGAGTTTCTCCAGGTTTTTTGTGTGAATAGGAATTTCCTGTCACAATGCACTGGAATGTTATTCCACCTGCAGGCATTAATAAAAAAAACATGATTGGAAATATAACCTCGCTCTCTTCTCGCTGCTGCCATTGGGAAGGAGGTACAGGAGCCTCAGGTCCCACACCACCAGGTTCAGGAACAGTTATTACCCTACAACCATCAGGTCCCACACTACCAGGTTCAGGAACAGTTATTACCCTACAACCATCAGGTCCTACACCACCAGGTTCAGGAACAGTTATTGCCCCTCAACCATCAGGTCCCACACCACCAGGTTCAGGAACAGTTATTGCCCCTCAACCATCAGGTCCCACACCACCAGGTTCAGGAACAGTTATTGCCCCTCAACCATCAGGTCCCACACCACCAGGTTCAGGAACAGTTATTGCCCCTCAACCATCAGGTCCCACACCACCAGGTTCAGGAACAGTTATTACCCCTCAACCATCAGGTCCCACACCACCAGGTTCAGGAACAGTTATTACCCCTCAACCATCAGGTCCCACACCACCAGGTTCAGGAACAGTTATTATCCTACAACCATCAGGTCCCACACCACCAGGTTCAGGAACAGTTATTACCCTACAACCATCAGGTTCCACACCACCAGGTTCAGGAACAGTTATTACCCCTCAGCCATCAGGTCCCACACCACCAGGTTCAGGAACAGTTATTGCCCCTCAACCATCAGATCCCACACCACTAGGTTCAGGAACAGTTATTACCCCTCAACCATCAGGTCCCACACCACCAGGTTCAGGAACAGTTATTGCCCCTCAACCATCAGGTCCCACACCACCAGGTTCAGGAACAGTTATTACCCCTCAACCATCAGGTCCCACACCACCAGGTTCAGGAACAGTTATTACCCCTCAACCACCAGGTCTCACACCACCAGCTTCAGGAACAGTTATTACCCTACAAACGTGAAGGCCCTGAACCAGTACGGACAGCTTTATTCACCTCAACACTGAACTGATTCCACAACCTATTAGTTCACTTTCAATGCTGGGGCAAGCGAAGTTGAGTGAACCCTTTGGTTCAAGAGCCTGATGGACGAAGGGTAATAACTGTTCCTGAACCTGGTGGTGTGAGCCCTGAGGCTCCTGTACCTTCTTCCTGGTGGCAGTAGTGAGAAGAGAATATGACCTGGGTGGTGGTGATGATGGACGCTGCTTTCCTACGACCACACTTCATGTAGATGTGCTCAATGGAAGGGAGAGCTTTACCCGTAATGGGCTTGGCTGTACCCACTACTTCTCGTTACTGTTCGGGGGCATTTACTTTGAACTTTCAACTTTGAGTCCATGAAATCTTTTCCCTTTCCTATTAAAAAAGGAACAAAAGCAAGCTGCTAGAAATATTTCGCTAACAACAGCAGAGGACGATCTGTATGAACAGTATGCAAGGTAAACTTTTCACTGTGCCTCTGCACATGTGACAATAATAAATCAGTTCCAGAAATATTTTTCAAGCATTAGATATTTGCAATTTTTCTTCATTCCACGTTAAATACTAAGTTTTTGTTTAGCTGTAATTTTGCATCCCACCTCTGACATTATTCCTTTGTGTGTGATGTCATGTAATGTCCAGGTTCCTTTTGCTTTCCGCGGTGACGTCTTTCAACAGCAAGTAACAGACTTGAACGTGGAGTGTGTGTGTGTATATCATGGTAAAAGGTGACACCTAGTGGTTGTTCTAGGTAATGTCCCAAATCTCTGACAATTTGCGTGCAACATTCCCTCTATTTTTTCACAGCTCCGCTGACCCACCATTGCTCTGAGCAAGAAATGTTTACACAACCTGAAAACTGTGCGGCACTTTTATTTTGTAATATGCATACCATGAATATTTAGAATGAAACAGAAAAATCACAACCATTTAATTTATTAATCGAAGGGGCACAATGAAATACCAAAGAAAATCTTTAACTTTTCGTAAACATTCTTCTCGTCTGTCTTTAATTACAAATCAATTTTCTGTAAACCCTAAATTTCGCATCCAGATGAAAGGCACGTCTTCATCCTCATGAGATCACCCAGGACTGATGGTCTGTTTGCTGAATTTACGTTGGATTTAATTTATAAAACTGAATCCACGTTCGCAGTCAGCACCAGAAGCTTGAAACGTTCCGACCACGTCAACAAGAATTAACAGTTCTTTACATTCTTCAGTTTCAAAGCAAGCCGTTCAGCACATCAGTGAACATCTGAAGTAAACTATTCTTAACTTTCGCAGAATCGACAAAATTGAAATCACATTATTGTATTGCTACAATATTTTTGCGGCAACGCTTTCGTCGTAATTAGTGAAAGCGGCTAAGTATTTCGTCAATCGTACGACATTCTCTTTTCCATTTCAAAATTGGTTACGTGTGCAATAGTAAAAGAGTCAAAATCTTGCCATTCTCTTAATTCATCGTCAGGAAATCTATTATCCAAGTGATTACACACGTTGAGTGAACCGAATAATAAGCGCAGTATCGACATCAGAACTAATTCGTAGATCTTTCTCTTTTTCACTCCAATAAACGGTATCGCCAAGATACTGTGACTCTAACTTGTTATTTTTTTCTTTTACATACTGTCGTGCTTCATCTATATTAAATTAAAAATTCCAGATGCTGGCAACAAAGGCTATGTGGTCTGTGGTGGCCAGTGCTATCATGTTTGCTGTTGTGTGCTGGAGCAGCAGGCTGAGGGTAGCAGACACCAACAGAATCAACAAACTCATTCGTAAGGCCAGTGATGTTGTGGGGATGGAACTGGACTCTCTGACAATGGTGTCTGAAGAGAGGATGCTGTCTAAGTTGCATGCCATCTTGGACAATGTCTCCCATCCACTACATAATGTACTGGTTGGGCACAGGAGTACATTCAGCCAGAGACTCATTCCACCGAGATGCAACACAGAGCGTCATAGGAAGTCATTCCTGCCTGTGGCCATCAAACTTTACAACTCCTCCCTTGGAGGGTCAGACACCCTGAGCCAATAGGCTGGTCCTGGACTTATTTCCTGGCATAATTTACATATTACTATTTAACTATTTATGGTTTTATTACTATTTATTATTTATGGTGCAACTGTAACGAAAAACCAATTTCCCCCGGGATCAATAAATTATGACTATGACTATGTGCGCGGTAGGATTTCAGTTACCGCGCGGCGGCATACCCGCAAAGCTGAGGGGGAATAGTGTTCCCGCGGCTCTACGTTTGGTTGCTGACGACCTAGCTCTTACTAAAGCAGGACACATTGAGTACATTTCACCCCCTCCTGTTTCAGTCCAATTTACACCACAGATTTTTAGAAATGAGAGGATCAGAGAATAGAGTATAAGCATCAGAATAGAATGACATCCCTTTAGAACAGAGATAAGGAAGAGTTTCGTTAGCCGGAAGGTGGTGACTCTGTGGAATTCATTGTCACAGGCGGTTGTGGAGGCCAGCTGATTCAGTATCTTTAAAGCAGAGTTGACAGGTTCTTGTTTAGAAAAGAGCATTAAAGATTATCAGCAGAAGGCAGGAGAATGAAGTTGAGAGGGAGAATAAATCAGATCCCATCTCTCTGGCCCCACATTCCTCCTTAGGTCACCTGGAGAATAAAGGCACACACCTCCTTTCCATTGACTACAGCTCTGCCTTTAATACCATCATTCCAAATAAGCTGATTCCTAAGCTCCAGAACCTGGGCCTTAGCACTCAGATCTGCAGCTGGATCTTCAACTTCCTCACAGACAGGACCTAGGCTGTAAAAATAGGGGACAAGCTCACCTCTACAATCATTCTGAGCACCGGTGCCCCACAAGGCTGTGTACTCAGCCCCCTGCTGTACTCACTGTACATCCATGATTGTGTAACCAAGTTTCCATCAAACTCAATATATACGTTTGTTGATGATACAACAATTGTAGGCCGTATCTCGGGTAATGATGAGTTTGAGTACAGAGAGGAAATTAAGAACCTGGTGGCATGGTGTGAAGACAATAACCTATCCCTCAAAGTCAGCAAGATGAAGAAATTGGTTGTTGACTTCAGAAGGAGTAGCGGACCACACGACCCAATTTACATTGGTGGTGCACAAGTGGAACAGGTCAAAAGCTTTAAGTTCCTTGGGGTCAATATCACAAATGACCTGACTTGGTCCAACCAAGCAGAGTTCACTGCCAAGAAGGCCCACCAGTGCCTTTACTTCCTGAGAAAACTAAATAAATTTGGCCTGTCTCCTAAAATCCTCACTAATTTTTATAGATGCACTGTAGAAAGCATTCTTCTAGGGTGCATCACAACCTGGTATGGAAGTTGTCCTGCCCAAGACTGGAAAGAAGCTGCAGAAGGTCATGAACACAGCGCAGCACATCACACAAACCAATCTTCCGTCCTTGGACTCACTTTACACCGCACGCTGTCGGAGCAGTGCTGCCAGGATAATCAAGGACACAACCCACCCAGCCAACACACTTTTCATCCCTCTTCCCTCCGGGAGAAGGCTCAGGAGCTTGAAGACTCATACGGCCAGATTTGGGAACAGCTTCTTTCCAACTGTAATAAGACTGCTGAACGGATCCTGACCTGGATCTGGGCCGTACCCTCCAAATATCCGGACCTGCCTCTCGTTTTTTTTGCACTACCTTACTTTCCATTTTTCTATTTTCTATTTATGATTTATAATTTAAATTTTTAATATTTACTATCGATTTGTAATCCAGGGAGCGGGAAGTGCAGAATCAAATATCGCTGTGATGATTGTACGTTCTAGTATCAATTGTTTGGCAACAATAAAGTATAAAGTATAAATCAGCAGTTATGGAATGGTGGAGCAGAGTCAATGGACCTAATCGCCTAATTCTGCTCCTATGTCTTATGCGACAATAATAAATTAATTTACTGATTTACCAGTCCAATAAAGCTGTTGCCTGCTGTGCAGTCATCTTCATATCCACACCACTAATCTTCCCTTTATGCAAACATTTTTCAACTTTGCTGATATTTTTGGCATTTTATCAAAAGTCTTCCAGAAATCGATGCCCACCACACTGACTGCATTAACTTGATCAATTGTCCATTACCTCTTCAAAATATCCCAACTAATTGGTCAAACACAATTTCCCCCTTTGCAACTCTGTGCTGGCTTTGCTGATGTAGTCCACTTCCTCCAGGTGTATTAACCTTCTACCAAATCAATGCTTCTAAAAACCTTGCACACTGAGATTATGCTGGTTGATCTGTAATTGCTGGGTTTATTTTATCTCCAGGTTTTTGAAAAGAGCAGTAATATTCACTGATCTCCAATTATCTGGCACTACCACATATCCAGGGAGTAGTGAAAGATTATCATTAGAGCTCCATGTTTCCTCCTGTAAGTTCTCAAAGTCCCAGGATAGATATCAGACTATTTAACAGTTCCGTAGGATGAGAAGGGGCTTTTATGCTGTCTTTGACTTCCCTTGTCACCATGTTTGCCTCATCCTAACTTTAGAATACTTCTTCATCTTTGGGATGGATCTATCCTGCACCTTCCAAATTGTCCCCAGAAACTCCAGCCCTTGCTGTTCTGCTGTCATCCCTGCTAGTGTCCCCTTCCAATAAACTTTGGCCAGCTCCTCTCTCATGCCTTTGTAATTTGCTTTACTCCACTGTAATACTGTTACATCTGACTTTAGCTTCTCCCTCTCAAACTGCAGGGGGAATTCTATCATATTATGATCAGTTCCTCTCAAGATTTCCTTTACCTTACGCTCCCCAATCAAACCTGGTTCATTACACAACACACAATCCAGAATTCTGCATGTTACTGTTTTACCTTGTTCAACCTCAGTGTGCTGTGGTGTGATTTGATCTGTATGAATGTTACATACCCCGTAACAGGTTTTAGAACCAGCAGAAATGGAACATAGCTGGAGTCTAGTATTGCTGTTAACTAATTCTATTTTTATTAGTAACTACATAATACAGTCATATATAACCAGATAAATATATAAACATATAACCATATAAAATAACTTGTTAAATCAAACAAGTTAGCAAAACATGCATATATATAGGTGTGGAAATATAAACCCAAACTTCCTCACTTAGGTGGTAAGGGATACAGTCTTACGATGGTAGGTATGATAGTTCAGTTCAATGCTCAGGTTAATTAATGAGAGATATTTGTAATCCAAAAGGCGAATGTTGTGAGAAGGCAATTACGTCGATATTCCACAGATCCCACGACAGCAATACAAGATAACAATAGTAGTAGGTTTTATCTCCGAAGTTGTTCCACTCCACACACGAAGTATCACTGCCAGTGATCTTCAACGAATATCCTTTCAACACAAGTGGTACCACACCCGAATTCAGCTACAGGACATCCCAAAGTGGTGGCCACAGGATACTCCAACTGAATCCACGTATGGGTTATCACCAACAGTAGTCTATCACTAAGAGGACTCTCTTCAAGGGAACCACCACCCAGGCAAATGTCGACACACCGGTAGATTCCACAAGGATACCCCAAACACACAACGTGATAGCCACTTATCCAGTTCCACGACATACGAAATAACTTCAACAGAGATTTGCCACAGGGGTGCCTTTCTTCAGTGAACTACCACACCCACACAAGGGTAACACACACGTGGTATTCACAAGGTACTCCCCTCACCAGAGAACCTACTCCTGTGCATTAACTACGTGACAGTCACACCTTCGTATTCGAATAGAATCAAATTCACCCTTACGGGCTACAGAGGAGAGAGTCCAAACAGTGACCCCTTTGTCACTAGGTTTCTTCTGTTTCAAACCTATCCCTCTTCTCTTCTCTTCCTTTGAAGTCGCCGAATGTGACCACATAAAAGGACACCGTCTTCTGTAGTAAAGTTATCAATCCAGGCAAGGGTTGGACACACTGATAACTTCCCATCGGTCACATCTTTTCCACACTGCCAGAGCCACTGATTGATTCACCCGACCAATCCTCCAAAAACCCACCCTTCTGTGGGCACAACAAAGCTCATCCGGTGTCCAAAACCATGTGTGTCTGTGTGTCTACCAGCTGACCTTGTATTTATCTCAGCATGCTGAGCGCCAGCTGTCCATCAAATAACGGCGCCCTCAGTCACCATGGCGACTCACGAACTGCTCGTTGTCTCTCTCTCTCTCTCTCTCTCTCTCGCTTTCCATGGCAACCCAGAAGCTGACAGCAGTAGTCAGTGCCCTTGTAAAAGTGTGAACACGAGCAGAAAGGCAGATTTCGCCCCTCTCTCCCTCTCAGCAGAAATCCAAAAGTTAGTCTCAGTTCTCTCTTGTGCCTTAAAGTGACAGTCCACAGCAAAAAGGAACCCTAGCGGTACATAACATGAACAGTATGCATTGCAAGCATTTCACTGTATCTGGGTACACACATGTGTGGGCACGTTCTGTTGGTGCCAGAGGCTTGGTGATACTTGCGGACTGTTTCCAGTGCAATGCTCAGAATGTGTTGGTAGCTGCCACAAACAACACGTTTCAATGTACACATGACAAATGAAGCTAATCTTTATCTTTATATGTGACAACGATAAACCAATTCCAATTCCATGTATCCTATTGGTAGATGCCATACCTACTTTTAGATCCTGTCAACTCCAGATGGCATTGCTTTCGGAATCTTAGGAACTCATAAGCTTCTTCACCATGATAAGGTGATGATCCTTGGAGAATATCTTTGTAATCAACCTGCTTCTTACCCGTATTTACCTAACTTATTATTAACAGCCTTTTAAAAAAACTTCTTAGTTTGGGCAAGTCAAGGTAGTATTGACAATGGACTGTAGACACAATTGGTTTCTGGATCAGTGGAGTCAAAGTCAGACAGCACAGAAACAACCCCTTGGTCCAACTGGTCCTTACTGACCAAGATTCCTGTCTAAGCTAGACCCATTTGCTTTTGTTTAGCCTATATCTCTCTACTTACCTACCAATGTACCTGTCCAAGTACCTTTTAAATGTTGTTAATGTACCTACCTCACTAACTTCCTCTGGCTACTTATTCCGTACACTGACCACCATCTGGGTGGAATAAGTTGTCCCTCAGGTTCCCATTAAATCTCTCCCCTCTCACCTTAAATCCTTCATTTTCCTATACTCCAATGTAAAAAGTCCTCTCTCAATGTCCCTCCAAAACTCAGTCCCTTGAGTCCTGCAACATCCTCCTAAATATCCTCTGAACTCTTACCAGCTCAGACCACGAGATGTAGGAGCAAACTGAGGCCATTCACCCCTCTGAGTCTGCTCTGCCATCCCATCATGGCTGATTTATTATCTTCTCAACCCATTCTCCTGCCTTCTCCCTGTCATCTTTGACGCCCGTACTAATCATGAACCTGTTTTAAATAAGCCCAATGACTTGGCCTCCACAACCATTTGTGGCAATGAATTTTACAGGTTCGCCACCCTTTAGCTAATGAAATGCCTCCTCATTTCTTTTTCAAAGGGACGTCCTTCTATTCTGAGACTGTGCCCTCTACTATTATTGGAAATAACCTTTCCACATCCACTCTATCGAAACCCTTCAGTATGCAATAGAACCATAGAACACTACAGCACAGAAAACAGGTCATTCGGCCCTTCTAGTCTGTGCCGAAACTTTATTCCGCTAATCCTATTGACCTGCATTCAGTCCATAACCCCCCAGACCTCTCCCATCCATGTACCTATCCAATTTATTCTTAAAACTTAAGAGTGAGCCCGCATTTACCACGTCAGATGGCAGCTCGTTCCACACTCCCACCGCTCTCTGAGTGAAGTTCCCCCTAATGTTCCCCCTAAACCTTTCCCCTTTCACCCTGCCATGTCCTCTCGCATTTATCTCTCCTAATCTAAGTGGAAAGACCCTATTCACATTTACTCTGTCTATACCCCTCATAATTTTGTAAACCTCTATCAAATCCCCCCTCATTCTTCTATGCTCCTAGGACTAAAGTCCTAACCTGTTCAATCTTTCCCTATAACACAACTCCTGAAGACCCGGCAACATCCTAGTAAATCTTCTCTGCACTCTTTCAATCTTATTGATCTCCTTCCTATAGTTAGGTGATCAGAACTGTACACAATACTCCAAATTTGGCCTCACCAATGTTTTATACAACCCCCCCCCCATAACATCCCAACTCCGAAACTCAATACTTTATATATTTCGTTTATATATTTATAGTTTCAACAAGACCTACCCTCATTCTTCCAAACTCCAGTGAGTACAGGGCCAAAGCCATCGAATGCTCCTCATACATTAACCCTTTCATTCCTGGAATAATTCTCGTAAATCTCCTCTTCTGGACCCTCTCCAATGCCAGCACATTCCCAACAGGGCATACAACCAATGTGAAAAAGACAACAAACTGGGCAAATAGAAAAGAAAAAAAGGTAACAATGATAAATAAACATGGAGAACATGAGATGAAGAGTCATTGAAAGTGAGTGCATGGGTTGTGGGAACAGTTCAGCGTTGGGCTGAGTGACGTTGAGTGAAGTTATCCCCTCTGGTTCAAGATCCCGAAGCGTGAAGGATAATGACTGTTCCTGAACCCGGTGGTTGTGGGTCCTAAGGCTCCTGTATCTTCTTGCTGATGGCAGCAGCGAGGAGAGAGCATGGATGGGTAGTGGGGTCCTTGATAATGGATGCTGCTTTCCTGCAACAGCGCTCCATGTAGACGTGCTCAATGGTGGAGAGGGTTTTATCCGTGAAGGACTGGGCCGTATATTTCTTTTTGTAGGATTTTCTGTTCAAGGCCATTGGCACTTCCATACCAAGCCGTGATTCGACCACATATTGAAACCAAATCTGGAGCATTGTGTACAACTTTGCTGGTACAGTATAACAGGATTTACTTTCTATAGAGGAAAAGCAGCAAAGATTCATCTGCCTGGTTCCTGGGTTTGTGTCTCAAAATTGGAAATGTCCCCTCAACCTCTGTCCTATCCAAACCTTAGATTACCGACGCATCAGATCTCCTCAATTATTTTTTTGAAAGGAAAAAGGCTCCACTTAATTTAACCCGGGACGTCTGGTTACAATCTTTCTAAACTCATTCTGCATTTTTCTTCACTTCAGAATGTGACAACCCAAACAACGCCGAACAGCCGTTTCCGATCTATCCAGGAGCAGCCTGAAAGACTTGCGCCTTCGGGATGCAACACTGTGGATGACTGATTCTTCGCCGGAGACTGGAACATTGAGACATCAGGTGCGGCTGTCGGAGGCATCTGCACACGAGTATCGCTCCCTCTTTCAATGATAAGGGAGAATTTGCTGCTGGGTACAAAATAAAAAGTGATGCTGCGGATTGTAGCATGAAAACAGCAAGCCGTTGGGTCTTCCCTCTCGCTGCTTCAGGAGTGATACCTCTCCCTCCCTTGTTAGTGAGCGAGAGAGCTCGTGGCATGTCAAACTGTCGGGTGATATTAATTTGAACCATTAAACAATACATGGTATTCTACCTGCAGCCAGACGTTTTGTTCCACAGAAGAATTTTATCACTCCCTGGATCTGGTTAACATTAGCAATTGCACTGGTGAGTTGCAATATTCCTTCTTCTATGGCCGTCAACCGTGACTTAAATGGTAGCACTTTTACCCAACTTAGTAATGAGTTCAAGTCCCACTCTTGAAATAGGAGAGCAGAAATCTCATGGATAGGGACAGGTCAGTTCAGTTGAAACACTAAACACCTGCTCTGTCGGGTATGGCTTAGTACAATCTTGAAGAGTAGAGTTATACCTGGCATTTTAAAGTATTATCTGTTCAAATTCACATTGCTGTTTGTGGGAGCTTGCTCTACATACAGCGGAGGCTTCAGTAACACGGCGAGTGAAACTACCACCCCACTGCCCGGGGCTGCCCTTGTGAAGTGCACATATTTTGCCTATGGCTGCATGTTCAGCTTCTCTGGTATCCTCCCACATTAAAGAAGAGCAGGTTAGTAGATAGTCACCCAAATTGACCCTTTTGTGTATGTGGGTGGAAGAATCTAGTGGCAGTGGATGGGAATGTGGAGGGAATAAACTGGTTTAGGGTAGGATTGGTGCTTGATGGTTGACACGGGACTCGATGGACTGAAGGGCCTGTGACTCTCGTACAGCAAGTACTACATTCTTAAGTGCTTAATTAGCTTAAGACAGGGATCCCAAAGTTTTTATGCCATGGAATTGCCAAGCTGTCGTGCTGGAAGTGTGTGAGAATACTGGCTGCTGAGCTTAAACTGTGTCGTCATTCCACACCATGAGCCTCTGGAAGATCCTCCGTATTTTCTGGCCAAGAAAAATCTCCAACCTCTTCAGTGTCATGGCTACAATCATCAAGAGGAAATGTTGGAGGTGGATTGGGCAAGTGACGAGAGAGAGGTCAGCTCCATCATCAAGACAGCACTGCATTAGACCCCTGAAGGGCTGAGGAAAAGTGGGCAACCGAAGACAACTTGTCGACATACACAGGCAGAAATGAGGACCACACCTGAGGCACAATAGGGAAGACAGCCAAGGACAGACAGAGATGGAGGACCTTCAATGCTGCCCCAAGCGCTGGTGGCGTAATAGTATACCGTTAATCCGTGGACTCCAGTCTGAGAATCCCTGGCTTAAAGTGTTTTGGATGAAGTGATAGTGTATGGTTTTGTCCCTAGGTGTACTACATTCCAATTCTTAGTTCAGGCTGTAGGTGATCACCACCTGCCTTGAATATTGCCTCCCATGTTAAAACTCATTTACCAATTAACTCCACATCTACTATGCACATTCCACACCACTTCCATTTTATGTTTGGGAGATACTACTGAGTCGTGGGATTCATCTACTTTAAACCATGGTAAAGCTCTCTTTCTTCACAATGTTTATCTCAGCCAGTATTTTGCACACTTCCTCATGAATGGCAGCATTGGTATGATTACTGCAGGATATTTATTAAGAGCCGTGACCACATCCTCCACCTCCATGTTTTGATTCATATCAGCCCCTACTCTTTCCACATTTATCCCTATTCTTTCTGTGCATATAACACATTGTTGCATTTTATTTAATGTTACTTCTCATATTTCTATATCCTATCATTATCTCTCATTGTTTGGTTTCCTCCCACATTCTACAATATGGACAGTTAGGTTAGGGTTAGTAAGTTGTGCCAATAGTAAGTCGATGACACAAATAATGCATTTTACTTTGTTTCAATGTATGTGACAAATAAAGCTAACATTAATCTTTCAGTAACCATGTTGAATTAACTAACTTATTATTACTGCTACCAAATTTTTTAATGCTTCTTCAATATGTCCAGCTGAAACTATATCCAAAATTTCACACTATCCAAACTCTTGTTGGGCTTGATCTGGCTAAAAAAGTATCGACAGAGTATAACTTAGAAATTCTGTGCTTAATACATATTTTACACTCAAGTTGATAAAGGATGAAAACACAGGGGTCTCCCTCCCAACCACTGGGGACATTTATCAGGAGCGCTGTGTAGGCAGAACCCATTGTATTTTCAAGGATCCCACCCATCCACCAGCATTCTCTTTGACTTTCTACCATCAGGCAGGAGACTCCGATGCATAAAAACTAGAATAGTCAGGATGGGAAACAGTTTCTTCCCTCAGGCCATTAGGCTCCTGAACTCCCTGCCGTATCGCATTTGAACTGTTGCAAGTTAATCTGTTCTTTACCCTACAAAATTTAATTTATGCACTTTGCTTTTTATGCATAACTCATCTATAGACACTATCCTAACTTTCATAAGTTATTGTGTTATGTGTACTACTGTGCTTTACACCTTGGTTTGGAAAACCATCATCTCATTTGATGGTATACATGTAGGTTTACCTATACATGTATAGCTAAATGACAATAAACTTGACTTGAATGTGGAGCTAAGGCTGCCATCAGGTCACCTAGGATATTATCGAAAGTCAGAGCAGGCTTATTGTTGGGTGGGCAGTGGCACACAGTTAGTGAATGCTTTACTTCAGTTTTTAATTCATATAACTGTACCCCAATTAATAATTGGGTGATTAAAATCCACATTAGTAGCAGTTGTCAGAGAGTAGCCTGCAAATTTACTCAATTCTCTCTTGGTCTGTTATGGTTTCCCAACAATATCCCTCTTTCTGTTCTTTATTCTACCTGTTCTTTATTCTAATTCATATGGCCTCATTTGATAGGTTAGCTTCATTAAATATACTCTAATATTTGATTGTTTCCTGAAGTAATATTGCTAGCAGCTCTCTTCTTTTTAGCGAGAGCCTAATTAGGAGTAGTGAGCAACTCTGTGGTCTTAAGGCTGCTTCCCTGTTTATCAAAATCATGGCCCATCTTCTACCTCGTGCTGTTTCGTACAATGTTTCCATGTAGTTAGTCATTCTCTCTACTTTGAAAACCCCTTCATGTATCAACCCCTTCAGCACTTCTGAATCATACACTAAACTTCTTTCATTTAAGCATACATCAAACAGAGGTAGATTCAATTTTTCACGATCCATTTTTCCAAACCTCATTTTCTTTGCTTTCCAAACTAATGTAATCACTTATTTTCAGAACTGCTTCCCTCCCTTCAAATCTTTACTCAGGTTCCCATTCTTCTCCTCAAACCATCCTCACCAGCATCAGCAATCCTGTCTGAGGATGTCTGAACAACCTCAGTGGCACTGAGGGCACTGACAATACAACTGAATGCATAAGACAACTAGAGAACAATATTCTCACGTTCATTACAAATGTAGGATGAAAGATTCAGTCATAATCTTATCTTATCCAGCTAATTAATGTAAGTTATTTTTATTCGGAAACCAGTTTCAAATATCTAACTTCTAGATTTTTTTTAAAGGAAGATTTTCTGCACCAGTGTTACCATTCCTTTCCTTAAAATGTTTGACACCAAGATTCTCAGTGTCCCATGACGTATTTAGTAAATACGGAACAACATGTTTAATATAAGTGAAATCAGACAAGAACATTGGACTTCAATTATAATTGTTTAATGTTTTGATTGCCAGTCTGTTTGAACACAATGTTTGGTTCAATTATTTGGTTGAATCAAGAATTATAGTTATACGGTAAATGGAAATAGTCCCTTCAGCCTAACTCATTCACACAGTATGGTAACGTAACACAGTATAGAGGACACAGGTTCAATTCCTGCTGCTGCCTGTAAGGAGTTTTATATATTCTCCCAGTGACCTTGTGAATTTCCTCCGGGTGCTCTGGCTTCCTCCCCACAGTCCAAAGGTGTACCGACTGGTAGGTTAATTGGTCATTGTAAATTGTCCTGTGATTAGGCTCGGGGGATTGATGGGCAGTGTGGCTCAAAGGGCCAGAAGGGCCGATTCCATGCTATATCTCAATCAATAAATAAAATTGAACAAACGCTTCCTGAACTAGTCCCATTTGCCTGCCTTTGGCCCATATCCCACTAAACTCTTGCTTTCCATGAATCTGCACAATTCTTAAGCATTGTAATTGTATCTATCTTTACCACTTCCAGCATTTATCAAATTATTTGCCTATATTTATTATGAAAGCCATCTATTAAACTTGTTTTGAATTGACAGCTTGAGTAGATCTATGTAACAGCAAATTGTCAAGGCCATTGAAGCAGCCAGATTAGAATTGGTCAAAATAAGTTAACTTAGAAGAAAAACAGGACTAGAAATCAATTCAATGAGGTGGTCAAAATTAAAGCACGTGCTTCCAAACTAATGCACAACATTCTTAAACCTTCAAGACACTTCAATAATTTGGTTAAAGTACTTCAGTAATTTCAGGTTACAGTAAAAAAAACATTAACTACATGCAACATCTTACATTGACACATAACTCAATTTGTTAAGATTTACCTTTGGATAAAAGGTTATTGCATAACAAACTAAAGATGAAGGGCCCTTATTTTATTTGTTCACATTTGGTGGTTTGAATCTGTGCCAAATCCAACCAGTTTACAAAACAGGGGATTGCTTCCACACAGGGTTTGAGGGCAGTGAGATGGCTAATGAGATCAATATGGCAGCCTTGCACAGATGGTGGTGGTCGACAGAACAGTGAAGTGTAATAATGTTCTGTTGTGAGCAGTATGCCTCTGTTCCCAGTGCACAGGACCTATCTGAATCATCTGCACATTCTCAGGCAGAGGGTCCCAGGTATTGTGGGATGTTACACTTCAACCAAGCTTTGAGCAGGTTACATCCTCCCAAAGAGCTCAGCAAGTTGTGCATTTCAGGATTTTGATGTCCAGTATGCAAAAGATGTGATTGTCCATTGGGGATAATCATGTAATGTCACCTTCATTCTAGGAATGTAGCAGGAAGAAGAAGCTTGTGTACACAGGTTGAGTACCCCCATCCAAAATGTTTGGGGCCGGAAGTGTTCAGATTTCAGTATACATGAGATTGTGTGGGATCACCAATTCCAACTCTGAATTTATGTGCAACTGGTAAGCAGTCTTTGTCTTACTGTTAAGTACGTATGATGAACAAGTGTAAGAATTATTATATACCAATAAAATAAAGAATGCAGGGTAACAAAAGCAGGACAGCAGCATTGGGAGTATACCTGAATCAGCTGTTAAACAACAAACAGCAGACTTTCAGTCGCCGCTTACAATGGAGAGTTTTGATAAGATTACAGTACACGTCTAGACTCTGTCTTGCCACTGGATCCAGATGGGAATTGGGAAGAGAAAGTGAGGCTGACGCTGCGCAACTCTCCCTCACTTAAATCCAAATCACTCGCTAGTCCCGACACCATCATAATGGTGTCGAGGTCCTCATCGACGTCAACGATGGACGAACAACAATAGTACATGATATTTCTACTTTACTTATTTAAAAAGGTTTTATGTAAGGTATAAAAACAATTAGCATGGTAGACTTACTCTGGTGGATTTTCATCAGCAATGATACCAGCAAACTCAGCAAATTTTTCTAGTGCTTCAAGATCAGAAGCTTTAAATATGTAATACTATGCCTTTTCTTAAATTTCTATAACTAGCCTGCTGAAAACTCACAATTACCTTCAATTTTCTTTCATTGTGACAGAACTTTATTTCAAGATCAACATACCATTAAGTGCACATATTCACTCCGATGCTGACAGTACACCATTAAAATCTTCATTTTTCACTTTATGCAGTTTTTCTATTTTTCATCAACTCCTGTTCATTATGCATCAGAGGTTACTTCACAGAACTCTGTGGTGTGCAGAGATCTGCTCATCACGGGGGAACCTTCTCAGCGCTTTGTGTAATTTTCCACTTGTGACATCACATCAGCACTCAAAAATTAAAATTGGATTTCAGAGGTTTTTTGTTAAGGGAGTATAACCTGTACTTACACATCATTCAGCAGCAGGATCCAGGCTCCTAAAGCCAAAATTAACTGGCTGTTGCATAATTTATGAAAATTCAGCATGCATTACAGAAAGGCAAGAAGAAAGTAATCCCTTCTAGAAGTTTGCTGTGGGCTTCAGAGGTATCCAGAAACCAAGCCAAGCATGCAGCTCAAAAGGAAAAATTTTAGTTCTTGATAAGATTTGAGATGCTGATTGAGTACAATTGGAATGTACATCGATTTCTGCAACCCAATATGGATTTGATATGTTCATCAACACAAAAAAAATGCTGGAGGAACTCAACAGGCCAGTCAGCATCTAAGAAAGAGTACAGTTGAGTATAAGTTTGCTAATGACACCACAATTGTAGGCCGTATCTCAGGTAATGATGAGTTTGAGTACAGAGAGGAAACTAATAACCTGGTGGCATGGTGCGAAGACAATAACCTATCCCTCAACATCAGCAAGACGGAGGAATTGGTTGTTGACTTCAGGAGTAGCGGACCACACAACCCAATTTACATCGGTAGTGCACAAGTGGAACCGATCAAAAGCTTTAAGTTCCTTGGGGTCAATATCACAAATGACCTGACTTAGTCCAACCAAGCAGAGTCCACTGCCAAGAAGACCCACCAGCACCTTTACTTCCTGAGAAAGCTAAAGAAATTTGGCCTGTCCCCTAAAACCCTCACTAATTTTTATAGATGCACTGTAGAAAGCATTCTTTTAGGGTGCATCACAATCTGGTATGGAAGTTGTCCTGTCGAAGAACGGAAGAAGCTGCAGAAGATTGTGAACACAGCCCAGCACATCACACAAACCAATCTTCCGTCCTTGGACTCACTTTACACTGCACGCTGTCGGTGCAGTGCTGGCAGGATAATCAAGGACACAACCCACCCAGCCAACACCCTTTTCGTCCCTCTTCCCTCCAGGAGAAGGCTCAGGAGCTTGAAGACTCATACGGCCAGATTTGGGAACAGCTTCTTTCCAACTGTGTTAACACTGCTGAACAGATCCTGACCCAGATCTAGGCCAAAATCCAAATATCCTGACATGCCTCGTTTTTCTTGCACTACCTTACTTTCCCTTTTCTATTTATGATTTATAATTTAAATTTTTACTGTATTTTCTATCGATTTGTACTCCAGGGAGTGCGAAGCATAGAATCAAATATCGCTGTGATGATTGTACGCTCTAGTATCAATTGTTTGGCGATAATTGAGAAAAAAGCTGAGGGACTGGAGAAAAAAGCTGAGTAGATTTGAAAGGTGAGGGAGGAAGAAACACAAGGTGATAGGTGAAACCTGGAGGGGCAAGGATGAAGTAAAGAGCTGTGAAGTTGATTGGTGAAACAGGACATGGAAGAAAGAAAGGGGGGGCAGCAGAGGGAGGCAATGGGCAGGCAAGAAAGTAAGAGAGGGAAAAGAGAATGGGAAATGGTGAAAGGGGGGCACATTACCATAAGTTTAAGAAATTATGTTCATGACATCAGATTGGAGGCTACCCAAATGGAATACAAGGAGGCCATGGATGGACATATCGGAATGGGAATGGGAAGTGGAATTAAAATGAATGGCCACTGGAAGAACTCACTTGTTTTGGCGGACGGAGTGTAAATGCTCGGTGAAGCGGTCTCCCAATCCATGTCAGGTCTCACTGGAGGCCACACGGGGAGCACTGAACACAGTATACAACCCCAACAGACTCACAGGTGAAGTATCACCTCAGCTGGAAGGACTGCTTAGGGCCCTGAATGGTAGTGAGGGAGGAGATGTAGCACTTGTTCAACTTGTTAGGATAGGTGCCAGGAGGGAGATCAGTGGGGAGGGACAAATGGATAAGGGGGTCACATAGGGAGCGGGCAATCTCTGCAGAAAGCAGGAAGTGGGGTTGGGGGGTAAGATGTGCTTAGTGGTGGGATCCCATTGGAGGTGGCGGAAGTTTCAGAGAATTGTGTTGGACGCAGAGGTGGGTGGGTGGTAGGCGAGGACAAGAGGAACCCTATCCCCGGTGGGTGGCAGGAGGATGGGGTAAGAGCAGACGTGTGTGAAGTGGAAGAGATGCAGTTAAGGGCAATGTTGATGGAGGAAAGGAAGCCCCTTTCTTTGAAAAAGATCCAGCAGCTTCAGATTTTCTCTTGTTTGACACGTTCAGCTTTATGTTAGTTGCCCAGCAGGGGCATGTGTCACCAAACCTGATGTGATAGATGTGAATTCAGAAAGGAAAAGAGCCAATTGTGCACGACATTCATCCAACTAAATAGAAATTAGCAACAATTAGACAGTACAAATTGGCTTTAATCTTTACAACTTCAGTGATTATTGAAAAGAAACACTGCCAACACAATTTTTTTAAAAAATTGTTTTATGAACTGTTTTATTGTATAAAACACATGTAACCTAGTTGTTGACAAACAGCTGCATTTTCTAGTTATATATTCATACAGCTTCAAATCTAAACTGTAGGACATACAAACAGATCTTTCAGATTATACTGAACACTAAAGTCATCTCCTAAAACTCTCCCATTTTATTTTAACTACTCTTTTAAAAAAAATATGCCAAGTATCCCCAGGTTTCTTCTGTCCAAATTACAGTACGACAGTAGGGAGGAAGAGGGTAGGTTCAAAACTGGGCTTTATGCAGTTTTCTGCTGCCCCTTCTTTCCAATCAGAGACTTGTGAATGTGAGGGATCACACCTGTAACAGAAAGCAATAAGAATGTACAAAATGCAACAGTTTAAAGCATAGGTTTAACACAATTATGAGCTGCATTTCCATTAAAAGTCTGTCCATCTTTGAGATGGGAATATTTTCATAGCTTAAGAACAGCCCACTATATAGCAGCTAAAATTGAACTACTGAGTGATTAGCTGTAATGTGAAGGAAAAAAAAAATCAGGTAAAAATATTACACATGCTCAGCATCTAATGCTTCACTGTCTCCCACTGCATATATGGGAATTGTTATAACTGACTGCTCTGTGTGTGTGTGTGTGTGTGTGTGTGTGTGTGTGTGTGTGTGTGTGTGTGTATATATATATATATAAATGGATTATTTACTGTATTTCTATCACTAGAAGCAGTAATGTTTAAGGAAAACAGTTCGAGAGCAATCTAAAGCCCTTCTATTTAATCACTGAAATGCTATCACATCTTGAACAATTTTGAACTCCTGATTCTGCTATACACACCTTCACAATTTATTTTACAATAGAACCACTAGCATTCCTGATGAACATCAACATAGACTAAACTGTGTATCATTACAGCTCATTCCATGCACATTATTTTTTTCCAGATTTTAAAAAATCAAGATGCCACTTTCTTAAAAAGTTAATTCAACAGCTAAATGCTACCTCTGTTTTTTAAGCTAATCAAACATCATGCTTCACACTGACAAGTCCATTTGCTGCCACATAGCACCAGCTACTTGTGTTTAATCCTGAGCTAGTTTGCTGTATGTTGTGAATCTGTAAGAGGGCTCCAGTTTCTCAAAGGCACGTATATTGCAAGTTAATTTGCTACTATAAACTGCCCCTAGAATAACTCGATCAAGGGACTTGGGGGAGAAGCAAGAGTAGTATTGATGGGCACATGTTAATAAATAACAGGACTAATTTTCAAAACTTTCCTATCACTATAGACATGGGCTTGACTGGTGTGTTATAAGAAAATGAAACATTAGAAAGATTCCTGTAGGGATGATCTCTTCCAATTACACAATGAATTTTCCCACCAGTAATCAGTGCAATAACAACACTTACAGAATGCCAGTCAAACTCTTGGCAATCCCACACTAAAGATCCTCTACAGCTTCCTTCGAGTGAAGGGGTTCTCAGTACATTTAATGATCTTAATGGTAATCAAAGTACAGGAATGACAAAACTACAAGCCATGGATAACTTAAATAAGTACTCTACTATTTTCACAACAGGTTGCAGAAGGAAATGCAGAAAGTTCAAAGTATTATCATGCAGTGACTGTTATTTAAAATACATTTTTAATTACCCCTTTTTAATGTAGCCTGGATAATTTTGAGGCTCATTTCAGAGTGAATAAGGTTTGAGACATTGCGCAGTGTTATTTCCTTCACTACTGTCCATAATCACCAGAGTCTGTGAAGTATGGACTAGGACAGTGTTGGGGGAAAACTACAGAGATTAGCACAATTTTTGGGACAAGGGAAGGAAAGGGAACCAAATTTTGGGAAACAATGAAGTTCTGAACTTGACAAGATGATCAGGAATGTATCAATGCCTACAGTTTCAGCTGAAGCCTGAATATGGCACTCCAAGCAGAAAATGTGGACATTGATTTCTACATGGAAAGTGGAAAATAAACATGAAGTCACACTGCACTGAAGCAAAAGTCCAAATTTATACATCTTAACATTGTGGTATAATTGTCAAATCATTGGATTAATAAACAGAGCCTAGAACATTGATCTTTAAACAAATTCGAAATTCACCATCACAGTCATTGCCTACACGATACAGGAGCAGAGTTAGGCCATTTGGCCCATTGATCCTGCTCCACCATTTCATCACAGCTGATCCATTTTTCCTCTCAGCCCCAATGTCCTGTATGTCCTGTGTCCCTTGTATCCCTTTATGCCCTGACCAATAAAGAATCTCTCAACATCTGCCTTAAATATGCATAAAGACTTGGCCTCCACAGCTGCTTGTGGCAACAAATTCCAGAGTCACCACTAAAGAAATTCCTTCTCACCTCTGTTCTTAAAGGATACCCCTGTATTTTGAAGCTGTGTCCTACGGTCCATAGGAAATATCCGCTCTTCACCACTACCAAGGCCTTTTGCCATTACACAGGTTTCAATGAGGTCACCCCTCATTCTTCTGAATTCTAGTGAATACAGGCCCAGAGCCATCAACTGCTCTTTGTATGATGAACCATTCAATCCTGAAATCATTTTTGTGTACCATCTTTGAACCCTCTCCACTTTGAGCACATCCTTTCTAAGATAAGGGGCCTAAAACTGCTCACAATACTCCAAGTGAGGCCTCTCCAGTGTTCTATAAAGACTCAACATTACATCCTTGCTTTTATATTCTAGTCCTCTTGAAATGAATGCTAATATTATGTTTGCCTTCCTCACCCCAGACTCAACCTGCAAAATGACCTTCAGGGAAACCTGCACAAGGACTCCCAAGTCACCTTGCACCTTTGTTTTTTGTATTTTCTATCCATTTTGAAAATAGTTAACCTTTCATTTATTCTACCAAAGTGCATGACCATACACTTCCTGACACAGTATTCCACCTGTCATTTCTTTGCCCATTCTCCTAATCTGTCCATGTTCTTCTGTTGCTGCTCTACTTCCTCAAAACTACCTGCCCCTCCACCTATCTTCATATCACCTGCAAACTTTGCAACAAAGCCATCAATTCCATCATCCAACTGATTGACATATAACGCAAAAAGAATCAGTCCCAACAGACACCTGTGGAACACCACTAGTCACCAGCAGCCAGCCAGAAAAAGGTCCTTAATTACCGCTCTTTGCTTCCTGTCAATCAGCCACAGCTTTATCCATGCTAGAATCTTTCCTGTAATACCATGGGCTTGTAGCTTGTTAAGCAGCCTCATGTGTGGCACCTTGTCAATGGCCTTCTGAAAAACCAAGTACACAACATCAACCGATTCTCCTTTGTTTATCTTGCTTGTTGTTTCTTCAAAGAATTCCAACAGATTTGTCAGGAAAGAATTTCCCTTGAGGAAACCATGCTGACTACTGCCTATTTTTATCACGTGCTCCCACGTACCCTGCGACCTCATCCTTAACAATCAACTCCAACATCTCCCCAACCATCAAGGTCAGACTAACTGGCCCAATTTCCTTTCTTCTGCCTCTCTCACTTCTTGAAGAGTGGAATGACATTTGTAATTTTCCAGTCTTCCAGGACCATTCCAGAATCTAGCAATTCTTGAAAGATCATTACTAATGCTTCAACAATCTCTTCAGCCACCTCTTTCAGATCTCTGGGGTGTATACCATCTGGTTCAGGTGCCTTATCCACCATTAGACCTTTCAGTTTCCCCAAGAACTTTCTCTCTAGTTATGGTAACTACTGAATTTCAATTCAGTCATTGCATTTGTAATAAAAGCCACAATGCTGATCATAAAATCACCTAGTCCTATAAATCTACACCATACTCAGAAAAGCCACTATGAGACTCAATCCATTAATGTCTTTGACTCTTAAGTATTTCATTTCCAAAGGAACAAAGAGTTAACTAGACTTAGTCAACAATGTTGATATCCTGTAAATTAAAATAGTCTGGGAGGACTTTCCTTTTGGGTAAAGGAGCAATCTGCTAGAGATGCAGGCCAAATACATTATGCACTTGCTTCAAGTGATACACACAAATTGTATTATCATTAAGTTATCAAGGGCTAATGAGCATTAAAATCTTAACCAGTCAACTTGAAGAGGTAGGAGATGAAATACTAATGACAATAAATCAAATTATCACTCAGCCAATGAAAAGACAATCTGATATAATAACTTTCTTTTTTCAGTACAAATATAAACTTTGTACTATAGATTCAAACAATGAATAGCATTTTTGCATATTTTATGGATGAACCCCTTCTAAAAAACATGTACCCAAAAGCAGCGGTGAACAGCCTGCATAATATTTCAATGTTACAGTTGGAGTATCATACAACTCCAGTGCAGGCGAATTATAAGCATCAGATAAATGGTTTTCAAGTAAATATAGTCTGCATCACCTTGTTCATTCCTCTAGCAAGTTTACAGAGCATCTACCCCTATGTTGCTCTGGCAGCTTCACATACATTACTACTTAATACATAATTACAGGTTGAGTACCCCTTATCTGAAATGCTTTGGTCCAGATGTGGCTCAGGTTTTAGAATATATAATGAATAGCTTGGGCTCGCTATCATTTCAGACTCTGAATTTGTGCGCTACAGGTAAGCAATCTCTCTCACTTGCACATCACACATATACAGTATTTAATAAAAATTACATACCATAATATAATGAAAAATAACATGTGCAGGTTAACAAAAGTAACACAGCAGCATAGAGACAATACCTGAATCAGCTGTCGAACAACAACAAACAATGGCAGTTTCTCAGTCTTCACCTACAATGCTGTGTTTTGATTAAAAGGCTACGGTACACCGTATTTATATTTTACTTTTTTTTTAAGATTATGCAAGATATAAAACCAAAATCAGATTTGTAGACTTGTTCTGGTGTTAGATCTTCATCAGCAACAATCTTGGCAAATACAAAAATTTCACTGTTGCTTCATGATCAGCAGATTTATAAAAATTTTAATACTGTGCATTTACTTAAATTTTTGCAACCAGCCTGCAGAATATTCACAATTAAGTTCAATTTTCAGTTAATTGTGATAGAGCTTTGCTTATTTCAAGTAAAATATTGTTAAGCAGCTTATGATCACTCCGACACTGACAAAGCCATCCTTTCAATACACAATCGAGATATTCAATTTTCACTATGCAGCTTTTCTATTTTTCATTAACTTCTGTTCATTACATATGTGAGGTCACTTCTCAGAACTGTCTGTGGTGTGCAGAGATTTGCACATCACCTGGGAACCTTCACAGCACCTTGTGGAATTTTCCATTTGTGATATGTCAGTGCTAAAAAAAAAAACATTTTTGGATTTTGGAATGTCGGATAAGGGGGCACTCAACCTGTATGACAATACAAATATTAATACATCATAAAAAATAATTTAGGATGCAATGGCTTATATAAATCAAATGGTCTTCTCAATCCCACTGAGAAATACTCTACTGCCCTGAAGAACTATTATTTTAATATCAACACATACCACCACCAGCAATGGTTGCCTTGATCAGCGAATCCAACTCCTCATCACCTCGGATGGCCAACTGCAAGTGACGTGGTGTGATACGCTTTACTTTCAGATCCTTGGATGCATTTCCTGCCAACTCCAACACCTAGAGAACATCAGCAGAATATTGTGAATATGTTTAGCCCAATATTCCTAGATTTCTAGTTTGAACAAGCTGTAATGAAAAGAAATCCAAAATTAAGCACACAATCTTTTAAAATTCCACTTTCTCATTACCACAGTAAGTTTACTCATTTACTAGCTACTAGAATCCTACCCTGGACATCTCTATTCAGGCCTCTCCCTGACATTTCTTTACAGTTTTTACTTTTCTTCCCTTAGTGAGATAAACTAAATAATGTTTCTTACACAGTATTAAAGTGGTAGTGCTGAAAACCTCCCAAGTTCCAAGCGTTATATCTGCAGAAACACTGGTTGGCCTCAAGGGTATAACCTTGCGCAGCATTTTTGGCAGTCAAACAAGACACTCCTGCCTAGAATTGTCCGTTAAATTATTTGACTTGCAGCATTCGGGTTCTTAAATATCATTCCTACCAAGCCTTTGATTTTCCCACCACAGTTTTAGCTCATCCTGATGAATGGTCACGCTGAAATATTGAAAATGTTTATTCCTTCCCAGATGTGGCCTGATCAGTTGAGTATTTTAAGTACTTCCTGTTCATTTCAAATTTCCAGCATCTGCTCATCTATTTTTCTTGGCTCTCTGCCATCCTCATTGAACAACTGCTTTAAGTCTTTTAACATAACACCATAGAAATAGATATTGAGAGAAAGAAAAACTACCAGCAGTTTAGATCAAGGTAGACAGAAACATCAAGACAAAAATTAGCAACACGGATAGATATCATGGCCTAGAGTTTTATACTCTTCTCATCCTAATACAAAAGCACTGCATGTGATGTTTCAAGTACTTGCCAATCCCATCACCTACCTCAGCAGTGAGATACTCAAGGATAGCTGCACTATATACTGCAGCTGTAGCACCCACCCGTCCATGGCTGGTAGTACGAGTCTTCAAATGCCTATGAATACGACCTACAGGAAACTAGAAGAAAGAATACCAAGTGATAACTGTCAACCTGATCCAAAAAAACTAGACTTCTATTACAGAATGAATAATTGTTAGCTTCCACATTCAAGTTCTGTCAGTCTCATTAAAATATACAAAAAAATTCCTTGGAATAAAAAGGCTTCTAAATTTAACTTCTATAATCTCCAACTGCCTCACTCAAAGCTCAAGCTTCTCTCCTGGAGATCACAAATCCTACTACAGAAATTGTTCTGCTGATTTCACCAAATACCTATCAACTGAAATCCTGGTTGATTGCCAACTTCCACCCACAGCAACCCCATGAAAAAAACAATTACTCCAATCAAGCTTAAAAATGAAAACTAAATTTAAACACAAGTTGATTTCAAAGGAATGTCCCAGTTACAGCTTTGAGGTTTCAATCTACCAATAAATGAATTTTCTTCCCTGCAAATCTACTGAACTACATTTCATTATACACAGAAATTACTGGTTTGCCCTCAACTTAAGGACTGTCCCTAATTCTAGACAATGCTTAGGAAGAATGCTAAGACCCTGAAGAGAATGACAATGCCTTCATGAAGAACCAGTAATAAAGCTGGAATTTGCCTCAAAGAACATTATAGTGTATAAAATTAAGGAATTTTGATAAGGCACAGAGGGAGAAAGTATTTACATCTATAATTGTCAGGAGGTCACATTTTAAAGCCATCAATAAAAAACCTCAATGTGGAAAATCACAATCTAGAACATACTACAGAAAGGAACAGATTTAATTAAAAATTCTGAAATGGAATTGGGAAAATGAAGTTTTGCAAGAGCAGGTTGAATTATTTCAAGCGATTAACATGAGGCACATGCTCCTCCTATACTGAATGCTTCAACAATTCTATATTTATAATTTTTGTCCTTTGTGTCAACTGAAGTTTGAGTCATCATTTCTGTTATTCCCAAAGGTAGACAATTAGAAAGACATTACAGGTCAGCCATGATTGAAGTGACAGCAAACTGAGTCAAGAGAAAAAACGACTTACTCATGTTGCCCAACAATTAATGGCTTTATGATGTGTTCCCAAATCCATGTTTAAAATTGTGTTATACTTTTGAGAGGATATCAGGGCAAAAAGAGCTAGCAAACCAGCTACAACTATTTAGAGGTAGCAAATCCAGTGTCAATAACTATGGAATAAGTCAAAAGTACATATAACTTGTGTCAGAGTTCAATGCCGGTGTCCTCTGTAAGGAATCTTTGTACATCCTCCCTGTGGAATGTATGGGTTTTCTCCCAGAGTCCAAAGACTGAGTAGGTTAACTTATCACTATAAAGTGTCCTATGACTGGGTAAGGATTAAATCAAGGGTCGCTGGGTGGCACGTCTGAAGGGCCAGAATGCCTATTCTGTGCTGCATCTCTAAATAAATAAATATCCCCTACTCCACACTGAAAAGGTATTAAAGCACCCCACATCCAAGTAGAAATTTACATTAAAAAAAAGTCTTTATATAAAACACATTGTTTATAAACACATACTAAGGAATTAGGATAATCTTGTGGCCATCTATGGGACAGTGAGCAAAGAATAATGCTAGATAGAACAAGCAATCCAGGCAAGGATAAATGTGTTGACACAATGTTTGAAGAACCGATACATTTTGAGAAGCTAATTCCAATAACACTTGCTTATTTATACATTAATTTCAGCCCATGACAGGATATTAGATCCATTATTGTTCATTACTGAACAGAAGGCTGGCAAATGATTTGAAAATGCAAAAATAGCTCTGCCCATGGAATGATGCCAGATTTCAAACTTGCACTCTACAATGTCTTCTTTGATGTCGCGTGCAATATATATGACTTAATTTAATCAGGAGTATCCTGAGAATTTTCAGGTTTCAGGAAGGAGCAATCAGAGTTTTGCTTACTTTTGCCCTTAACTAAAACTTTATCACATTTCAAAAATGTAACATTCTTTTACCTACACAAAGGTACAAGAAATTATGAATACATGAAGAATAAATGCACCCGAGTCCAACTTTTTAAAAGTATATTTTAGTTACCATGTGCTGAAGAGTACAGCTGGCACACGCAAGTTTCAACTTCTACCCTCAAAGGTTACCTAGCACATTAATTTCAGCTAATGAAAGATTCTTCTATTGTCTTGAGAAGTTAATGAAGATACAGACAAATTTGCTACCATTACACCACATTTCCAAGCTTAAAAAATAGCAGCAAAGACACTCTCTGCAACTTCTGCCATCTTCAATGGGACACTACTACCAAACACATCTTTACTTTCCCCCTCCCAACTATCTGCTTTCCATAGGGATCACTCTCTGTGATTTCCTTGTTCATTCATCCTTACCCACTAATTTCCCTCCTGGCATATATCCCTCCAAATAACAGAAATGCTATAGTTGCCCATTCAACTTCTCCCTCACCTCTATTCAGGGCCCCAAACAGTCCTTCCAGACAAGGCAACACTTCACTCCCAAATCTGTTGGGGTTGTTTATTATACCCAGTGCTCCTGATGCAGCCTCCTCTACGAGAGCCAATGTAAATTGGAGGACCGCTTTGTCAAGCACCTCTGCTACATTCCCCCCTCCCCACCTCCAAAGCGGAATTTCCTGGTGACCAACTATTTTAATCTCCATCCCCATTCTGACATGTCAGTCCATTGCCCTGTTTGCCACAATGAGGCCACTTTCAGAGCAGTGGAGCAACACCTTATATTACATCAAGGTAGCCTCCAACCTGATGACATGAATATCAATTTCTCCTTCTCATTTAAAAAAATCCTCCCTCCCTTCTTCTATTCCCCACTCTGGCCTCTTACCTCTTCTCCTCATCCACCTACCACCTCTCCCTGGTGCCCCTCCTTCCCACGTTCTACTCTCCTCTCCTATTAGATTCCTTCTTCTCCAGCCATTTATCTTTCCCACCCACCTGGCTTCACCTATCATTTTCTAGATTGTCTTCCTTCCCCTTCCCCTCCCCCGCTATTTATAATTCCAACATCTTTAGCCTTCCTTTCCAGTCCTGAAGATGAATCTCGGCTCAAAATTTCAACAGTTTGTTCCTTTCCATCGATGCTGCATGAACTGCTGAGTTCCTCTAGCATTCTGTGTGTTAGCCGAAATGATTTATTATATAGATGACAAGGCTGATTCATCCAAAGCAAAACCGACAGACTGAGATTGTCAGATGATTAGGACAGGAGGTCGATACTTGTTGAAATGCCACAGTAGAGCAAAATGCAAGGTGGAGATAAATTTTTTGTGTACAACTAAATCTGAAAATTGCCGCACTCTTTACACATCTCTCCCACTAACTGATGGCGATAAAGGCAGCTACGTTAGAGAGTGGTGCTGCTCCACAAATTTTCCCTCCAGTTGGTATGGTGAAGATTAAGACATTTTGTCTCTAGATGGAGAGAAACCACAGATTTGAAGATCAGCTTCACACACTGGGTGGACATACTCAAGGTTCCTGGCATTAACTCACACATGACCAACAACAGGAACACCCTTCTGTAATTATTAGTTAAGATGACAAAAACAATTTCAATGAAGATCAGTGTTAAACAAGGTTACATCATTGCTCACATTTCCACCTTTCTCACCACAATAAGGTGCTTCATCTTCAACAAACTTCCCGTAGGAGCGGTGTTGATCTTTAGAACCAACAAAAATCTCTTCACGCTATGTCAACTACATTCTAGAACAAAGATCGCCAAAACCTCTGATCAAAAAGCAGTTGATGTTTACATTTCTGCATGCTCAGAGGCAGAGCTCCAAGATAGCATACAAGAGGATAGGCCTTACATCTAAGACATCCAAGAACTGGAAGGCTAAGGTCCTCTACCAACCAACACATCATACTGCTTACTAACAATAAAGGCTCACTTTGAAATCTTGGAAAAGATAGATAACTCCTAACATCTTGAAAACCACTTCTCAGCAAAGGTAGACATCAATGCCTTTGGTCAGCTGAGTCAAGGGTATTTAAAAGGTCAAAATATCCAACCTGGCACAAAACTTACTACTGGAGAGCACTGATCCCTCCTCTCGCACATGCTCAAGACCTGTCAGCAAGCATCCCCACTCTGCAAAAATCTACCACATTGCCTTCACAACACCTTTAAGTTCACTGGAAGGGCAAACGGGCCAACATCCCCAGCTTCTCCCATAATTGGCTACACTTGGCAGAGCACATTTTTTGCATGTCTGCTAACAGACTTCTAAACCAAGCACTCACAAGAAATTGCCAGGCAGAGAGAGAAAGAAAGAAAAATCAAGGATGTGCACAAAGCTTTCTGAATAGCTCAAAATCCTTATCAAATCTTTCGAAACTTTGGGCTATTATTTCTAAAGAAATATTCAGGATAGGACTGGCAACCTCAAATCAGGCGCCAGCTGTATACAGACAGGAGGGTGAACTACACTCTTCACAGCCTACCCACCACCAGCTCTCTCAACCAGCTTCTCCTCCTTCTGCAGTTCCCACATTGCTTTTGTAAGGTTGAGCTGGCCGATGATGCTAGAGTTGAAGTTAGTCATTCTCAATCCCAAGAGACAGTCTAAAAGTGATAATATCTGATAATGGGTTTGTCATACAATAGAAATGTTCTACATAGCATGATTTTACTAAGTGATAAATGTAACAAATATTAAACTGATGGAGAAGACCACAACCGAGTCACTGGATTCCTCTCTAAATCATGGTGAGCAAAGAAAGGTACATCAAAACCAACTTAGCAAAGTTAGTTTATAGGTTTACTTGTATCAGTAAATGATGCAAGACATGGAAACATGTATAGCTAAAACTATATGATCTCCTTCCACCACGTTTCAATCTATCATACCGAAGAAATTTGACTGACATTGAACTGTTAAGTGTAGTAGATACAATGAAGGTAGAGCAAAAATTGAGACACTATGGTGCAATAGTGGTTTGGTGATTAAAACCATCAGACTAATTATTGTTTAATGTTTCAGTAATATTATAAATATATACACTTGTAAATATTGTTTGATTAAGCATTCTTGTTTGTTTCAATAATTCATAACGGGCTGTTCATATAGGTAAGTGAACTGCATATGGCATCACGCTGCCATGTGATATATGCGTGCCTTGCTTAAAGTAAGCACGAAGTTCGACCAGCATTTTCAGACTCCAGTGTCTTCCTTTGAATTAGTTAAATGTTTTGCAGTTACAAATCATAACACCAGGGACCAATTTTCAAATCACACCATGGTAGCTTTGAAATCTACATTAAATGAATAATTTGGAATGCAACAGAAATTCCAACAGGAGTACCAATGCCTTTCGTGGTAGAAAAACCCCAACTTCACCAGGTCTGACCTATATGCAGTTCTTAAATGCCCCCTGATGAGGTCAATCAGGACAATTAGTTTAAAGCCCCTAATGCTGCCTTTACCAGCAATGTCCAGACTCCAAAAATTAATACTGAAGCAAGCCTAGTCATTTTTCCAGAATGAAAATTATCACAATACATCTGATAAGTTGCTGACCTCATTGTCCCCACCTCCCCATACGTTTTCCTTATTATATTTCATCAGCTATGCCCTTGCTCGTCTACCCAGCTTGTCCATGTCCCCTCTTACCTTATAAATCACACACCAGCATTAAACTGGATCTGGTACCCTTGACAAATCAATGATTAGCTATGGTTCAACATTCAATTTCTGCTACACTGGTACACTGCTCTTAACCACATGATCACTAAGTTTTAATAATTTGTGCATGACACTTTAAAGACCTTTAGAAAAGTCTTACATCACCTCAGCATCAATTCACCCGATTAAAACCTCAAAGTTTATGTTAACTTTGCTCCATCAAGTTCTAAACATCCTATTACAACATCTAATCTTGATTATGGACTGGGATACATAAGTTGAACCCTAGGATGCAAAAGAAGCCCTTCATCCTCAATAACATGGCATCAACGAGGCTTTGTAAAATAGATATTAGGAAAACTGAGTGACTGTTGGTAGTACCTGACACACTGAGAAGTTATTTGTTGGAGGCCAATCATTGCAGTCCAGGGCACTGTTGCAAGTTCTTCAGGAAATAGCCCTCAGCCCAAATAATCTTCAGCTGCTCCAAGTAGAGCTGTTCACTGATGATTCCAAATGCAACCTCTTAGGACATAACATTTTCCTCATAATATTTAAGTAGCATTTCAATTATTTAGAGATAAGGGCCTGATTTTGAAATCTATTTTCTTATGTCCAATCTGAACAGAAGGCCTACCTGTAATCCTGCTCTCTGAGAGCGGGATACTGCTTTAGCCTTAGCCTTTCCTGAATCCTTCCCAGCTTTCCCGCCAGCCTGTCAAAGAAAGTAAAAAGGTGAGAACAACATCCAGAGGTTTTCCATGGGTCAAAACAATATGCAATAACGACCGACTTAAAAGCCAACTATAATATTTATGTTACTGTTAAAAACAAAAAAAATCCAACAATTAACACACATTTACTTATAAGTAATTTTGAAGCATTTTAACAAGTATTTATATTCTTGCTTGTGAAATCAAATGGAAACCAAACACTTCTAATTGAGGTAGCAGCGCATCACAAACTGGAAAGCAATTATTTTATGTAATCCCTACTCCACCTTTATTGGGTGGGATAAGAATTTAATTGAGGAAGAGGAAAAAAATCATTTATAAACCCAGTTCAGGACATTTACTTCACAATTAAATAATGACACCTGTGTCCAGTCTTCCAAATTCAAAGCACCCAGAAAATAAGTAAAGTTTCTTAAAGTCAATATTTAATTCATACACAAATTGATGTTGACAAATTCTACTTTAATGCTCACTGTAATAACACTTTCCATAAATCAGTGGAGCAGGATTAGGCCATTTGGCCCATCAATTCTGCACCACCATTCGATCATGGCTGATTTATTATCCCTTTCAACCCTATTTTCCTGCTTTCTCCCATTACCTTTACTAATCAAGAACATATTAACCTGCACTTTAAATATACCCAAATGACTTGGTCTCTACAACTGTCTGCGGCAATGGATTCTACAGATTCACCACCCTCTGGCTAAAGAAATTCCCCCTTCATCTCTGTTCTGAGGTTGCACCCTCTGGTCCTAGACTCTCCCACTGTTGGAAGCATCCTCTCCATGTTCACTCCATCTAGGCCATTCATAATATTGAAAACAAAAGGCTTGGCCCAAGTTTTCTCCTTATCAAAACCACTACTGTGAATTTGTTAGCTTTTTAAATATGTTTACCATCTGAACAATGCTTCTACTTTCATATACAAAATGGGATACATGGTTTTGAGGCATTGAGATTTAATAAAAAGCATTTAGTGCAACTCTTACCTATTTAAGTAAGTTTCTGTCACAAAGTTATTTAATGATCTCAACAAGAATAGGATGTAAATAATTAAGGTGTCAGGTGTTCAATCTAGTCACCCATGAGTTCTGAGTTGACAGCTGATCAAAGATGCAGCACCATTGTTTTACTGGGTAAAATTTGCTCTTTGGCTGGAGTAATATTTAATGCAGGATTTTTGCTGAATATAATGGCAATAAATCAGTTAAATAAAGCCAACCAAAAATATTGCTGTTCATGCTCTTAGCAAATCAGTTAGCATGAATATAGACCCACACCCCATCAGCCGATGCCAACCTCCTTCATCCAAGTGCACAGCAGTAAGTCTGGAAATGGGACAAGTATTTAATTCAGCTGCTCCGACACATAACAACCATTAATGATTTCACAAAAGAGCATCACTCCTTTAAATCGATGCAGTTTCGAATAATTCACATAAATATCGATAAGTAATTTATGCTGGCACGGTAACCCCCTCAGATGACATAACCAAAGTTACAGTTCCACCGCAATACTACGAGTCACCACTAATATTGAGTGCCAATTTATGACTGTTTCCTAGATTAATCTCAAAACATGAAACATACTGACAACTACGATTTACAGGCAAATTTGTCGACACTTTACAACGCGCACTTCAATCTCGGCCAAAACCGCAAGAGCATCTCAAATCTGTATGATTATAATCTGTCTATCCAATATTCCAGATATTTTAAGTGTAACATGAAAATACAAGCACTTTGTGCACTTCAATCTCACACGAAAACAAAAGAGCATCTCAATCAAATCTTTAGGAATATAATCTGTTTAATCTCCCAATCTTCTAGAAATTGCACATTAACGTACATTGTTACAAGTGTAACGGGAAAAGAACATCTCAATCAAATCTGTATGAACATAACCGATCTAATCCGGCAAGTATTCTAGAAGGTGCACATTAACGTATATTGTTACAAGTGTAACAGGAAAGTACAAGCACTTACGCACTTCACTCTCAGATGAAACCAATGTAACATCTAAATCCAATCAGTATAAACATTTAAGGCTGCATATTACACACTTGCAGCTGCGACAGGAAAATGCAAACGCTTTTGGAACTTGCCAAAACTACAGAAGTGACATTTACACGCCGATTGCACATTCGAACTGGAGTTTGAAACAAAAAGTTATCCGGTTCGATGCGTGTGCAGCCGATTGCGATGACAACTGGCAGAGTTCCTGAACTTGAGCAGTTTGCAGCCCTCGGGAGATGCGGGGGCCGGACAGCTTTTCCCGCCAGTGAGCTGTCAGTCAGCCCGGACGCAGGGAGGGAGAAAGCCAACCCACCCCCTTCCCCTCAACTATCCTCCAGAGGGGCCCTCACACTCCTCTGCCCCGCCGGGTTGTCCCCCATCCTCCTCACTCGGTGGCGGTGCTGCCAACAGAAATCCCGCGCTCGGAAGGGATCTGCGGCCGCCTTGCCGCCGGCACCCCGGGACAGGGGAGACGGGTAAGAGGGTGCCCATCAAAACGCTGCCCACAAACCCCAGGGATACGAAAGTAACCACCCCGGCACGAAGTAAAGTCGAGCGGCGAGTGCGCCCGGGGACCGATGCAAGTCCGAGCGGCGGCTGTCGGTGTCCGGAGGGGTTGGCAGCAACCCCAGAGCCAGCCGGATTTTTTTTTATTTTTAAAAAAAAGCGCACGGAGGAGGTGAAGGGGAAATGTCGGGGAGCAATACGCGCGCCGCCAACCGGCGGCGGGTTTAGCGATCAGCCCGTGTCGGGACGCACTCACTCACCATGTCCGCTCCTGTCAGCACTCTCCGCCGCCTCGCGCCCACTCTCCACTCAAACAATAACCGACACTTCACAGCCACCCGCCGACGTCCGGGGCTCCCGGCCAATCGCCGCCCCGCATACTCATTCAAACCCGCCACCCGCCCAATCACCGCCTCCCTTCTTTTAACGTCTTTCCTCCCTCCCAACGGTTTTTTAAATTTTGTTTTTCGCACGCGGCCTTTTGAGGGGTACTGGCCACACAAGCCATTGCGATACCGCTTGTAAGTTGAAATGTCCTTATTTCGCTCTGTGGTATTTTAACTCCGGTGCAGTAAAATAAAGGAAAAAAGCCTGTACTTGACGTGTGGAGTGTGGCCAATTAGATCAGACCTCCCACATTCGTCCCGCCTATCATTTGGCTTTGACTATTTATTGATAACTTAATACGATGTGTTCACTAAAAGGAACGCCTAAATATATTTCATGCTTCTTTTTATGAAGTTCAAATGAGTGAAGTTACTTTAGTAAGAAGTGTTTGGAAAGGGAACCTTAGAGATCCTGTGATTGGCATTCCCATCAGCCAATCAGTGGCCCTGTCATTTTGGGCGCGGGATCTGGCAGCAGCCGGTGATTGACAGTAGCACCAGCCATTCCAAAAGAGAATTAATTCTTAAACGCAATTTGAAAACTCATTTTGGAAAGCAACAGCATATTGCATCTGTGTATTAGCATTATAAACATTGCATCTCTTCAGTTTGCTCTCAGAATTCTTCCTGCAAGATAAGCACGCAACGATAGTGATTCATAACTTAACGAGTGTTAGCTGACTATTATGTTGACCATCTTTAAAAGATTGCTTTTTTTAAATTTCGTGTTAGCCAGATTTTAAATGTACATTTGCATTAACTTTATGTATACAAAATAAACATTTGGTTCCGCAACAGGTTGTCTTTTAGGCAGTTTGCGCCATCTGGTCCTCCCAGTTGGGAACTGTGTACAGTAAGGATAAGCAGCGGAAGGTTTACGGATTTAAAAATGCGCCACAACCACGCCTTTTCAAAGGGAAGAACTGATCCACTTCTTCACATGTTTAAATTTGATTTCTTGAAATTTGCATTGGCACCTTTACTCGAATTTTAATTTCCTGTTTCCTCAGGATTTTCCTGAGCAGTCAGTCAGATACGCGCCTTTGCTCCTTATCTCTTGACTATAAGATCTATCAATTGCAAGAAACAAGCCAGAGAAATTTAGCGGATTGAGCAGCATCTATAGAGGGAGAGGAATTTTTTTGATATTTTGACTGGATTGACATGGAGTTTCTCCAGCTGATTATTTGTTGCTCTAGATTCCAGCATTTGCTGTTGTGTTTCAATCAACTGTAGTTCAGAAATTTTTAACTAAAGCAGCATTTGCGAAAACAGTACTAAAGTGTGAAGAAGTATTTTCGGATTACACTCCTGGTTAGCCCAGATGTTTAAATAATGCCCTATTTTGTTTTGGGTTTCAGTCACCACAGAATATACTGTAGTTCCTCTATATTTTCCCTAGTGAATTACTTCATTGTTTCAAACACTGCTATTAACAGATTGCTGACCTGTTTAAACTGTCTGCAATTGGAGGTATCTGATATGGGCAATACAGGATGTCCAGAGGCTGGAGATCTGACCTCATGTTCCTTGCAACTGTCAAAGAGATGGGTTTATAGCAGGCACACTCTCACAGGCTCGCTACTCAGCTTTGGAGCAATTAGACAACTGCAAAACATATGTTAGGCCGCTGTTTATGATTACAGCTCAGCGTTTAACACCATTATTCCCTCGGAACTAATAACCAAGCTTGAAAATCTGAGCTATAATTAGATCCTTGACTTCCTACACTCAATGAAAATGGGCAGTAACATCTCATCATTGACTATCAACACAGGGATGTGTGCTTAGCAAACTGCTCTACGTTAGTGACTGGCAAAGCACAGCTCAAAGGCTTTCTGTAAATTCACTGATTACACCACTGTTGTTTGTAGAATCTCAAATATCTACGAGGAGGCTTACAGGAGCGAGATAGATCAGCTGGATGAGTGGTGTCACAGCCACAACCCAACTGATTGTGGACTTCAGAAAGGGAAAGTTGAGAGAACACACACCAGTTCTCATTGAGATGTGAGTGGTGGAAAAGGTGACAGCTTTTTTGCATTAACTTCATGTGAACAAAATAAACATATGGTCCCTCAACAGGCTCTCTTTTTAGACAGTTTACACCATCTTAACCTATTGGATACTGAAATGCAGGGATAGAGTAGATGCAGAGAGTATGTTTCCATTAGTAGGAGAGCCTAGAATCCGAGGGCACGGCTCAGAATGAAGGGACATTTCTTTAAAACTGAGGTAAAGAAGAATTTCTTCTGCCAGAGGGTGATGAAGCTGTGGAATTCCAGAGGACTGTGGAGGCAATGTCATTGGGTATTTTTAAGGCGTGTCACATGTACCAAGATACGGGTGGCGGGGTGGAGATAAGTCTCTACCCAAGGAAGTGTAAGGCCCTCTTTCCCTCCGCTAGCCTGCAGGTCACCCTTGGGCAAGGTGTAGCATATGCTTAGCCCCCTGATCAGGGTCACGTGAAGCCATGGGAGCAGGTGGTGCATATCACAAGTCCTGGTTATGTGACCACTGACGTCAGGCAGACAATCTCTGAAGAGTATTGATAATGTCTGGGGTCACCCGTCCTGTAAAGACACTGCCCAGAAGAAGGGAATGGCAAACTACTTCTGTAGAAAAATTTGCCAAGAACAGTCATGGAAAGACCACGATTATCCACGTCATACAACATGGCACGTTACGAATGAACGAACCAAGACGTGGTGAAAACTTAGTTTGTGTGTCATCCATACATCAAGGTAGTCCAAAAGGAAAACAATAACAGAATACAGAAGATAGTGTACAGTTACAGAAGGGCCATGACAAGATAGATTGAGAGATCGAGTTCTTCTTTATTGCATAAGACTCTTTATTGCATATGGCTTGTTCAAGAGTCATATAGCAGCAGGGTAAAAGCTGTCTTTGAGCCTGTTGATACATGTCTCAAGCTTCATCTTGTAACGCATGAAATGCTAGAGGAACTCAGCAGGTCAGGCAGTATCTAGGGCGAGGAATAAAGAGTCTCTGCTTTCCCTTCTTCCCCCCACCCCTTTACTTACCAGTCCTGATGAAGGGTCTCAACCTGAAGTGTCAACTCTTTGCTCCTTTCCATATCATAGATTCTGCCTGACTTGCTGAGTTCCTCCAGCATTTTGTGCGCATTACTCTTGGATTTCCAGATCTGCAGAGTTTCTTGTGTTTTTGTATCTTGTGTCTGATGGAAGGAGAGGGGAAGAGGAGAAGAGAGAATTAATCAAAATCAGGTTTCATATCAATGGCACATGTTGTGAAATTTGTTAACTTTGTGGCATCAGTACAATGCAATACATAATAATAGAGAGAAAAAGATATATATATAAATAAGTAGTGCAAAAAAATAACAAACAAAAAAGTAGTGAGGTAGTGTTCATGGTTTCAATGTCCATTCAGAAATCAGATGGCAGAGGAGAAACAGCTTTTCCTGAACGTTGAATGTGTTTCTGTACTTCCTTCAGGCTCCTGTACCTCCTTCCTGATGGTAACAATGAGAAGAGGACAGGACTCCTTACAAAATGCAGCCGCCGTCTTGCCTTCTTTATGGTTGCATCGATGTGATTGTGTTGGAGGGGTCTTTGATTATGTTGACTGCTTTTCTAAGGCCGAGAGAAGTGTAAACTGAGTCAATGGAGGGGAAGCTACTCTGACCAAGGTGAGAGAAGTTATGGTAATGTATTATTCCTAATTATTCTTTTACTAATCTGAGTTCAATCAACTCTTAACACATTGTGCCACTTCCAACACATATAGAACCTATTCCTAAAATGTAATCTATTTGTTAGAAGCATTTTTATGTCTAATACTAGAGGGCATCTATTTAAGATGAGAGTGGATAAGGAGGTGTACTGGGCAAGTTTTTCTTACCACGGTG